>NC_067398.1:390252843-390858676 GCF_016432865.1 Antechinus flavipes
TTTCACTTATATTACTTCTGCCCAGCCATGAGCATTTGATATTTTTTTCTAGTTACCTAAATCTGAATTTGTGTGAAAAGTGTTTTGTATTGTATTCATAAAAAGGATCTGGTGTAGGACTCCTTCAGCAGTTTTTTTTTTTTTTTTTTTAAATAATGTGTATAGTATTTGAATTGTTCTTTAAATGACTGGTAGAATTAATTTGTGAATTCATCTGGCCCTGGAGATTTTTTCCTTAGGGAGTTCATGAATGGCTTGTTCAATTTCTTTTTCTAAAATTTTTTTTTTCTCTTCTGTTATTTTGAGCAGCTCATATTTTTGCAAATATTCATCCATTTGACTTATATTGTCAAATTTGTTGGAATACAGTTGGGCAAAATAGTTCTTTATTATTTTAATTTCCTCTTCATTGGTGGTGAATTCACCCTTTCCTTTTTTTGATACTGGTAATTTGGTTTTCTTCTATGTTTTGAACCCAATCTCTCCTTTGATTTTCAGTATTTCAAATTTAATATTTAATTGGGGAGTTTAATTTATGCTTTTTCTACCCTTTTTAGTTGCATAACCAATTCATTGACTTCTATTTTTTTCTTGTAAGCATTTAGACATAAAATTTCCCCTAAGGCCTTCTTTGGCTGCATCCTATAAGTTTTCATATGTTATTTCATTGTTTTCATTCTTTTAGATAAATTGGTGATTTTTTTTCCTAATGATTTGCTTGACCTCTTTAATTATTAGTATTAGATTGTTTATTTTCATTTAGTTCTTAGTCTATCTTTCCATGGCCCTTTAGTGCATGTAATTTTTATTGCATCATGATCTGAAAAGGATACATTTACTATTTCTGCCTTTATGCATTTGATTGTGAAATTTTTATGCCCTGATATATGGCCAATTTTATTTGTGTGTTTTCATGTAATGTGGAGAAAAACTTATCTTTCTTTATCTTCATAGGTTAGTTTTTGTTGTTTTTTTTTTAATCAGAAATGATTAAAAGTTCCCTGTTTTATTGAAATTATTAATTTATTAAATCTTTTTTATGTTCTATTTTGCTGGGTAGTTGATTGTTTCTCTTAATCCAAACTCCTTGATTCTTTCATGTAGAAGCTACTCTAGAAGTCCTGGGTAATCCTGACTGTGCCTCCTTAATATTTGAATTTTTTTCTTAGCAGCCTGTAGTATTTTTCCTTGTTCTTTGAATTTTGGAATTTAGCTTCAATATTCCTGGGGAATTTTTATTTTAGTATCTCTTTTAGGAAGTGATTGATGGATTTTCTGAATGACTATTTTACACTTTAGTATTAAAATATATTTTCCTTGATGATTTCTTGAAATATGCTGGGGTTTTTGATCTTTTATCCTTTGATCATTTATCAATTGAGGAATGGCTCTAATTTAAAAAAAAAAATTCACTCAGTTTCCTATACATTTTAGACATGAAGGTTTCATAAAAAATTTGTTTCAAAATTCTTATCATCATTATTACTAATTGTATTTCACCCCTTGTTTATTATATTCTCTTTTGCTGCAAATGCCTGGGTCTTCCAGCCATGGTCAAGTGCCAACTGCATGTGATGGAAGAATCATGGATTAGGTGGAAGATGTGAAGAACAAGCTCCATTTATTAAGCTGAGGGCAAGGTTTTACACATATCTTAAGCTAAAGCAACAACAAGCATTTTCTCTCATGAGAACTTTAACCACGTTGCTTGACTTGGAACTTCCATGTGCGGTGTACCATGGCTGTTTCCTAGCTTCCTTGTAGTCTCAGACATGATCCTGTTGTGAGCCAACGTCCTGAGTTCCCACCAGGCATCGGCTTCAGGACAAGCTATGGGAAAACCTGGGTTGGCCTGACTGCTCAGAGCTGGCCCTCCACATCTCCCCTGTTTCTCTGTGCTAATGAGATAATGAAGGGAAACATGAAGCTCAAAAGATATGGTGAGCGCATCTTAAAAAAACAGTGAAGGAAACAAAAAACAAATACAAAACATTACCAAGGCAGAAAGTGCAACAGCAAGCTTAACATATTTTTAAAAGGATTGAGTTGCTTTATCCAATTTGAGAATTTGTTTGCAATATTTTGAAAGCTGGTTCTCATATTTATGATATTGACTATTTCATGTTGTATATTGGATAATTGGCTTAATTTCTCATATATTACATTCAGAATGCCATTCGCCCTGTATCTTGTTTACTATTTGTTCTACAGTCACATTAGTGAAATTTGAATATCCATAGGAAGTTGCACAGATAAAAGAATAGTGACAATCACATTTCAAATTGAAATATATTTTTGTTATATGCCTTCCTAATGCTAGCACTGACTGTTCCAACAAATCCAACACTTGTTGCATCAGAGCATGTATTTCAATTTGACGTAATGAAGAAGTAGACATGTTATCTGCTAAATTGTTGGTAAACTGACCAGTTTGTAAGGCCACTACAAACATGAGAGAGAGAAGCAATAATGGAAATTGCAACTATTATTCCTATAATTAGAACACCAATAAATCTTTTTCTTCTAGGTTGTACAAGACCCATCTCCTAAACTATTATTTCTTCTGCAGTCTGATACCATTATGTGACACTTTTATTGGAAACAAGATTTAACTGGGTGGTTCTAAAATCAAAACTATAGATACTGAAGTAGTGTTTACACATCTCGATAGAGAACAATTAACAAAAGATATATTAAAAACTTGGTTATTATGATACTATTGGATTGATAAATTTCCATGAAGAAACATTTGTGGGGGTGCCCTATACAAGGCTGTATATAATGAGTTTTGGGAGTCATCAATTGTTCCCACATCTTTTTCTGTGTTATTACTGGTTCTAGTGCTGCCATGGCTCTCCAGAGATTAGGGAACTTATGAACATATTATCTCAAGTATGAAAACACAAGAAAAATCTAGACCCCCCCATCCCCTACATCTAGTTTTCGTTAAGGTGAGGAATGCATTTTTTCCAAGGTGGAAAAGTGTCATGTAACATTATTGGTGAGGGAACAAGTGTGATAAGGAAGTGGAGGGATGGTGACATGGACTTGTTTTTTTGAGTGTATTTAAGAAAAATTTCTACACTGATGACAGCATGGGCTCAACAAACGGGATCTTGTTATTCAGAAAGAGTCTATGACATATGTTGTTCTGTGTATCCAACCAAATTGATACTAGGAAAAACATGGGGACTTTTGTTGCTAAAAACTACATAGTTGTATTTGTATTTACATTATGTGCTTTTCCTCCCAAAATATCAGTGTCATTTACAGTTATCAGGGCCAAGTTATCAAACCAAGTGATAGCTTTAATCTGAGAGGGGTGAGGCATATAAATCCAATGTAATCATTCTTCCATCACATAGGCACCCATTTTAGAAGCGAGGAGACAAGTGAGGGTCCTAGCACCCATTCTCTCTCGTGGTCTTGCTTTCTCTTCTAGCTATCTCTCCTTGAAAGACCTCCACTGCTACTCAGGGTCATCACCCTGGCAGCTAGTGTGCTGACACATGCAGATGTTTCTCTTGGGGAACTAGAGTGGTTCTCCTGCGTGTTCTGGAAGAATACAAGCATAACCTCAACCCCAGGTTAGTAATTATACCAGAATAGCCCAATTACCCATTTTTGGATCCTTCCACATGACTCTGACATCTGGTTACCCATTTGACAACCCGTTCTTTTGTCCTGCAAAAATTGTCTTTGTGCAGGAGTATGACCCTGATCATCTAATGTCAAGAAATTAATGGTATATATTATCTGATTCAATCTCCTTATTTTATTTTCTATTCCCTTTTTTCTGTTTGTTAAGGAGGATCTTAATATCCTTGTTGCATTTCAACAATGGCTTGCCCAGTAGGATTGCATGGAATCCTTCTTGTAAAGTGAATAATATTACAGATGAAACAAAATTGTGTAAAATTCCTACTAGTATAGGCGGAACTGTTGTCAGTCTTGAGATGTCTTGGAATTCCAACAATACAAAAGCAATAACTAAATAAATACATAAATGATCAATGACATAGGTGGGAACTTCCCTGGCATGAGGGGCAGTCAAAGTTAACTTAAGAGAATGTGTATCCACAGTCACATGTATACAGTGACAATGTTCAAAAGGTGAATAATGAATGACATCCATCTACCACATGTCTATGGATGAAGGCCTCTGTGGTCAATGGAGGAAATACATGGAGAGGGAAGATTTTGTACGTGATTTAACAATATTTCATGCTTATTCTCGTGTGATGTGGAATTAACATATTAGCAGATTAAGGGAAATGAGCATGGGATTGTTAAAGTTCAAGTAAGGGAAAAGACAAAGTAGTTCTCACATATCTACAGAATTTCCTTATATAATAGGATGTGGAAGAATAGAATGAGAAGGAACATGCAAAAGAGAGGATGAAGGGATGAATACACTCTCTTATTACTATTTGTAATTCTTGAAAAAGCTGGAAAACATAAAGGTTAGTGGAGTATTTTAACTGTGCTGGTTCTATAGACTTAACTACATAAATAGCACACTTCCTCTCATTTTTTGAGTAGAATGGAATAGGGTACTGACATCCTTTTAGTGTCAGGCGAACAGTTATAAGCCACCCTGATATTTTTTATGGCATTACTTAAAGACAGTTAATGCCGTGAGTAGTGGCTGATTTTGTACAATCTGAGGGAAGGTCCACTTATGAAATGCCATGAATTAAAAGTTTTTTTGTGAGAATATATTATCCATAGTCCCTTGATATACAGACAATACCACCTGCCCAGGTGGGATTATTACTCACCAGCATGCCAAGATAATTTTGGATTACCTGAGGAAGTTGTCCACTTGATTGAAAATCATCTTTTTTAATGTCTTAGATATAGGTTGTGCTACAAGCTGTGCATAAAGGGTTATAGATATTTTTGTTTGGAACGGCAAGAATTACCCACTTTAGGATTCCTGCTTGCTGATGTATGGCTCCAAAAGGAATTTTTAGAGTTGGCAGAATGGTTATCTCAATAGAAAAATTCTTTTCTATTCTTTGATTTTTACATTTTTCAATTGCAAATTTCACCCTTTGAAGTTGTAGATCTGCCTCTGGAGTTAATTGTCTAAAAGAATTAAGATTAGGCTCTCCTCAGGGTATCTTAAAAAGCTGTCCTAGCTCATAAGTTTCTGTTCTCAAATGAGGTTAAAGCCAATTCCTATCTCCCAGTAAAGTTTGAAAATCATTCAAGGACTTTAATTGATCCCTTCTTATTGTGACATTTTGTGGTTTAATATCTGATCTAATGTTTCTTCTAAATATGAGAAGGATGAAACAAGCTTTATTTTATTTGGTGCTACAACTAAGCCTTGATCATCCTCTAAGCCTTTGGGAAAGAATTTTCTATTGATATCTTTTAAGTGGGGCTTCTAAATTTATAGAAGTTAATAAGAATGCAACATAAGGCCTACCTTCGGGTTGTAATAGGATAATATAGAAACAATCCTTCAGATCTATTATCCATAAAGGTCATCCTTTTGGTATCATATTGGTTGAAGGCTGCCCACATCTTAGGCATCTAAGGTCAGTCAACATTTTCCATTTTCCTGATTTCTATTTTATAGCAAAAACAGGTGAATTCCATGTTCTATTAGATGGCTCAATATGGCCCACCTCAAACTATTTCTTCACTATTTCCATCAGGGCAGTCAATTTTTTCTGGAGACAGGAACCATTGTTCCACCCATATGGGAGGTCTTTTCTTCCAAGTTATTTAAGAGGTTCTCAAACTCTCCTGTCTTCCTCAACAGTGATCCTTAGTTTAAAAAAAAAAAAAAAACTGATTTGTAGATTGTGTGGATATCCTCGTATAATTATGTCTTGTCTCCAAAGATTTATAGACATTTTTCAAGGAAATAAGGCTGAAATTTTCTTACCATCTCTTCTACTTGCTACAAAAGCCATTGAGCACTCTGTTATGGAATTGTTCGGTCTCCACCCCCTGAAGAAACATCTCTGTTTGCTTTAAAACCCTATCTGTGTCCAGCAGTAATTGCCTTATATGCTCTGGTGTCTACTAATCCTCCAAAATTTCTTCCTTCGATATTCTATTGGTAATTGTTGGTGCCCAGAAAGCTTCTCTACCTGGGTGGCCATACCCTTGCACTCCCCTGACCTTGTCTTTACTACTTCCTGTGTTCATATAGAGAATGTGTCAAATGGGCAATCCTCTCCCCTTATTTACGTCAGAGGTTTAGGGTACAGAGAATATAAAAGAACATGAATTTCTCCAGTGTCATCAGAGTCCACAGCTCCCAGTAAGATTACAAGTCCCTTAGAGAAGAGGAGCTTCAGCAAATTATTCCCATTGCCCCAGGGACAGGATGGAAGGTACAAGGAGACAGTGTACTGACGGCCAGGGAGGTGGTTCTAGAGCAGGGACATGCAGTGGGAGATGGAGACACAGGCCTCTGGTGGTGGTTGGTTTGCCATGAGAACTGGGAGAGCCAGGGATAATGCTGGTGCCCTTGTTTGTGGGGGACACAGCAGGCGTTTCCCCTCCGTGAGCTGCTCTTATCTGAACAACAGTCATTAGCCCAGTGTTTGCCCTTGCCACT
Source organism: Antechinus flavipes (assembly GCF_016432865.1). Taxonomy (NCBI): domain Eukaryota; kingdom Metazoa; phylum Chordata; class Mammalia; order Dasyuromorphia; family Dasyuridae; genus Antechinus; species Antechinus flavipes. Next base: position 390,259,427 of record NC_067398.1, read on the forward strand.
TCTAAGACAGACTTGTGAGGGTGGCTGAGGTTTTTGTGACTGAGGCTGACTGATAGGGGCTTTGCAATCTTTTTTTCATGTTTCTGTTTTCACCAATCATAATGATGGTGATCTTTGCTGCCTCTAGGTGATGTTAATGCCACAGCAAAAGATTCAGGTAAAAATAGGCCATTGTCCCCACACTGACACCTCTTTATCATTTCTGCATTTTAGTGTTTTCTTTAGCCAATCTTTGTAACAGAATGGAAGCTGCCTCAGAGCTGCTTATTCTTCGTTGAATAGCTAGTGTTAGCCAAGCAGTAAACTCGGAAAAAGCCTGTCTTACAGCTCTGGTCACAATGTCTTCCTCCTTACAAAGATTTAATAAGGATGAATGTTTTGGAGGAGCAGTAGGATATGGAGAATGTGGAGGGATGTCTTGAAACTTCTGCTATCTCACCACTTCATTCATATCTGTTTTTGTTAATATTTCTGTAACCTTTTTCTCCTCTGTAGTGCCACAGGTGGCTTCCTCAATTACTTTAGTAGCCATAGGCACTGCTTCTGGTTTTTGGAGACATATTTTCAGTACATTCCAAAGTGAGAAAGTAACACCAGAAAAGTACCAGATCCTCATTCTTGATAATTTCACTTAACTGTCTACTGACTACTTCCCACTTTCCCATCTCATCTTGTCCCTTTTTTTGGAATCCAAGAACAGCATTGTTCCACCTTATCTAAGAATTCAACCCACTTTTCAGAAGTGATTGACAACCTGTTTCTTACTAATGATTTTAATACTTTCAATCAATATCTGTGTCCCTTTTTTCTGCTGACAATCTGCCCCATATTAACTATCTATTTTTATGGGACACTGTTCATCCCATGTAATTTACATTAGCTTCAAATCAAGCCGAAAAGTGGCCGTCTAATTTCTTTTAATCCACACTTAAACCTGGGGAGTGAAAGTATATGTGGAAAATTTTTGCCCTACCTTGTTAGCATTGGATGACGGAATTCCTTTTCATCTTGGGCTACTCAGCCAGAGAAAGCCTTCCCTTCAGTCCCCTATTAGAGGCCCACAAACCAACCTGGTCAAATGCTGACTGAATGTGAAGAGAGAGAATTCACCAGTCAGGTGGGAGATGTGACAGTGAAGCTGGAAGCTGAGGGTTAGGCTTATATATCTTTAGCTATAGCAATAAGAAGAGTGTTTTTCTCGTGAGGACCTTAGCCGCACTGCTTGACTTGGAACTTCCGGGTACCACGGCTGTTTCCTAGCTTCCCTGTAATCTCAGAGATGATCCTGCTGTGAGCTAACATCCTGAGCTCCCACAGCCTTAGCATCAGAACATGCCACAAGGAAAAGCTGGGCTGGGCTGACTTCTCGGAGCTGGCTTTTGCTTCTGACCGTCCCCTCCTCCATATGTCTTCTTTCCTATCACCTTCCTCTACTTGAGTATCCCTTTTCTCTCCTACTTTTCCTGCAGAGTAAGTTGTATTTCTATACCTATATTGTGTGTATCTGTGTTATTTATTCTTTGAGCCAATTCTGATGAGAGTAAGGTTAACTCATTCCTCCCCCTATGCCGTTTCCCCTCCATTGTAATAGTTTTTTCTTGCCCCCCTGTATGGCAGATAATACATACCATTTCACCTCTCCCTTTCCCATTACATTCTTCTCTCACTCTTTTATTCTGTTTTCTTTAGATATATCTTCATGTATGCAATTATGATTTGACTTTATTGTGATGATATATATATATATAAAACTAGAAGAGGAAAGGGGAGTTAAAATGGCATATATCACATCTCATGGGGAGGCAGAAAAGACTTGTTATGATTGAAGGGAAAGAAGAAGAGAATGAGCATTGTGTTACTCTTACTCTCACCAGATTTGACTCAGAGAGAAAATCAGACATATTTATCTGCACAGAAACTTTTCTCATGCTATAGGGAAGTAGGTGGGGAAAGATATAAGAAAGATGCATGGGCTGTAAAAGGGGAGGGTTGTTTGAGGGAGGGGTGGTCAGTAACAAAATACTGGAGAGAAAGAAAAGAGAGAAAGGGAGAAAATGAAAAGTATAATCTGGGGAAAACAAGATAGTGGGAAACACAGAGATAAGTCATTTCATCTATGAATGTGAATAGGATGAACTCTCCCATAAAACAGAAGCAGATAGACTGGATTAAAAACCTTCATCCTATAAGAGGTATACAAGAAACACATTTAAAGCAGATACATGCATGATACATATGGAGTAAAGGTAAAAGGCTGGAGCAGAAGCTATTATGCTTTAGATGAAGTAAAAAAAAAGGGGGGGGGAATGGAGAAGTTAAAAAAAAATCTAATGAAAAGAGATAAAGAAGGAAACTACATGTTGCAAAAGGGAACCATAGATAATGAAGTAATATCAATACTAAACAAATATGCACCAAGTGGTATAGCATCCAAATTCCTAGAGGAGAAATTAAAAATGCTGTAAGAATACTAATGGAGGCATCTCAGCCTGCCAAGTCTACCTGCCAAGGCAAAGGAACTATATGAACTTGATTACAAAACACTTTGTATGCAATCAGATCTAATCTATTGGAAAAAATATCAAGTGATCATGAGTAGGCTTGAGCTAATTTAATAAGACAATACTACCTAAATGTATTTATTCAATGTATACCAATCAAACAACCAAGAAATTACAGAGCTTAGAAAAAAAGTTCATCTGGAATAAAAGGTCCAGAATTTTAAGGGAATTAATTTTTAAAAATGCAAGTAAAGGTGGCCTAACTATTTTAAACCTAAAAGTATATTAAGCAGCAGTCACCAAAACCCATTTGCTACTTGCTAAGAAATATAGTAGGATCAGTGGAATAAATAAAGCTCACAGGAGGACAAAATGGTCAATTACTGTAGTAATCTACTGTTTGGCCAATCCAAAGACACCAGCTTTCAAGATAAGAACTTGTTTGACAAAAACAGCTGGGAAAACTGGAAATTACTATGGCAGAAATCAGGCATTGACCCACACCTAACACCCCAAGGTAAGGTCAAAATGGGCTCATGATTTAGAAGTGATAAACAAATTAGAACAAAGGGTAATTTAACTATCAGATCTGTGGAAAAGGAAGGAATTTTTGGACAAAGAAAAACTGGAGTACATTATTGAATGCAAAATGGATAATTTTGATTATATTAAAAAGTTTCTGTACAAACAAAACCAAAGTAGACAAGATTAGAAGGAAAGCAATAAATTGGAAAAAGCATTTTCTAAATGAATTGACATAAAAATGAAATTTATAATTCAAGCTATTCTCCAATTGATAAATGGTAAAGGCATAAGAACAGACAATTTTTAGATGAAATTGAAACCATTTCTAGTCATATGAAAAGATGCTCTAAATCACTACTGCTCAGAGAAATGCACATTTAAGAAAACTGAGGTAACACTACATACCTCTAAGATTGGCTAAGATGACAGGAAAAGATAAATATTGTAGATGTGGGAAAAATTGGGACACTATTACATTGTTGGAGTTGTGAATGATTCAAGCATTCTGGAGAACAATTTGGAACTATGCCTAAGGGGCTATCAAACTGTGCATCAAAGGGTGTGTCTCAAAGTATATCTCAAAGAGACCTTGAAGGAGGGAAAGAGACCCGCATTGCAAAAAATGTTTGTGGCAGTCCTTTTTGTAGTGACAAGAAACTGACAACTGATTGAATGTCTATCAATTGAAGAATGGCTGAATAAGTTATGGCATATTATGGAAATTATTCTGTAAGAAACAATCAGCAAGATTATTTCAGAGAAGCCTGGAGAGACAGGAGCTGATGTGAAGTGAGGTGAGCAGAACCAAGAGATCATTGTATACTGCAACAGCAAATGATCAGTTCTAATGGATGTGGCTTTTTTCAACAATGAGATGATTCAGGCCAATTTCTATGGTTTTGTGATAGAGCCATCTACACCCAGAGAGGACAGGGAGAACTGAACGTGGATCACAACACAGCGTTTTCATTCTTTTTGTTGTTTGCGTTTTTTTTAATCTTATTTTTCTTGTGCATCATATTTGTGGAAATGTATGTGGAAGAATTGCACATGTTTAACATTTATTGGATTATTTGCTTTCAGGAATGCGGGGAAGGGAAGGAAAAATTTAGAACACAAGATTTTGCAAGGGTGAATGTTGAAAATTATCTGTGCATATATGTTAAAAAATAAAAATCTTTTTAAAAATAGGTAACACTTATAAAAAGCATTTTATACTACTTTGCTAAATGCTATATATTTTATTTGCTTTTCAACAACCTTAGAAGGTAGATAATATTTTTAGTTGTGGAAACTAAAGCAAATAAATGAAGTGACATGCCCACTCACACAGGTCTAAGGCCAGATATAAAATCAGGCCCTTCTGACTCTAAACCCTGCTCTTTCTTCACTAGACCGAGACACTACTTGCGTAGAATAGGAGGAGGGTAAGAGAGAAATTTCATTTTGGACAAAACACTTAAGCATGGAGGATTGTTGAGGAAGAGAAGTTTAAAAGGAAAGGCAGGACTCAAATCTCTCATTGGACATATGTGAGGAAAAAATTGAGCATCATGGAAGCAGAAGTAAATTGAAAATTAAATCATTCCTCTAGGTTTAGTGCAAAGAAAGTAATTTAAGTCATCAGTAAATGTTCAAATAATTTTTAGTTTATTTTTATTATAGATTTTTATTTACAAAACATATGCATGGATAATTTTTCAATACTGATCCTTGCAAAACCTTATGTTTCAACTTTTCCCTTTCCCTCCCCTAGATAGCAGATAGTCCAATACATGTTAAATAAGTTTAATATATGTATACATATTTATACAGTTATCTTATTGCAAATAATTTTAAAGATACATATTAAATCACCTTTGAAATTTTGTTACCTCCTAACATTGCCAAAGTTGTCAAAAATGAAAATGACAAATGTATAAAACATGAATACTTTGGTAGAGTAAGTCCAGACATACTGGAAAGCTATTTTGAACTATGCTGGAATAAGATCTTTTTATGTCCTTTGGTACATTGATCCCATTATATCATTATGAAATTAGATGAACTGAATGATAGTATCCTCAATAACAATAAAGATGATTCTGTTTGAGACTTGCTATGTTGGTGAAATAACTAGCAGACCTTTGCTGAATCCAAGAAGGACAGAGAAAAAGGGTAAAGAAATAAGCATTTAATCAGTTCTTGAGTTCTACTAGACTAGAACTACTATACCAGGCCTCGAATTGGAAGGACTTGAGTTCAAGGGCAGCCTCAAAACACTTATGTGACCATAGACAAGGTATTTGATTTGTCTTAATGTTCTGGAAAAGGAAATGGCAATATCCTGAGCAATATGGTCCCCAGGCTCATGCAGAGTCTTCACAGGACTGAACAATAACTATGTGTCAGGCACTGAACTAAAAATTTTACAAATATCTCATTTGATCCTCACAGAAACCCTCAGAAAGCAGGTGCCATTATATCTATTTTACAGTTGAAGAAACTGAGAAGTAATTGACTTGCCCACAGCCAGTAAGCTAGGAACAATTTGAGCTTGGATTTGAACACTGGTCTTCCTGATTCCAGCTCCACTACTCTAACTACTCTGCCACCTAGTTTTGGTGCAAATTATTTGTGATATAATATTTGGTGTATAATGCATTTGGGGCATGAGAGATGGCAACCTTGAATAGAACTTAGGCAGAAATGCACACAGAGTAGGAATGAATTAAAACCTAACGGAGCCTGAATGGGTAGCCAGATAATAGAGGAAAACCAAAAGGCATTTTTATAGAAACTGAGGAAGGAGAGATCATCCTGAAAGAAGATGCTTGAAATAGTTTCAAAAGTTATAAAAATGGATGGAGGTTTTAAACTTTTAAAAACTTAAGAAATCTGTAATTTTGAGAGAAGTTGAGATTAGATTGTGAGAAATCAAGAAATGAGTAAGTGGCAAGTAAATGGACAGCACTCTAGGAGTGAAAAGAGATGGAAAAATCTAGGGATTGGAAGGATTTGATGAAAGATTTTGTTTTAAGGAATAGTAGGAGCAACTGAGGAGAGAGAAAATCAGAGTCTTAGTTTGGCATTTTTATATTTAAAGTAAGCACTACAGATTTGACCCAGGGCAGGTAACACAGACGTCACCTTAAACTGAAAAATTGTGAAAGTCAGCACTGAGATGGGGGTGCACAGAAAAGTTATTCCCAAAACCCTATCACAAGACACTGAGGTGAAATCAGTTACTTTTAAGCTAAGGCGAAAAGCCATTAGAGAGTTTATTTTAACCAATCATATCACATATTTATCAAGAACAATTTATAATATAATTTATATTTTAATATATATTTTCACATATAATTTAAATATATGTAAATATATGTTTTATATACATTATATGTTATAATTTATAATGTAATTTCTTCACACATAACTTCTTAGAAATATGATTGTTATAGATGGGAGGGATGGAGTTTAGGAAATGAGGACAGAATATTATCAACTGTCTTTTGGGTTTGAAGTTAAACACCTCCCAAACACCTCCACTGTAATGTTTCTTGGGTCTCTGGAGGCAGCCTTTGTTTCAGTTCAGTAATCACAAATGCGGCTGGTGTTAAAGTCCAAATCCTTTATTATCTCTTTCTAAGTCGGTTCTCCTTTCCTGGGGCTTGTTTAGCTTTCTTAGAGGCCTATTTCTCTCCTTGCTTCAGAGCTTGAGCTCCTGCTGCCAGTCCTTTGTGTTTTCTGCCTTTGCCAGCTTCTTGAAGTCCTCCTGAATGTGTCTTGGTTTCTGTGGAGGAGGCAAGAGGACCACCACCATGGTCTCTGTCTTCCAGTTCTGATTCTGGCTGAGTTTGTCCCAGCTTATATGCTCTCTTACCAAAGGTGTGAATCTTGTAGAACTATAGTAAGTACTAAGTACATGTACTGAACTAGAGAACTGTTAAGCACTATGCTAAACAACCATTGTCTCTATCAATTCCACTGACTTAGCACCTTGTTTCAAATTGTGGCCCATAACACTCCATAATTCTCATGTTAAAAATGGGAAAGATCTCAATAGAATCATATTCAAATCCTTGATTTTACAGAGTTGGAAACAGAAGCCCAAGATAAAGCCCAATGGGTCTGCACAAGATTACAAAGTAAAACTTATTTAAGTCTTAAATGAAATTTGTAATGATCTGAGGTGGAGTTAAATGAACCCCAGATATATATCAAACAAACACACAGACCTGGAAGAGATATTAAAGACTACATTGTTGAACCTGCTTCATTTTTTACAGAGAATACAAAAAAGACTCCAAACTTCAAAGCAGAATCTCTAGAACATCATTCTCTTGAGTTTCAAGCCAGCATACTTTCATCCAACTTGTTAATACTATTTGGCCTCCTTTAGGGACTTGGAGACCACTGACCTTCTCAAGCTGTTAAGACACCTTGATTTGGTGGAACTCAGTAAACATAATTTACTTTGTTTAAAGCTCAAAGGAAGAAAAGTTACTGTTTCCAGATGGTAAATGGACATCTTAAAATGGCAGTGAGTAGTAAAGATTGTTCCCAGGCTTACCTTCTATTTCCAAGAGTAATTGTTGGATTGAGATGAATGAAAGTATAACATGCTGACAAGGGCAGCCAGGACAACTGGGTCATTAAGTGGGAGCTAGTTTTCAATGAGAGTCAGAAGATAGTGGGAAAAGATGTCATTTAAAATGAAAATAAATTTATCTATGGAAAAAGGCAGAATGCATAGCTAGAGTATGGAAATAGGGGAGTGTACAGTTGGTGTGTAGAATAGTATTTGAATAATGACCACTTGGACTTAATCCAGTAGGGTAGGGAGGACATAATGGGGATAGGAGTTTGCTGATTGTTGAGGATGTGAGTGCTGGTGGTAGTTTATCAAACTCCTTAGAGGTTTGTCCTCAAGGTAAAATTCTCTTAAGAGTGTTAGTCAACTTTGGAAGAGAACTAGTAGAAGAGCCAATAGAATGGGTTTTCCCTCTTTTTTTCCTCAAGTTAGACTAGGCCAGAATAGGATACTGGCGGAATAGGATGGAACACATGGAACATGCAAGAATAACCAGTCCAGAAGAAACATGAAAGAGAGTACAAGGCTATGAGACTAGATTGGCAATTTTTTTCTTTCCCTACAGCCTAGAAGATGATAACAATTAGGATTAGCATCTCTAATGAGTATCTTTTTCTTATTGTTTAAACTTTGAGCATTTGTGACCATGAGTTTTATTACCTAGCTTCTTTTCTAGATGTTATCTAATATGGACTGATGATTATCTCAATTGTCATTCCTTTTTCATTCCACTACTATGTGTGACACACCTAGTTCAGGCGGTCTGTGTAGAAAATACTTAAAATTGTCATTCCTCATGTTTACTTTAAACCTCAAAAAAGAGATGTAGGATAATAGCTGGATTAGATGTGTGGAAAAGAGTAAAGGACTGTCTTCTACTATATATTGATGGGGTAATAGAAAAAGAAAGGGTTAACCCAAATGATAAATGGTTGCTAAAGGATTGTGAAAAAGAGATTGCATGGAATAGCAAGTAATATGCCTATTTTTCCATGATAGAGAACACTCAGCATTGGAAAACATGACCAAGGAGGCAATTAAATAATCTTCACTGAGTACTTTTTTCTCTCTGTTTCTTCTGTGAAGCCTTCCTGATCTACCTTGTATTGCTGTCTTCCTAGTTGTCTCCTGCTTTTACATTCTATTTCTAGATGTTTATGATTAGTTTGTGCCAGGTTTCTAACTTTTCATTGGAATTCTCCTACAGCTGTCTCATCTTCCTCTCAGCTTCTAAGCAGACTTTAGCAGCCCCATGCACAGACTACACAGTGGCCTGCTCCCAGGCCCCTGGCTACTGCTCACTTTCCCTTTACTACAGGAGTTGCTTCAATTTTCCTCAAGTGGCACAAGGCAGTCAGCATCTATACAGGCATCTCTAACTCATGAACACGGCTGCTCCAGAGTTGCCTTTGGCTGACCTGCCACCTCTTCCTACTTAGGTAACCAGTTCAGAGACTTTCTTCAAGCCAGTTTGCTAGGATCTGAATAGGTGTCCAGCCTAAAAGGGCCCTTTCTTTAGGGATGTTGGACACAAGCCCTGAGATTCCTTCTTTATCTCTGCACAATCTGAACATCCTTTTGTGAGACTGTAAGATTTGTGCTTCTGCCCCTTTCTCATCCTAGTACCCTTTGTTCAGATATTTGTTCACTGAGGCCAAATTAGTTTTTTTTTTTTTTTTTTTTTTTTTTTAACCATTCTTTAGAAGCCATTTGTTGAAAGGTTTTACTGTCTTGAAACAGTTTCTTGGGTAGTTAATTATGTCTCTTAAAATTACCCACCTTGGCTAACAGTGAATTAAACTTTCTTATAGAAGTTTTTACCAACTTTTTAAGTACCTGAAAGTTTTAGGTCCATAGCATATTAACATTTCGTTGGCTATCACTCCATTGAGGCGTCTTTTGAATTTTTATTATTCATGGGGACCCATAATATCCATTGGAACTGTCCTAGTCTAATCTAAGAGTTACTAACTAGAAAACTAATAAAATAGGGGTTCTCTCTGTCATTAAGGTTGTTTAGAATTCAGTTAGGGACTTGAGCTTTTATATCTGGCCATAGAAACCAAGAAAGCCTGAGATCTCTCACAAGTTGTCACCTCACCACCCGTGGGGCTTCTGTCCACTTTCCCTCTAACAAAAGGAGTGAACTCAAACAAGGTAGAAACTCCAGGAACTGAAGGAGGAGAATTGACTCATTAACTGCTATAACAGACAGAAGCCAGACTACAAGGCATCCAAGCTAGTACCTAGGCCTGGGTCTGTGCTGGCTTGGTGGGTTTCCATTTGCCTTGATGACATCACTTGACACAGGACTATAAATTAGGGCATGATACAGGTACCCCAAATATCAGTGGAGTTCAGGCTATATTAAGCAGACATGCTTTTATTAAAGGAAAAAAAAGAATGGATGTGGGGGCAGCCAAGTACAAACTGGAAACTCGGCCTAGGAGGGATGAGACAATTTATACGCAAAGGAGAACAGTGGGAGAGGGGAGGGGAGATAAGACAGTGTAGTTAGTCTCTCCCAGCTGATTATAAAACTGTTTTGAGCTGTTTTAGGCTCCTTTTAACAGGGGTTGTGCACAGCTCTGCAGAGTCAAGAAGTGACCCTTGGGAAGGCTTCAGGAGTGAGCAAGACATTTGCCAGCATCATGTTGTCACATCCATAGTCTGGGGACAGGGCAGACAATAGAAAGAATGAAAATGCTATTTTGTGGTGGTTGTTTATTTTTTCTAGGCCAGTAAAATAGTTTCTTGGGAGTTTGATCATTATAGCACCAAATAAATAAATTAGTTTAGGTAGTATTGTCATCTTTTTTATATTCGCTTGACCTATCAAAGAGCGCTCGATATTTTTCCAGTTGTTTAGATCTGAATTTATTTGTGTGGAAAATCTTTTGTAGTTTTGCTCATAGAGTTCCTGGCTTTCCTCAAGGTGTTTTTTCTTATAAAAAAATTGTTTTGTACTGACTCTATATCAAGCACCAAAATAGTAGAGCATTTCCAAAATAGTAGAGGGTTTTAAAAAGAACCCTCTAAGAATCCAAATAGAAATTGCCTATTGCCAGTGTTATGACATGAAATTGGATAGATACCTTATTGAATTAGTTCATAATTATCATTACATACGTATTAAACCTTATATATGAAACTAGCTAAGTATTGAATAAGAGTATGAGAGAATTCTAGTCTCAAACTATTCCTTATAATACAAAACTTTTTTACACTGATACTCTTTCTAATATTATCTGTGGCACTTTTGGTTGCCTTAAATATTAAAATTTAGGATTTCCAAATAATGAAATTTGTAAATGACATAGAGAGCATCAAAGAGATGCGTGATAGCTTGGGGAAATTACCAAGAATGACTTGAACAATTGACTGAAGGGAATATAAATGTAATAGGAGGAGACTGATAATTTGTTAAGAGTTTTGAGAGTTAATATGAACAAAATTGCAGTTTATTTTTTCTACAAAATATTATAACACGTAGCGAAGGGCTTATGACACTTTGGAGATTTGTAAGAAGAATATGGACATGAATCACATAGAATGAGGTCTGGATTGGTTGTATTCTGCAACAAAGAAAGAAGTATCCCATTAGTGGTTATTCCATAGAGCCATCAAAGTACTAAAGCCTTATGGTGAATATTGAATTTGAAAGAGGTGTTTTGCTTTTTCTTATCTTGGACTGTGGTCAAAAAATGTGATCCTGAAAAACAGCCAGGAATAAAAGACACTGGCTTCTTTCCTCCTCCCAAGTTTGGCACATTGTTCTGTCTCTCATTATCTTTGGTCTCAGTTTTTCAACTGTGTTAAGTTAAAGTGGATGTTAATGGAAAATTTATCACCAAGGGCAGAAATGTCATGCTCAAATTTTTAGATGACCTACATTTCTTATTATGGAAATACTGGCAAGCCAGTTAAATACTTTTTTTTACATACAAAAAACATTGTTAAAAGCAACTTATTAAAAGTTTAATATGATATAAAAAATGTTTGGTAGAATAGATAGTGGCCTTATGCATTCCACGTATTTGATATTCTCTGGCCTAGATCACTACATTGAAATATAATTTCTTGTATCATTGTGACCATAATATTTCATATAACATTATGCCTTTAGGTCCCAATTTCACTGTAAGATGTGACTAATGGACACACAATACTTATAACATGCTCCATCAAACAGGAATGTCTTTGACAATCAGGAAGGAATATTAACTCTTTAGGGCTAGTGAAGAACCCACCTATAAGAATTCTTGATGCAAATTTGATTATAGTTCCAGAAAAATCAAGTAAGATTCATGTTAAATTCATAAAACCTCAAGAGTTAGAAAGTCCTTTAAGGTTCTCAAAACTGACCTTGTCTAAAATTATAGAATTCTTGCTAGATTGCTCCTGAGAAGAGTTTATATAACTTTTTTTTGAAGGGAAATATAAGTACCTATTTTCTCCAGAGCAAGAGTATTCTATGTTTATCCACTTCTCATTGTTAGGAAGGGCCTTCTATTGGTCTAAAATTTATTTCCCCACAATTTGCACTCACTGGTTTTAGTTCTTTGCTCTAGAGAAAATCATATAAAATAAGCCTGATTTCAGTTAAATAAATATTGTTGATGAGAGAGAGCAATCTTGACTGAAATCTAGATAAAATCCCACGGTTAGAGTAATAGTTGAAGACTCTGCTTGCTTGCCTTGCCTAATGATTATATCCAATTGTATCTAGATATTTTTACTTTCTTACTTTTTGGTTGGATGTGACTTATTAAAATTTGGTAGTAAATAGAGTGGAAGTGTTGTTTAAGTGCTACATATATAAATAAGAGGAAAAATAGTCCCATTGCAGTAGGAGAACACATTCAAAAGGTAAGAATAGCCAAGAGACTAGGCTGGTTTCTCATTACTGTACAAAGCAGAACAGAACCAAGCACCATTAGGGGATTGGTGCTCATCAGAAAAGACAAGCACTTTCTCCTCTTAAGGGAAGAGGGTATTCATTCTTTTGTCATTATTTAGACTTCTTTCTCAATGGGGTATGTTGACTCACTAACCATGGTCAAATTTTGTCAAAAATAAGAAAGAAAATGTTGCAGGAAGCCAACTTCCCCACATGTACTTATTTGTTGGTATCCAAACTCCTGGTACCTGGATGAGTGGGTGACCACATCCCTTTTACCACAGCCCAAGCTCCCTGCACCTGTCCTGGTAGACAAAGCATTTTGTTTTTCTGCCCCCTGCAATTAGTTTCTAACAGAGGCCTGCAGGGAACTATTATATGGAAGATGAGAAATAAATGGGGGTTAGAAAGTAGGATAAGTCAGGGGGACAGGGCATACATACAAGGGCAAGGCTCCTGTTGAAGTGGAGCAGTCCCAGAGTCAGTGGAGTCCAGAATAAAATGAGTGTGGCCTGGCTCCTTCTTTTGGTAATCTGAGCTAGTGACCAACTATTCATGAGAGAGGAGCCCAGAGTCAGGAAGTGAGGTAGTCAAGAGTGAGGAGTAGAGTCAGGAGTAAAACAATTAATTTTTGCCTATTAATGGATTTTGTATTTTTGAGAAGCCTAATTGAATGGAATAGTGCATATTCATCAGTCATTTAACTATGTGAAAAACACTTGTTTGAACTATTAGATATGATAGAATTCTGCCGATGTTGATGTAGGGTTTGTTAGGAGAATCTGATGGCAAGTGACAGATCAAGTGACGTGCTGAAGTGCACACAGGGAGTAAGTTAGTTCAAAGCCAGTTCCTCTGACTACAGCCTGACCCATTTTCTGCTGCCCTTTTCAGTTATTATCTTGTATTCCTACCAAGTACTGAAATTAGCTGTGTTTTATCTGGTTGGATTAGCTGGCTTCTATAATCCCTTCCAACTCTGAAATTCTGTTATTTTCTAATTTTCATAGAGCAAAAAAATTAGAGCTAATGTTTTAAAACACCATTTAAGATTTTAGTTGACTTTAATATTATTAACAAATCATTTGCTACGTTAGCCTCAGTTTCTCACTGTAAAAGGGGGATAGAAACACTGCTCAGAGAGGAGCAATGAGGTATTTGTAAAGCACATAATTCAATATTAAGCATTTAGTAAGCAATATATAAATATTATCCATTGTTATTGTTATTTTTAAATTATTATCATCTCTTCAAACTGTGTGGAGTACAAAGACCTAACTTAAAATGACTACCCAGAGACCTCTTAAAGTGAAGGAAGAAAGCTTTTTATTAGAATTTTGTGAGAAGCATACAGTCATTACTTGTGAGAAGTTCAGAAGAAGCAGGCCAGTTTTACAGAAGCAGAAGCATTGGTTTATATAGCATAAAAGCACAGACCACCCACCACCCATTGATCTTAAAACTGATTGATCTATACATGTGGAGTGATGACGAGCTGGCTAAACTATCTGGGAAGGGGATGCTAGTTGAATAAAGGGATTTTCAAAGTTTCAGTTCTTCAGGGTTATGTGACTTCTAGGAAATCAAAACTGAGGCCTAAGGCTTCACATACTTTAGCAGACAGTCTCTGAGAAGCCACATTGTGTCTCCATATAATCCTTCCTCTTCTATATCCTACTGTGCCTTCTCATTAAAATTTTTCAACATTCTCTCACATTCTTATCCTCATACAAGTGAAGCATGCTCTTTCAACACTTTTCTAAATCATCATTTCTCTCTAATTCATCCCTTGTGGAAGTAAGTATTGGTTCCCAACCTTGCCCTTTTAAAACCATCAATCTAATTTCTTTTGTAGTCCTTATCTCTAATCTATCACCTTGGCAATTGAGGTTTGCACTTTATTGGTGATTAGTTTGATCATGCATGGAAGACACACAGGGATCAATATAATTACATTAATGGCTATCAATAAAAACCACAGGGCCTGTCTCCACCAACTTCCTCCAAACCAAGACCATCAGAAGATAGTGAATGGGGATTGCCATCTATACAGGGACATGGGTTAGTTTCCTAATATTCCTAGTGATTTCCTTTACTGCCTTCCTTCAATTATTGTTGATCTGCATACAAGTGGACAGATTTAACTTTCCACAGACTCCCCCTTCCTCTGCCAATAAATAATCCAAGACTAACCTATGTTGTAAGACTGCTTCCCATGTTGAGTATCTTGGTCAGCCAATACGTCTAAGGCCTTTGCAGTCTAATTGGTGACAATTTCTAAAACTACTTGGAGCTGATTAGTTTATTCAATATAAGTATAGGAGTCCTGTATCCCCAAATACCATCCTGAGCCCATATTGCTGGTCCATATTCTTAGACTGTCCTCTCAGGGGGCCAACATCCATTAGCGTCCCCAGTTTGAATGACCAAAGTATCAATGCCTCACCTTTTTCTATTCAGATCATCATAGAGCTGAACCCCCAAATGACTTCTCTCAGAGCCAGGGAAAAAGAAAAACTTGGGTCGTATGAGTCCAATATAACAAATGCCAGCCCAATTCAGGGGAAAGTGTGTATAAGCAGTCTTCCCACAAATCCATTGTGCCCCTTTAAAGCAGTGTTTTTTTGTATAAAGATCGCTGTCCTGTTTGGGGTGAAAGGGTAATATTGCAAGACTTTGTTTCCTAAAGAACCTCCTTTTTGTGAATCAAGGTATTGACACCTCCACAACTGTTGTTTCTTTTTAAATATACAGTTATGGGCCAGAAGACTACTATTTTCAGAGCTCCAATATGAGGGAAAGTAACCAGACCAGGTTGAGTTATGCCAGGACCAGTCATACTACTGTTGTTTCAGAAATCCTGAGGTTTGATTATGTTCCTTGCAATCTGCTACAGTTACTTCCCCACAGGGATACGTAGTGTTTCCCAACAATACATTTGTACAGTTCTGAACACCAGAGCATGGAATCCAGCTACCATCTTTACACTGCTAAGTGGGTATTGTTCAGTTTCCATTATGCTCAGTGCAAGAAGTTGACATGTTTCTTACTTGGACAGAATAGGTGTAGTCAAAATTGCTTTCCCTCAGCTGCATTTCTCCCTTTGTTTGGTTCAGACAGTACTTTTCCAGAATTAATTCAGTCAATGCCCATTAGTGCTCCTCCTGATCTGACCCAAACTGGTCCCATTATGCACTTCTGATCTGTTGCTTAATGGCCACTCCGAACTGCCACCTAGGGCCATTGATCAAATTGTAGGGGCCTTCCACAAAGCCAACAATCCCTGACGTGGAATGTGTCAGCTATTGTCTGTATCAAATTTTGGAAATATTTCCTCCTTCTACTAGAGGGCTAAAGACAGGAGCTGGGGGAAAACAATGGGGAAAAGAACATTAAGCATAGAAGGGACAATCCCAGATACTTTGGTTTTGGAGCATCCACAGGTCCTTTGACTCGAGTGTGAGTCCAACCACATTCCTGTGTCCTTATAGCAGTGTCCAAGGTTAGGTGGACTTGGAAAGGTCCTTCCCAGGATGTGGTCAACTTTTCTTCCTTCTAGGTTCAGATTAGGACCCAGTCTCCAGGCTGGTATTTGTATACAGCAAATCCTAAAGGTGGGGTCTGAGCAATAAGTTCTTTAATTGAAATTCATGTAAATACTTAACAAATTGCAAAACATATTTCCTAATAAACAAATCTTTGACATCTAATATAGGGTCTGTATTTTTTTGTCCTCTTTCTCCGGGATATGGATGTCTGTATAGAAATTTGTAAGGTGACAAGCCAGTATCCCTCCAAGGTTTAGTCTTACTTCTAAGCAAGGCAAGGGGAAGATATTTGGTCCAAGGTAACCCAGTTTTTAGGCCCAAGTTAGCCAATTGCCTCTTTATTTCCTGATTCATTTTCTACCTTGCCTGAAGAGGGAGGATGCCAAGGAATATGAAATTCCCAAGAGATCTCCAAGATCTGCACCAGACCCTGAAAAACTCTTGCCGTGAAATGGTGCCCTGGTCTGAGTCAATGTGTTCCACCATTCCATACTTGGGGATTATATTTTCCAATAAAATTCTGCTCACCATAAGGGCAGTTGCCCAGGACAAGGGAAAAGCTTCAATCCATGAGGTCAGGTGGTCCACTATGACCAACAGATAATTGAGGCATTCCACTGCCGGAAGCTCGATAAAGTCCACCTGTATACTCTGAAATGGTCTCAATCCTGAGGGTCTCCCTCTGTCCTGCATGCAATGCGAGGCAGCCTTATTTGTCCTTAGACAGATCAGACATCCATCAACATCTCTCTATCAATTGTTGGGCCAATGTGTATAATCCAGGAGTTACAAACATAGTAAGCATGGCATCATACAGGTTTTGTACATCCAATGTCCAAATGATGTAGATAACATAGAATTTGCCTCATACCTGCTTTGTTCAGTACCTCCCTGCCATCTGGAAGAAACATTGTCCCATGTCATTTTCTCAGGTGCCCAAATCATGGGCTTTTAATTTCTCCTACCTGGTAAAGGATGGGAAAGGTGAATTGGGTAGCAGAGCAGGGATTAATACATTATTCCTTCAGTAACATCTCCTTCATTCCCAGATTTCCTCACCTCTTCATCAGCAAGATGATTACCCAGGACCTCAAATGTGTTCCTCACCTGATGTCCTCTTACATGTACAATAGCAATAGCCTTAGGTAGTGTTAAATTTTGCAGTACCTCTATCAGGAGGATCATATGAGCCAATTCTTCTCCTTTACAATCATTCCCCTTTCCTCCCATATTTTCCCAAATATATGTGCTGTTCCCCAAACATATTTAGAATCAGGATAAATTGACCTTTCCTTATCATACAACAGTTTCAGAGCTTGATTTAGGGCATACAATTCACAGGTTTGTGCTGACCATGTCTTAGGGAGACTTCCAGCCTGGACTAATGAGCTAGTTTCCCCATCAATTATAATATGCTCATTTAATCCCTTTCCTTCTAATACCCGAGATGACCCTTCTATAAAGCTATAATGCCCAGGTTAGCCCTCTTACCTGGAGGGCCTCAGGATCAGTCAGAGTCAGGATCAATCAAAGTTCTCGGTCTTTAGGGGGAGAGGTGAAGGAGGCAGGCAAGCCGCATCGCCAAAAATGTATCCTGGATTCTGGAGTCTGGAGTCTCCAGCCTCTCTCCTCCTTGTCCTGCAGCCAAGTGATCCCTGATCTCTCTCCCTCAGCCCTCCAATCTTTTTCTACAATTACCTCACTAAGACACATTCAGCAAGTGCCAATTGTGAGGAGAGCTATCACATTACCATATTATCTAAATATATGTGTATAGAGCCATTATCTCACATCAAATAGGTAATTAGTCTTAAGTGCTCTGCTGTCTGATTCAAGCACACCTTTTCAGAGTTTCAGCCCTCTACATAAATCACTTCACACCTTCCAACAATGGCGATTACTGCAGGTCTCCCCACACCTTAGTTTGATATTCTATCAGATCTAAGCAATCATGTTCACTAGTCTTATGTTCTCCTATTGGGGCAGAAAAGAATTTGGCCCGGATTTAGATTGTGATCTTGAATTAGGACTAAATCTTCTTTTTCCAGAACTATGGCTTCATATTTCTATATTCATCTGCCTGCCCCTCTGATTGAGGATGGTTCTTACTTGACGGGGCACACTGACTACCAGGCAGCCTCCAAAGGTGATTCTCCAGTTCTCTTCTACTACAAAGCCATAGCAGCTATAGCCTGAACGCAAGTGGGCCAGCCCCTGGCCACCAGATCTTAACATTTTTGATAAGAATGCCACTGGTTGTCCTTGTCCTTCCCTTACTTGGGCCAATATTGCCAGTGCCACACCTTTGTCTATTTTCACAAACAAGTGAAAAGACTTGTCTAAAGAAGGCAGTATTAGGACAATGGCTGAAATTAATACCCTTTTTAACAGATTAAAGTTTTCCTCACTCTCTTCCTCTTCTCATGGCATCTCTTCCCCTAGCCCATCTCTGTCTATTCCCTTCTGATGCCCACGTGCTCAATCCTTCTCCAACATAGTTTAAATACACTTCTAGACCAATAACCCTTCTAACTTGATGCTCCATTTAAACTATTAATTGCTTTTGCATATCAATCTTTCTTGACCCTTGTCTTAAACAGTCTAAGTAATGAATGTTTCAATCAACAAGGAATTGCAGTTTATTAAAAACAAAACAAACAAAACAGCTGCATCACACTTAATGGGGGAAGGGGAATTAGATTGTCACCTGACAAGATCCTTTCCACGTGGCCACCCTTTCCCCCATTCCAAATGGAATTTCTCCCAACTCTACCATGCTTCCTGACCCCCACTAACCTTTTTTAGGGTGCCAAATCCCCCAGGATCCAATCTTCCAGCTAAAGACAGGGCCCAACCTCATTTACTCTGGCAAATGGCAAGTTCATTAGGAGCTTGAACCTTTTCTGTCCCCTATTTTCAAGAAGACATTTTCCTCTCTCTTCATCTCTCCTCACATATACTTTTGCAGCCTCTTCCAGTAATTCCTTCAAGGACTTGCGATTCCATCTTTCTAATTTCTGCAATTTCTTATTAATATCTGGCCATGAGTTGGAAACAAAATGTAACTTTAGTGTACTTTCTGTTTATGGATCCTCTGGATCCAATCCTGAGTACTTCTGAATCCCTTCCTTTAGCTGTTCTAATAATTTAGAAGGAGATTTGTCCTTTCCTTGCCTAATTTCTAATGCCCTATTAATATTTTGCCCCTTTAGAAATTAGTTCTCATAAATCTTGTATACTCTGTCTAAAGAGAAGATTATTATTATCCCACCCTGGATTTGTGTTTTTCCCATTCTTCCATAGCTGCTTTTCTAATTGCTATTCTCTTCTCTTGAGTGAACAACATGTTTAATATATGTAGGAGTTTACTTCATGCATAAATATTTGGTCCCCAAAACTAGTCTGTTTGGAGGCCCCTATGGAGTCCTCCATAATAGATTTTAAATCCTTTTTGAAATTCCTAATCTCAGTTCCCATCAAGAGGACAGTTAACACACTCTATTTCCCTTTGTCCCCCTAAAGGAACCTCTCTGAGAGGATACATCTTATCTTTCCCAGTCTGAGGCTTTGTGAAGGGAAGATTTCCTTCATCTCTCCTCAGTTGTTCTAATTCCTTCCTAAAATATTTGTGTCCTTTCCCAGCTTCTGTGATTCTCAGGGTCCTCAGATCAATAAGAAGGGGCTTGATTGGTCCAGATTGCTCCACTGGAGGTACCAGGGTGGTAGAGCATAGGAAGGCAGAATGACAAGCAAGGGATCCCAGGGGTGAGGTGTAATCTCCAGCTGTGTCTCCACCTCCTTCATTTGACTCAAAAACAATTGAGAATCAGTCCCTGAAAGCCAGAGGCTTGCATAAGTTGCTTTCTCTGGATTAAAGGGATCTTTGCCATTAACATACAAATTCAATTGTTGGCACACCCAATCCTCAGTGGATCCATATCTAGGCCAGATTACTCCACCACCAATGTTTTGGTAACCCTTATACAAAACAACAATATTTTGTCATTTTTTTCTTTTCCTTCCCCTTATATTTTGGCAACTCATTCCAATTTTGTAACTTATTTCCCAAGGGGCTATCAGCTGGCATTTCCTGACATTGCTCCTTATTTGGGGGTTTGAACTGTGCTTTCCCTATAATTTATTGAGGACAGCCCTTAGACTTCTATATTCTGATTTGTCCCAGCAGAAGTTGCCCTCCTGTCAGCAGTCATCCCATAACATTCTCAGAGAGTCCTTTCCCATGGGGTCATTTGCAGTCTGTTTCACCACACAACAGATGTGAAAGGCTCTTCCTCTCAAATCTCTCTCGGCCCAGGCAACTGACCCCCAGACTCCCAAGTGCTCATCTTCAGGCTACATATGTATAGGTTCTCCTGACTGCGAGCTCAATCAATCCAACATCTGCACATGGAGCTTTGAATCCATTACTTTCATTTTCTCCTTCATGGAGTTTCTCTGCTTTGAGCTTGGCAAGAGAGGAGAAACACCATCTCACTTTGGAGACCACAGGAACAAAGTGTCCCATGGATACCTGATTCCAAATAGGAGTGGTGGTCATTCCTCACCAAGTCACATGATCCCGGATGAGCCCCCAAAACTGTGTGGGATTCAAAGATCCTAACTGAAGACAACTACTTGGAGACTTCTAGAAGGTTGAAAACTTTTTATTAGAATCTTGTGAGAAACAGGCAGTCGTTACCTCTGGGAAATCCAGAAGGAAGAGCTGATTTTACAGAAGCAGAAGCGTTGGTTTTATAACATAAAACCACAGACTGCCCACCACCTATTGATCTTAAAACTGATTGATTTATACACATGGGGTGATGATGAGCTGGCTAAACTAGCTGGGGAGGGATGCTGGTTGCATAAGGGGATTTGCAAAGTTTCATTTCTTCAGGGTCATGTGATTCCTAGGAAATCAAAACTGAGGTCTAAGGCTTCACATAGTTTAGCCACATTGCAAATCCACACACATCCAAAGCTCATGTATATTTTAGATTGAACACATAGAAATGTATCCATAATATTTAGGTCAGAGACCACTAGCTCAGATGAAATCGGGAGACTTCTCCAAGTAAAAGCAAAAAGGAATTTATTGCAATCTTACGAGAAAGGGTGTCTCAATTCCGACAGTGTCAGTGTTGTGCCAAACAGGAATTTAATGTGGAAGTTTATTAAAGTGTATGACTGCACGGGGAAGTCCCAAATAAGCAGCCCCAAATGGAGGGAGAACAAGTTTTATAAAGGGAAAAACCACAAGAGGGGGCTTGTTATCATCATAAGCAATATCATGCAGAAGCAGAAGCCAGCCTCAATTCCTTATCTGGGGACTACCAAGATGTCCTTGGGCCACATGAGATCCAAGATGTTCCAGGAATTAAGGAAGGAGGAGGTTAATTAAAAATAGTCCTTGGGGGCCTCAGTAATTTGGGATTGTTTCACTCAGGCTGGTCATGGAGAGGCCGACAAAAATAGGGTGCAGGGTCTCATCAAGAGAGAGAGACTCTGTAGGTAGCCAAACACAGTCATAGAACCTGACAGGGAAGTTCCCCACTTTCCACTGGTCTTTACTCCCATAGGCTGGGAGACAGGCTCCCAATCTGAATGCAGAACTTCTATCCCAAATGCAGGGAACAAGGAAATCCAGCTTTAGCCAACAAAATCTACAGGGTGCCTTTTTAATCTTATTTGGCACTGCTTATACTGGGGTGGCCTAAAGACAGAGAAGGAGAGAGTGGGGCAGGTCCTGGGCCCCTGCGCTTCATTTCAGATTCCTTGAAATCATGTGATTTTCTAGTAAATGAAACCTCAAGCCTATTATCTCATGGCAGACTGAGAAGTCTCCACTCTATCCCACTCAATAATGATGGAGATCATATTGTGAGGGTTTTGACTGAACCACATTTAAAGTATTTAATACTGAGCACATTTTAGACAGGTGTTGGATGGAATGCTAGATCTTAAAGTTTAAGAAGACCTGAGTTTGAATGTAATGTGATTAGCATTAGCTTCAGTTTCTTTCCCTGTAAAATGGGGATAATAGCACCTTCATAACAGGATTGATGTAGAAAATTAGATGGACAAAGTTTGCAAACTGGGCTTTTTTTTTTTTTTTTTTTGCCAAACACTGAGCCTTCAAGTTTAGCCCAGGTGTAGACAGGGCACCCTCTGTTTTTCTGGTTTAAGGATTCTAACATTTTGGGTCATGTGAAAAGAGCCTTTAACAGTATAGAGACATATTTGCCTAAATGAGTAGCTTGATGCAATTAAAAAAGGAACTTCCACATTCTAGCCTCTGGAATGACTATTTACCATGTACAGGTTCTTTACTATCCTGATGAAAGTTCATAATCCCTATACTTATGCTGTTCTTTCTTTATAGTATACTAAAGGGTAAAGGAAGGGAAAACTTGAGTTATCAAAAGAGCCTGTAGAGCTGGTTTCCTGGCAGCCATTTTATCTGCTCTGAAATTTTTGTCTCCTCCATGCTTGATGGGGAAATATTTAACATTCAAGAGGCCATTTTCTTTCCATATTGCATGAAGGATATAAAAGATATATATATATATGTCAGTATAAATATTTGCCTGTTTTCTTTTGCTAAATTACAGAGCCTGCATTAGGGCTATAACTCAGCTTTCTGGGCAGAAGTGCCAGGAGTGAATGGGGGAAATTTATTGGTGCTGTTTGGACCTATAATTGCATATCTGTCCTTATTTACTCCCCCATCTACAAGGTTAGATCCAGTCTATATACCAAATTACATTAGGACTGTCTAAGTGGTGTCTTTCAAATCTGAGTGGCTAGAATAAGGATAGCTCCCCCCCTTCTCTGAAGCTGGTGCTTAAGGGATGGGAGTGATTTTTTGTCCTAAATGGGTAGCAGACTGCTTTGACTATCTTTTAGCCAGGGAAACTATATTGTCTAATTGTAAGATGGTTTAAGTTAGAGAGGGTAGCTTCTACAGAGGCCTCTTGAGTGGAAGCACAAATTATAGTAGTATCTACATCTTGAATTGGAGGGGCTGAGGTCAAATTAAGTCTCAGAGATCTGGCTGAACGCTTGTCCAAACAAATGGGAGCTATATCTAAACTACATGGGCAAAACTGTTCAAGTGAGTTGCTGTTGACTATTGAGGAATATTCATTCAAAAGCAAACAAATATTGTAAATTCTCAGGGGAACAGGTATTTATTACTTTAAGGGAATAGGTATTAATAGATGTATTGGAATAAAGTTTCTTATTTCCTAAGGTTTTACACCATTTACATCATTCAATACTCCCTGTTTGGCTTTTTCATAGAAAGTGTAATAATATTACAAGGCAAAAAGTGGGATATAGGAAAACCATACTTTAGGCATTTATTTTAAGAGGTTGCAATCTCTGCCTAGCCTATAGTTGAATAGGGTGTTGCCTGATCAAGCACTTCTTGGTCCTATCCCTCAAGGTCCAAATGCTCCCAACCTCTATTGGAATGTTCTGTATCAGGTCAAGACAGAAATCTCATATTTTACTTATTTCTTTTCTACATCCCTTTAGTCAGATTATTGTATAATTTCATCTCTCCCTGACTCATCATTATATTTCCACTGTGGGGTCAACTGTAGGAACTGCCGCAACTCCTAGGGGCTTTCAAATGAATGGATCTCAGCTAAATCATCCCCATATTTCTAGGTCAGATGCCAGATTCTTTTCTTATCTAATATAGTACAGCAGGAGGACAAAATGATACAAAGATTGTCCTAGGTTAAATCAAACTGAAGGGTGACAGCTTTAAAGCCATCTGTGAATCTGGTGGGATGTTCAGAATATCACTTCAATATTTCTTTGATCTGAAATAGATCTGTCATAGAGAAAGGGACATGCACCTTCATAGTACCTCTACCCTTAGCAGTGGGGGACTTTTGGAGTGGAAAAGTGTACTGCTTCTAGGTAGTAGTGTTTGGCCACTTTGAACAAATGTGAGATGGAAACTGGAGGAGTGGGTCAGAGAGGCTTGTAGATGTAGTCACTAAACAGGTACCTGTACCTTGAAGATCTCCAAAGGTAATTTTTGGCTGGTCCCAAGAATAGATGGATAGGTAGAATAATATCCCCAGTAGGTCACTCTGTTTTAGCAGGTGACTTTATGCCGTATATGGTAGAGCCATCCATGGTGCCAGAGGCCAAGGAGTCAAGGCTTTAGGAGATTAGATCTGGCAGTCTGCAGGAGGCAATCCTTCCACCCCCTTACTTGGCCAAAGAAATGAAGAGCATTCCAATAGGGGTTCTGAGGGTGCCTGGGGAGAAGGTGGAGAGATCCTCATATAGACCAAGTGAGTGGTCTAATGGTTTTAGGTACAAAGTGGGCTATCCAGCTCTGCCTGTTTCAAAGAACAAGAGTCTCTGTCACTGGTTATTAATTTTTTGACATGACACTGGCATGGTAAAGAATAGAAGTATCTCTTGTCCTGTGTACCCATGCTGCTGGAAGGGTTTGGGGCACAGAGAGTAAGGGGAAGCTCATTTGGAATGCCAAGGGAAAAACTTGGCCTGCTTCAGCTCTACTTAAGGTGACAAACTGAAGTCAGGATCAGTGAATTGGGAATGGACTTGGCTTGAAGACTCAAGGGTCCGTAGGTAGAAGTTCAGGGGTTCTATGGTAATGAGAAGCAGGAAGAGGGGAAAGAGGAGTCAAGGGCTATAGGATCAAACCAGTCTTAATTTGAGAGGATCCTCGCAGGTTTCTGCTTTCCATTCTGTAGTAGCTGTGGATTTTATTCTGCTATAATGGATCCAGGCAGGAATGGAATGGACCTTCATGGAGGTGAGTGTAGTGAGGATCATGGGTATAAGATCCTTTCCACCATAGTTCAAGACTACTAGTGGAGAATTGTTTTATCAGTGCTGCATTGAGCTGGAATGGGTGGCAATGAGCAGAATCTGGATCTTGGACCAAGCTCTAGATGTTTTTTCGGATTTTCTGCAGACCCTCGAGGGTCTTAATAAGGAAGGAGTTAATAATTTCAGCCATCAAGTTTTCTCGGACAAGGGGCAGAATGGTGGTGGTCTCCCAAACATGACTTCAAAAGGGGTCAAGCCTAGTCTATTTAGAGTACATCCACTTCTAAGAGAGCAGGGGTAGTAACAAAATCCAAGAGTGTTGGGTTTCCAATTCAAGCTTAGGGAGAAATTCTTTACATGTTCTATTTATCCTCTCTACCTGCCCTGAACTCTGTGGTCTGTACATACAATGGAGTTTCCATTCAATGTGCTTTACTGTTTGCCTTTACTGTGCATTACTGATGCCTTGAGATATTTTTGCAATAAAAGCAGGATCATTCTCAGATCCAGTGGCCATTGGGAGTTCAAATTAGGGCATAGCTCCTTCAGTGTCTTCTTGTGGGAAACACTTCAACCTAGCCTGAAAAGGTGTTTACAAAAACTATGAGGTATTTGTAGCCTGCTGTTAATGGTTTTTTTTCTGTGTAATCCACTTCCCATCTTTGCCCTAGGGTATTTCCCCTAAGCATGATTCCTATATGACCCGTCCAGCAGGTCATCAAAGTGTGGGTCTCGAAGTGGACATCGCCTGTAAGGCTAAGCCTGAAAAGGGATGGGGTTAAAAATGAGGAGGGAGACGAGCTGAGGTGGAGCAAAGTCTCAGTTTATTGAATGAAGAGGGTCTAGTTTTATGTGATTTCTGAGTGGGGGGTTGCAAAGAGAAGAACGTCACACCACATGTGTGGCAGACATCCTGGGGCATAATCGTTATCTAGTTCCTGGGCTGATAAGGCCAATTTCCTGGGACACACATTATCTTGTCTCAGGAATTTAGGATGTATTGTTTGTTCACGATAAGGTCTTAGCTCACAGTTTACATGCAGGTAGTCACATTCTTCTTTTCCTGTCTCCAAGGACATGGTTTCTGGCATGTCCCCCTTTTTTATTTATATATGGGTGGGAGGCCTGTCTTAGGCTATGTGGCCGGTGTCCATATTCAGTACCCAAATAATCCGACCTTAAAGGCCAGAAAAAAAAGGCAGGACCCCTGTCTTAGGCTATGTGGGCAGCATCCGTCCCAGCACCCCAGCATCAAACTTCCGGGGTGTGCTTCTGGAGAACGGGCCCACAATAATCCCATCATCGGGTGTTCCTGCAGCCAGAGGGTATGATGTTCCTGAAATATGGGGCCACAATAATGTGTGGCTCACCCACAGCCGGCACAGGGGGATTTCAACCGAGTCCACCATCTGCGATACCAGGGGTCATTCATAACCATGGTAGAAAATTGTAAAGCTGCACCAGGCTCGTTGATGTTGAGGTTTTCATAAGAATCTGCCTTAGGAAGGCGTTGATAGTAGATTTGAACTTTCTTCTGAACAGTTGCATCAACCTGAGACTTAATAAAGGCGGTTAGTCGGGAAAAGGCCCAAGGGCCGAAAGATATTAAAAGAAGGATACCAACGAGGGGTCCCAAGAGGCTTGGGAGTAAGGTAGTGAGCAAAGG
The DNA here is from genome assembly GCF_016432865.1 of Antechinus flavipes. Taxonomy (NCBI): domain Eukaryota; kingdom Metazoa; phylum Chordata; class Mammalia; order Dasyuromorphia; family Dasyuridae; genus Antechinus; species Antechinus flavipes. Next base: position 390,285,963 of record NC_067398.1, read on the forward strand.
GGAAGAGGAGAACCAATTTTTATACCAAGACTCCTGTTGTTCTCGCTCTTTCTTACATTTTTCTAGACTGTCCTTTACTTTCTGAATGCTATTTTCCACTAGGCCAAGTTTGTTTACAAAGAAACAACATTCCTCTTTTAATGCAGCACAAAGGCCTCCTTGTTGTAAGAACAACAGGTCTAATCCCCTTCTGTTTTGTAGAACCACTTCTGCTAAGGAGGCGACTGAGTCTTTGAGATGTTCTAGACCTGTCTGAAGCTCTCGGAGATCTCTATCTATAGCAGCACTAAGTTGAGAATATTGCTGATTAGAGGTGACTAGGGAGGCTATCCCGGTACCGGCCCCCGCCAACCCAATTATAACAGCAAGTGAAATGGCGGTCAGGGGTTCCCTTTTGGACCTGGCATGGGGGGAGGTGCCTGTGTTCCAAAAAAACAAAAGATCTTCAGGTGGGCCAATGGTAATGTGAGAGAGGAGCGTGACGAGAACACAAAAGTCATGGGAGGAGATGAATGTTTGAGAAGGGACAAAGGTGGTGAGCCCAGAGGAACAGGCGAAGTAAGACCCATTTGGGGCAGCCACATATATGTAAGAAGAGTTGATTTCTATTGTTGTATTACAAATAGGCTCAAGGGCAAGAGGGAGGGGTTGTCACGGAGTTGTTATACAAAGCCCGAGGCCAGTAATTTTACTCAGAGTAAGTCCTTTTGTTGAGCCTGTGTTCCATCGGAGACTAGAGGGGCTGTTGGTAAATGTCAGGTCTCCTCGGCGGGCTATGCCCTCATAGAAGGGTGGCATGGCTGAGTAACAGATCCAGCATTCCTTATCTCGGGTGTAATTAAGATTGTGGAGAGCATGTGCTGAGGTGTACACAAGAGAAAGTAATAACTGAAAAGAGGACAAGGGACTAGCAGGTAAGGTAGGTCTGGGAATAGTAGAGGCAGGAGGTGATTTAGAGGATACAGGGACCGTAGAACGGGGAGTTCTGGGGAGGGGGGGGTAAATCTCTTTTTTGAGCACGGGGTTGGGGCCTATGGTTGCTGTTGGGTATTGGCTAGGAGCTTCCTTCCTAAGTTTTATAGTGAAGGTTAGGCCATCATCACACCATTCTTTGTACAGTCTTAGGCCCCATGAGACACCCCGAGTCCATTCTCTATGTTTTTTGCCTGAGTCAGTGAATTGGATACGCAGGGGGTGACACCATCCTGCACACTCTGGCAAGTTTGTCCATCCTGCACTTCCCGGTTTGTGGTGCGTATAGTTAGCATTTACAGTAATAAAATCCCACGAGGAAGAGGGACTCCAATAAGTATCTCCTGTTGTTTCACACCCCCAACTACGGCAGTAATAATCAGCTAAGCCACCACATTTCGAATTCCAAGAACGGTCTCTATGAAAACCGGGGCAGACATAGAAGGTGATCGTTCTCAACATGCTTCTCCTGCTATGCGTACCACAGCCTCCCCATGGGTCAAGACCAAGTCTCCCCGGAGGGGAGTGAGAGGAGGGGGCCTTATGTTGGTCATAATATCCTTCTAAATCCCAATTGGCCGGAGCCCCCAGGGCTAGTTTACAAAGGTCTGGATATAATATGGGCCACCAGGCCTCGTGTGTGAGTTTAGACGTACCCCAAATAACATCGCCTGCGCCATTACTGACTGTCCAAGTATAGTTCATGATGGTATATTGTGCCGTGGCAATTCGAACTACGTCCCAGGCCAGGAGGGGGATCAGCAGGGCGCAAACCGGAGTCATCTGAAAAAGAGCAGAGGAGAAACATAACCTCAGGGGGGGTCCCTGGGTGAATTAAAGGGTTTTATTAGGTGTTCTGGGAGCCATCTAGCATTTTGAGCTTGGGAGTCATAAATACAAGCATGTCCTTTCCCCCATATAAGGACAGGGTCCGGACCATGCCATTGGTTGGTTATTGGGTCTCTCCACTTTGCTCGCGCATAATTGTTTGCTGTGGAGGGGTGCCAAAGGCGGTCTGCTGCAGACTTTCCTTCTGCATCAAGAGTTAAGAAGTTCAGCACTAAAAGTGCATGGTTTAATAAGGTTTTAGAATTGCCAGCGCAAGGATATAGAGTTTCAGAGCCTGAGTGTAATTTTGAAATCGTCCTTTCAGAGTTCGATGGGCCCTTTCGACAATACCTTGGCCTTGAGGATTATATGGAATCCCTGTAATGTGTTTGATACCCATGTGTGCACAGAATTGTTTAAAAGAGGTACTAGTATATCCTGGCCCATTATCGGTTTTAAGAATTTGGGGCTTAGGTGTGGTAGCCAGAGAAGCCATGATATGATAGATGACATGCTTAGAGGCTTCCCCTGTCTGTAAGGAGGCGAAGATAAATCCACTAAATGTGTCAATAGAGACATGAATATATTTGAGTTTACCAAAGGATGGGAAATGGGTGACATCCATCTGCCAGAGGTCACCAGGGATAAGGCCACGGGGGTTGATTCCTAATTGTTGTTCAGGTAGCTGGACTAAACAGCCTGGGCACTGTTTTACAATTTGTCTTGCTTGTTCTCTTGTGAGCCCAAACTGAAGGCGGAGTGTTTGAGCATTGAGATGGTGTAACTCATGGGCCTTAATGGCCGCAGCCACAGGAGGCACGGGGGTCATAGCCGCTGCGATAGTGGCATCCCTGGTTGCTTGATCAACAGCATCATTACCTTCAGCGAGAGGGCCCGGAAGGTCAGAATGAGCCCTGATATGACCAATAAAAAAGGGTTCTGTTCGATCAAGGATGAGCATTTGGATTTTTGAAAATAAAGGAGAGGCGTTGGTGGAGGGCTTGATATAAGGGACAGTTTCAAGTAAAGGGATAGAGTTGGCAATATAGGCACTATCAGTGTAAATATTTAGGGGACCCGTAAATTTTTCAAAAGCCCAAATGACTGCAGAGAGCTCTACCAATTGGGCTGAGGCATAGGGGGTTTGAAAGGACATAAGTTTTCCATCTGCTTTAACTGCTGCTTTACCTGTGGAGGACCCATCAGTGAATATAAGGTGAGCATTCTTGAGTGGAGAAGTTTTAGTAATGTGAGGGAAAACCATGGGAGTGTGTTTGAGAAATTGAATAAGCTTGTCTGAAGGGAAGTGGTTGGAGATAGTTCCCATGAAGGAAACGGAAGCCGTTGCCCAGTCATCACTATTTTGTTGAAGCCATTGTATTTGTGTTGTTGTATATGGGCAGGCAATATGATCGGGCTCTTTCCCGAAGATCTTTATGGAGAGGATTCGTCCTTCTTTCATGAGGTCTGCAGTTAATTGGAGATAGGTGGGGAGAATTTTGTTGGGTGTAGCAGGGCCATGGACCCAGTATAGAGGACATTTTTGCCATAACAAGCCCGTGGGGGAAAGAGTGGTGGGAAATAAAAGGAGCCAGAGTGGGTCTTGTGGGTTGAAATAGCCAATTTTCTGATTGTCAATAGCCTTTTCTACCTTTTTCAGCGCGATTTTCCCTTCTTGTGTCAGATGTCTGAATGATGTAGGGTCAGAATCGCCTTTTAAAATGTCAAATAGGGGTTTTAGGTCTCCTGTGGTGAGTTTCAGGCAGGGTCGTAACCAGTTTATATCCCCCAATAATTTTTGGAAATCATTGAGTGTGCAAAGATTGTCAGTACGAATCTGAGCTTTTTGGGTGGTGACTCCGTTAGACTGTAGTTCAAAACCAAGAAAAAAATGAGGGGAGGTCAATTGAACTTTTTCAGGAGAAATATAGAGGCCCCTGGCTCCTAGGGCTGAAATTAAGTTCTGAGAAATAATGGACAACTCCTGCTCCGAGGGGCCAGCAAGGAGAATGTCATCCATGTAATGGATTATATACAAGTGAGGGTATCGAAGCCGGAAAGGGTCAATGGTTTGAGCCACATACTTTTGACAAAGGGTGGGGCTGTTGGTCATGCCCTGGGGAAGGACTTTCCACTGGAACCGCGAGGAAGGTCCTATCCAATTGGTGATAGGGATAGTGAAGGCAAAGCGTTTAGAATCCTCAGGGTGCAAAGGTATGGAAAAGAAACAATCTTTGAGGTCAATAACAATTTTATGGAAACCGGCAGGAATAGCTATAGGGGCGGGTAGCCCTGGTTGCAGGGGGCCCATAGGGATCATGGTTTTATTGACGGCTCTTAAGTCGTGGAGAAGCCTCCAGGTACCTGACCTCTTTTTAATAACAAAAATGGATGTATTCCATGGGGAGGTAGAGGGTACAATGTGTCCCGCAGTAAGTTGTTCTTGAACTAGTTTTAAAGCAGCCTCAAGTTTTTCTTTAGGAAGAGGCCACTGGTCAACCCAGACGGGGCTGTCAGATTTCCACGAGATTTTGTCTACCTGGAGGGCAGGGGGACCAGTGGCCCTTATGAAAAATGGTGCGGGAAGCCGAGGCCAGCGCTCCCAAGTTTGGGTTGTAAATGTAATGGCTGGGTGTTGCCTTGATTATATTTACCCAACCCTTGTTGAGGGAGAAAGCCTTGGGCAAGCATTTGCTTAGTGACGACAGAGTTAGGGCTGCACTTGATAACCCCCATTTGTGAGAGTATATCTCTCCCCCAGAGATTAATTGGGAGATTGGGGACTACAAAGGGATGGACCGTTCCTTTGTTGCCTTCTTTATCTTCCCAGTGCAGTAGCTGGGAAGACTGCATAGCATTGGAGGTTTGGCCTATGCCTTGCAGATGAGTAAGCGACGGCTGCAAAGGCCAGGCTGAGGGCCAGTGGGTGGTGGATATAACTGTTGAGTCGGCCCCTGAATCTAAAAGGCCTGAAAAAGAATGTCCCTGAATCTTAAGCGTCAGTGTGGGGCGCTCTTGAGATAGGGCTTGAGCCCAGTAAATATCTGAGGATCCAGGGGTAGACCTTCCTCTTTGGTCAGATAGTGCGGGAAAAGTGGTGTCAAGAGGGAGGGGCAAGGCTTGGGCTAAGCGCTGATTGGGTTGAATATCAATGGTGCTATTGGCAGCTGAAGCAATGATCTTAATTTCTCCTTCATAATCATTGTCGACCCTGAAGGGTGGGGGAGGCGTGGCCAATGATAAGAAAAAAGGAGTTAGGAGGTGGGGGCCATAGATGCCCGTGGGGATAGGCTGAGGACCCTCCTCAGGTTTTAATATTGTGTGGGCGGTGGCACACAGGTCCACCCCTGCGCTCCCTGCAGTTGCCCGGTATAGTTGTGGGAGGGCAGGTTGGTCCCCGTGGCTGGCTGTGCAGATCCTTGAGGGGTCCGGGGCTGACCCCGCTTGCTGTTTCCCGAAGGAGGGAGAATAGGATTCCTGGCCACGTCATGTGTGGATCGGCAAGCATTGCCCCAGTGAAAGCCTTTTTTGCACTTGGGACAAGGGGTGGTAGGGGCCGCGCGATGGGCAGGATTAGTGGCGAGGTTTGTTGGACATTGTTTAGCAAAGTGTCCTTCCATGCCGCATTTGAAGCATATTCTAGGAGCCCCGTTTTGAAAAGCGGCGCCAATAGCTAAGTGAACTGCCTGAGACATTTTCGTAGAGGCAGGGTCAATATCTCTACAGAGCTTAATCACATCATTTAAGGTTTTCTCCCTCCATTGACAGCGAAGCGCGGCCCGGCAGGGTGCATTAGCATTCTCATAGGCTAATCTCTTAACAATTTGATCATTGGCTGCTTCCGCTCCCAATGTCCGTTCAGCAGTTTCAAGCAATCTACTAACAAATTCAGAAAAGTCTTCTTGGTTTCCTTGCAAGACTTTATTTAGGGGCGCGAAGGGTGTCCCTGTTGGAGGGAGGGCTCTCCAAGTGCTGGTAGCGGCAGCAGCCGTTTGTGCCAGAAGTCCTAAGGGCAGGTGCCGTTGTTTAGATTCGGCAGCATATTTGCCTTGGCCCGCTATCTTATCAAATGTCCACGACTTTGTGGAAGCGGTCCTGAGGTTATGTTTTTGAGCCGCTTCGCATCTATCAAAAAAGTCGGCTTTCCAGGAGAGAAACTGTCCTCTAGATAGGGCTGCCTGAACCACTCTTATCCACTCCCCTGGTAATAAATACCCTCCTTGTCCGATTGCTTCAAGAGCAGACAAGGTGAAAGGGGCATTAGGGCCATAAGCTTTCACTGCTGAATGTAAATCTTTTATGTTTTTGAACTTTGTGCTTTTAAATTTACCACTTTCCCCTACGTCAATTTCTGCTTCACTATCCTGATTGCTACCTTCTGTTACTCCTTCTTCCCCTGAAGCTTCCGCCTCACCTTCATCCCCACCTTCCTCCTCTGTCTCCTTTGATGCCATTAAAGTTTTCTGGCTTCTTAACATAGGGAAAGCAAGCTGTGCAGGGGCGGGGGTTTTAATTTTTGTGAGTGAGGAGGGGTTTCTCTTATTCTTCAAGGGTCTCACTGCTTTGGGTAATTGTTTCTGATACCCTGACACAGGGAGAGAGAGAGTTCTTTGTAAAGATTGTTGTAATGCCGAGAGTTCATTCGTCATTTGTAGATATTGAGTTTGTAAGTCTAGAACTTCTCGAAGGTTTTTTACTTTTTCAGTTAAGTCTTGCTTAGCTGTGGTGAGGTCAATGACCAGGGCGACAGGGGGGTTAAGTATCGGGGCGGTAAGAAGGGGCAAGCTGTGAGGAGGTGGAATATACCCTGTGGCCTCGCTTTCTAATTCAGCTACGTCTGAGGTGCTAAGGGCATCCTGAGTTTCACTTTCATTTTTCACAGGGAGTTTAGGTTTGGCGGCGGGGAAGATGGGGTATGCGAGATTGCTTTCTACGGGGGGACTCCCTTCTTTGGGAAGTGGGGGGTAGATAGACTTGACGGAAGGGATCTCAATGATCCCTGACGAGGACTTGTCGGAAGGGATCTCAATGATCCCTGACGGAGGTCGTGAAGACGGCTTCCTGTTTTTTGGAGAGACTGGGTGGATGCCGCATGAGACAAAGGGCGGAGACAGGACTCTGCAGAAATGAGTAACTGTCGTGGACCCCCGTCAAGGGAGGCACATTCTACAATGTCATTGATCAGTTTCCAATAGGAAAGAACATGAATGGGTACGGATTCGGGCCCTTCGGTTTTCAATTTGTTATTAAGATCTCGTCCCACCTTTTGCCACTTAGCAGGGTGGATTTCAGGGCCGTTGATAATGAACCAGGGACAGACATTATCAATGAAAAGAAAAAACCGAACAAGATCCTTTTTTTAAATTTTTACTCCTCTTTCTCTAAGGCTACTCTTAAGGTCCTTAATAAAGGCCTGTTCTTTAGATAAGCTAGTCCCCATGAATGCAGCAGATGCTTACTCACCTTTCAGTTGCGGGGCTCTCTGTGGAGCGGTCTCGTAGCGGGTCCGGACGAAATTCTTCTTAATCTGCCGGGCAAATGTCCAGCCTCGGGGCCCCACGTTTGGGCGCCAAATGACCCGTCCAGCAGGTCATCAAAGTGTGGGTCTCGAGGTGGACATCGCCTGCAAGGCTAAGCCTGAAAAGGGATGGGGTTAGAAATGAGGAGGGAGACGAGCTGAGGTGGAGCAAAGTCTCAGTTTATTGAATGAAAAGGGTCTAGTTTTATGTGATTTCTGAGTGGGGGGTTGCAAAGAGAAGAATGTCACACCACATGTGTGGCAGACATCCTGGGGCATAATCGTTATCTAGTTCCTGGGCTGATAAGGCCAATTTCCTGGGACACATATTATCTTGTCTCAGGAATTTAGGATGTATTGTTTGTTCATGATAAGGTCTTAGCTCAGAGTTTACACGCAGGTAGTCACATTCTTCTTTTCCTGTCTCCAAGGACATGGTTTCTGGCACCTAGACCTGTTTCTTTCATTCCTTTTGCATTTACTTGGACATAGGTTGAACACCTATGGACATAGCTTTTGATTGATTAACATCTTTTATATAATATCTGCCTAATAAATGGTGCATTTTCTTAATGCCCAAATGGGTGGAATCATGCAAGTCCTTCATAAGCACTCTGCCTATCAAAAAGTTATGAAACTGTGCATACTCTTTGATCTTGCAGTTTTACTACTGGGCTTATATTCCAAAGAGACCTTAAAGAAGGAAAAGGGACCCACATGTGCAAAAATGATTGTGGCAGCCCTCTTTATAGTGGCAAGAAATTGGAAACTGAGTGGATGCCCATCAGTTGGAGAATGGCTAAATACATTGTGGTATATGAATGTTATGGAATATTATTGTTCTGTAAGAAATGACCAGCAGAATGATTTCAGAGAGGCCTGGCAGACTTACATGAACTGATGCTAAGTGAAATGAGCAGAACCAGGAGATCATTATATATAGCAACAAAAAGTCTATACGATGATCAGTCCTGATGGACATGGCTCTCTTCAACAATGAAATGATTTAAATTAATTCTAATTGTACAGTGATGAAGAGAGCCATAGAAACTCAGAGAGAGAACTATGGGAACTGAGTGTGGACTACAGCATAGCATTTTCACTCTTTCTGTTTTCTGTTTGCATTTGTTTTCTTTCTTAGTTTTTTTCCTTGTTGATGTGATTTTTCTTATGCAGCAAGATAACTATATAACTATGTATACATATATTGCATTTAACATATATCGTAACATAGTCAACATGTATTGGACTACATGCGATCTAGGGGAGAGGGTGGGGAGGAGAGAAAAATTTGGAACAGATTTTGCAAGGGTCAGTGTTGAAAAATTAATCATGCATATGTTTTGTAAATAAAAAGCTTTAATTAAAAAAAAAAAAAAACAAGCACTCCATCAATTGTTTGTGGAATGAAGACTCTGTCTTTTATACACCACCAGGGACCATCCTTTCTCTCCCCATTTTCTGTAGCAAAGGAATCTTCCAAGGGAATATGTACAGATGAGGAAGGAAGTGGAGAGATGGTTAAGGCAGCAAAGAAGGCGGGGAGAAGAAGGCCATGTGATGAGTCACCATGTTAGTGGTGCAGTTACCTATCGCATCCATCGAGCTACCAGGTTGGTGTCCTGGGCAATGGATAATGGCTACAGAGAGGAGCAGCCAGATGGACTCTTAACAAGAAAAGGATTTCTGTCTTATTTTTGATTTCCTTACCAGTAGAATTTGAGACCTCTCTTTATATATGGAAGCATGTGTAAATATGTACCAATTTCTTTTCAGAAAGGTGACGAGCACAGGTGGGGGCCACAAGTTTGGCCTAGTGGGCAGAAGACCCAAGTGGAAGAGGGGAAGACCACAGGGTAGAGACAGAGTGGGGTAGTCAGCTGATTGGGTCTCATCAAGGAGTTGGAAGCAATCATGAGCAGGGACAGGATCAGAAAAAGGGATCAAAAGGGAGGGTAGCAGGGTTGAGAACCAAAGACTTAGAGAATATTATACCGGTCAGGGGTAGATCTATGAAACCCCTCAACAGAGTGGGGGGCAGACAGAGTGGGACTGTTCTAGAGAAACTTTTATCGGCCTCTTTGACGAGGACAGTGGTAGCAGCCAAAGCCCTCAAACAAGGGGGCCAACCAATGGCTAATGAATCCAAGCATTTATAGAGGTATGCTACAGGCCTGTAAGGGTCTGGAGAGGAACCTCCCATAGCATAAGAGGAAGTAAAGAGGCTTTGATGCTTGAGGCACCTGGATGTGATCTCTGGAGCTAGTAGGGACCACCTCGTGAGCAGAAGCTCTGGTCACATTGAGAATGCATCATCAATGGGAAATATCTTCTCCTCTTAGCTGTGAGTGTGACCTCATAGACCCAATATAAGCAATGGGGACCAGGAAGTAGGAGGAGTTCACTGGGAGTACAGAAGGAGTGTGAGTAGTGCAGGATGTTATAGTGTGGAATGAAGACTTGTGTTCACAAGCCGCTGTGTCCGAGCGCTGTGTTGAACATAAAAAGCACTGCTTGATGGCCAGAGATCTCTGAAGATCTGGGACTAGATATGCAGTAAAGAACCACTGCTTGATGAGGCAGTGGCTGGGGATCTCTGAAGGCTTGGGATTAGGCAAGACTGGCAATCAGTAACCTCTGAGGGGGAGGTTACAAGTAGCAAGTTAACATGGGGGCAGCACTTTTAGGGTCCATACAGATGGTGCCGGCCCTATATTTGAGGGCAGTCATATCACTGATGCATTGCTATATCCTATATCTTCCTTGGATTTGCATGCTCTTGCAACGAAAGCACACTCACACTTGTATTTATCAGCACGTTCTCTACGTTGCTTATATGGCATTTCCAAAGCCCAAGCCACTGCCATCATTAAATGATGCTGGCGCAGCATCCCTTTCCATCCCCCACCTCCTAAGTGGTTGTTTCACAATCCAATGGGCAACAAGCCTAATGATATATGGAATATGGCTGTAACTCATGTTTGGCAGCAATGTCTTCATGTCACAATAGACACTCTCTCTGGGTTTATTTTTGCTTCCCTATGTCCCAGTGAAACTGCTAGGCATGTTATAGCCTGTCTCTATCATGCTTCTCTATAGTGGGGTTGCCCCACGTTATTAAGAGAGATAATGGGGGTGGAACCAAGATGGCAGAGAAGACACACGCATTATTCTAAGCTCCTCTTCTACCCTCACTATTAATTACCAAATTCAGCCTCAGAAATAGTGCTTGCCTGGTGAAATCCTTGAATACTAGGAGTATGACAGATTACCAGCTGAAGATAATCTGTAAGATCGCCAGAAGAGGTTTGTCCTGATCAGCAGGAGCAGGCCAGTGGAGGGAGGCAGAACGCAGAGGCTAGCACACTAAGTGGATGGGGGGCGGGAGCAGTCTCCATGGGTGGAGAATTTGCAGGGAGGACTCTACCACAGGTTGGCTGCTCTGCTTTGGTTGCAAAGCACCAAATCAGCAGAGAAATTACAAAAAGGCCAAAGGGAGAGTGTACTCCAAAAAATGCCAAAATCTAACAGGATCTGGCTACACCCACCCAGCACCAGAAGTGAGTGACTCAACAAAGACCACAACAAAGCCATGCAGCCGTATTCTGCAGCATGGGGCTTTTGCCAAGGGCAGCCACACTTTTGCAAGGCGGGGGGCCCAGCAGAGGGCAGCCTTTAATCTGCATGGGACTGGGGAGTAGTGGGGAGAGGGGAAGGGGTGCTCTGCCCAAAGCAGTCGCAGATCTGTATAGCAAGAGGGTTGCCCCAGAGCAATAGAACTTCCATAACATGGCCACACTTTGCAGGACAGTAACACTTCCTGTGCAGAACTCTTCCCAGGTGAATAAGAAATCTCCTTATTGGTAGTAAAGTTCATTTCAAATCATTGTAAGAATGTGACTTTCCCCATGTGAACCTAATCTCCATCCGAACCATGTGAATCCAATCTCCATGTGAACCTAATTCCCATGTAAACCATGTGAAGCTAATCGAGGTAGGATGTGACTCCCCTGTGAGAACTTGACTATTCCCTAATCCATAAGAGCAGGTGTTTTAGCTCTTACTCCCATGAGAACTTGATCATTTTTTAATCTATAAGGTAGGCACGTACCACATGTGTTTTAGCTCCAAATACATGATTCCAGGAACTTGCCACTCCTTGGAACCGTTGCTGTTGATAAGGACTGGCCCCCTTGTCAATACAACATTTGACTATAACCATCTGGAGCCCTTGTTGGTACGTCCCTGTCTTACATGAGGTCTTTATTTGGCTCAAAGCCTTCTTTGTCCTGATTCCTATAAAAAGCGGACAAAGCATTCTCCATTTTGAAACCTCACCTATGGAGATGACGATCTGCCTAGGACTTTCCTGATCGAGACTCACGGGCTGAAATACAGGGTTTTCCCAGCTGTCCATAAATTATTAGATTTGAAGCTCCCTTGAACGGTGATGTAATGTATTCTCTCTCTTTTTCTGCTATTCTAATCATAACCCTCATTATTCTTTGTCTTTTGTGTATTATTTACTGTATGAGTTGTTATTGTAAGCATTCTATCCCATGCATTGTATGATTAAATTTTACTTTCACTTTAATTGAGCCTGAGAATGGTCATTTATAGGAGCGGATTTGAACTTTTTCTCAAAAATCACATAACATAAATTGGCGTAGTCGGCAGGATCCACTATATTTATAAATGCTTCTCTTTAAGAAAAATAATAAGACCCCCGCCCCGGCTGAAGTCCCGGGGTGGGAAGACGACCTGTTTTCTTCCTTAGCAAAGATCTGGGCACAAAATACGGGATCTTGTGAAGCCTGGGGTAGCCGAGTGAGAAACGGCAAGCTGCCCCAGTTAGCTGAATGTTTATCTAACATTCCCATAAAGGAAAAGAGATGAATGGTATATGTAGAAGAGGTTGGGCTTTGTTAGATAAAAAGGAAGATGAGAAAATTCAAATGGAAAAGGAATTAGCAGAACTACAAGGCAAAATGTCTATGCTGCAGTGTCAAGACTTCCTCCTAGGAGATCAGGCTAGGAATTATCAGCATGTTGCTGAAAAGGCTGCAGTATAAATGCAATATATTATGCAATATAAATACAGGAATCTCCGGGGCAAAGTGAATAAAATGAAGGTTCATGCCATGATTGCCTCGGCTAAATCTGATTGGGACCCTGATAAATGGGATGGAGATATTTGGGATGAGGATGATGAGCGATGGGAGGAAATAATTGAGGAAGATATACCAGATGTGGAAGAAGAAGTAAGACCTATAGTATGTAGGAAAGCTGAAAAGGAAGGGAATAATCAACCTAAAGTAACAGAAATCACTGAGGATTTTTCTCAAAGGGAGATAACTGATTTGCTAAGTAGATTTTCTCAAAGATCAGGAGAGCCCACTATCTCCTGGTTGGTAAGATTAGCTGATGGAGGAGCGGGTGGTGTCTGGCTGGACCCCAAGGACTGCTTAAAGTTTCTCAGTCTGTCTTCTAATCCCTTTGTTCAGCAGGCTATAAGGGATCACAGCCACTTAGGACTAAATGCTCAGGGAAGTAACACTTCCATATTAGAATTAGCTGCCCAAGGGTTGAGGACTCAGTACCCTGATTCTTCTATGTGGCCTAATGCCCACCGTCCTTGGTACACCCTAAAGAATGGAATTCAGAGATTGAAGGAAGATGAAAACTGCTGTTCTTGTGGGAGATGCTGACACTTATACCAATATTGGTGTGTTGGCAATACATAGAGCTCCTATTGTGAAATCTGCACCTGCTGCTTACAAACATCTCATCTTAACTTTGTTAGTGTCATCTTCGGGGGAGTCACTAGGGACAGTGATAGATAAGCTGTCTCAGCTAGGAGATCTGAGAGAGTTTAGGGACATGGGGGATCCTAACCCTAATCTTTGGGAGTGGAATCGCCCTAGGGGAAACAACAGCAATAATAGAATGTCCTGCAGGGAATTGTTCTCTACTGTCCTGAAAGCAGGAGTAAAAAAGGAGGAGATACCATATAAACTCGAGTATAAGCCGAGTTTTTCTGCCCAATTTTTGAGCAGAAAATCCCCTCCTCAGCTTATACTCGAGTCACTAGATAAAACATATGTAAATATCCCTTTGAATGCCCCCCTGCTGTGTAGTATACAGCGCGAGTGCTGACTGTGATACTACAGGGCCGGCCGTTGCTACGGTGATGTGTCTGTTCCTGTAGTTGGTAACTGGACTGTATACTAATGCTGGCAACCGCTCTACATACGTATACTGGCACCCGCTCTCCTCCTCTGCGGGCACCGGTGCACTACCTAAACCTACTGATATAATAAGTTTTCCCCGATTTTTGGGTTAAAATTAGGGGCCTCTGCTTTTATTCGGGTCAGTTTATACTCGAGTATATATGGTAGATAGGATCACAACTGCTGATATGTATCAATTGTATAAAAAGAAAATAGACAATAAAGGCCAGATATCTGCTCTGAATGTTACCCCATCAGTGCCGCCCCCTTCTACCTCTTTGTACCCCTCTTTAGACCATCTTAAGGGAGACTAGAATGAAGGCCAAGCCCTGTGTGTCCACGCCTTGCATACCGATTATAGGCCCCACATGTCTTTGATAATATACTGGAAAAATGGCTCAACCACCAAGACTCAGGCATTAGTGGACACAGGGGCAGAGGCCACCCTAATTTATGGGAACCCTACTAAATTTAGAAATGGAATTCCAATAACTATCTCAGGGCTGGGAGGGCATGAAGTAAGGGCTAAACAAGTGTCAGTGTGTATGAAAATTGGGACTTTCCCCAAAAAGGAATATAAGGTTGTGATTGTGCCCATTCTTGAATATATCATAGGGATTGATATATTAAAGGGAATGACTTTACATTTACCTGATGGACAGTATCAATTTGCTATAAGGACTTTGCAAATAGCTGTAGTGGTTGGAAAATTGTCAATACTCCAATTTCTGTTCCTATTCCCTCAAAGATTGTTAGCCAAAAGCAATATAGGATACCAGGAGGGATAGAAGAAATTACTAAAACTATAAAGGAATATATGCAAGCTGGGGTGTTAATTCCTACAATTACTGCTTGGAATAATCATGTTTGGCCCGTGAAGAAATCTGATGGGTCCTGGAGGATGACAGTGGACTACAGACAATTGAGTAAAGTCACCCCTCCCTTATATGCAGCTGTCCCGGATACTATTACTTTAATAGAAACTGTGTAGTCATATTCTGGTTCTTGGTATGCAGTAATAGATCTAACTAATGCATTTTTTACTATTCCTATAGACCCTAAGCAGTGGGACCAATTTGCATTTACCTGGCAGGGAAGACAGTATACCTTTACTAGACTTCCCCAAGGTTATTTACATAACCCCACTATTTGTCATCAGATAGTGGCTGAGCACTTGGATGAACTTAATTGGTCTGATGTGAAATTAACCCATTATGTTAACGGTATTATGATACAAGCCAGTACTGCTCAGAGTGCTGAACAACGGCTGGAGCAGCTTATAGAACATATAAAAGGGAAAGGATGGGAAATTAATCCTGAAAAAATACAAGGACCTTCTCAGAGTGTAAAGTTTTTAGGGATAATTTGGAATAAAGGCCATAGAGAAATATTACCAAAGGCCAGACAGAAAATATTGGACTTCTCTCCTCCCCAGGATAAGAAAGAGGCACAAAAATTTATAGGTTTATTTGGGTTTTGGAGGAATCACATTCCCCATTTAGGTCAGATCTTGCAGCCTTTTTACAAGGTCACTAGAAAGAAATATGAATTTGAGTGGGGAGATAAGGAGATACAGGCCTTTGAGGAGAGACCTGTAGAATTACAGTATCTGTTTTAAATGGATATGCAGATTGGAGTTTTTGGCAAAGACAGCAGGGGAAGAATGTTCCCCTAGGGTTTTGGTCCTGAAAATTGCCTCTTGCAGGACAAAATTATACTCCTTTTGGACAACAACTATTAGCAGCATATTGGGCATTGGTGGAAACTGAGCACTTAACTTTAAATCATGAAGTAATCTTAAGGCCAGCTATACCCATAATGAGTTGGATTTTGGGGACACCTGCCTCCCATAAAATTGGACATGCTCAAGAATCTTCTATAATTAAATGGAAGTGGTATTTACAAAACAGAGTAAAAACGGGGAGGCAGGGAGTGTCTGCTCTACATGAGAAGATTTTGGAACTTCCAAACCAGCAGGAATGTGTAGAAATACCCAGAATATATGAGCAGTCCCCAGTATCTTGGAATCAAGGTTATGATTCCTTAACCAAAGAACAAAAAGATCATGCCGATTATAGGCCCTACGTGTCTTTGATAATATACTGGAAAAATGGCTCAACCACCAAGATGGTTCAGCCAAATACATAGGCTCTAAAAGATATTGGAAAGCAATAGCAATACAGAATGAAAAAGGAAACCAATGTCATTTGTTTACTGACTCATGGGCAGTGGCCAATGGACTAGTGGTCTGGATGCCCATGTGGAAAGAACATGATTGGAAAATAAGGGATAAGGAGGTCTGGGGTAAGAAATTGTAGTTACAAATATGGGATTGGTGTCAGAATACTAATGTGTCTGTGTTTCATGTAGATGCTCATGTAAAGACAGATTCCGTGGAATGTGAGTATAATGCACGAGCAGACGAACTATCCAAAATACAAGGAAAGGCACTGCAAGTGATCCCCACTAAAGGATGATGACCTAATGTTAGGGAAATGGATCCACTCTGCTGCAGGACATCTTGGAGCACTTGCCTCTTACAGGTGGGCATTAGATAGGGGAATTAATCTTCCTCTTGACCTATTTAAGCAAATATCTCAGGAGTGTCCCCAGTGTCAGCTCTTTAGTCAGTGCCCTTTACCCAGAAGGGTGACTGGGGAACTGACTCGGGGTACTCTACCTGCACAAATATGGCAAATTGATTATATAGGCCCATTGCCAATGAATCAAGGGTGCCAATATGCCTGTACTTGTGTGGATACCTACTCTGGGGTACTTATTGCTTGTCCATATAAGAAAGCTACACAAAAGAACACTTGTAAAACTTTAGACATTGTTTCACTATATTATGGCACCCCATGCAAATCCAGAGTGATAATGAGTGTCATATCATTGAAATTGAATCATATTGGAATTATAATAACATTGAATGGATTTATCATATTCCTTATTATCTGTTGGGTCTCTGGCATGCTTCTACTTTGGGAGGAGTATCTGCCCTCTACTTACCCACCTACTCGGGGTCCTCGGGGCGCCACCGGCTTCTGAGTCAGAAGTAACACACTGAGTCAAACTGCCATGGAGTCAATCGGTGCTTTATTCAGGGATCGCTTACATGGTGCAGAAAGGGTGCGGCCGCCGCAATCGGAAAATACATCAACTTATATACTCTTTAAGCAATGGCGAGCTCCAATCAAAAGGCTAAGTGCAGAGTTTTGCCTTTTATGGCTGTATATATAGATCTTAAAGGCTACGTGTCTTAACATAAGGAAGTGTATACGTGTCACATGCCTGTTCCAACGGCTTCATATTCCCCTTACTCAGCAGGAAATGTAGGTTCAAGTTGATCTGTACTCCAACAATTATCCTCAAGCAGCAGGACTTATAGAAAGAATGAATGGATTATTGAAGGAAAAATTGAAGAAATTAAGTGATAGTAATGATTTAAGAAAATGGAAAGAAAATTTATTTGAAGCTCTAAAACAATTAAACAATAGGCCTTTAGCAGATGGAGAAGGTATCCCTCTCTCCAGGATGATGACTGCTAACTTACAAATAAGAAAGATATCTTCTCTTCCCACCATTCAGTGGTGGACCTTAAATGAAAATGCTAAGCAACCCTGGCAAGCTTCATTGGGATCAGCAGGATATGACTTATATGTAACTCATGATGTGAATATTTCTCCTCAAGGCCAGCAGCTATGTCATACTGGTGTTGGCATCAAATTACCCCCTGGATATTATGGACAATTATTTTCTAGATCTGGTCTAGCTTTAAAACATCAAGTGCATGTTTTGGGTGGTGTTATTGATAATGACTACAGGGGAGAAATTAAAGTATATTTACATAATTCGCATATCAGTGAAATCTACTTTTGTAAAACAGGAGAAAGAATATGTCAATTAGTGATACTGCCTTATTTGGGGGGTCAATGGACTCAAATGAACCCCAATGTTATAGACAAAAGAGAACTAGAATTTGGCAGTCCCAGTGATATTTACTGGACCCCTGAGAAAATAATTTCAGGCATTAAAGTGTAGGTGAAAAAACACCCAACTGATAAACCTAAACAGGCTGAATTAATTGCTCAAGGGACTACAAACACTGATATTATTGTTTACCCAGGTGATGATAAATGGCATCATGTTCCCCTAACTCAAATGTTTCTATGAAATTAAGTGTTTTATAATGTGTTCCTGTCTAATGAAAGATACCTGGACCTGGACCCGTGGAGTCCAAATGCAGCCCCTTGGAAACACTGTCCAGTTAAGATGGTGGTGATTAATCTTCAATACCAGTCAAGAGAAATACACTTGTCCTGCACTCACCTCCTGTTATGTTGCCAATTGGACTGCCCCTAATGTTACCTTTTGCCTAAGGGAGAAATCCACCTATGTTGTACAGGGGTTTTCTTCTGAAAATTTAAGCCTCACTATTTCTTCATTAATTAATATTTCATGTTGTATTGTGACTCTATCCTATACCCCTCCTCTTACATCCCCTAGGGATTGAGGATTCATTCAAGAATGGAAAATAGTAAAGAACTGTACTACATGGAATATAGACAATGCTACTCAAACTGAACTTTTTCCCCAAAGGTCATGATCAATATTTAGTCTGTACTAATGCTACTGAAATAAGTAAATGGGATAATGGGGAAAAGAAAATAAGTGATTATCGGGTAAAATATTTGATGCTGACACCTTCTTTCCCCCCTACTAAATACCCTCCTTTGATAATAAGAGTACCCAACACTTGCACTAACACCTCTATTTCGCAACATAAAATAGTATTTCACTATAATGTTACTTTTCCTCTTCTACCTATATGTAATAGAAGGAAAAGAGCTTGGTATGACACCTTGCTTGGTGGGGTAGGAACTGGTCTGGGTATAGTCAATTCAATAGATCTTGAGGCCTTGGCCAGCAGACTGCGCAGTGCTGGACAGGATGTATCTCAAGCTTTAACTATTAATGCACAATGGTTACCCACAACGATCCTGCCACACCAAAATACTATAAACTACCAAGGCCAATTTCTACATGTGTTTAATAATAGTGTTATAGTTAACTTGCATTTTGATACCAATATTGCCAAATTGTTTGAATGGACCAAATGTTCCCTTCAAAACATGTATACTTTGATACAGAAGGAAAATGCCCAACGTCTCTTACAAGAAGGAGACACCCATATGTGGGACCAGGTGATTACCCTAGGAGATAAATGGAAAACACTTAAACCTGAAAATGCACGATGCACCCCTTATTGGTGCACTGGAACTATTGTGTACTATCAAGTACATGTTTGGACTGTTATGTGTCAATTTCATGTTATTCCTTTTGTACTACATGATTATTTTGCACTGCCTCACATACAAAGTAACTGTATAGACCATAATAACGCAACTCATACCTTAACTAACTGTGTAACAACTGACAAAGGCATGATGTGTGGGATGATGACCCGGCAGATGGAGCCCTGCCTTCTCCCACATTCTTCCAACCTTTGTGACTTGACTTTGTACCCTTTAAACAACTTCTCTATGCTATATGAAGGTTCTGCCCAACATATATGTATTGTGTCTAATAACTTTATTGATCTAGCCTCTGTTTCTCAAATTCCTCCTTATTCTGGTTGTTTTACTAATGTTTCCTTCTTACATTGGCAGGGCCCTTTACCCTTTTTCCCCTGACACTGATATAATATGGAATTTGACTTGGGTACCCAAATTGTTATCTCCTCCTCATATTTCTTTGTCTCTATAACCTTTAATTAATATTTTAAACCAATCTCATGTCCTGAAGTGACTATTGCAGTCTAATCAGCGCGCCTTGAATGAACATCAGATTCAGATTTATATAGTAGCAGAATGGTTGCTTGAGGCCTCACATTTAGTTACTTCTGATACTAATCACCATTGGTATGATTTTTTATTTAGATCTAACAGTGCAGACTTCCGGCCAAGATGGCGGAGAGGAGGCACACAACTGTGTAGCCTCCGCGTTTTTCTCTCAGAATCCATGTCATTTCATGCCTCTGAATTAATGCTCGGCTGAAAAAAAACATAGTTAGTTACCAAGAGAAACCATCCTTGAGATTTGCCAAGAAAGGTCTTTTTTTGCGCAAGGGCAGGGACGGTTATTAGATCGGAAGCAGGCTGCGGGCAGCGGCAGTGAGAGCACGGAAGGCAGCTCAGAGCCAAGCAGAGCGAAGAGGGGGTGGGGCGTGATCACAGCCATCTCTGCGGGGAGAGCTTTGCTACAGGATTAGATACTTTGCTCCGGCAGCAAGTCAGCATCCCAGCAGAGAAGCTAAAAACACCGAGGGTGAAGAATACAACCCCAAACAGCTGGAGTCTCTCGGGACCTGGCCACCCTCCCCCACAGAGTCTCAGCACGCTCTGGGAGCGCAGGCGCAGCACAGCCATCGCTGTCCTGTTAGGGCCTCACTACTGCCCCGCAGTCTGTAGAGGAAGCTCAGTGACACCACCCAGCCCCTCGCCCAAAGAAAGCAGCCTCCATTCAAGGGTTTTTTCTTCTGTTTCTTTGATAGTTTGTCTTTGATTATTAGACAGAATGAGCAAGAAACTGAAAAAGACTTTAACCCTTGACAGCTTCTATACAGATAAAGAGCAGACTCCAAATCCTGAGGAGACTAAAAACAGACAGTCTCCAGGTGAATCCCCAAAGGAGGAGATCATCTGCTCCTCAGCACAGATGAATCTCATGGAGGAAATTAAAAAGGCTCTCACAATGGAGCTGGAAGAAAAATGGGAAAAGAGCCTGGAGAAGTCAGTTAAAGAGAGAGTGGATAAAGAAATCAAATCCTTGAAAAATAGGATTAGTGAACTGGAAACAGAAAATAGCTCTCTAAAAAACAAAATTGGCGAAATGGAAAAAAATTCCATAGAACAAAAGAACTCAATTGGACAATTAGAAAAAAGATTTTTAAAAAGTGAGTGAAGAAAATACTTCACTGAAAATCAGGGTCAAACAAATGGAATTGAATGACTCGAGGAGACAAAAAGAATCAGTCAAGCAAATCCAAAAAAATCAAACAATGGAAAAGAATGTGAACTACCTTCTGGGGAAGACAACAGACCTGGAAAACAGATCCAGGAGAGACAACCTGAGAATCATCGGACTCCCAGGAAAGTATGATGAAAAAAAGAGCCTGGACACTATTTTCCGGGAAATTATCAAAGAGAACTGCCCAGAAGTCATAGAAACAGAGGGTAAAATAGACATTGAAAGGATTCATTGATCCCCTACTGAAAGGGATCCTAAAATCAAAACACCAAGAAATATAGTAGCCAAATGCCAGAACCCTCAGACGAAGGAAAAAATACTGCAGGCAGCTAGAAAAACCCAATTCAAGTATCGAGGAGCCACAATAAGGATCACCCAAGATCTGGCAGCATCCACATTAAAGGATTGAAGGGCCTGGAATATGATATTCCGAAAGGCTAAGGAACTTGGTATGCAACCAAAAATAACTTACCCAGCGAGAATGAGCATCTTTTTCCAGGGAAGAAGATGGACATTCAACAAAGTAAGTGAATTTCACCTATTTTTGATGAAAAAGCCAGAACTTAACAAAAAGTTTGATCTACAAGTACAGAACTCAAGAGAAATCTAAAAAGGTAAAGATTAATCTTGGGAACTATATTTCGGGTATAAAGATGTATAAAGAATACATGTATACCTTGTTCTAGAAACTGATGTGGAAAGGACATTGTACCAGAAAAAGGGTAAAGTGGGGGTAGTACATCTCATGAAGAGGCATAGGAAACCTATTATATCTGAGAGAAAGAATGGAGAGGGATGAATATAGTGAGTATTTTACTGCTTTCAGAATTGGCTTTAAGAGAAAAATTTTAGACATATTCAATCTATGGTGAAACTTTTCCCACCTCATTGAATAGTGAGAAGGGAAAAGTGAAAAGGGAAGGAATAAGATCTAACAGTGCTACTGTATATTTTAATAGTTTAGTTATCCCTATATTCTTATTATCGATATTTTTGTTATCTCTATGCCTATGTAACTGTTATATGTACTCCAAAATGAAGAAGATTTACTCTAGCTTTGCTCCCCTTATCACGTCCTCTTATGCTTCTTATGAACTTAAGGCCAAATGAATAAGAAATCTCCTTATTGGTAGTAAGTTCATTTCAAATTATTGTAAGAACGTGACTTTCGGGACTTCTGGCCAAGATGGTGGAGAGAAGCCACATAGCTGTGTAAGCTCCACGTTTTTCTCTCAGAATCCATTTCATTACAAGCCTCTGAATTAAAGCTTGACTGAAAAAAAACCCCACAAATAGTTACCAAGAGAAGACGTCCTTGAAATTTGCCAGGAAAGGTC
Organism: Antechinus flavipes; assembly: GCF_016432865.1. Classification (NCBI taxonomy): domain Eukaryota; kingdom Metazoa; phylum Chordata; class Mammalia; order Dasyuromorphia; family Dasyuridae; genus Antechinus; species Antechinus flavipes. The sequence goes on from NC_067398.1 coordinate 390,307,877, forward strand.
TGTTTTTGCTCGAGGGCAGGGATGGTTTTAGATCAGGCACAAGCTGAGGGCAGGCAGCAGCAGCGAGAGCATGGGAGGCAGCTCACAGCCGAGCAGACCAGAGGGGGCTGGGGTGTGATCTCAGCCATCTCTGCAGGAGGAGCTTTGCTGCAGGATTGGATACTTTGGCCTGGCAGCAAGTCAGTAGCCCAGCAGAGAAGCTAAAAACACCAGGGGTGAAGAATACAACCTGGAACAGCTGGAGTCTCTCGGGACCTGGCCACCCCTCCCCCACAGTGTCTCAGCACGCTCTCGGAGTCTCAGAGCACAGGCTCAGCACAGTAGGGCTAGTGCCTCGTTGCTGCCCCCGCAGTCTGTAGAGGAAGCTCCATAACACCAGCCAGCCCTTTCCCCCAAAAAAGCAGACTCCATTTAGGAGTTTTTTCTTTTTTTCTTTTTGCTAGTTTGTCTTTGATTCTTCTCTGACAAAATGAGCAAAAAATTGAAGAGGACTTTAACCCTTGACAGCTTTTATACAGATAGAGAGCAGACTCTAAACCCTGAGGAGACTAAAACAGACAGTCTCCAGGTGAATCCCCAAAGGAGGAGATCATCTGTTCCTCAGCACAGATGAACCTCATGGAGGAAATTAAAAAGGCTCTCACAAGGGAGCTAGAAGAAAAATGGGAAAAGGAGAGAAAGGCTTGGCAAGAGTCTAGAGAAGTCATCCTGCTCATTTAAAGACAGAGTAGATAAAGAAATCAAATTCTTGAAAAATAGGATTAGTGAACTGGAAACAGAAAATAGCTCTCTAAAAAACAAAATTGGCAAAATGGAAAAAAATTCCATAGAACAAAAGAACTCAATTGGACAATTAGAAAAAAAAAATATTAAAAAAGTGAGCAAAGAAAATACCTCATTGAAAATCAGAATTGAACGAATGGAATTGAATGATTGAGGAGACAAGAAGAATCAGTCAAGCAAATCCAAAAAAATCAAACAATGGAAAAGAATGTGAAATACCTTCTTGGGAAAACAGATCCAGGAGAGACAATCTGAGAATTATTGGACTCCCAGAAAAGTATGATGGGAAAAAAAAAAGAGTCTGGACACTATTTTCCAGGAAATTATCAAAGAGAACTGCCCAGAAGTCATAGAAACAGAGGGTAAGATAGATATTGAAAAAATTCATCGATCACCTACTGAAAGGGATCCTAAAATCAAAACACCAAGAAATATAGTGGCCAAATGCCAGAACCCTCAGACGAAGGAAAAAATACTGCAAGCGGCTAGAAAAACCCAATTCAAGTATCGAGGAGCCACAATGACCCAGGATTTAGCAGCATCCACATTAAAGGATCGAAGGGCCTGGAATATGATATTCTGAAAGGCTAAGGAACTTGGTAGTCAACCAAAAATAACTTACCCAGCTAGAATGAAGTAAGCGAATTTCACCTATTTTTGATGAAAAAGCCAGAACTTAACAAAAAGTTTGATCTACAAATATAGAACTCGAGAAATCTAAAAAGGTAAAGATTAATCTTGGGAACTATATTTCTGCTATAAAGATGTATAAAGAATACATGTTTGCCTTGTTCTAGAAACTTGATGTGGTAAGGACATTGTACCAGAAAAAGGGTAAAGTGGGGGTACTATATCTCACCAAGAGGCAAAGGAAACCTATATATCTGAGAGAAAGAATGGAGGGGGATGAATATAGTGGGTATCTTACTGCTTTCAGAATTGGCTTTAAGAGAAAAATTTTAGACAGATTCAATTTATGGTGAAACATCTCCCACCTCATTGAAAAGTGAGAAGGGAAAAGTGAAAAGGGAAGGAATAAGCTAAGCGGAAGGGAATATGGAAACAGGGAGGGAAAGGGGTAAGATAGGGGGAGGAACCCTAAGGCGGGGGGAGAGATACTAAAAAGGGAGGGCTGTGAGAAGCGAGTGGTGCTCACAAGCTTAATACTGGGAAAAGGGGTAAGGGGGAAAGAAGGGAGAAGAGCATAAACAGGGGTTAACAAGATGGCAAGTAATACAGAATTGGTCATTTTAGCCATAAATGTGAATGGGGTAAACTCCCCCATAAAGAGGAAGTGGTTAGCAGAATGGATTAAAAGCCAGAATCCTACAATATGTTGTTTACAGGAAACACACCTGAAGCGGGGAGATACATGCAGGTTAAAGGTAAAAGGTTGGAGCAAAATCTACTATGCTTCAGGTGAAGTAAAAAAAGCAGGGGTAGCCATCCTGATCTCAGATCAAGCTAAAGCAAAAATTGATCTAATTAAAAGAGATAAGGAAGGGCACTATATCTTGCTAAAGGGTAGCGTGGATAATGAAGTAATATCTATATTAAACATATATGCACCAAGTGGTGTAGTATCTAAATTCTTAAAAGAGAAATTAAGAGAGCTGCAAGAAGAAATAGACACCAAAACTATAATAGTGGGAGATCTCAACCTTGCACTCTCAGAATTAGATAAATCAAACCACAAAATAAATAAGAAAGAAGTCAAAGACGTAAGTAGAATACTAGAAAAATTAGATATGATAGATCTCTGGAGAAAATGTAATGGAGACAGAAAGGAGTACACTTTCTTTTCAGCAGTTCATGGAACCTATACAAAAATTGACCATATATTAGGACATAAAAACCTCAAACTCAAATGCAGTAAGGCAGAAATAGTAAATGCATTCTTTTCAGACCACGATGCAATGAAAATTACATTCAACAAAAAGCTAGGGGAAAGTAGACCAAAAAATAATTGGAAACTAAATAATCTCATACTAAAGAATGATTGGGTGAAACAGCAAATCATAGACATAATTAATAACTTCACCCAAGAAAACGATAATAATGAGACATCAAATAGTATGGGATGCAGCCAATAACCCATAAGAGCATATGTTTTTGCTGATTCTCCTCTGGGAACTTGACCATTCCCTAACCCATAAGAGCAGGTATTTTAGCTCTTACTCCCATGAGAACTTGACCAGAAGATGGCGGAGAGGAGGCTCACAGCTGCATAAGCTCCACGCTTTCTCTCACTATCCATTTCATTACAAGCCTCTGAATCAATGCTTGACTGAAAAAAACCCACAAATAGTTACCAAGAGAAGCCATCCTTGAGATCCGCCAAGAAAGGTCTGTCTTTACTGGAGGGCTGGGGCGGTTTTAGATCGGGCGCAGGCGGCGGACAGCGGCAGTGAGGGCACAGGAGCAGACTGGAGAGGGGGTGGAGAGTGATCGTAGCCGTCTCTGCGGGGAGAGCTTCGCTACAGGTTTGGATACTTTACTCCAGCAGCAAGTCAGCAGCCCAGCAGAGAAGCTAAAAACACCGGGGCTGAAGAATACAACCCCAAACAGCTGGAGTCTCTCAGGACCTGGCCGTCTCCCCCTTCCCCCCCCCCCCCCCCCCCAGTGACTCAGCACGCTTTGGGATCTCAGAGCGCAGGCGCAGCACAGTCCTGCTAGTGCCTCACTGCTGCCCCCTGCAGTCTGTAGAGGAAGCTCGATAACACACCCAGCCCCTCCCCAAAGAAAGACTCCAGTTTTTTCTGTTTTTCTTTGGTAGTTTGTCTCTGATTAAAAGACAGAATGAGCAAGAAGCTGAAGAGGACTTTAACCCTTGACAGCTTCTATACAGATAGAGAGCAGACTCTAAATCCTGAGGAGACTAAAAACAGGCAGTCCCCAGGTGAATCCCCAAAGGAGGAGATCGTCTGTTCCTCAGCACAGATGAACCTCATAGAAGTGATTAAAAAGGCTCTCACAAGGGAGCTAGAAGAAAAATGGGGAAAGCAGAGTGAGGCTTGGCAAAAGGAGAGGGAAGCTTGGGAAAAGGAGAGGGAGGCTTGGCAAAAGAGCCTGGAGAAAGTTAAAGAGAGAGTGGATAAAGAAGTAAAATCCTTGAAAAATAGGATTGGTGAACTGGAAACAGAAAACAGCTCTCTAAAAAACAAAATTGGCGAAATGGAAAAAAATTCCACAGAACAAAAGAACTCAATTGGACAATTAGAAAAAGATTTTAAAAAAGTGAGTGAAGAAAATACTTCACTGAAAATCAGAATTGAACAAGTGGAATTGAATGACTCGAGGAGACAAGAAGAATCAGTCAAGCAAATCCAAAAAAATCAAACAATGGAGAAAAATGTGAAATACCTTCTGGGGAAGACAACAGACCTGGAAAACAGATCCAGGAGAGACAATCTGAGAATCATTGGACTCCCAGAAAAACATGATGAAAAAAAGAGCCTGGACACTGTCTTCCAGGAAATTATCAAAGAGAACTGCCCAGAAGTCATAGGAACAGAGGAAAAAATAAACATTGAAAGGATTCATCGATCACCCACTGAAAGGGATCCTAAAATCAAAACACCAAGGAATATAGTGGCCAAATGCCAGAACCCTCAGATGAAAGAAAAAATATTGCAAGCAGCTAGAAAAACCTAATTCAAGTATCAAGGAGCCACAATAAGGATCACCCAGGATCTGGCAGCATCCACATTAAAAGATCGAAGGGCCTGGAATATGATATTCCGAAAGGCTAAGGAACTTGGTATGCAACCAAAAATAACTTACCCAGCGAGAATGAGCATCTTTTTCCAGGGAAGAAGATGGACATTCAACGAAGTAAGCGAATTTCATCTATTTCTGATGAAAAAACCAGAACTTAAAAAGTTTGATCTACAAATATAGAACTCAAGAGAAATCTAAAAAAGGTAAAGATTAATCTTGTGAACTATATTTTGACTATATAGATGTATAAAGAATACATGTATACCTTGTTCTAGAAATTGATGTGGAAAGGACATTGTACCAGAAAAAGGGTAAAGTGGGGGTAGTACATCTCATGAAGAGGCATAGGAAACCTATTATATCTGAGAGAAAGAATGGAGGGGGATGAATATAGTGGGTATCTTACTGCCTTCAGAATTGGCTTTAAGTGAAAAATCTTAAGACATATTCAATCTATGGTGAAACTTCTCCCATCTCATTGAAAAGTGAGAAGGGAAAAGTGGAAAGGGAAGGAATAAGCTAAGCGGAAGGGAATACGGGAACTGGGAGGGAAAGGGGTAAGATAGGGGGAGGAACTCTAAGGCGGGGGGAGGGATACTAAAAAGGGAGGGCTGTGAGAAGCAAGGGGTGCTCACAAGCTTAATACTTGGAAGGGGGGGAAAGGGGAAAGAAGGGAGGAAAGCATAAACCGGGGTTAACAAGATGGCAAGTAATACAGAATTGGTCATTCTAACTATAAATGTGAATGGGGTAAACTCCCCCATAAAGAGGAAGCGGTTAGCAGAATGGATTAAAAGCCAGAGAACTTGACCATTTTTTAACCTATAAACTAGGCATGTACCACATGTGGTTTAGCTCCAAATACGTGATTCCAGGAACTGGCCACTCCTTGGAACCATTGCTGTTGATAAGGACTGGCCCCCTTGTCAATACAACATTGGTACATCCCTGTCTTACATGAGGTCTTTATTTGGCTCAAAGCCTTCTTTGTCCTGATTCCTATAAAAAGTGGACAAAGCATTCTCCATTTTGAAACCTCACCTATGAAGATGACAATCTGCCTAGGACTTTCCTGATCGAGACTCACAGGCTGAAATACAGGGGTTTCCCAGCCATCCATAAATTATTAGAGTTGAAGCTCCCTCGACCGGTGATGTAATGTATTCTCTCTCTTTTTCTGCTATTCTAATCATAATCCTCATTATTCTTTGTCTTTTGTGTATTATTTGCTGTATGAGTTGTTATTGTAAACATTCTATCCCATGCATTGTATGATTAAATTTTACTTTCACTTTAATTGAGCCTGAGAGCATCATTTATAGGAGTGGATTCGAACTTTTTCTCAAAAATCATCTAACACCAGGGCAACCACTGATCCTCACAGTGGGGTTCTGCATGGGGTAGTGACACTTTCACTGCTCAGCTACTATTCACAGGACAGCCACTAATCCGCACAGTGGGGCTCTTCCCAGGGCAGAGAAATTTCCTGTATGAGGCATTTCCCAGTGCACTTCCACAGCTCCAATGCTCTTAGCAGCCCGTTTGTAGGACAGCTACTATCCATATAGCTATCCCTGCTCTGCAAAGGAAGCTGGTAATCTTGCTGTGAAGGTAGACCTTAAAGGCTTTTTTTTAAAAAAATGAGTAAAAATGCCAAGCATATGCTAGCCATTGATAGCTTCTATACAGAAAGAGAGCAGGTTTTCAACCCCGAGGAGAGTAATAGCAGACAGTCTCCAGACAAAACTCCAAAGGGGAATGTAATCTGATCCCCATCACACAAGGCTCTCCTAGAAGAAATTATAAAAGATCTTAAACGAGAGCTAGAAGAAAAATGGGGAGAGGAAAGAAAAGCTCTGCAAGAGAGTACAGAAAAGGCATATAACTCACTTAAAGAAAAATTTGATAAAGTGGAAAAAGAAAACAACTTCCTGAAATGTGAATTGGAAAAAGTAAAGAATTCCCAGGGAAATAGAATTTGTGAATTGGAAAAGATAAAGAACTTGCAGGAAAGTAGAATTTGTGAGTTGGAAAAAGAAAATAACTCAATTAAAAAAGTAGTGAAATGGAAAAAAATTCCATAGAGCAAACCAACTCATTTAAAAACTCAATTGGACATATACAAAAAGAAGTTTTTTTTTAAAAGCTAATTAAGAAAATAACTCATTAAACATCAGAACTGAACAAATAAAAATGAATGATTCATTGGGACATCAAGAATCAGTCAAGCAAATTTTAAAAAATGAAAAAATAGGGAAAAAATGTTAAATATCTACTTGGAAAAGCAGACCTGGAAAATAGATCTAGGAGAGATAATCTGAGGATTATTGGACTTCCTGAAAATTATGATGAAAAAGAGCCTAGACACTATTTTACATGAAATCATTAAAGAGAATTGCCTAGATGTAATAGAATCAGAAGGCGAAATAGGCATTAAAAAAATTCATTAACCATCTTCTGAAAAAGACCCTAAAATAAAAACTCCAAGGAATATTGTGGCTAAATTTCAGAAGTATCAGACTAAGGAAAAATATTTCAAGCAGCCAGAAAAAAAAAATTCAAATACCAAGAAACCACAGTAAGGATCACTCAGAATCTAGCTGCTTCCACATTAAGGGATCGAAGGGCCTGGAATCTTATATTCCAAAAGGCAAAAGAACTTGGAATGCAGCCAAGAATAAACTACCCAGCTAAGCTGAGTATTTTCTTTCAGGGAAGAAGATGGACATTTAATGAAACAGGCGAATTACATTTGTTTCTAATGAAAAAAACAAAAAATTTGACCTCTAACTATACGACTCAAGAGAAGCAGAAAAAGGTAAAAAGAACTCTTGAGAACTGTATTTCTGTTATGGACATATGTAAAGAGTGCATGTATAATTTGATTTTACTGATATAAAAAGGAAAGTAGAAATGGAAAGGATATAGTATCAGAAAAAGGGAAAAGGAGAGATAAAAAGAGGGAAACTATATCCCATGGAGAGGCAAAGGAAACCTATCATATTTGAGGGAATTTAGAGAGGGAGAGGAACATTGTGTGAATCTTACTCTCATAAGATTTGGCTCAAAGAGAAAATGACACATTTGGTTTACAGAAAATCTTCTCTTACCTCATTAAAAAATGGGAGAGGAGAAGGGAAAAGGAGGCATTGAGGCATTGAGAGTTCTGTCCTACGACCTCAGAATTCTTTAATTGCTAATCTTCTTGCTGAATTTCAGCTGATTTGGTAGACTAGGAAATAACCCATTTATATCCTGCATGTATACTCTCACTAAAGGTGTGCCGGAGACATATTTGTTGGCATTGAGGTACTGGACCATGCTTTACAATGGCCACCTTCCTCTCCATGCTCACCATTAAACATGTTACAGTGATTCCCTATAATCCACAATCTTATAGACAGGACAGAAAACTAAGCCCCATGAATACAGAGCTTCATGTGCTAGAGCACATTCAAAAGTTCCTTTGGAAGGACATTGGCAAGGTCCATCCTTAGTACTTTAGAGGACCAAGATATCTATGTCTTGCAGGTCATGATGGGGAAAGCTTCTGGATTCCAGAAAGAACAACAAGGAAAGTTTCCCCCCTTAAAACAGGGGCTGAAGAAGAGAAGGAGATGTCCTTAGAAATGCCTGAAACAGTGCCATAGCAGAGAGATGCTGGATTAGCTTAGTGATTGGATCCAACATATTTCCTTTCCCATCTCCTTCTGTTGTATCCCATGGGCTCTATGTAGCCATTTTTGTAATATTCCTTCTTTTGCTTTTGCCTATTTTGCCTAGGATGCTTTATACATATTCTTAAAAAACTCTATAGAGATGCTTAAGGAAGAGTGTCTCATTCATCAACATGAGAACACTTGGTCTTATTAATAAAAGAGGGGAAGATGTAAGGTTTAAAAAACCTTTGGAAGCAAGGAATATGGCTCAAGGCATGTGGAAGGACCTGAGGGATGAGAAGTACTAAAGCATAGGCGAGTTCTACATGGAGGTGGGGCATAGCCTCAAGAAGCGGTGTCTGACCCCAGTACCACATCTCCCTCCTTTGTGCTCTCAAAGCCTAGCATGCCTCCCTCCCTCTTCTTGGGCCAATCCCATTATGCCAGGTTCTTAGAGGACCTCCCCTTCCCCTGATCCTCAGGGGAGTATAAATATGTGCCACCTAAGAATAAAGTTCTCTTTTGCTTCACCCCTACCTCCTGGTGGGCTGTCTCTCTGTTATCTGGGTTGTTGCCTGAAGATGGGTATGTGTGGTCTGGCTGTGCCATTGATGGAAGGGCATTAAGAGTAACTCTAAGGGGAACTATAAGGTTAGGGTAGCGTTAAGGGATGCTATAATCCCTTGGGTTGATTCACCTTCTACCCTTTTCTGGCAAAAGGTAGATTCGTACTTATGCAGAAAACCCAGGAAGTGATAGATGTCATATTCAGTATTGTGAATCTGGGTATTTCAATTTGGGAAGAATTCCAAATTCAACAATTGCAAGAACAGGTAGGATATCTAGTCTTTCAACTGAAAGCATTTATGCAACAAGTGCTGCTGCATGGATGGGTAAAACAAGCTCATATTGATGAGGCTCTTTAATTGGAAATTGAAATTCTGGGTGAAGCCCTGATAATAGTACGAGATGAATTGGCACTCCATGAGATCATGTCATGGATACCCTGTCATTATCATTATAAACCTATGTGTGTAACACCCTTACCCCTTGATCATAATTCCTTCACTTCCTCTTGGTAAGCAATTAAAAAACACCTGAAAAGAGCTCTATTAGCGAGCAACTTATCTAGCCAAATTGAGGAACTCCAATGGTTGGTTTAGGATATACAGAATTTAGCTGACAGTTTTATTTTGCCAAAGAATAGTGCTGATTCCCTGGTTGATTGCATCTCCTCACACTTCCTCTCTTGGCCCGCTTGGTTGCTTCATATGTTGACCCTTCTTGCTGCCTGCTAGTTGCCAACAGGAGGCAACACCTAATGTGTGCTTCCATTGCCACAAAATAGGCCATTGGAGTCGATAATACCCTTTGAAAGTGTCTCAGCACTGAAAACCACTTGGTTTTTTCCCTCAGTGCCATCAACCTGGAAGCAAGAATGCTCACTGGAGACTTCAGAAAGCTGAGCCCCTCCTCCCAGTAATCAGTTTTCCAAACAGAAGATTTGAATTGGGAAAATGAGGTTTGACTCCATTCTTTTCCATCTCTTTGGCCAAAGGCTGGGTTAAGATCAATGTGGCAGGTAAGGATATCTTTTTTATTGTACATACAGGAGTCCCTTAACTCTGTCCTTCCACAGTTTGTGTATCCCACATTCCCCTTTGATCAACTGATAGGAATCACTAGTAAGCCTTTACATTACCAACAGACAGAACTTCTCCCCTGTCAATGCAGGAGTACTAATTTTTCTCCACAGTTTTTATGTGGTTTCCACTTGCCTAGTTTTTTTTTTTTTTTTTTTTTTTTACTGCAAGCAAAAATGATAAATATGCACCTAAAGGAGTGTATGGAGCCATAGTACTTTCACTAAAGTGATAGATATATTGCACCACCACCATTTTTCTTAATAGCTGCCAATCCTTCTTTGGCAATGTCAAAAAGATCAGTCTAAGGAAAAAGAAATAAGAGTCAATTATCTGGGAAGTTAATTCAGGTGCAGGTAGACCAAATAATTAATTGGGTTCCAAACATACATTTGGCAGATGTCCTAAAATGGACAGGGAGTTGGAATAAAGAATTTCTGGCAGAATGTCTGAGGAGTTTCCCACTTAATGTATGGGAGGTTATCATAGTCAGGAAACGCATCCCTTGTATGGAAAAAGGGGAACTAGGTCACTACAAAGTATTAACAAGACTCAAGAAGCTAAGGAAGAGATTAAAGACAACAGTGACATTTCTTATCTGCTTTGCCAGTGTTCTATATTAATCCTAGAGTGAAATGGGCCCTATGGATAATTTTGGAACTTGTCCCTGACAAATTTGGAGCAGTTCTATGGCAGGACCAATTAAATCTCTATGCCTACTATGGACTCACATATTGTTAAGCTCTGTGAAGAAAACAATAGGAAGTAAAGATGCTGGCAACTGACACAAATACAGGACAAAGTAGTAAGAGAAATGAATATGAATGGGGCCAGGTGAGTTCAAGCTGACAGCATAGAACTGACTTTATTTTTTATAGCTTCCTTTTTATACCCCACCATAGACATGTTTTTTTTCTGTTATACATTGCACAATTGCCAGAAAACTACAGAAAGTATAACCAAGGCTGTGATATTTCTTTGTTGTGTTAATCATGGCTTATCCTGTTTTTTGTAACATTCTGCTAATGTCCACCATCATATTTTCAGAAAATAATCCTAGGGAGCTCTGATATAAATCACCTGCTGTGGAACAGGCCTTCTTATGTCCCACAAAGTCCTCCAAATGACCTTGCCTCTCTTTGGTCTTCCTAAAACTTACAGCTGGTTCTCCACAACTCTTCTCTCTTTATTTTTTAATTGCAATTCATGCTGTTCAATCACAATTGGTTTCAACAGGATCTTCATTATTCTAAGAAAACAAGGAAGAAAAAATGAAATTAAAATTTAAATAACCTAATATATGTGGCCTAGTGTGGCATTTTAAAAGAATTAAGTCTGTGAAAAGTAACAATTTTGGAGTGTGCTATTCCTTCTGGATCAATTCCAGCCACAGGTGCATTTTTAGTACCAGAAGTGATTACTTCTGTAAAGTATTAATGTCTAAAGTAAAATTAGAATCCTTAAAAGCTCCTAATATTTGTGCATTCATCTTTTACCATGATATAGTAGAGTCAGTGGGCTTGTATATTAAAGGAGTAACATAGATAAATGAATATCGATAATCACATATCATTGATAATCTTGTTTTCAATACTTCCAACTCATCTCCTAAGAAGAGTACAGATTGTTCTAACAAATTTAATTTGTTACTAAAATCTTTATTGTAAGGGTCTGAGAGGAACCTGGCATAGTAAAATGAGGAAGTAAGAAGGTTTTGATGTCTAAGGCACCTGGATGTGATTTCTGCATCCAGCACTAACCATCTTCTGAGTGGGAGCTCTGGTCGCAATGAGAATGCATCATCAACAGGCAGCATCTCCTTCTCTTATTGGTGCGTGTGACCTCTTAGACCCAATAAAAGCAGTGGGGACCAGAAAGTAGGAGTTCAATAAGAGTGCAGGAGTGGTGCAGGAGTAGTGCAGGATGTGATTGCATGGAATAAAGTTTTGAGCTCTCAAGACAGTGTCCAGGAACTCTGTTGGACATGAGAATCACTGCTCAAAGAGGCAGTGGCCAGAGATCTCTGAAGATCTGGGACTAAGTAAGCAGTAAAGAACCTCTGCTTCACAAGGCAGTGGCTGGGGATCTCTGAAGGCCTGGAATCAGGCAAGATTGACAATCAGTAACCTCTGAGGGAGAGGTTAAACTTTATCAATATTTTCTTGTGTCTGCAGTGCTAGAATAATGTACCTGGCTAGCTCATCAGCAAATGTAGCTATCTGGGTTTCAGATTGTAATTCTACAGCAGAAACAGTGGTTGAACCTATTTAAGAAGCAAGGGCAGTAATCCCGATTATCAACAGGCCTATAAATCTTTTTGATTGTTCTACTATTTCAGCAATTATGTACAATAAATGTACTCTTGCTAGTTGAAACCAGAGATGGGAAACATTTGTGGGAAATATAGATTGCTCTATAATTAAGACATATTTAGCTGTTACAGCTATACATTTAGTGAATATACAATTTACACAAATAACATTCCAATGATATTCAGTACTCCTAATGTGAAGATGAAGACAATTTCTTCCACCATTGTAATTAGCCACAAGAAAATCTTAGAGTAGTGCTATATAGGCTTTTACATATGATCTATTACCTTGTATAAATGTCACTCCTTCCATAATTTCTAAGAACTCAATATGATTAATACTCTCAAGGATGCTAAAAGCTCTCAATATTTCTCTTTGTTTCTTAGTACCACCTTTTATTTGTAATATCTCTGAGGGGAAAACTCTATTAAAGGTGTTTTTTGGAGGAAAAATGGGAGTTCAAATGGTCTTTATTTATGGTATATATTCTGAAATTTTTCTCAGGTACCCACACCAGTTGTGTATATGATTCTGGAAAGAAACACACAAACCCTCTTCCCCATGTTAAAAGTGAGACCTTCACATTTTTCCTGTTAATGAATCTTTCCACAATTACCTGAGCTGATGGTCTTTTATTTCTATAGTGTTTTTCTACTGTGATATACCCATCTTTATCCATTTCAAAGTTTAAAACGTGTAGTGTTTTTGATAGTTTTCTTTGTAGAGTATGGTGTATATTACTCCTTTTTGTTTATCTAGTATAGTTTTTATGGACGACTTAGGGTGCTCAACAACAGCTTGATCAGTGTTGTTATGTGGAATTCCAGTAATCAATCAGTATATGATAGCAAGAACAGAATTCATTAAAAACTTTACTAATATAGGCAGTTTTTATCTGTTTTATCTGTTTTATTGCCCATAAGGGCAAATGCCAAAAAGATGATTAATAACATGCTTAAGGACTCACCCTGTTTGTAATGAGGCAGAAGTAAAGGAAGAATAAGTGTCTACTATGACATGAACAAAAGTTTTTCTAAAGTGGATATATGAGTAACATTTATCTGCCATATATGATTGCTAAGAATATGTCGAGGATTGACAGCAGTAGATATAACATGATGATGTATAGAGCAGGCAGGACAACTCTTAACTTGTTCTCTTGTGATTTGGAATTGTCTGTGCAGCATGGAGGAACTTAAATGAAATTGCTTATGACTGTCAGGTACATGTTGGAAAGAATAGGTTAGTATTGTAGGATATAATTGTAACTGGGTGTCAGTGGTATCATTGCCAGTTTGATAAGGGTCCAGGAAAGGTAAAATGTGATTGAGTGTGAGTAATGTAAATAGGATTATAATATGCATGAATTTACTGTTGTAGATTAGAAAACAGAGTGTATGTTTCCAAGTAGTGGACTTGATTTTTGAGGCTTCTTTATGAGAACAGATATATCCTGCATACTTACTATCCAAAAGAATATTAAGGGGTTCTGTAATATCTTTAAGGAGGAGAATTATTGCTGAGATTTCAGTTTTTTGTACTGAATTATAACAAGTTTGTATCACCTTATTGTATTTCTTATCCATATAGTACCCTACTTTCCCTGACCTAGAGCCATTGGTAAATGAAATAAGTGAGGAATAAATAGGATAGTTCTTTATTATCTTGGGAATATCTGTTGATAATTTTCACAAAAAGTGAATAATTTTATAGAAGGTATGTGATTTTATTTTACCAATATAAATAGAAATGAAAACTTGACATTCTTCATTCTGAGATATTAAGGATGTTGCTTGAGATTTTGTATGTGGTTGATGTATGATTAACAAGGAAGAGCCCATGAGTTGCAGGTGCCATTTGTTTAATTTATTCATTAGATGTGTTACCATTGTGGTATGTGGCATAAGAGTGATAGGAGATTGGTGAGGGAGATGAATCCATTCAAGTATTTCCTGTGATTGATATAGGGCTGCGCTAGGGTATACAGGAGTAGCAGTATTTGCCCTTTGTACCTTTTCATTAAGAAGTATTCTTTTTTTTTTTTTTTTTTTTTTTTTTAATTTTATTAAAGCTTTCTATTTACAAAACATATGCATGGGTAATTTTTCACCAAAGATTCTTGTAAAACCTTTTGTTCCAAAATTTCCCCTCCTTCCTCTTTATTACCTTCTCTAGCTTGTAGGTAGTCCAATACATGTTAAATATGTTAAAATATATGTTAAATTTAATATATGTCTACATATTTATACACATCTTTCTGCACAAGAAAAATCAGATTAAAAACAAAGGAAAAAATGAGAAAGAAAACAAAAGGCAAGCAAACAACAAAAGAGAGAGTGAGAATGCTATGTTGTGGTCCACATTCAATACCCACGGTCCTTTCTCTGGGTGTAGATGGTTCTCTTCATCACTGAACAACTGAACTGGTTTGAATCATCTCATTGTTGAAGAGAACCACGTCTATCAGAACTGATTATCATATATTTTTGTTGTTGCTGTGTATAATGATCTCCTAGTTCTGTTTATTTCACTTAGCATCAGTTCATGTAAGTCTCTCCAGGTATCTCTAAAATCATCCTAGTAGTTGTTTCTTACAGAACAATAATCACAACCTTCATATACCATAATTTATTCAGCCATTCTCCAGTTGATGAGGATCCACTCAGTTTCCAGTTTCTTGACACTACAAACAGGGCTGCCACAAACATTTTTGCAAATGTGGGTCCCTTTCCTTCCTTTAAGATCTCTTTGGGATATAATCCCAGTAGAAACACTGCTGGGTCAAAGAATATGCAGTTTGATAACATTTTGAGCATAGTTTCAAATTGTTCTCCAGAATGGTTAGATCCATTCACAGTTCAACTAACAATGTATCAGTGTCCAAGTTTTCTCGCATCCTTTCCAATATTGGTCATTATCATTTCCTATCATTTTAGCCAGTCTGAGAGATGTGTAGTAATATCTCAGATTTGTCTTAATTTGCATTTCTCTGATCAATAGTGATTTGGAGCACCTTTTTATATGACTACAAATAGTTTGAATTTCTTCATCTGAAAATTTTCTGTTAATTTCCTTTGACCATTTATCAATTGGAGAATGTCTTGAACTATTATAAATTTGAATCAGTTATGTATATATTTTGGAAATTAGGACTTTATCAGACCCTTTGAATATAAAAATGTTTTCCCAGTTTATTGCTTCCCTTCTTATCTTGTCTGCATTAGTTTTGTTTGTACAATTTTTTTTAACTTAACATAATCAAAATTATCTATTCTGTGATCAATAATGTTCTCATCTTCCTTGCTCACAAATTATTTTCTCCACAGGTCTGAGAAGTAAATTATTCTATGTTCTTTTAATTTATTTATAATATCATTCTTTATATCTAGGTCATGAACCCATTTTGACCTTATCTTGGTATACAGTGTTAAGTGTGAGTCAATGCCTAGTTTCTGCCATACTAGTTTCCAATTGTCCTAGTAGTTTTTGTCAAATAGTGAATTCTTATCCTAAAAGCTGGGGTCTTTGGGTTTGTCAAACACTAGATTGCTATAATCATTGACAATTTTGTTCTGTGAACCTTAACCTACTCCATTGATCAACTGCTCTATTAGCCAGTACCAAATGGTTTTGGTGACTGCTGCATTATAATATAGTTTTAGATCTGGTACAGCCAGGCCACCTTTGTTTGATTTTCTAATTAATTCCCTTGAAAGTCTTGACCTTTTGTTCTTCCAGATAAATTTTATTGTTACTTTTTTCTAGGTCAGTAAAATAGTTTCTTGGGAGTATGATTGGTATAGTACTAAATAAATAGATTAATTTAGGTAGTATTGTCATCTTTATTACATTCGCTTGACCTGCCAAAGAGCACTTGATGTTTTTCCAGTTGCTTAGATCTGATTTTATTTGTGTGGAAAGTGTTTTGTATTTTTGTTCATATAGTTCCTGATCTTCACTTGGCAGATAGATTCCCAAATATTTTATACTATTGGCAGTTATTTAAATGGAATTTCTCTTTGCATCTCTTGCTGTTGGATTTTGTTAGTGATGTATAAAATGGTTGATGATTTATGTGGATTTATATTGTATTTTGCAACATTGCTAAAGTAATTGGATTACTTCTAATAGTTTTTTAGTTGATTCTCTAGGATTCTCTAAGTATACCACTATATCATTTGCAAAAAGTGATAATTTGGTTTCCTCATTATCTACTCTAATTCCTTTAATCTCTTTTACTTGTCTTATTGCCAAAGGTCGCATTTTTGATACAATATTGAATAGTAATAGTGATAGTGGGCAACCTTGTTTCACCCCTGATCTTATTGGGAATGGTTCCAGTTTATCCCATTACATATAATGTTTGCTGATGGTTTTAAATAGATGTTGCTGTTTTAAGGAAAAATCCATTTATTCCTATACTTTCTAGTGTTTTTAATAGGAATGGGTGTTGGATTTTATCAAATGCTTTTTCTGTATCTATTGAGATAATCATAAGGTTTTTGTTAATTTGGTTATTCATATAGGCAATAATGCTAATAGTTTTCCTAATACTGAACCAGCCCTGCATTTCTGGTATAAATCCTACTTGGTCATGGTGTATTATCCCGGAGATGATTTTCTGTAATCTTTTTGCTAATGTTTTATTTAAGATTTTTTCATCATTATTCATTAGGGAGATTGGTCTATAATTTTATTTTTCTGTTTTCATCTTACCTCTTTAGGTATCAGTTCCATGTCTTTGTCATAAAAGGAATTTGGTCAGAGTCCTTCATTCCTTATTTTTTCAGATAATTTTTCAGATTATTTCAGTTAATTATTCTTTAAATGTTTGGTAGAATTCACATATAGATCCAATTGGATCTGGGGATTTTTTCTTAGGGAGCTGATTAATAGCTTGTTCTATCTCTCTTTTTTAAAAATGGGACTAAGTAATTTATTTCCTCTTCTGTTAATCTGGACAATCTAAATATTTTTGTAGATATTCTTCCATTTCACTATTTGTCAAATTTATTGGCATAAAGTTGGGCAAAGTAACTCCCAATTATTGCTCTAATTTCCTCATCGTTGGTGGAATGTTCTCCCTTTTCATTTTTGAGACTAACAATTTGATTTTCCTCTTTCTTTTTTCTAATCAAATTAAGTAAAGTTTATCTATTGTGTTTTTTTTTTCACAAAGCCAACTCTTAGTTTTATTTATTAATTCAATAGTTTTTTTTTTTTACTTTCAATTTTATTGATCTCTCCTTTTATTTTTAGAACTGCAAGTTTAGTATTTGATTGAGGGTTTGTAATTTGTTCTTTTTTAGCTTTTTTAGTTGTAAGCCCAATTCATTGATCTTCTCTTTCTCTATTTTATACAACTAAGCATCTAGAAATATAAAATTTCTCCTTATTACCACTTTGGCTGCATCCAACAAGTTTTGGTATGTTGCCTCATTGTCATTCTCTTGGATGAAATTATTGATTGTGTATATGATTTGCTGTTTCACCCATTCATTCTTTAGGATGAGATTAATTTAGTTTCCAATTAGTTTTTGCTCTATTTTCCCCTGGCCCTTTATTGCATAGTGACCTGAAAAAAATGTATTTACTATTTCTGCCTTTTTGCATTTACTTTTGAGGTCTTTGTGTCCTAATATATAGTCAGTTTTTTTGCTTTTTTTTTTTTTTTTTTTTTTTGGTATAGGTTCCATGAACTGCTGAGAAGAAAGTGTACTCCTGTCTCCATTGAATTTTCTCCAAAGATCTATCATATCTAAATTTTCTAGCATTCTATTTGCTTCTTTAACTTCTTTCTTATTTATTTTGTGGTTTGATTTATTTAGTTCTGAGAGAGCAAGGTTGATATCTCCCACTATTTTAGTTTTTCTGTCTATTTCTTCTTGCAGCTCTCTAAACTTCTTTAGGAATGTAGATGCTACACTACTTGGTGCATATATGTTTAATACTGATATTGCTTCATTATTTATGGTACCCTTTAGCAAAATATAGTTTCCTTCCTTATCTTTTTAACTAGATCAATTTTTTTTGCTTGATCTGAGATCAAGATGGTAGCTCTGCTTTTTTATCTTCACCTGAAGCATAATAGATTCTGCTTCAACCTTTTACCTTTACTCTGTATGTATTGCTCTGTTTTAAATGCGTTTCTTATAAACAAATTATTGTTGAATTCTGACTTTTAATCCAGTCTTCTATCTCCTTATGCTTTAATGAAAAGTTCACCCATTCACATTTACAGTTAAAACTATTAATTCTGTATTTTCTGCCATCTTATTAACCCCAAATTATATTTTTCTCTTTCCTTGTTCCCTGTCCCTCCTCCCCAGCACTTAACTCATGAGCACTACTTGCTTCAAGCAGTTCACCCCTTTAGAGACCCTTCCCATTTCTTATACTTTTCCCCTACTTTTTCTGTGTTCCCTTCTACCTTCCCCCTTTCCTTCCTTTCCCCCCTTTCTTCTCCCACTTTCCTATAAGATGAGAGAGGATTCTCTGTAAAACCAAATATGTCTAATATTCTCTCCTTGAGCCAAATCTGATGAGAGTAAGATTCACACAATGCTCATCCCCCTCCCTTCTGTCCCTCAATTATAATAGGTTTTCTTTGCCTATTTGTGAGATGTAATTTCCCTCATTTTACCTTTACTTTCTTCTTTTTCTGCTACAATCCCCTTTCCAACTCTAATTTCTTTTTTTTTTATTATAACAGTGAAATCAGATTATACATGCATTCTCTATGTATAGCCATAACAGAAATACCGTTCTCAAAGGTTATTTTTACATTTTTATGCTTCTCTTCAGTTCTATATTTGGAGGTCAAATTTTTTGTTCATCTCTGGTCTTTTCATTAGAAATAAATGAAATTCACCTGTTTCTTTGAATGTCCATCTTCTTCCCTGAAAGAAAATGCTCAATTTAGCAGAATAGTTTATTATTTTGTTTATCATCCAAGTTCCTTTGCTTTTTGGAATATCAGATTCCAGGCCCTTTGAACCTTTAAGGTAGAAGCTACTAAGTCCAGGGTAATCCTTATTGTGGTTCCTCGTTATTTGTTCTTTCTGGCTGCTTGTAATATTTTTTACTTGGTCTGATAGTTTTGAAATTTACAATATTCCTTGAAGTTTTAATTTTGGGGTCTCTTTCAGGAGGTGAGATATTATTATAATTATTATTATTGCATTTGCGTTATTATGTGTTTGAGGAATTGTTCTCGTCTGTCATTTTTCCTTTTCCAAGATGTTGACTTTCTCATACCTCTCATTTCTTTTCTCATTTTTTCTTCTACCTCTCTTGTTTGCCTTTTAAAATCTTTTATGAGCACTTCTAAGAAGCCTCTTTAGGCTTGTGACCAATTCATATTACTCTTTGGGATATCTTCAGTGAACATTTTATCCTCATCTAACTTGGTGTTTAGGTCTTCCCTGTCATCATAGTAACTTTCTGTGCTTAAGACTATTTTCTGTTTCTTGCTCATTTTCTTTTCTTTCTCTCTCTCTCTCTCTCTCTCTCTCTCTCTCTCTCTCTTTTTTTTTTTTTTTTTTGGTATTTCTTCTTTTGTGCCTTTTTTTGATCAATATCTTCTGGTATAAATGGGAATGTTCTTCTAAGCTTCCCATGCATCTTTGAGGCTGACCCTGTCACTGATTTTCCTTGTCATTGTGTCACCCCTTTTACCCCAGTTTAACTGATATTTCTTGAAGTCCTTCCAAGAATGCTTTCCTTGTTAGACTCTGTTCAAAGGCTTGGTTTCATGTAGTTCTTAAGGGAAACAGAAGCTTCCTGGCTCCACTC
The DNA here is from genome assembly GCF_016432865.1 of Antechinus flavipes. Lineage (NCBI taxonomy): Eukaryota > Metazoa > Chordata > Mammalia > Dasyuromorphia > Dasyuridae > Antechinus > Antechinus flavipes. Next base: position 390,327,788 of record NC_067398.1, read on the forward strand.
CATCATTTTGATTCTGTCCCCCAGAAGTTAACCCACTCATTCTTTAGGATTAGATTATTTACTTTCCTCTTAATTTTTGGTCTATTTTCCCATGACATTTTATAACATCTAATTTTTATTGCATCATGACATGAAAAGGACACTTTTACTGCTTTTCCATATTTGATGATGAGGTTTTTACAATCTAACATGTGGTCAGTTTTTGTGTAGATGCCATGTACTGCTGACAAAAAAGCATATTCCTTTTTATCCCATTCAATTTTTTCTAAAGATGTATCATGCTTTACTTTTCTAAAATTCTATTCACCTCCTTAACTTCTTTCTTGTTTATTTTGTAGTTGTATTTATCTAGTTCTGATAGAGGGAGTTTGAGATCTCTCACTAAGTATAATTTTGTTGTCTATTTCTTCCTCAAACTTACTTAACTGCTCTAAGAATTTGGACTCTAGATACTATTTCACTTGGTGCATATATGTTTAATTGTGATAATACTTAATTATCCATAGCACTCTTTAAGCAAGATGTAGTTTTCTTACTTATCTCTTTTAATTAGATATATTTTTGCCTTTGCTTCTTTTGAGATTAAGATTGTTTCTCCTACTTTTTTTTTTTTTTACTTCAGCTGAAGCACAATATATTATCTACCCTTTTAGTCTGCCTCAAATATGTTTCCTGTAGGTGTCTGTATTTTAATTCATTTTTCTCTCTCTTTTTTTTATCTAAGAGTTCATCTCATTCACATACATAGCAATGATTACTAATTCTATATTTCCCTCTATCCTTTTTCTCCTCATTTATATTTTTCTCTCCTTTCACCATTTCTCTCCTCCAGTGTTTTGCTTCTGACTCCCACATCCCTTATTTTGTCCTCCCTTTAGCACTCCCTTTTCTTATCTCTTTTCCCTTCTACTTTTACTTTCCCTTCTATTACCCCTATGATTTTCTTTCCTCTTTCCTCTCCTGTTTTCCTCTAGGGTGAGACAAATTTCTTTACCAAACTAAGAATATATGTTATTTTTTAACATATCAGATTAAGACTAATCTGATAAGACTAAACTTCAAACAGTGCTCATTGTCCTTTCTTCTTTCACCTTACTGTAAGAGGTCCTTTGTAATTTGATGTAACTTAACCCATTTTACCTTCTCTTTCCTCTTTGTCTAGTACAATCTTTTTTTCGTTTCCTTAATTTCTTTTTTATATCATCAAATTAAAGTCAATTTGTACCCACACCCTCTAATTGTCCTGACAAAGATACAGTTCTCAAGAATTACAACTATAAACTTCTGTGTAAGGATGCAAACCATTTAACCTTTAAATAACATTCTTCTTATATTTGTCTTGAGTCCTGTATTTGAAGATCAGATTAGCTGTTGAGTAATGATCTTTTATCAGAAATAATTGAAATCTCCTCTTTCATTAAATATCCATATTTTCCCCCAAAAAAAATATCCTGAATGTTGCTAGGTAGTTGAGTCTTCATTGTAGACTAAGCTTTTTTTTTTTTTAAACTTTCTAGAATACTATATTCCAGACTCTCCAATCCTTTAATGTGGAAGCTACTAAATCCTGTATAATCCTGACTGAGGCTCCTTAATATTTGAATTATTTCTTTTTGGTTACTTGCAGACTATAATTGTGGAATTTAGCTATAATATTCCTTTGAGTGTTTATCTTGCAATTTCTTTCAGGAGGTGATCAGTGGATTCTTTCAATAATTATTTCACTCTCTCATTCTAGGATACCAGGGCAACTTTTCCTTAATGATTTCTTCAAAGCTATTATCCAAGCTTTTGTTTTGTTCATGGCTTCCAGACAGTCCAACTATTCTTAAATTATCTTTCCTGGATCTACATTCCAAGTAGGTTGTTTTTCTACTGAGACATTTTACATTTTCTTCTTCTTCTTCTTCTTCTTCTTCTTCTTCTTCTTCTTCTTCTTCTTCTTCTTCTTCTTTTTTCATTTTATTTGACTGAAATTTTTAAGTCACAGGCTTCCATTTGTATAATTTTATTTTTCAATGAATTTTTTGTCTTCTTTTAGCTTTTCTTTTTAACTTCCTTTTGCATTTGACTAATTGTGGTCTACTTTAAAGTAGTCTTGTTTAGCGGATTTCCCCCCCCCCCCCATTTCTCCAATTCTATTTTTAAAAAAACTGTTTTCTTCAGAATATTTTTTCCATGTCACCAAATTTATTTTTAAGGACTTGTTTTCTTCAGTATATTTTTGTGCTTCCTTTTCCGAGCTGTTGACTTTTTTTCTTAATTCTCCTTCATAGTTCTCATTTCTTTTCTAAAGTTTTCTTCTCTCTTCCTTACTTGATTTTTGATATCCTTTTAGAGTTTTTCAAAGAGAATCTTTTGAGCTTGAGACCAATTTATTCCTCTCGAGGCTTTACATGTAGACATTTTGCCACTGCTGTCTTCTTCTGAGTTTGTGTTCTGATCTTCTCTGTCACCATAGCATTTCTATGGTCAGGGTTCTTTTTGTTCATTTTTTAAAAGTTGAGCTGTGCTCCTAAGGCACAAGTCATATTGCCCCAAGCTTCTTTTTCAGGTGAATTGGGGCCTCTTACTTGCTTACTCTGCTGGGGCCAGTACTTTGCCTTCTGCACTTGGAGGTCTCACAGTGTTGTTCATGGGACTTTTCTATCTTTGCTTTTTTTACCTCTTTTGTAGCATATGGCTAGCAATTGGGATCTCTGAGTCAAATAGTACAAATATTTTAATAATTTTCTTAGCATAATTCATTTGATTTTCAGAATAATCAAACCATTTTAAAATGCTAAGAACATACTCTTACTCTTTCTTTCTATTGCTCTTTCACATCTGTCATCTTTGCTCTGTCATCTTTTCCCATTTGCTGCATGTAAGGTGAAACTTTAGAGTTATTTTTATTTGTTCTTCTTCTTAAAGATTTGAAGTATCTCAATAATTATTATTCAAGTTTAATTTTTTTATCATGTTGAATTTATGGCTTATGTTTAATTTTGTTCATTTCTTTTGAGGATTATTTATTTGCATTCTTTAATAACATTCATCGAAGAATGCCTCTTGTTCTTTCTTTTATTTCTGTAGTTCTCTCTTTAGTGGATATCAAATCCTGTTAAAGATACTTGAAGCAAAAAAACTAATTGAAGGTTTCCCATTTGCAGTGATTTTGTTTATGCAAAAAAGTTTCAATTTCATTTTGTTAAGAATGTGTTTCCTACCTATAACTATCAAAGGGATGTGACCTTTAACACTTGTTAAATTGTTTCATTTGGGTCTGATTCTTCATGAACCATTCAGAGATTTCTTGACAAAGAGACCAGAGTGATTTGCCATTTCTTTCTCCAACTCATTTTGCAGATGAGAAAATTGAGACAAATACTGTTAAAGAATTTATCCAGGATCACATAGCTAGTGTCTGAGGCTGAATTTGAACTCAAAAAAAAATTAAGTCTTCCTCATTCCAGGCCTAGAACCCTCCACCATGCTCCAAATATTTTGGTCACATTAATGTTTACCTTATTGTGATTTATTTTATATTATATTGATGTAAACCTAATTCTTACCAAACAACATTTCAATTTTCTAAGAAGTTCTTGTGCAATAGGGAATTTTTTCCCCTAGTTAATTTTTTAGGTTTATCAATAACTGAATTATTTACAATTAATTTTTATTTCTTCTATGTATCTATTTTTCTTTCTTTTAAAAACTACTACCAAATAGTTTTGTGTAAATTTCTGTTTTGAAATGTCATTTATTTCTTTTTCCCTTTTAATTTAGCCTTTTCATTATTTTCCTTAACATTTTAGATCTTTTTGTTCCTCTAAATGAATTTCATTTTTTTTTTATAACTTTATAAAGTATTCCTTTGGCATTTGGATTCTTACAGTAAAAATATATAAGTAAAATTTAGATCTTATTGTTATTGGTATTATGTTGATACATCCCAACCATGAGCAATGAAAATCCATAAAATTATCCATGTTCTTTATTTTGTTAAAAAACAGTTGCATTGGGGGCAGCTAGTTGGTGTAGTGGATAGAGGGCCAGCCCTGAAGTCGGAAGGACCTGAGTTCAAATTTGAGCTCAGATGCTTAACACTTTCTGGCTGTTTGAGCCTGGGCAAATCACTTAACCCCAACTGCGTGAATAAAAAAAAAAAAAAAGAAAGAAAAAAAAAAAAGAACCACATGTATTGATTTTGTAATTTCATTTAGTTAAGTCTTGACTATTTTGTGGAAGATTGACTACCTGATGTTTTATGCAGTTTGTAGTTACTCACAATGGGACAATGTATCAGTTCCTTCTGAATTTTGTTATTACTTTATATAAATGCTGTACTTAAAAAATGTTTTGTATCTAGCTATCTCATACTTTTTACCATTCTTAACAGGCATCATGACAAATTGTACTAAACAATAAACTGACAGTAACAACAGACAACTGCATTTGGGGAGAGGGGGGCTGTAGAGATAGATATTATAGATATGACAGATGATGACTACTACCCACTTCCTGGGATTCAGGTGAAAACAAATGCTACTGACAGAAGGAATCTCAAACATTGCTAAAGACTGTAAAGTACTGGGTAAAAAAAAATGAATATATTATAGACACAGATGGTGTTTTTAATCACTGCTGCTCATGGAAAGAAAGCAAGAGTTTCTGAAGAGAATGATATATTTTAGAAGTGAACCTCTTAGCTATATTTAATGAGAGAATAGTATACAAGAGCAGGATTTGGACTTCTGGACAACAGTCTAAAATATTTCAAAGGATCAATCAATTAAATATTAAATACTTGGGGAATTTTGTGATGAATGTAATCATGTCTGGGGTAGTTGGAAGGAAGCAGGAGATACATAACTGGGAATGTTTCCAATCAGGCTGTGACCATGGCGATCATGCCTGAGGCACAAGGATAATGCTCTCATCTGGCTTCTTTGTCACTGTATTAGGAGTTAAATAATGTTGAGAAATGTCTGAAACCTTGACAACAAAGTTTAAAGTTCCATGAAAGCAGGGCATGTCTGACTTCTGTATTTATATCCTAGATACAGCTAGGTTGCAAAGTGAAGAGAACACTAGACCTGCAATCAGAAAAAATTGAATTCAAATCCAATCCAAGACACTTCCTAGTTATGAGTCTCTGAGCAAATTAGTTCACCTCTCCTGTAAATTGGGAACAATAAAAGCACCTATCTTTCAGGACTATTGGAAGGATTAAATGAGATGATATTTTAAGATGCTTTTTCCATTTTTCCCTTTTCACTTAATATCTGGCACAGTGCCTAACAAACAGGGGACACTTCATAAATTCTTGTAGTTTGACTAATTTCTTTCTCATAATTTATCTCTTACTACTTCTCTTACTTTCTGTGATAGTGGTCAATCAAGGAGTTTTTCTTCTCATTCTCATCTCTTTTCATCATTTCCTCCTTACTGTTAGTGTCATGGTAAGCTACAGGCCCAGCATCTTTGAAGGCACTTAATTAACTATAGGTACTTTTTTACTTACAGTGTTGTTCTGCATTGGCCACGCCACAGTGCATTGCAGAAGAAAAGAACTTTGGATTTGGAGTCAAATAAATTGAGTTCAAATGTTAACTCTTATTATCATCTGTGTGATCTCAGCTAAGATACAATCTCTCTGGACCTCAATTTACTCATCTGAAATGTATAGGACTGAGTTAGACAACTTCTAAGATTCCTTCCATCTCTAAATTTTACTAAGGTGACTGGTCAGTGAAAGCTAGTAAAGTGTAAGAGTGTGTCTCCAAGGGTACCTTAGAAGTCATTTAGCATGTATTTATTAAACCTTGCAAATTCCAGATATGACTCTGGATACTTAATTAAACTTAATTAGTTCTAATGAAGATTATACTGTTTCAACCATGTGACTTGTATAATGGTTTTTATTTTCTATGTATATTGACATATTTTATATTTATATGTATTTATTTTATAATGTGTATTTATATTAAATATATATTTAATATAATTTTCTTCAAAGAAAATGTGAGGAGAGGCCTTTTAATTCAGAGTATTGTCATGTAATTAATTAGATAGTTATTTTGTTCCTTTGTCCCAAAGAGTAAAATATATATAGCATCTGCCTCTGAAACTTGTGAGTTTGGTTTTATAATCAGCAGATTGAGATGGTCTAATTAATTACAAACCTCACTGAAAATTGATATAATTCTCAAAATCTCTATAGCTATTGTTTTGGGGAGTTTAATATCCTAACTAAACAAAAGAAAATCATTATTGGAAAAAATGAATATTTTTCTCCTGAGGATTTATAACGTGATACTTTTACACCTGAATTGTCTATGTTTTGGTATTTGTGAGTGACATAAAATTGAAAATACTAGAAGATGTGCATACAAATTAGCACTCACCTGAGACATTTAAAAAATTCTAGATTTATTATCTACTCAGTTCATAAATATGGCATTCCTCAATTGGGTTGTATTTTTTCCCCCTGCTGTTATAAAACTTATCTCTGTTATTTAAATGCTCACAGGCCTGACATTTTCAAGATAAGTGGTATGTATGTAAGTGAACTCATCTTGAGCCTGTACCCTCTTCTGTTTATGTGAATGTACTGTTATGTCATCAGATTTTAAGGAAAGAATAGAAACAAGAGGAAGCTTTTGTTTCTCCTTTCTTCTGTTTAGCCCTGCCGCAAGCTTTATTTTAATACTTTCTGTAAACATGGTGTTATAGGATCTTGGGAGACTTTTTTTTTTTTTAACAGTACTGTTGTTTAGTTATTTTCAGTTGTGTCCAGCTCTTTGAGACCCCTTTTGGGGTTTTCTTGAGAAAGGTACTGGAATGGCTTGCCATGTTAACAGAATTAGGAAACCACAAATGCCCCCAATACACTCCAATTGCTAATTATCTTTTTTCAATCTTCAGAATGTTTTTTTCACCACAGAATGAAAGAAGGTAAAAATTAGGATAAAAATCAAAAAACAATTATAAGAAATGTTTGTTATTATAGATAACTTTATAGGACCACAGAAGTAGGAAGCTTGTAGGAGTGGAGTGTTTGCAAAGGAAGATAAAACAAATTGAGTTGTATATATGTTGATTTTTAGGTTTCTCCAGGAAATCCAGTTTGAAACATCCAGTAGACTTTATTGGTGATATAGTACTGAACTGAATCTGGGAGTCATCTGCAGTAAGATAATTAAATTTATATAAATATTCCTTATTATATTTTCAGAGTCTTTGTCAATCTGGTGAACATTGCTGAGATATCTAGCATATTGAAAGAAAAAAAAATTCAATAATTCCAAGATTTAAAGAGAAATAACTTCCGTTGTTATGTTCTAAACTAGCTAAAATTGGTTTGGGTTAATAAACTGATATCAATAGGATGTCATACCTTTCTATTCCAGGAATAGTAAAGTTGATTTGATTGCCTTGGATTAAAAAAATGTCTTTCCTATCACCTCCTAATTCCTAGTTCTAAATTGTTGCTTTCATGAAGTTCATGTAAATTGCAACTTTAAGTAGTTCAAAATAAAATTGTTTCAGTATCATATTCTTTTAGATTATCTGTATATATAAATGGCTTTGCGGGGGCCATTAACAAATTTGTCTTGTAATAATGTATTATTTTCAGTTCTGAATACCTATTTAAATATTTGTCATATTCTTTAGACTTATGACTCTTCAATCACAAACAGAAACTGAAAAATGAAATTGTTTTGGATCATCAAGTTCATGGTAAAAATAGTCTTGATCTAGGCATAAATCTTGAAAACAATTAATCAAGAAGTATTAAGCACTCACTATGCTGCAAAGCAATGTGCTACTGGAAATACAAGTACAAATGATATAATTATTACAACAAACACATTTCAATGAGGAAAAACAAGTACATCTAAAAATATAATATAAATATAAATAACTACATGTGTTATGTCTACATTGTAGATGTGTGTGTGTGTGTGTGTGTGTGTGTGAGTGTGTGTAGGCATAGGAGATAATCAATCAGTATAAAGACACAAAGAGGGAAAATGTAATATCATGAATGATATACAGAGAGAAAGCCAGGAGGGAAAATTGATGTACAGGAAAGAGAGTCGTCATGTTATATATAACTTTGAAAATTAAAAAGAAGTTCTATTTAATTTTAGAGGTAAAGGAGAGTCAATGGAGATATTTGAGAAAAGGAAACACTTGATCAAATCCAAGAGAAAAGAAAATTATTTTGACCACAATGTACAGAATGAACTGGAATGGTAAAAGACCACTACTAGAGTGTGATACTAATCATAGTCAAGAGGTGATGAGGGCATGAATTAAGGTATCAGCTGAGTGAGTGGAGAGAAGTGATTAGATCTTTGAGATGTAAAGGTCATAATAAGAAGATTTGACAACTGATTGTATGGGGGAAGGAGGAAAAGAGTGAAGAATTTAAAATAATAAAATAAGAATAACAACATTGAAGATACATCTTCAACAGAAGTAGGAAGCTTGTAGGAGTAGAGTGTTTGCAAAGGAAGATAAAACAAATTGAGTTGTATATATGTTGATTTTTAGGTTTCTCCAAGAAATCCAGTTTGAAACATCCAGTAGACTTTATTGGTGATATAGTACTGAACTGAATCTGGGAGTCATCTGCAGTAAGATAATTAAATTTATGGGAATTGATGAGTTTACTAAGAGAGAATATAGAGTTAAAAAAAAAAAGACCTAGGATAGAAAGAAGTAATCAGGTAGATTAGTATACCAAGGGAGAGTGGTGTGAGAAAAATTTAAAGAGGAAAGATTTTCTAAGAAAAGAAAATGGTCAGCAAGAGTAGGGAGATCAAGAATCATTAGGACTACAATAAATAGTTTGAGAAAGATGAAGTCTGAGAAAAAACTATCAGATATGGTATGTAAGAGATCATTTATGATTTTTGAGAGAGCAATTTCAGTTGTAATAAAGTTTCTGTGATCACAATATCAGTTAATATTTACCAAAAATGTTTGGGATGTTGTAGTTATCTTGAAATTGCTGAAAAGATTTGTGGAAGAGAAATTACATTTGTTTTGTACTGGACATAATATGTAGAAGCTATATATGCAAATATGTTTAAAAGGAAAAAATAACAATTTTTTATCATAGCATTTAGATAGTTATTTGATCCTTCACAACTCTGAGTCTATGATTCAGTGGTATTCAAGATTTAATATAAAATTCAAATAAATTAAAGTGGAAATAGAAGCTGCAGTAATAGAGGCCAGATGCTCATTCCCCCTTTTCTATTGTCAAACTTGGAACAGAATGGTAGTATAAAATTAACATATGTGGGAAATAGTCTAGGTGCAAAATAATGGAATTTGGTCTTTTTTTAAAAAGCATTTTGTGCTCATATAATTTGTAAAATTTACTAATTAGCAATTCAGATGGCAGTTTCAATTAATAATTTCATGAATTTTATTGAGTTTGATTTAATTTGCAGCTGTACCTACATAACACTTTATTATTTAATACTTAAATTGATCTCTTTTTTCTTTTCTTTCTCCTTTTTCTTGACAATTATACTTTATTGTGTAGATTATTTTTACATTTGATTACACTGCCTAGAGGTATCTAATGTATTCCAGAGTTATTTTTTCATTATAGCTTAGATAGTGCCAGCAGCAGCACCACAAATAATTGTATTCTGTTCTTTTTTGCTAATGTTTGCTGTTCATGTGTGAAAGAAGCAGTTCTTCTCACCTAAAGTAGTGAAGAAATAAAGGGTGATATCTGCAAATAAATCAACCAAATCATTAACTTCTGTTTCTCCTAGATTATTTTTTAATTTAATTTTGAAATAATGTTAAAACTGTGAAAGAGACTCATACTATTTCTATATACAATATTCCCTGATATCTACTCTTGCAAAAGTCCATCTCTTTCACAGTAAACTGCCTTCATACAATACTAAATAATTTGAATTAGAAAGGGAAAACCTGGTCAAATGGATGTTTGGCATGACAGTAAATTATATGTTCAGGTACTGATGTGTTTTTCTCTCTATCAAGCAATTTTTCTTTCTAGATTGTACTTTCTAATTCATGGTAGTTTACATATCAAAATTATATAATGCAAGGTTTATTATAATGCATTTTCGTTGAGTGATTTTATGGTATGTGACTCAGAGTCATTATTAGAATTTAGTTCACTTATTTTTGTGAGGAATTGTGGGCTAGCTAGAGCTGTTCCAAAGCCTAACAATGAAAAGCCTAGTGCTAACTTCCAAGTCTGGGAAGTACATAACTTGCTTCTAGGCTGAGCTGAGAAGGTAAAGACTTCCTTTCAAAAAAAAAAAAAATATCAATGAAGCTGCTGAAATTTGCTGCTGTTCTGCTCACACATTTTTCCAGGTTGTAGCTCAGCTCCTATTCCCCATCTCATAACGGAATCCCAACTTTGAACCTTAGAAATTCAGCAATTTTCTCCAGAATCCAACCTAAAATACATTATGTATGGAAATTCATAGATATACTTGCATATACATACATATATATGTATATGTGTACACACATACATACACAACATTTTAAATTTAATCTGCACCTTTATATTAGTCCTAATTTTGAACCTTAGAAATTAGGTATTTTTCTCTGGAATCCAACCAAATATACATATGTACAAAAATATATGTGTATCTCTGTATATACATACATATATATGTATGCGTGTATATGTATATATACATACACAGCATTTTAAATTTAATTTGTACTATTAATTAACCTATTAAATCATTTCAGCATAATAGTATCCTCATATCTTACCCCCCTACTATTGGAATCCTTACAAAGTGTTAAGTCCTTAGAGTTGATAGAGACAATAATTATCTAATTTACCATGATTCAGTATGATTGATCTGATCTTACATGTTATGGGCCAGAAGAAACAAGGTACTAAGTGGAACTGATAGAAACAATGCTTGTGTTCACACCTTTAGAGAGCGCATATAAGCAAGAAGCTCTTAGGGCCTGGTAGCACTCTGGGACAGACACAGGATGACTCTGGGAGGAAGCCCACAAGCCCACTCTCAGAGGTGGAGTCAGATTCATTCACTTCATCTCACACCACTGTGGTGGCTGGGTTCCTGCACTTTCCCCACTGAGACCAAGGCTGGTCTGAAAGGCTCTCCAGAAAGCTGCCCAGCCCCAGGCAAGGAGACAAGATTCAGAAGGAGCACTCTGGGAGATTGAGAGCCAGAAGCTCTCTCTTGGAGACAAGAGAGATTCATTCCATTTTCCACCTTTGTGCTGGCTGGAAGCTGAAGGACAAACCTTTGCATTTGGAGATATTTGGAGGGAGCTCTTGGAAGCAGAGAGATAGGTGTCTAAGAAAACTAACTGGGCTATATTGAAGGACACAATAAAAGATTTGACCTTTTAGCACCTGGTTGCATTTGGGTGATTATTACTTTTAACTGAAACTAAGGCTGCCTCCAGAAAACCTCCCTAAGAAACCTGCTCCCAGAGAGAACCATTATATTTTAAAGAAGAAAAACGCCACCCTCTATTTTCCCTTTCTATTCTGGTTCACACCTGAATACCAACTCTGGATCACTTTTACCATCTTCCTTCTAAATTTATACTTACATGCTGTGGGACAATCCTAGAGGATGTCATGCAACCTTGCCAGCTATATCCACTACAAAAATATGCTCTCTAATCTCAATTGAGACTAATCATAGCAGGATCATCCTTTTATTCCTCCCTATTTTTGCTTTCTCATTTCCCACAATAGCTTTTTAAAATCTTTTTCTATCTTCTTAAACCTCTCACAACACCATCTCCAATTATTTAATCCCAAGAATTTTTCTCGTACTTTGTTGAGAAAGTAGAGTTCATTTGCCACAAGAAGCCTCTTCTTCCTTACTCTACATATCAAAATCACTTGGCTTCACTTTTTCATTCTCCATCCTTTATTCAAATCTTTGATGAAGACTTGACATTTTCCCATCCTTTATTCAAATCTTTGATGAAGACTTGACTCTTTTCTTCATCAAGGCCAGCTCTAATATTTACATCTTTGATTTTGCCTTCCCTATTATTTTTAGACATTTATCCTCTTTTTAAATACCCTCTTTCTAATCTCCAAACTTTCTGTGGCCATTCCTTGTTGCTGACGAATATACTTGGTTCCTTTTTATCCTGTAAAGGCATCACTTGAAACTAAAGAGCCTTCAAAATTTCACTCTGTATATATATATATTCTTTTTTCCCAGTGAAAGTCTTGGAAAACACTATACATAGTCTTTGCTTCATTTCCTTTCCTCTCATTCATTTTTGAGGCTGGTGACTGCATAGTTCACCTTCACTTATATCCAAGACACTTGTATGTCCCAGCATCATCTCCCTGATACCATGGTCTTCTTGGAGAAGGAAAGACAAACAACAACAACATAATAGGAAATAAAATGTGAATGGTGAGACTGATTCACAGCTTAGGATTGATGTGATGTAAATCGACAATATAATAGAGGAGTTAGGCTTTTGAGAGAAAAGGACAATGTAGAGTTGAATAGGTTTATCAAGGATTTGAGGTGTAATAATAGAATTTTGATGTCATCTAAACCAAAGCTGCTTCAACTTTTTCTCCTTGTGACTTCTTTTCACCAAGAGATGTTTATGTGACCTAAGTATATAGGTATATAAAATAGATATACAAATCAAACATTTATTGATAATAAATCACAATTTAATGAATCCCAAATTGAGCTAAAAGACCCCAGATGGGATTGTAACACATAGTTTAAGAATCAGGGATCTACAGAGGTTTTCAGTCCTTTTTTTGTAAGAAGGATTCCTCTGGTAGTTTAGCAAAGTCTATGGAGTCCTTCTCAGAATAAGTTTTTAAACAAAATGTATATGATTACAAATGCCAATTATATTGAAGAACAGTTATTGAATTTATTTATCATCATCATCATCATCATCATCATCTGGAAAACAAGCTCATGGGTTCAAAGTTAAGAATCCCTGATCCAAATCATCTTCTTTTACATATGAGAATTCATTGTTGTTCAATCACTTCAATTCTCTTCTACTTTCTGTGATCCCATTTGGGGTTTTCTTGGCAAAGATGCTGGACTTATTTGTCATTTCTTTATTCATCTCATTTTACAAATGAGGAAACTAAAGCAAATAGAATTAAATGACTTGATTATGTTCACGTAGCCAGTAAGGGTCTGAGATCAAATTTAAATTCAGGATTTCCTGACCCCAGGCCTAGAATTCTATCCACTGCACAATCTGCCCTCATATATGAGGAAAGTAAGATCTAAATAAGGTAACTTACTACAAATAAAAATAACAACAAAAACAACAACAATAATAATAAGTAGTAGTAGTAATAGTAGTAGTAGTAGTAGCCAAGATGGGTTTAATCTGTACCTAACGACTCTTAATTCAGTTGTCTTCTATTAAATTAAGCTATTTCTTACTAGAACTGTATTTTATAAGTTGTACTCCATAGAACCCCTGGTTTCACATGGTGAGAAAAAATAATTTGGTTTAGAAATTTGGATGCATAAAATTTAGTATATTTCAAAATATTATTTGTGGCAATTTTTGGTATTAAAATAGGCTTGATTTCCACAATTACATTTTGAAATGTCCCCAACTCTTTCTCCTTTATTTTAGAGCATCATTTGTGGATCTTTTCAATACATTTTGAATTCAGACAATTTTGTGGTGAAAATTAGGAATGTTTAGGGAATAGTAGGGAATATTACCAACATTACAGAGGCAGAGTTAAGAGTTGTTGAATGGGTGGATGGGAACAAAATAGTAACACTAATGAGATTATTAGGTTGTTTTTTTTTTTTTCCATTTACTTGCCCTTATGTCCATTACCTACAAACCACTACCAAACTTGATGCACTGAAAGAAGGGTGAATGAAAGAACCAGATGATTTCATGACAGAGAATATAGCACTATGGTGTTCTTAAGAGAATGAATGCAGTGAACTATAGCATTTAAAGAGTATTTACCATGTGCCAGATATTGTTGAATAATATTATAAATCTAAACAATCAAAAATCCTCTCTCTCCTCAAACAGCTTATATTATAATGGGAAAGGACAATATATAAAGGGTAGTAGAAAATGTAGTGATGAAGAGTATAGACAAATGTGGAGGGAAGCTGTGAAGCTGAGTTGAAACAAAACTCAAGACTTGTGAACCTTATCAAGCTGGTATTTGGTGCCCTTCTGAAGGGCAAGTCTGTGGTTACTTTTGTAAGGTCTTGAATGTACTGGGGTTCATGGCTGATGCTGACATGTTTTCCCCATGTAGCTTATTTTTATTTCCTATTTTGCCTGAGTTCTTGAAAAAGTCCTATGTGACTAACTATTCTGTAGGTATCCCTAAGTCTTGAGAACAGAAAATTCCAATAATTTGGGTAATGATGAGTCTCGTACAAAGTTAGTCACAGATCCATCCTTGAAAATGTATTCTGAAGACCTTTCTTATTCCCTCAGCTAAACTTTTATTAGAAGTCACAGAACTTTGGCACTCAAAGATTATTAAGATTCTGGTATGAACTCAGCAAGGGACTTCGCTATGAGCTTCTTCTAGTAGTGATGCGAAAGGACATACACTGCCAGTGGACTTATTTATTGATGAGGCAGAATATTATTAAACCTATAGGGATAATATGGAAACTTTTAGGATGTTTGTAGATGCATATTGGGACCTTTCTCAGGAAAGGCCAAACTGGTCATCAAGCTAAGGAAATGTATCCTCCCAGTGTCTCAACCTTGTCCAGTTATGGTCACTTGGTCAGTGCCTCTTATTTAGGTAACATTGCAGAGTTGGGAGAAATAGAACCTTTGAGGTAGAGAACAATAATCTTCACCAAGTATCTGAATCCTTGGTAAAAGTGTGAATGAGTAAAACAGGACGAATTTGAAGTGGAAATAACAGTCTGGGACAAATTACAGGTATCTAATATCTTGCACTAGTGAACAAAAGTTTGGAGGCATATGGTAGTTTTACTCTATATTCATTTCCAGTAGCTTAATAGCTTGATTATGAGGCCTACTTACAGTAGTGATAAAATGAATTTATGGATTATTTGATAAAATGAATAGTGGATAAAATGAATTTGTGGAATATTGTGGATAAAATGAATTGTGGAGTATTTAGAATATACTAAATGGAAGGAATAAGTCAAATAAATATTCCAGAAACATATGAAGTAGATATCTTTAGAAATTTTATACATGAACAATTTCTACATTTCATTAAATGCCAAGATGAAATAATAATTTCACTTATCTAAAGAGTGATGTCTGAGCTGAAGCACAGAAAACTTTAAACTAATGTATATAAATTAGTGTTTTAGAAATAGAATTTTATTTCAGATTCACTTGGGAAGTTCATTCTTTAAATCTTTTTTTGTGAGATAATCATTCTCAAATATTTGATATTATTTTGTTTTTTAGAAAAGTGGGAGGTTCATAAGTATTGTACATTGCACATAATTTCAGACTTTTAATTTTATTGATAAATTATGCTGATTTCCTCCCCCCCTTCCCAAAACATTGGGGAATGTTTTGCCCAAACATTTTGTTATTTGAGATAGTTCTCTGGGAATGAAGGAAAGAGGGAAACTAAAGGAAAGCATAGTAATATATTTTTTTAAATCTATACAAGCTTATCTTAAAAAGTTATATGTGAATTAAAAGTTTACTAAGCAAATTAATAAGAAAATTTCCAGTTGGATTTTTTTTTTTATTTACAAGGACGATAATAGTATAAGAGAAATTCATATCAATGTGTCAATAAAAAATCAGTCATTCATTGAGTCTCTAAGTATTCTTTAAGCACTTACTATGTACTAAGCATGTTCTAAAGCCTGGAAATACAAAGAAAAGACAAAATATCCTTACACAAACTGTTTGGGGTTGAAACTACTCATCAAAGCAAGAACAGAAGAAAGTTTACTTGGCAGGGAGGTTACATTTCATTTGCTTATATTCCATCCACATCCTCCACTTTTGATTGCTTTTTGTTAACATCTTTAGCTTAAGTTCTTGAAGGCTACACCAATAAGGAACAAATTATGGCTGGTTGTACTAAGCTTGAAATGGAAAGGCTTCAAGCATAGGCCTTATGATGGACTGCATATGGCTTCCATCTGTGTACTAATCTAGCATTGCTTAAGAGAGATTAAAGCAATAACAACAACAATAACTGAGATGACATCAAGAAAACGGTGCCAGAGTATTTTAATAGTGCTTTAAGGTTTGCAAAGCATTTTAAATATTTTAATCTATTTGGTCCTCAGAACAACCCTGTTTTCCTGACTCCAAATCTAACATTCTATTCACTATGCCACATAGCTGACTCAAAATAACAAAAGTAAGCAATTTTGTCCACAATAAAAAATGAAAATTTGTCATAAATTTTATTTATCATAAACATTAACATAAGCGGTAGAAAGTTCTTGATCTACACCAGTGAGGGGAATACCTGTGCCAATGAAATCATGGATGAATTAAAACCTCAATGTCTATCATCTAAATTAGTTGAAGTCTTTTTTCCCCTTCTTGATTATTTTTTCTACAACTTCATAAAATCTGGAATAGATCAGCAGTCACTTTGTTCAAGCCCTACTTAAAATACAAGCATCCTCTCTGTGTGCTTGTGAAATGAGTACCCAACTGCTTCTGTTCTCAGGTTTACAATTCCTCGGTTTTCTCAGGCACTTGATGGTTCTTGGCATTAACTCAAACATTTTGTCTCTGATCAGTGCACCTGCTTTCAATGAGGGCCTCAGAAGGACTTATCCCTCATTAAATAATTAAATTTTATCTTGGTTATAAAATTACTACTTTTTATAGTATGCAAATATTCCATCTAGTCTTCGTCTGGCAGCCCAACAGCTGTCCTCTGTTGAACCATAGCCCCAGGTGTCCTGATCCAGGATGGGCACACTGGAGGGAATTTCTGTCTTTCCCAAGCACACATCCAGCTCTGCCGACTCCAGGCTTTTTGAGGAGCCTCTAGTCTTGCAGCAATTTGTATGCCAAGCAAGAGCCAATGTGAATCAGGAGGGGAACCGATGTCTTTAGTGTGCTAGTATGAATTTTACAGCATTATGGGCAATTAAATACACCATATATTTATTGAATCCCTTAGAGGCTACCTGGAAGAAGAGACAGCTTGATGTAGTGGAAAGAATACTGGATTTGGGGCCAGGAAAACCTGGCTTTATATGCCAACTAAGACACTTATGAGCTATGTGCCCCTCTGAGAGGGGATCTAACCTCTCTGAGCTTCAGTATTTCATCCATAAAATGTGGAAGAGGGGAACAAGGGGATAAGCTATAGTACCTATACTCCAGGGTAGTAAGGATCAAATGAGATAATGTATATAAAGTTCTTTGCAGATCTTAAAAGCTATATAAATGTGAGCTGTAAATTTAACTACATGACTTTTATGGTTCATTCAATACCAGGGAAATTTTCAATACAACTACTATGATTGAGAATCACTGGAGAATAAAAGACAGATTGAGATCCGGAGTAGGAGTGACCAGTATATGCTACTATTTTTCAGAAGGAATTAGAATTAGACTTGCATGAAATAATGAAGAGCAGAATGACCAAAAACAAAAGAAAATTGTATGCAGTGACAATTGTTTTAAAAATGACTTTGAGCAAATAGTTTTTTTGGGGGGCTATTATAGATTCTTGAAATAATTATAAAGAACACAATGAAGAAAGACATTATTTGCATACAGAAAAAGAACTGATAAGTAGAAATATGTATGGAATAATTTTACAAACATATTTATATAGGTATATCCATACATATATATGTGTATAAATATATTTTGTGTGTGTATGTATCTAAAGACAGCCATCTCTAGGGGAGGGAGGAAGGGAAAGGGAAGTAAAATAAATTTACATAACAATTTTGTTATATACTTGAAAAGAATAGCAACTTGTGCAAAATATATCTGCAGTTTCATATGCAATCATCTTTTTAAAAATATGCTGTTATAGAAATGTTTGTTTAATTATACAAATTAAAAAAAAACAAAAAAGAGAAGCAATTACAATTATAAGGTAAAAAAGGACCTTTAGAAGCTATAGAAGTCAAATCTCCCATCTAACAGAGGAATCGATTATACAGAATTTTTGACAAATGACTTTCTATCTAGTCATTCAAATGCTTTCAGTGATGGAGTGTTTTTTTTTTTTTTTTAAAGCAGATCCTGTTTTCCTAATTATTATTCCAGCTTCAGATAAGGATTTGCTGTTTTTCCCTTTGTAACCTATATACACGCATGCACTTGTACTGAGTATAGACACAGATAATGCATATATAAAAGGCTCAGTATTAAGAAGTGAACGTGATCTGACATTTGAAAAAAAATAGCATTTGCTAAAGTAGAAAGGGTGGTATCAGTATTACAAGCAGAGAAACCACGTTTTTTAAAAAGGGTGTGTGTGTGAGGGGGCGGAACCAAGATGGCAGAGGGATCACACATTTTCTTCTGACCTCTTCCCACAACTCTCAAACTAATTAGCAAATCCAGCCTCTGAATTAGTTCAGGACTGGCAGAACCCACAAATATTCGGAGAATAATAAATTACTAGCAGAAGGTAATTTTGAAAATCTCCAAAAGTAGTCTGTTTCAATTGGGCACGGAGGAAGGTTAGCCAAGCACAAACAGACCAAGCACAGACACCAGTTGGTGTGAACTCCACTGGTGTAGAATCTACGGGAAGAATCTATAGAAATGTTGGCTATTCTGCCCTGGTTGCAAGCCAGTAGATCACCAAAGAAGTTATAAAACATCCAACACAAACACAAAAAGTAATAGTGAATCCCAAAATGCCAGAATTCCACAAGACCTGGCCATACCCACCTAGCTCCTGAAGACAGTCAGCTCTGAAGCAGCAGCCACTACTGCTTGTAGTGAAAGCTTGGACAACCTCCCTTTTCCTAAAAGCAGATCTCAACTAAAAAAAAAAAAAAGAGTAAAAAAGCAAACAATCTCTGACCATAGATAGTTTTCATGGTGAAAGAGAAGAGCAGATTTCAAATCCTGAGGAGAATAAAATCAAATTGTCTCCAGATGAAGTTCCAAAGGGTGATATAAATTGTCTCCATCACACAAGGTTCTTTTACAAGAAATTTTAAAAGATCTTAAAAGAGAACTAGAAGAAAAATGGGAAAAGAAAATGAGAACTTTGCAAGAGAGTTTGAAAAAGGAAACAGAAATTATCTGAAGAAAATTCATTACAAAATAGACTTAATGAAATAAAAAAGCATATAACTCCTTAAAAAATAAATTTGACAATCAGAAAAAGAAAACAATTCCCAGAAAAACAGAATTTGTAAAATAGAAAAGGAAAACAACCCCTAAGAAACAGAATTTGTGAAATGAAAAAAAAAAAATCCATAGGACAAAAGAATTCATTTAAATATTAAATTGGACAAATACAAAAAGAGCTATAAAAAAGTAAATGTAGAAAATAATTCACTAAAAATCAAAACAGAACAAATGGAAATGAATGACTTAATGACACAAAAAGAATCAGTCAAGCAAAACCAAAAAAAAAAAAAAAAATGAAAACAATAGAAGAAAATGTAAAATACCTACTTGGGAAAACAACTGACCTGGAAAATAGATCTAGGAGAGACAATCTAAAGATTATTGAATTCCTGAAAACCATGATGAAAAAAAGAACCTAGACATTATTTTTCAGAAAATAATCAAAGAAAATTGCCTGGATGTCATAGAAATCAGAAGGAAAAATAACCATTGAAAGAATTTACTGAACACCTCCTGAAAGAGGACCCAAAATTAAAACTCCAGGAAATATTGTGGCTGAATTTCAGAGCTATTGGACCAAGGATAAAGGTCTCATTTCTAAAATATAGAGAAAATTGAATAAAATTTTTAAGAATTCAAGCAACTTTCCAATTGATAAATGGTCAAAGGATATGAATAGACAATTTTCAGATGACAAAATTGAAACTATTTCTAGTCATATGAAGATGTGCTTTAAATCACTATTGATCAGAGAGATGCAAATTAAGATAACTCCAAGATATTACTACACACCTCTCAGATTGGCTAAGATGACAGGAAAAGATAATGATGAATGTTGGGTGGGATATGGAAAAACTGGAACACTAATACATTGTTGGTGGAGTTGTGAACTGATCCAACCATTCTGGAGAGCAGTTTGGATCTATCCTCAAAAAGGTATCAAACTGTGCATATCCTTTGATCCACCAATGTTTCTTTTGGGCTTTTATCCCAAAGAGATCTAAAGGAGGGAAAGGGACCCACATGCACAAAAATGTTTGTGGCAGCCCTTTTCATAGTGGCTGGAAACTGGAAACTGAGTAGATGCCCATCAGTTGGAGAGGCTGAATAAATTATGATAAATGAATGTCATGGTATATTATTGTTCAGTAAGAAACAAACAACCAGCAGGGTGATTTCAGAGAGGCCTGGAGAGACTTACATAAACTGATGTTAAGTGAAATACACAGAAACAAGAAATCATTGTATGTAGCAACATCAATATTATACAGTGATCAATTCTGATGGATGTGGCTCTCTTCAACAATAAGATAATTGATGCTAGTTCTAATGATCTTATAATGAAGAGAGCCATCTACACCCTGAGAGAGAATTGTGGCAACTGAGTGTGGACCACAACATAACATTCTCACTCTTTTTATTGTAGTTTGCATTTGTTTTCTTACTCATTTTCTTTCCTTTTTGATCTGATTTTTCTGGTGGAACAATAAAATTATATAAATATGTTTATACATATTGGATTTAACATATATTTTAACATGTATAACATATATTGGATTGCTTGCCATCTAGGGAGGGGGTAGGGGGAAAGAGGGGAAAATCTGAAACACAAGGTTATGCAAGGGTAAATGTTGAAAAATTAAATAAAAAAGCTTTAAAATAAAAAAAAAAAATTAAAAAAAAAGAATATCACTTGTTACCAGATTGAGGAGAACCTACAAATGCAAACTAAGATTTTACTACCAGTAATTGACTTCCTTCTCACTCCATGAATTCTCTATTTTAACTGAACATTTCTTTTACCTTTCACTGAATACTTAGGCCTCCTTATGTCGTGATACAATTTTTGATTAAGAACATGAAACACCTAAGGAATACTATCATTCTGTGGACTGTTGAAAAATATACTCCAGACTTGGTATGCAACCAAAAATAACTTACCCAGCGAGAATGAGCATCTTTTTCCAGGGAAGAAGATGGACATTCAACGAAGTAAGCGAATTTCATCTATTTCTGATGAAAAAGCCAAAACTTAACAAAAAGTTTGATCTACAAATATAGAACTCAAGAGAAATCTAAAAAGGTAAAGATTAATCTTGGGAACTATATTTCGACTATATAGATGTATAAAGAATACATGTATACCTTGTTCTAGAAATTGATGTGGAAAGGACATTGTACCAGAAAAAGGGTAAAGTGGGGGTAGTACATCTCATGAAGAGGCATAGGAAACCTATTATATCTGAGAGAAAGAATGGAGGGGGATGAATATAGTGGGTATCTTACTGCCTTCAGAATTGGCTTTAAGTGAAAAATCTTAAGACATATTCAATCTGTGGTGAAACTTCTCCCACCTCATTGAAAAGTGAGAAGGGAAAAGTGAAAAGGGAAGGAATAAGCTAAGCGGAAGGGAATACGGAAACTGGGAGGGAAAGGGGTAAGATAGGGGGAGGAACTCTAAGGCGGGGGGAGGGATACTAAAAAGGGAAAGCTGTGAGAAGCAAGTGGTGCTCACAAGCTTAATACTGGGAAGGGGAGTAAAGGGGAAAGAAGGGAGAAAAGCATAAACCGGGGTTAACAAGATGGCAAGTAATACAGAATTGGTTATTCTAACCATAAATGTGAACGGGGTAAACTCCCCCATAAAGAGGAAGTGGTTAGCAGAATGGATTAAAAGCCAGAATCCTACCATATGTTGTTTACAGGAAACACACCTGAAGCGGGGAGATACATGCAGGTTAAAGGTAAAAGGTTGGAGCAAAATCTACTATGCTTCAGGTGAAGTCAAAAAAGCAGGGGTAGCCATCCTGATCTCAGATCAAGCTAAAGCAAAAATTGATCTATTAAAAGAGATAAGAAAGGGCACTATATCTTGCTAAAGGGTAGCATGGATAATGAAGCACTATCTATATTAAACATATATGCACCAAGTGGTGTAGCATCTAAATTCTTAAAAGAGAAATTAAGAAAAATATACTCCAGGAAAATTTTCCTAATTATTGATGTTCAGTGGACCCCAAGAATCATGGGAAATTAAGTATTAGGGACTTTTTTCCTTGGTTGTGCTGACTATATAATATTATCTGGCTTATTTGGATCCTGTGTACCTAAATTAGAATACCTTCCAAGTAATCACTTATTGGGCTGAACTCTAAATCCTGTTTTCTCCTGAGAGGCATGTGCTTGCCATCTTGAAACCCATGCCCCAGCATGGCAATTATTAGACACAATGAAAATGAAATGCCATCATGGAGGCAAAAGAAAATAATGTGGCTATTGTTTTGAAAACTACTTTTGCATTTCTGCATCCATTTGGATTAACTACCACCAATGAATGTTTTTAATCAAAAGAGGTGATTGAAATATAGCTTTAATACTAGAGTTCCTTTCTGTATTCCTCGTTGTTCTAGGAGGTTGGATCATCAAAGGGTAGTCATTTTATTTCCTGTTAGGATTCTATCAGATACTGATGAACTGGAAAGTGCTAGAGCTAATAAGAAAATAAAAAATAATAATAATAGAGAAAACACATTCTTGCTACAAAATACCTGTGGTATTTAAAAATTTATTCCCCAAAGATGACTCAATATTTCTACAAATTTAATAAAGATGTCCTTAAAGAAATTATGGACAACTTAAATTGCTGCAAAGAACATTCATTTTTCTTGAGTAGACCAAATCAACATAATAAAATGAATACTACCTAAGTTAATTTATAATGATGTTATATCCATCAAATTATCAAAAAGATACTTTATTAAAATCAATAACATCAAATTTTATTTCTCAAAAACAAAATATTTAAAATATCAAAGGGAATAATGAAAATATTTAACCTTGAAAGAATAATAGCCTTTCCAGACTTCAAATTATATTATAAAATGGTGGTTATCAAAATCATTTGTTATTGGTTAAAAATTAAGGAGATAGATGATTTAAAAAAATTAGACAAAGAAAAGATGAAACTCAATAAACAAATGATAAATAAACCAAAAAACATAATTGACTTAGAAAATAGTTTCCAATTTAATAATAACTTTTTAAAAAACCACTAGAAAAAGTGGAAAGCTGACCAGAATTAGGTTTAAACAAAAACCTTGTACCATAATCCATCATATAATCTAAATGGATCCATGATTATATTATAAAAGGTTGTATCATTATAAAATTAGAAGAGAAGCAGATTATGTGCCTTTCATATTTTATATATGCATACATATACATGACACATAATCACAAACTGTTAACCAAGAGATAAAGTCAAAAGATACAAACAAATGGTTCTTAAAGAATTGAACACTCTTAATAATTGTAGTGTTCTTCTTCTTTAAAACATAATAGTTCTGTGGGAGCAGGTTTCTTGGAAAGGTTTTCCAGAGGCAGCCTTAGTTTCAGTTCAGAGTAATAATCACCCCAAATGCAGTCAGGTGTTAAAAGTTCAGATCTTTTATTGCGTCCTCCAAAATAGCCGGGTTAGTTTCCTTGGTGGCCTATTTCTCTGCTAGGTTCTAAGAGCTCCCTCTGAATGTCTCCAAATCCAAAGGTTTGTCCTTCAGCCTCCAGCCAGCACAAAGGTGGAAAATGGAATGAATCTGACTCTACCTCAGAGGATGGGCTTATGGGCTTCTGTATCTCCCAGAGTGCTCCTTTCCGATTCCTGGCAATGTTCTGAACTAACTCACTGACTGAGCCTCTGTCAGCTTCTTATATATGTTCTCCTAAAGGTTGACTCCTCCTCTGAGAGAGTGGGATTATGGGATCTGAGAATGGGATTATGGGTTTCTGATTTGTGAATCTCCCAAAAGTGTGAACTCCAATGAGTACTTAAATACATTAGTGAGCTAGAGGATTTGCTAAGTACCATGCTAAATTAGGCTAAATTTGTAAGGATTTTAACAAATAATCATATGAAAGAATGCTCCAGATTGCTAATAATAAAAAAGACTCACATCAAAGCAACCCCAAAGCTTTGCCTCACTCCTGCAAACTGGCAAAGATGACAAAAGATAGCAATAGTCAATGTTGAAGATACTGTAGGAAGGTAGACACACTACTTCATTGTTAGTGGAGCTGTGAAATCACTAGGACCATTTTAGAGAGCAATTCCATTCATTTATGTAGGGAGGAGCATAATTAATTATGAAATGTTTACTGTCAACAAGAAATAATACTATGGGCACTTGCTTGGAATTGTTAAGGGTCAGGTCAATTCTCTGAGAGTCTCCACAGCTGGGGAGTTGCAGGGCTGTCTCTGCTGACACAGGTGTTGGGGACTGGGAATGAAATAAATTGGAGGCAGAGGGAAAAGAAAGGAAGTCAGACAACACAATGGCCTCTCAGTCAGAAAGGTCAGAGAACAGCAACTGCCTCTCAGTCTCCTTGTATCATCCTCTCACAAGAGGTGATTCATTCTGTGTTGGATCTCCAGCAGCCACTGGAGGTTAGGTGGCTCCCGTGTATTCCAACAGTTCCCATGTATTCCAACATAGAATTATATAGATAATCAAAGACAAATTGAAAAATACTTTAGCAGTGTGGTTTAAATTTCTACAAATCAATGACCTTTTCATTTAAATATAGTATTAACAGTTTTTTTTTTTTGACACTAGTTACTTCATAATTCCTAGTTCTGCGAATTTTATGCTATTCATATTTATGATTTTTAACAGCCTTTCCAACTTCTTTGAATCTACAGTATGATTTATCAAATTCAAATTAACTCTTTGACACCCAGAGAAGGCTTTTAAGTACTTATGACAGTCATTAACCAGAAGAATATTTAATCTTGCAGACAATTATGATCCATAAGATTACATAGTTTTTTTAATAATCAATAAAATTTAACATGCAATGATTTCCAACTCACAAAACAAAATTTTAAACATTACCCTAGCATAAAACAACCTCAAAGAATTAAAATATAAGATTAAAATAAGTCAGTGTAATAACATTAATCCACTTGAAGCTATGTCCAAATTATCTACATGAAGAAAACATTCCATTCATCTACCAGTTTTCAGATTCTATACTGATTTAGAAACCTGCATGAGGTAGTAATAATTTTGCACTCACAGGAAAAGGTATAGCATAAGCAGTTACTATTTACTATTTAAAGCAGAGATCAGCTGTTCTTTAAATAATAAATTTCTCCAGATAGTTTATGAAATCCAAAATGTAGCCAAGATTTAATTGCTACATGATTCTAGATACTTTTGCAAATCCTTATATGTTAAGTATGGAAATCATGAAAAATGTCAATATTCAATTCTAGGGAA
Organism: Antechinus flavipes; assembly: GCF_016432865.1. Taxonomy (NCBI): domain Eukaryota; kingdom Metazoa; phylum Chordata; class Mammalia; order Dasyuromorphia; family Dasyuridae; genus Antechinus; species Antechinus flavipes. The sequence goes on from NC_067398.1 coordinate 390,353,362, forward strand.
GAAATGAACAGTTCCCTAAAGAGCATTCACACTTTTATAGGCAAGGAAATCTTTCTACTCTTTTATCTTAATGAGATCTATTAAACTTATGTTCACTTTTGCAGTCCCGTGTTTCACCCCCCCACTCCCCCTCCCCAATCTCATCTTTTGTTCTAAATGCTCAAATGACTGGAAAAATGAAGGTCTTCCTTGCATTGATTACTGAGTGAAATGTCATGTATTTTATTTTTTGCTGTCCAGAATTAGACCTTAAAGCTACTCTTTTGCATTTGAAATAAGCTTATACAATTATATGCATAATTGCTTTTTTAGAATTTTTACTTTTAAGAATAATTTTATATACTTATTGTTATTTAATTATATTTCAAATCTCTACTTTTTAAAATCTCCATTTTTTTTGTTATATAAATTTTCCTATTTGATTAGCTAATGACAATTCAGTATATTTTATCAAATCAGAAGGAACTGACTAGGTAAAGATTGGGGTGTTCCAGAGACTATTCAAATTTTTCTCTTTTTATTTTAAAACAATTAAGCCTTTTTATACCAATCTAGAGAGCAAAGAAGATACTAAAGTGAACTAGCGATTATACTTGAAACTCCAGTTCATGAAGTGGTCATGAAGTAAAATGGTGAATATAGAGCAAAATGGAGTAAGTTCTGTTTTCCCCAATCCACTTAAAAAAAATTTTTTTTTGAATTCCAAATTCTTTCCCTGAGTTTCCTCTCCCACCGCTGAGAAAGCAGGCAAAATGGTATTGATTATTTGTATAAAATCATGCAAAATATATTTCCATTGCAGCCATGTTGCAAAAAAAGCATGAAAAATAAAGTGAAAAAATTATATTTCATTGCATTCAGTTCATTGTTTCTATTTTTGGAGCTGTTTAACATTTTTCTTTGTATTTCTTTTGGAATTGTTTTGGATGACTTTATTGATCAGAGTAGCCAAGTCTTTCATACTTGATCATTGTTACAAGGTTGCTGTGACTACGTACAATATGCTTCAGGTACTGCTCACTTTACTCTGTGAATATTTAGAATAATTCTTGCCAGGTTTTTTTCTGAAACTATTCTCCATAGCATTTCTTAAAGCACAGTAGTATTCCATCATGATCACATACCACATACCACAACTTATTCAGCCATTCCACAATTGACAGATATTCCCTCAATATCTATTTATTTGTTTAAAAAAAAAAAGATATTCTATAAATACTTTGGTTCATATAACTCCTTTTTCTGTTTCATTTATTTCTTTGTAGTACAGATCTAGTATTATTATTATTAAGTCAAGTGTATGAACAATTTTATATCTGCATAGTTCCCAATTGTTCTCCAGAATGACCAGAGCTGTTCACAGTTCCATCAGCAATATAGTAGTGCTCCTTCTTTTCCATATCCACTCCACTATCTAAATCCAATCTCAACATTTCTCCTCTTGTATTTACATAAAGATCAGATAAGTGGCTCAGTGGACGATGTGGATCTGCAGTCAAGCAAGCTCATCTTCCTAAATTAAAATCTGGCTTCAGTTCCGGTAAATATGACAAGACCTATTTGCCTCAGTTTCTTCATCTGTAAAATGAACTGGAGAAAGAAATGGCAAATGACTGTAGTATCTTTGCCAAGAAAATTCCAAATGGGAACACTGAGTTGGATACAACTAAAATAACTGAACAACCTTAAATTAAAACATTTTATCTTAGGATAGCTAATGAAAGGGTAAGATAAAATCAGCATAGCAAAATAGTCAACTTGATTAAATAGTTATGAAGCAAAATTACATGATTAACATATAAAATTCAGAGCATTCCCTTAAAATTTCAGTATCAAATATAAATAATTACAATGAATCTGTTGTACTATAGTCCATCTGAGAAACAATAAGAAAAATAAAATAAAAGTTCAAACCAAGCTTCTTAGTAAAATTAAAGAGTCAAAATAGCCACAAAAGCATTAGTACACTCTAAGAGACAATATTTGATAAATATAGTATCAGAAAAACAAAAAATGAACAGGAAATACATTTTGGTGCACTTTTAAACAATAAATTTTTTATTCTGCAATTTTCATTTATCTATCTATTTCATAAAATTGAATGCTTCTAAGAAACATTTTCCCTTGGAAATTCTATATTAAATTCTGTCTTTGCAGTCCAGCTTGATCTAAAGTTCAAAGACAGGCATCCTGAATCAACATCTTGGTAGCTAGTGTTAGTTTTTAGCAGCATCTGGAATGGGTCTTTTCCTTCTAATTTCCAAGTTAGATTTCAGAGATCTTCCTTGATCACCTTCAGGCTCCAGATTGCTTGTACTCTTAAGTAATACTGTCTTTCAATTACAAGAGATAAGATTAAATAAAACTTATTATAACCTGGCAAAATATGATTATATGAGATTTCCAGCAATTAGGTTATGTGGTAAAATCCAGTGTTAGTGATATGGAGGTAATCTAATGAACATCAGGGTTAGAAAGAATATCAGGTTAGCTCACCAATAACTAATAAGAAAACTTTTAATATTGACATGCTATTTTGTTTTTTCTATGTTGTTTAAACTATGTACGTGGTATGGATCATATGACTTATATGTTACAGAAAAAAAATTCTGAAGAGTATCTTTGAAGCCCTTTTGTCATAGTGATAGAAACCTCAAATTAAAAAAAAAAAAGAAAGTTTATAATTGAAAGAATTCTGGGATGATGACAGAATGGCTCAGAAAATTCCTATTTCTGATTTCCCCCACAAACAAAACAAAATTACATGTCAACGAGAATACAAAGGGCTCAAAACAGTGGTCCTCCTGGAGCAATTGGAGAAGAACTAAAGAAAAACATTAAGAAGGTTATTTGCCCTGTGTGAAGTATAAACACTTTTAGGTTAGTTCCACTGAAACAACATGCAGAGAGCCCTGGAGGTAGCTGGATTGAGAGGTACCTTACCTTGGCCCAGCCACAGGAATTTTCACCTCCTGAACAGGGTGGGGAGTCAGGTCCACTGAGGAGTCTCTGCTTTTAAAGAATTTCATGCTATGAAAACATGCCCTGAGCAAGAAGGGACCAGCACATGGCCCAGTGAGTTTAGAAAAGTGTGACATAGATGGCTGTGGGCATTAATAGAACGTGAAGTTTTTGGTTCCAGGCCACAGGGGAGAATTGAAGGAGGACTTGAGATCCTCATGCTGCAGTATTAGAGATTACAGGTCAACAATTTAAACAAATAAATTTTTTTTAAAATGAGCAGACAAAGGGGAAAGGATACAACTTTAAACAATTACTATGGAAATGGGGGAACTGAGGTTCATCACCACAGGAGAATACTAAAGTGTAAAAAAAAGCATTTTGTACCCCAAAGAGTAATATTAAATGGTCACCTGACCAAAAAGAATACATACAAGAATTCAAAAAAGACTTTAAAAAAAGGAACAACAAGAAAAACTAAATATTATGTAAAGGAAATCAACCAAATAGAAAAGGAAATTCAGAGTCTTAAGGAAGAAAATGACTCCTTGAAAACTAGAAGTGGAAGAGAGGAAGGCTGAAAAGTTGTAAGAGACCAAGAAATAATGAAATATAAAGAATGAAAAAAATAACAAATAATATCTCTTAAGAGATCGCTTTAAAAAAACAAGAGATCTTAAGAACAGATCAAGAAGGGTAAACTTTATAAGACTAGTTTGACTACCTGAAAGCTATGATCAAAAAACAAACAAACAAACAAACAGTGATACAAGAATTAAATACAAGAAATAAAGAAAATTGTTCTGAAGTTTTAGAACAAGAAGGAAAAGTTGAAATAAAAAAAAAATCTACTAATCATCACCTGATCCTATAGACCAAAAAACTATAGGAACATCAAAGCAAAATTCTAAAACCTCTAGATCAAGGAAAAAATATTATGAGCAATACCAAAAAATTCAGATATGCCAGAGCCACCATTAGAATCACATAAGACCAGCAGTAGCTACATTAAAAGACCACAGGTCTTGGAACACTATATAGTAAAGAGCAAAAGAACTAGGGTTGCAGCCAAAAATATCATGCCCAGCAATGTTAAGCATAATCCTTAATGGAACAAAAAGGCATTCCAGTGAACTGCCAGGCTTTCAGATCCAAGAAAAATATCAGATAAACATCAAAGACTACTTTCAAGGGACTTAATAAAGGCAAACTGTTTTTATGTTTTATGCATGGAAATGTGAGCACTATGTCTAAGATTGTCATTAGTAATTGGGTAATTTAAAAGAAATATTGAGGTAGAGCTGAGTATGATGTGATTCTAAAAAGCAAAACCATCTAGGAAAAGGGGGAAAGAGTTATGTAATACAAGAACAAGAACTGATACAGAGAAATTAAATGGGAGAAGAAAGCTGGTAGTTCTGGAATCCTATTCACATGGGGAATGAGTTAAAGAGGGAACAATACATATATATTTAGAAGGATATCCACATCTAAACTTATAAAGAAATTTTAAAAAATCAAATAAGAGAAAAACAGGGAAACTACTCTATGTGTTAGCAATATTAATCTATTTTGTTTTGATTATTTTAAATAACTCTACAGTGTAAGGTTGGAATTTTGCTGTGATGTAGGAAATGATGAGTTGGCGGATTTAGGAAAAATATGGAAGGACTTGGACTTATGAAAGATGATGTTATCCACCTTCAGAAAAACAGAGGACAAACAAGCATAGTACGGCCTTACATAGATGTTTATGTATAAAAATACATCTGCGCTTAATTGTAGGCTTCTTAAGGGAACTGGTAGGGGGAGGAAAGAGTTAAAAAGAAGAAAGTAAAATGTGTACAGTACAGAACAACAACAAAAAACTTCTATACGGAAGCAAAGAAAAAGTAGACACCTCTGAACATAATATATAGTACTTATTATATAGGATGTTGTGAAATGGAAATTTATCTCCTATTTTGAATTTCTCTTATGTTCTACCATGCATATGGCAATGTTTTATTTTGTTCATTTTCTGTTTTCTATTTTTTAATCATTTAAAAAAATTGTCTATTAAATCAATTCTATTATATATAAAATCTTCAAATCCAGTTTATAGAATATTACTAAAACATAATAAAGTGCTTTATACTTCAGTCATATTTTTAAATAAAATTAATCAGTGAATATTCTAATAGATCTGAAAAAAAATTTAACAATTGCTTCAATCTTTTTCAGTCTTGTTCTCTATTACGTCCCAGGATCTGATCTAAAGTATATCATCTGAGACCATCATCTTTTTGGCACAGTTTTAATAGAAAATTTGGAAGCCAATCACATTTATCTTAGTTCACAAATGGTAACAGTCTAATCTTGCTGCTTTTCTCAAAGTAAATAGTACTGTCTAATTAAAATTAAAACTTTTATGTCTTTATCACATAATTCCCTCTTTGAAGATATGTTATCTTCATTCATGTCATTCAGAAAGAGTATGATATTTTAATGATTTAATCTTGTATATGAATAAATAATTTTTAAATTCATGAGCAAAGATATGCTGAGTTAACCGATTTTTCCTAGCTACTTAGATTAGAAAATTCAAACAAATAGTGGCCCCACAGTCAAATAGAAAAAACAAAAGCAACAGTGATATTCATAATTGCATCTCCTTATATAGTTTAAGAACTTGCAAATGTTACTCTTATTCCTTGTTTAATGGTTTCAACTTCCAAAAGTAGGAGATCTTGCTTCCAAGTTAACAAGGCAGTTAAATTCTATTAAGTCATTCACAGGAGAACACAGAGGTAAAATAAAAACAATCTCTAAAAATAAAATTTTGCTAATTCCCAAATTATTGCTTTCTGATTTAAACCAGTTTTTTTTTTTTTTTTCAAAGCTGGAGAGAAAAGTCAATAATTACTCCGGATGGTTCTTAAATACCAGGAAATTTAGAAACTGTATACTTAAAAACCATGTTTCTTTCTTTCTTTCTTTCTTTTTATTTTGGTTTTGAAATCATTAGAGTTAAGTTTTAATCTAGTTGGTTTCAGATGATCTGTATAAAGCCTTCTTAATGTGAGAAATACTAAAAATTAGATTTCCAACAAATATTGTAGTTTCAAGGTAATGTAAAATAACAACTACTATTGACCAATCAGCTTTCAGAAGGAACTAGCCTATACAAAGTCCTGAAAAGAGGGTCAGTTAGAAACTGGCTTAAACTGGACAAAGTTAATGACCAGGTAAAGGCCTTTCTTCCTTGAGATTGCTTAATAGACTCATTGTATATTCTCTGACACAGCCAAGGATGGAGATGGTCACCACTTTTGAACATGGGATATTTGACCAAGAAGTGGGAACATATCAAGAAACAACATATTAGGAGTAAGTAAGGAAGCTTATAAGGGGAAGAACTTGGACCAATCCCTGTGTTTGACTTAATAGTAAAAGCTTGCTCTCACTTTAGTAGTGTGCCCTTCTCTCATACTGGGGGATTCTCCCACTTTTTGCAAGTTATAATGAAAATATTCTTCTTTCACTCTGGACTTCATTATTGGACTCAGGGATGAGTTTCACCCTAGCTGAAGAGGAAGCTTGGTGAGTTCATTTATTGCTTTCTTCTACCCTAAAACAAAATACATCACTCTCCAAGAAAGATAGTAATAAAAAAATGTAAGTGCTATTTGTATGTAACTTTCACAGTTTTTTATTTTAAAAAGAATAATAGGAAAATGTAGCCCCTAAACTCACAAGACTATTTCATCTTTTATAAAAATGTTCAAACCATGTTTTGGACATTCACAAAAAAGAAATAATATTTCATTCATGAATTTAGTATCTAATTAGTTTACATTGCCAAAAATTTCTGCAGTTGGGGAAAGGATTTCCTTCCATATGCTTCTTCCTTTTTTTTTTCTCTCCCTCTTTCCCTCTCCCTGTTGCCAACCTGATCAAAATTAGGAACACAGAGATGAGATGATTTCTTTTGAAAGTTTAAACTTTTTTAGCAGAAAAATTCTCATTATTCTCCACATTTTCTACTTAAAGTTTATTGGGAATGAAAATGTAATGTTCAATTTGTCTGTGTATTTGGAACAAAAAAGGCATTTCTTTTTGCCAGCATGCCAAGGTTGGTTACAGTAATAATAAATACCAAGAAGAGTGTTGAAATTCAAGGGGGACTCTCAAAATATGGTATTTTAGACCAGTGTCTCAAGGTGTCCCAAAAGAAGTTGCACACTCAGACCCATCTACAAGTCAAGGGACAAATTTTATTATAATTCTAACACCAATTAAGATAGGCTAAATTCCCAAAGAAGTTAGCAAGGAACCAGGAGCAAGAAGATAAATTAATAGGGGAAAAGTGACAGAGACCAAGTGCTTCATGTCAATGATACGCTAATTTTATAGCTTAGAGGTGGAGTTGAGAAATAGTCTGGTTCTGACTTTGTGTGCAGAAGCTGGATCTGAAGTTCTCTGAATAGAGCTCATGGGGAACCTTCTGGAGGTGTGGTTTTAGGCCTGAAACTTTACTAGGTCAAGTGGCAGACACTCAATTTTGTTCTATGCCTGCATTAACTTAAAGCACCTCATTATTGTTGCTCATTAGTTTCAGAAACTGTTAATCTCAAACCAAAAGCAGTTATCTGACAGCCAGCAATATCTGTGGCTTTAGCATCCTGCTCATAGAGAGTAAACTGGGACAGGATAGCCTAGGGGAAGAAATATATCATCTCTAACTACATTATTCCCAAGGCCAAATGGCCTTAGGTTTATTGGTACATCTTCCCTAGGGCTGCACTACATCAAGAGGTCATTTAAATTGGTCCAAATCTCACTTAAGGCAGCTAACAGTTATATCTGGTGGTATTCTTTTCTCCCTTTCTCTTTCTCTCTTATCGTTCTACTCTTTGATGATAAAAGTTATCAGGAGGAGGATTTCAGAGTGTTTTTTCCCCTACTCAAGGGCACAGTGATATCTGTGGGGGTATCTGAGAAATATGGTGAAGGCACTAGGAAGAAGATGTGACAGAATCTCAGCATTTATCATTTGCTGAAATCTTATGAGCAGTAGTTTTTCTCTTCTCTTTAGGAGGAAAGATTCATTAATTTTTTACAGTTTGATAAAACTTTGCAATTGAGGATCTACCCAAATAAGCCAGTAACACATTTTATTTGGGAAATTTATCTTCTATTTTACATTTTAAATTTAAAAGGTTTTGTAATAAAACATACCAAATAATGACCAGGGTTTTTCAGTAGAAGAATTACAGGATGGCTATTAAGTTAGACCTTAACAAATACACTTTCTTTTTTTACCAATAGTACACTGAGAGGGCTGTGATCTGGAACAGATAGATGGATCTCATAATAATCACTGACCACTATTGACAGTATCTGAGAATTATATTAACTACTTACCATTATAAACAATATTTGAGGATAATATCAGGATTATGTTATTTTATTGGCAGGGATAATACTTGACTAGTTGGGGTTTATGTCAGAATCAACAGAATCCAAGAATTTGGAAAGAAATAGTGGTGTAGAAAACAGTTCTTACAAATGATAAATTATTAAACAGGAAGTACTTTTGCTCATTTGTATGTGAAAATAAGATGAAAAGCCACAGCATTTTAGAGAAATCCTAGTACTAGTCCCGGATTTATCTCAGAACTATAAGGATTCTTGGAGCATGAGGTTTCTCTCTCTCTCTCTCTCTCTCTCTCTCTCTCTTTTTTTTGAGCATGAGGTTTCTCAGCCAAGCTGTTGGGTTCAGATCTTGAATCATAGCACTATGTGTGGTTATACATAATTTCTCGTTGACAATTTATGTCTAATAGTTTATTTAGACACAAGAAACAGACATATAACCAGACAATATAAAAACAATACATAGACCACTCAACCTGTTTCTGTAGATCTCTGTTCAGAAAACAAAAATAACTGGACTCCAACTTTGAATACTCTTTTCACTTCTTCCTCTTGAGAAGTTCTCAAATTTGGTGAATTCACTAGGGTGCACTAAATATTTCTTTGAGAAGGGTATCTGTGATGATTGAACTAACCAGTCCCAGTTAGGGTCACCAAAATTGCTGTATGAATGTTCTTGGTTTGAATAACTAATGCCAATAAATCAGCATGAACAAGATAAATAGCTTTTATTAAAATTAAGAGCATGACACTCCCTCCCCCATATCCAATGACTTACCATTTACATCATTCACAATTCAGCTTATCTATCTATCTATCTATCAATTTTCTTTATTTCTTTTTGTGGCTGCTCATTTTAGTGAACCTGATTATACAAAGGAAGAAAAAGAATGCCATTGGAGATAAAGAAGGGATGAGTCCTTATAAGCATAATTAGATTCTCTATATCAAAAGGAAGTACATATTACACTAAATAAAAGAAGGGACATTCCAGAGACTTTTTTGTAGCACTATGTATTTTTGTACCAATTAGGAAAGCAAAAAGACATTGAAGGAAACCAGCTCTAACATCTGGTCATGAAATTTTTTCAGGAGTCATATATAGAAAATGGTAAATAAAGAACAAAATGGAATATTATATCCCCCCCCATCTGATTTTAAAAGGGTTAGTTTTCTCTAATTTGCTTTTAAATATTTTTTTTACTAATTAATATAAATAGAATCTGAAAATCATTTGTGTTTATATTGATTTAGTATTTCACTTTATTTTTAAAATTGCCTATTTTTTAATCTTTTATGTATTTGCTTTCAAGCCACTTCTTCATTTTTTTCACATCTTGCTTTGTTTATTTTTCCATTGAATTTCTTTGGAAGATTAGCAGAAATTTCTTATGTATCTCAAAATTCTTGTAAAGCTTTGTTTTTAGGGGATCAGAACTGAAATTTTCAGGTTTTCAAGAAATTTCTATTTTGCTAAGTTAAATATTTTAAATTTCATTAATTATTCAAGAATTTCAAATTCATGATAGATTCTAATTCATTCTTTAACTTTCCTTCTAATATATTAGGCAACAAATTCAGTCACATCATTAATAAATCTCTTCTATAACCAGGGACACAAAACTTTAAAATGAAACTTTGTTCTTTTTCTCTCAAAATTATTTTACTCACTTTTTCTGAGTCAATTTCTTTGCTTAATGTGATTCAAATATGCATTTTTTCCCACACTCTAGTGAAGTAAGACATTATTATTTACAAAGCAGATCTTAAGCATGAGATAAAATTTAACTGAGGAAACTTCAAATTACAAAACCACTTTCCCCCTTCTTTTCTCCACTTTAGAAATCATTAGTAAGAAACTTTTAAAATGACTTCATTTCTGCAAAAGACCAAATACATTTCTGCTGAACAAATATCAACAGATAGTGCCGAAAAGATAATCTTTTCTGTTAATAGAACATTCATTCAGACCAGAACTATGAGTGCACTTTAATTTAAATTTGTGATGAAAGAATCTTTTAGGAAAAAAACTTTAGCCAAGTCATTTTATTAAATAATTTGCATATTTCATTCCTTTAGGAATGAAAGATAATTCCTGAATTATCCAGGAGAACTGAATTTTTATACCCTCTCTTCCTCACTCTACTGTTCCTCCAACTTTTCTCAAGTTGACTTTCAGGTCTAACTTCACCTGCATAGCAAAGGAAATTACTTTTCAAAATTCACTAATTCTCTGGAGACTTATTTCAGTTCCATCCCTTAACAAGGAACCTAGTTTCTCACCTCCACCCCAACCAGGGTGAGGTAGGGAGATACAGAGATATCTCTATCCTCATTTGCTTTCCTTAATCTTTTTATCAGCCACTCAGCTTGTCCTTGGAATTCCTAGATGGACTGGGAGAAATTAAACTCCTTGATTGGGCAAAGGCAGACAGCCAGCCAAATTCTGCGCTTTTCAGAAATGATGCATCCTTTTCATTCTAGGCATTTCCAGTGGTCAGATATACCTGAAGATGGTTTAGTTCTCAGACCTTTAATATGGTTTATAGCTATTAAATAAAGGCTTCTACCAGTACAAAATACAGTTTATAACATACAACACATAAGATGGCTACAAGACAGACATGAATAGAGAAAGTTACAAATAATTCTTAATGGTATTCAAGAAACTTGGCCTTTCTTTAAAATGGTCAGATTCTGTGAGCCAATCAGAAATTGTTTTGAAGAAGAACACTTTGTAATATATCTGGTACTGATATTTTTGCTTTCTTTGTACATTTTTACATTGACTTGATATTCTTGTCCTTTTGTTCTTCCCGCTCAGTTTTGATATAATTTTTTTCTAGATCTATAAAAATGATTTGATAATTTTATATATATGGCAGTGAATAAGTAAATTAACTTAGGTAGAATTGTCATTTTTATTATATTGACTCGGCCTATCCATGAACATTAAATATTTCTCTACTTATTTAGATCTGTCTTTATCTGTATGAAAAGTATTTTATAATTGTGATCATACAGTTCTTGAGTTTGTCTTCTGAAGTAGACCCTCAAATATTTTGTAATCTCTGCAATTATTTTATTTTTTTATTAAAACTTTTTATTTTCAAAACATATGCATGGATAATTTTTCAACATTGACCTTTAAAAAATCTTGTATTCCAAAATTTCTCCTCCTTCCCTCTACCTCCTCCCTTAGATAGCAAGTAATCCAATATATGTTAAACATGGTAAAATATATGTTAAATCCAGTATATGTATACATATTTATATAATTATCTTGCAGCACAAGAAAAATCAAATCAAAAAGGGGAAAAAATGAGAAAGAAAGCAAAATGCAAGCAAACAACAACAAAAAGAGTGAAACTACATTGTGATCCACACTCAGTTTTCACAGTCCTCAACTCTGGGCATAGATCATTACAAGATCATTGGAACTGGCCTAAATCATTTCATTGTTGGAAAGAACCATGTCCATCAGAATTGATCATCATATAGTCTTCTTGTTGCTGTGTACAATGATCTCCTGGTTCTGCTCATTTCACTTTGTATCACTTCATGTAAGTCTATCCAGGCTTCTCTGAAATCATCCTGCTGGTCATTTCTTACAGAACAAAAATATTCCATAATATTTATATACCATAACTTTTTCAGCCATTCTCCAACTGATGGGCTTCCATTCAGGCTCCAGTTTCCTGACACTACAAAAAGGGCTACCACAAACATTTTTGCACATGTGGGTCTCCCTATCATTTAAGATCTCTTTGGTATACAAGCCTAGGAGAAACACTGCTGGATCAAAGGCACAGTTTAACTTTTTGAGCATAGGTCGAAATTGTTCTCCAGAATGGCTGGATCCATTCACAGTTCCACCAACAATGTATTAATTAGTGTCCCAGTTTTTCCACATCTGTTTCAACATTAGTCATTATCTTTTCCTGTCATCATAGCCAATCTGAGAGATATGTAGTGGTATCTCAGAGTAGTCTTAATTTCTGCAATTATTTTAAATGGGATTTCTTCTATTTTTTCCTGCTTTGTTTTGTTGGTAACATATAGACATATTGATAATTTGTGTGGGTTTATTTTATATTCTGCAACTTTGCTGAAGTATTTATTGTTTCAACTAGTTTGTTAATTGATTCTCTACAGTGCTGTAAGAATGCTATTATATCATTACCAAAAAGTGATAGTTTTATTTATTTATTGAATATTCTTATTTCCTCAAATTCTTTATCTTATTGCTACAGCTAGCATATTGAATAATAGTGGTGATAATAAACATCCTTGCTTCATCCCTGATTTTATTGAAAAGGCATCTAGTTTATTCCCATGACAGATAAATGCTTGCTCTTGGTTTTTAGAGAGATACTACTTATCACTTTGATAGGGCTCTATTTATGTCTATACTTTATAATGTTTTTAATGGGAATGTGTATTATATTTTGTCAAAAAATATTTCTGTGTTTATTGATATAATCATATTATTTTGTTGTTTTTTTATTATTGATATATATTCAATCATGCTTAATTTTTCTTAATACTCAATCAGCCCTACATTTATGGTATAAATCACACTTGATCATAATTGATGTTTATGATATATGGCTATAATTTCCTTGCTAATATTTTATTTAAAACTTTTCCATCAATATTCATAATGGAAATTTGTTTATACTTTGCTTTCTCTATTTTTGCTCTTCCTGTTTTAAGAATCAAAAATATATTTGCATCAAAGAAGGGACATAATAGGACTGCTTTACATGTTTTTTCAAATTGTTCATATAATATGAGAATTCATTGTTTAAATGTTTATTAGAAGTCACTTTGTAAATTCATCTAGTCTAGGTAATTTTTTTTAAAGATAGGATTATTTAAACATTCTATTTCTTCTTGTATTTATTGGACAATTTATATTCTTATAAATAATCATCCTTTTAAGTTAGATTGTCAATTTTATTGACATATAGTTGGGGCAAGAGAACCCCTAATAATTGTTTTAATTTCATCTTTATTGGCTGTACATTCAACCTCTTCATTTTTTTAAATTGATAATTTGGCTCTATTTCTTTTGTAGACAAAATTAACTCATGTATTATATATATATTTTTGCTTGGTTCATAAAACCAACTTATAATCTTATTAGTTCAGTTTTTTTTATTTTCAATTTTACTAATTTTTTCCTTTTCCAGCTAACTTTACAGATGAGGAACCTGAGGTAAACAGAGTTAAGTGGCTTCCCAATTCTAAGTCTAGCCCTCTCTCCACTGTGCCACCTACCTGACCTAAGGGCATTGGGAAAAAAAATACATTTTCTATTAAGAACTGCTTTGTCTGCATATCACAAGTTTTGGCATACTGTCTCATTGTTTTCATTGTCTTTAATGAAAATATTGTTATTTTCCCCTCCCATTCTTTAGCATTAGATTACTTAATTTCTAATTCATTTTTTTAAATCTATGCTTCTGCAGCAATTTATTAAATGTAATATTTGTTTAAATGTAGTCTAAAAAGGGTATATTTAATAATTCTTTTTTCTTCATTTATTTGTGAAGTTTTTCTGCCTTAATACATTGTTAGTTTTTGTGAAGGTTTCATGCACAGCTTTAGAAAAAAGACACAGTCTTTTCCATTCCTTTTCATTTTTCTCCACAGGTCTATTACATCTAAGTTTTCTAAAATTCTATTCATCTCAACTTCTTTCTTGTTTATTTTATGCTTGATTTATCTCACTCTAAGAGCAGATATTTGAAATCCCCAAATGGCATAGTTTTACTATTTCTTCCTTTATTTCATTTAGTTTTTCCTTTAAGAATTTGGATGTTCTGCTATTTGTTGCATATATGTTTGGTGTATATATTGATCATTTTCCCCATTGTATATGAGACTTTTTAGTAAAAACTAAGGTTCTCTGATTTCCCTTTTAGTTAGATTTGTTTTTGTGTTTACTTTGCTGAATGTTGACTCTAAACAAATTTTAGTGCATCAGAACACCCAAGAAGATAGAGTAGAACATTTTCCAGCCAAAGACAACTTTAGAAACTCCACAGAAAAGATTTATGACCCTAGGGTGACAATCCAACATACAGTCCCAGTGCAGCTTCATGTTTGGGACAATGACCACCAACCCAAAATAATTAAAATAAACATTTCTTGGAGCCAAAGCAGAAAGCAGTTTATTCAGTTCCTACAAGAATAGGACATCACTTTGACTAGTACAGTCTAGTGGAGGGAGGCAAAACACAGGCAACAGAACAGGATTTTTTATACCCTGAAATAACTTGACTTATGGGCTCCCACCTTTGCCTTTTTTAAGGGCCATCAGTCCTACAGATTATTCTAACTTGATCATTTTCGAGAGGATTCTTTGGACAGTGCTGGTAATCAAGTGCATCATATAGGGGAGACAGAGAGTAAAATAATACAAACCATAATATCTGCTTCCACCAAGTTCCTCCAAACCAGAACCACCAAGAAGTGTTAAATAGAGAGGACCAAGTTTGCACAGGAACATGAACAAGTTTTTTAAGATCTTTATTAATGTCTCTAATAGTCTATCCCACATTATCTCTTGCTGCAATAAGTAAATAGATTAAAACACTTCCTTCTTCAGCTAGGAGGTAGTCTAGGACTAGACAAGATGGCTGCTCTACTTTGATCTGAGAATTTTGCCAGTAAATCTGTAACACGGATAGTCTGATTGGTGATTTCAACCGCATCTTGAAGTTGAATTATTCTAATAAGCATATAACCCAGAATTCAGTATCCCCAACTTCCATCCTGTGCCCAAGTTGCTGAGCCATATTATTTCATGATTATCTCTAGGGGCCAAACATCACTTTATCCATTGGCATCTCCAGTCCTATTAATTGATGCATTAATTGATCACTTTTCTCTCTAATTCATTGCATAACTGAACTCCCAGATGGTTTCCTTCCTGACTGGTAGGAAGAAGAATTTGGGTCTTATTAAAGCTATATAGCATACTCTGGTCCAATTCAGTGTGTATAGACAGCAAGCCCACATATCCAGTAATATCCTTTTAATACAGGCTCTGCTTGGGAGGATATGTGAATTAGATTAGGGCCTGCAGGATAATATTGCATGTCCTGGTCCTCCAAGGGATCACCCTGATACCATTCCCACCAGTTTCCTTATATTGACATTTTTGTAACTGTTGTTTTCTCATTCACAGGCAATCTTTTATATATTGTTGGAGTTCCACTCCAGTGAATACCGAGAATGGGAAGAATATCTGAAGCCAGGTGGAAGATGTGCTTTGCAATCTCTATTTATTAACCTGAGTACCAGTATTTATATACCTTTTAAACTAGTGTTACAGTATTACCAGCCACCTTCAGGTAACATCATGTATCTTCCAGCACAATCCATACTTTGACATTTCAGTATCCACCTTAACTATCAATACTAAGGTACTTATCAATACAGAACTGTAAATAGCAGGGTTGTGATGCTCATCAATAACTAACAGAGTAATTGTGATTTTATCAATACCAAAGTACTTATCGAAATAGAGTAGTAAATAGTAAATAGTGTATTTATGTCAAATATGTCTTTAATTCATTGTTAAAGGATAAATAATATAGTTGAAATGCCTTGTTCCTGTGACATATATTCTCCATCAAGATTATACTAAATTTATCAAGTATGTCTTTATAATTCATTGTTAGGGAGATGGTGAGCCAATAGTTTGAATGCTCATGCTAACAGAGAGCAGGTCTCAAGTAATACCCGGAAAAGACTCTTGCTGTTCATAGACTTATTCAATATTGGCCTTTTACAATACATGGTTCACTTCTGTTCACAGCACTCAAGAAAGTGGTAAAGTATCCTGATCAAGTCTGCTTATGTCAGGCCCAATTGTTACTTGGAAGCCTTCATTTTCTGATATAGTTATTTTTCATACAGTCAGCTACACTATGATCTCCTTTACAATTATGAATTGGATTCTCCCACCCCCACCCCCATGGGTATTTGCAATTCTGTTGATAATTGGCACCAGATAGTGGCTCATTATGGCATGCTTTCTCAATGCCATTGCTATACCGAATATGAGTGGTATACCATTTCCTGCACTCTCACTACTCTCTCTCTCCTCATTCCCCATTTGAAGTGGGTATATCCATTTATACTTGCTTCCCCCCAAGGCCTGCATACTTATAGTTTGTTTTAGGCAATACATCCCTTTTTTTCTTTCAGTACATTGTCAAGAATATTCCTCACAATTTTCCCAGAAACCTATCCCATTATGAACTTCTGATCAATTGCTTAGATCTAAATTGGGCTCAAAGGAGTAGGAACCCAGGGCCACCATTCTCATTGCTGGGGCCCTTCACAGATCCAACACTGAAAAGGTTGAAGGTCAAAGCTACTGTCTCCATCAGTTGTTCAAAGCTATTTTGTTGGGGCAACCAAGGGATAGGGGCCAACCAGGCAATGGATGTAAGGAGGAGTGTAGTCGCTAAGGAAATCCCTAGGGTAAGGTGCTAGAGTTACACTTTTGGAGATCTCAGGGGGATCCCTAATGAATGGGACTGATTGGATGATGTTTTCTCAGTTTGAGACTAAGTCACATGATCCCTGTTCCCAGAGCCAGAAGATGAGGTCTTGAACCCTGGGTTTCAGGAAGTCACATGGTTTCTAAAGGTCAGATCCCTCAGGAAAAGGGATCTGTGTAACAGGACCCACAGGAAAGAGACAACATTTGGTCAAGGATGGTTACATCCTTTTTGTCTATCCGATGAAAATGCTTGGGTCTTTTAGCCGTTAAACCCTTTTCTGTTTTCAGCTTGTCAAGTCGACAAGCACATGTTGGGAGCTGATTTGGCTCCCAGGTGTGGGTCTGGGCCTCTCCCTTCAGGGGCTAAATAAATGTTTTCTCTTTGTACCTGAAGATGTCTCTGATCAGGTTATTTGGGGAAGGAGGTCTTTGGTCCCACACACTTCCAGAGTCAGGAGATTGCTCAGTGGGATGTCATTGTGGAAGGTGTAGCTTCAGGCTCTCAGCTGATTCAACTGTCCACTCCTCCTAAGGGGTTGACAGATCCCTTCCTTGGGGTGTGGTGTGTCCAGCCTTTCTCTTGAGTTCTTACTGCAGTATCAACGGTCAGGAAGATCTGGAATAGCCCTTTCCAGGGCAGAAATGAGCTGATCTTAATCAGAACCCACTCTCCTGATTGGAAACTATATACTGGAAATCCTAAGGGTGGGGGTATGGATAATCAATGTTTTAAGCTTCAGACTCCGGGGATGCTAAGCTAGTGAGGCAACCAATGTCCTGAGGAACTTATCTTTCTGATCATGTAGAGGGTCACAGTCCCCCCGCAACTCCCACCCTGGTATGGGTACCCAGAAGGGAGCTCATCGGAAGAGAACCTTTTAATCCTTCTGAATTTTGTCCTGATTCTAAGCAAGGCAAGGAGAAGGCACTTTGTCTACGGGAAGCCAATTTTGTGAGCTGCTTTTTAATCTCTTGATTCATCCTCTCAACCTTGCTATAACACAGATATCACAGAGCATGAAACTCTCAGGTAATGTACAGGGACTAAGCTATGGGCTGCAGGATCTTTTCTGTAAAATGTGTCCCCTTATCTGAGTTTTATCTGTTCCACAATCTCAGACCTTGGAATGATCTGTTCTAATAAAACTCTGCTGACAATTGAAGTAGTGCCCTGAGGTGATGGGAAGAACTCCACCCAAGAGATTAAGTGGTCCATTTTGACCAATAGGTATTTAAGACATCCCTGCAAGGATAGCTATGTAAAGTTCATCTGTATACTTTGGAATAGTCTTAGCCCTGGAGGCCTTCCTTCTGTCTGTGAGTGGCAGAGGGAGAGCTATTTGTCTTGTGTGGGGGACAATTTTATCCAAAATTAAACTTTCAGAGGCATCTGAAGGTATAGAACAAAAACTTTATTCAGGGCCTCACAAGAATGGGGCGGTCATCTAAACTCCAAGCAAAAAGGATGTTTGGAGTCAGGAGAGAACCACCGCCCAGTGCCCACTTGCAACTTTTATACAGAGCAACCCAAGAAAAAGCCCAGACCTACCCCCAGTACTCCTCATATACATTCTGATTGGTTATATATGTTGTGTTCCCTGATTAGGAAATGGAATGTTGACAGGTTATGAATCTTTCTTTCCCCCCTCACCCCCTACCACATGATTTTTAAGAAATTGAAATTTAGGCCTGCAGGTTTTATCCACTTTAGTCAATGGTTAGGAGAGATCTTCACTTCAACTACTTGCACTCAGTCTTCCCTTTTGTTTTCTAAAGTTTTGAAGATTTCTCATGTAGAAATTGTTGTGATAACTTGTTACTCTGAATATCAGTGTCTTCATCACTAGTATCCTCCTTATTAACCAGTGTCCATCCCTGATATTGTAACATTAGCATACACATTTTGTTCTCGTTCCCTAGAACTTGTGTTAGGGTTTTATGAACCACTCCAGTGATGAGACGAATTAAGCAAGGAAGACAGATTGGTAACAGTATAATTCCACTAAGTTCAATCAATCCAAACCATAATACTTGCTTCCACCCGCTGCTCTCAAACCAAGTTCACTATGAATTATCAAACAGGGAGTTCCAAATTTGTACGAGAACATGAGCCAATTTCCTGATATTTTTAGTAATTTCCTTTACAACTCTTCCATTATTATCAATGTGCATGCAACAAGTAGAAAGATTCGATTTTCCATGTTACCCTCCCCACCCCCTTCCACCAACAGGTAATCTAGAACTAACCTATGTTGTAGGACAGCTTCTCTGGTTTGGGTGGCGTGTTCAGCTAATAGGTCTAAAGCATTGGCGGTCTGATTAGTGATAATTTCTAAAACTACCTGGAGCTGAATTAATCTGTTTAATATATATAGGAGCTCTATATCCCCAACTACCATCCTGAGTCCATATGGCTGGTCCATATTTCTGAACTATCCTCTCAGGAGGCCATGTATCCCCCCATCTATTAGCAGTTTTGAGTGAGAGAAGTATCAATACTTCGTCTCTCTCATTCTAAATCATCATACAATTGGATCCCTAGATGATTCCCACCTGTGCTAGGTAAAAAGAAAAATTTCGGCCTGATTAGTCCAATGTAACACACACCAATCCAGTTGAGAGGTAGATGGGTATGAGCAGAGTGACCACAGATCCAATAATGCCCTTTCAATGTTTGATTCAAAGATTCTGGTCCTATTGAATACTACAGGATAATACTGAGAGTCCTTGTTCCCTAGTGGGCCACCTTGGTAAAGTGTCCATATATTGTCCTTATATTGACATCTCCATAACTGCTGTTTCCCCTTAAAACTATAGCTCATAATGTTAGTTTCAGATCTATCCTTTATACTCCAGAAGGAAGTGAAATACCTGGCCCAGGCTGAATTTTGCCAGGCCCACTGATACAAAGGTTGGGTTGAGATTCCTTTTTCCTCCCACCTCATACACTCTGCTATTTGCCAAGGCCCACATGGGTAACCAGGCTTATCCCTAGTAAGTAAAACGATTTCACATTGATCTGGAGGCCAATTCAGATTTCGGCATGGTGGAAATCGGCAATAATTTATTTCCCATCCTGAATTAGTGCAAGGACGCCTATACCATTGTTGCACTGAATGTGGGTTTGATTCCACCTATGTGTATATTTCGTGCAATCTAATTGGGTTGTCTTGGCCTCCAAAGAGTAAGTTCAATCACACTTCACTATTTCCCAGCCACTCCCCTTCTCCATCTTATTCAGACAGTATCTTCCAGGGACAGACTCAGTTAGAGATCATTGATGTTTCTCTTTTTTGGACCAAGACCCTGTCCCATTGTGCACATCCAACCTTTTGCTCAAGAGCCAAGCTGGACTCAGAGGAACAGCTACCCATGGCCACTGATCGAATTGTTGAGAACCTCCACAAATCCAGCAGTCTCAAATGAAGAAAGAGTCAGCAATTGTCTGAATCAGGCTCTGGAAGCTATTATCTTTCCCTAATGATGGGTTGTGAACTGGGGCTGCAAGGGCAAATGACAAGAAGAAGAATATGATATACATAATAATGATACAGTAGAAGAAAAAGATCAGCTTGTCCTCAACAAGTTTTCTTTTTGAGTTGTAGTCTCGTCTCCCTTAGGAATTACAATGCATTCCCTGGGAGCCTCTATTGATCCTTTAACTTGGGTGTGATGAATACAGCTGTGCTCACAGGTCCTTACAGCAGTGTTCAAAGTCAGGAGCATTTGGAAAGGCCCTTCCCAATTCGGAGTCAACTTGTCTTCCCTCCAAGAGCGAATCAGGACCCAGTCCCCAGGTTTGAATCAGTGAACAGCAAAACCTAGAGGGGGAGTCTGAACAACAAGACCTTTCAATTGTATATTTCATAAATGATCTACAAAGTTTACAATGTAATTTCTCAAAAAGATATCTTTAGTCTCAAAAATTGGGTCTGACTTCTCTGGATTCAGTGACCCTGGGTATGGATGACTGAACAATAATTCATAAGGAGACAACCCAATATCCCTTAAAGGTTTTGTTCTAATCCTCAGCAAAGCTAAGGGAAGACATTTAGTCCAAGGCAACCGGGTTTCCAAGGTTAATCTAGTAAACTGTCTTTTAATCTCCTGATTCATCCTCTCCACCTTCCCTGAGGACAGAGGGTGCTGTGGAGTATGAAATTCCCAGGTTATCTCCAACACCTTGACCAAGGACGTTGTAAAATGTGTACCCTGATCTGAATCACCAATCCCACTCCACCAATCCGTACCTTGGGATGATCTGCTCTAGGAGGATTTTGGCCACAGCTGAGGTAGTGGCGTGGCTTAAAGGGTAGGCCTCCACCCAGGAGGTCAGCAGGTATTTGAGACACCCCACAGGGGGTAGTTTGGTTTAATGTACTTGTATGCTCTGAAAGGGCCTAATGCCCCGGAGTCTTCCACTTGGTGGAGCTCTTTGGAGAGTTGCCTTATTTGTCCTTTGATAAATGAGACAGCCATCTACCACCTGATGAGCCAAAGTGTACAATCCGGGAGTCATGAACTTAGTGAGCACAGCATGACACAGGTCCTGAACATCCCAATGGTTGCCCTGATGTAAATGTTGAAGTACGCCTCATACCTGCTTTGGTCAGTGCCTCTCGTCTATCAGACAAGAATTAGTATCCCGTAGTGTCCTTCTGGGCTCCAAGAGTCTGGAGCTTTTGCTTTTCACCTGGGAAATAGGATGGTGATTCTACCTCAGCTGTGGCCAAAATCCTCCTAGAGCAGATCATCCCAAGGTACAGATTGGTGGAGCGCATTGATTCAGATCAGGGTACACATTTTACAACGTCCTTGGTCAAGGTGTTGGAGATAACCTGGGAGTTTCATACTCCATGGCACCCTCTGTCCTCAGGGAAGGTGGAGAGGATGAATCGGGAGATTAAAAGACGGTTTACTAGATTAACCTTGTAAACCCAGTTGCCTTGGACTAAATGTCTTCCCTTAGCTTTGCTGAGGATTACCTCATTTGTGGGGGGAGGGTGGTATTCACACCATCATGTCCTCAGGAGCAGCGGATCCTCCCTCTCCCGCTTGCTTTGCCTCTTCATCTGCCAAACGATTTCCTTTAGCTGTGAAGGAATCTCCAGCCTAGTGTCTCTTAATATAAACAGCTATATGCTTAGGCAACATCAAATTGGTCAAAACCTCAGTTACCAAGGCCTCATGTGCCAACCCTTTACCTTTACTGTTGACCATTTCTCATTCCTCCTAGATTTTCCCAAATACATGTACACTCCCCAGGCATATTTTCCACTTAATTTTCTCAATGTCTGCTTTAGGGCATACAGCTCACAAGTTTGGGCTGACCGGCTGTCAGGTAGGGATCCTGACGGAACAACTGATAATCCTCCTCTGTCAATGATAGCATACCCATTCTGTCTTTATCCTTCTACTACCCTTGAGAAACCATCTATAAACTATTGAGTTTCAGTTGAGAGAGGTTCCTCTTGCAAATCTTCCCTCACTTTAGTCTGTAAATCTACTACATCAATACAATCATATTCTAATAAGGTATGCTCTCCAGGAGAGACAGACAGAAAACTGTCCAGATTCAAATTTGAATCTTGTGTTAACACTAGATCATCTTTTTCAAGCAGGATGGCCTCATATTTTAGTATTCTAGAGTTAGTTAACCACCTCCCAGGCCTTTGATTCAGGATTGACCAGACTTGGTGAGGAGCACCCACAATCAAACTTCCCCCAAAAGTTAATTTTCTAATTTCTTCCACTAGAACAGCTGTTGCGGCCACTGCCTGTATGCATGAAGGCCATCCCCTTGCTACAGAATTTAGAAGTTTTGATAGGAAGGCTACTGGATGCCTTTGACCTCCCCTTATCTGGACTAACATTCCCAGAGCCACTCCTTGTTCAGTATTAACAGATAGATGGAAAGGTTTCTCCAAGGACAGCAACTTTAACACTGGAGTAGATGCTAAGATTCTCCTCAAATTCTCAAAATCATCTTATATTTCAGGGCTCCACTCTATTTGATAAGGCTTTTCTTCCAGCAAATATATATATAAGGATTTAGTCAACAATGCATATTCATTAATCCAATTTCTGCAATAGCCTACCAGCCTTAAGAACTTCCTGAGTTATTTTTTTGTCCTAGGCCTCGTCATTTGGAGTATTCCCTCAATCCTAGTTGAATCCAATTTCTTTTGTCTCTCACTTATCAGATGTCCCAAATATTTCACTTCCCTTTCTGCGAACTTCAATTTTTATTGTGATACTTTCAGTCCCTTTTTACCCAGAAAATTAAGTAAATTAATAGTGGTTTGGGCTACACAATCTCTTTTTCTCCTTGTGAAATAATCCTGGTGACAAAAATTCAGGACACTCAAGGTGTTTGTAATTTGAAAGCATTTATTACCAGCCAGGTCAGACTTCTCAGTAGAGTTCTGCCCCAAACAGGTATAGACAGCCTTATAAGCACTCTTGTTCAGTCTTGCAGTTACAGCTGACTGACCCGTCCACCAGGTCATCAAAGTGTGGGTCCTGAGGCTGGATATTTGTCTGTGAGGCTATTGCCTGAAAAGGGATGGGGTTAGAAATGAGGAGGGAGACAAGTTGAGATGGAGCAATGTCTCAGTTTAATGAATGAAGAGGGTCTAATTAAATATGATTTCTGAGTGGGGGGTTGCAATGAGAAGAATGTCGGACCATAGGTGTGGCAGAAATCCTGGGGTATACTGTTATCTAGATCCTGGGCGGAGATGACCGATTTCTTGGGACACACATTATCTAATCTCAGGAATTTAGGGTGTTTGCTACTCATAGTCACGTTCTTCTTAGCTCTTTGTCTTCTGTTTCCAAGGACATGGTCTCTGGCAGTCTTCAAGGACATGGTCTCTGGTATGTCCTCAAGAACATGGTCTCTGGCAGTTGATGTTAAACATTGACTTGACTTCCCGCTCACAAAGGGGATGTGGAGGAGCTTACAGGATGTAGGGAGAATACACAATGGCAGGTGTTGACATAGATTAATGAAAATAGGTCAGGGTTATGGAACATTGTTAGGCAAACATCCTATAGAACAAACATTTCTTGGAGCTTGGTTGAGCAAGCACTTCATAGAGCAAAACACTTCCCTTAATATAATTGAGCAAACATTTCTCTGCAAGCCAGAGGCCCCTTGACCCAAGACTGAGGGAGGGGAGGGGGCCATCTTTTGTCCATTTTACTCCCCCTTTTTTCCGTTCCTAGTTGTGACTCTTCTGAGGCCAACAGGGAATAAATCATCTTGAGGGTGAAAAGTTTCAGGGTTTATATGCGATCCTGTACGTAAGAGGGGAGGCACTTAATTACGCAGGGAGCTATGAGGAAGAGAAGGAATAAGAGGACTGGGCCTGTGACTCCTGACAGGAGGGTGGTCAGCCAGGGAGACCAGTCATAGAGTGACTGATACCAGGACATTGAAGCCTTAGGACTGGCCTCCTATCATCTAATCACTTATGCAAGGAGGCGAGCGATTCCCCAATGACCCCCGACCGATTTGTGTAGAAGCAACAAGATTCTCCCAGCGCCATACACAGTCCGCCTTGCTTCATGAACAGCAAATCTAACCCACAGCAGTTCTGCAATACAACCTCCGCTAAGGACTCCATTGACTTTTCTAAATGGGTGATGAGACTTTCCAGTGTTCTGATGTTGGTATCTACCTGGGAGCTCAGGAGGCTGAAATTTGCATTCCCTTTAACCAGAGCTGCTGTTCCCACTGCCGCTGAGCCTGCGACACCTATCCGTACTGGCAGCAGAACCAATATGGGCATCGCTCGTTTTGAACAAATCAATCCAAAGTATTCCTTAGCTCCCTCTTCAGAATAAAGGAACACTTGGGATGCAAAGTTCAGTATTCTGACGGAACCTGAGCTCCCAGTTGCAAGGGGTTAGTCCTGTGGTACAGGCAAACCATGTGGTGATGGGGGCAAAAAGCCAATCGGGGGAATGGTCGGCAGGAGAAACCTGCAACCTAAACTGACATATCTCCTTGTAAGAGGATCGGGACCACTGAAAACAAGTAGCTAGACAAGTAGCACTGCCTTCTATGTCTTGTAGGGTCAGGACAGGCTGGTGCTGGTTTCCTCTCCAATCAGTATAATTGGCCATATTAATAACTGAATTAACAAAAACCATATGATCATCTCAATAGATGCAGAAAAAGCATTTGATAAAATCCAACATCCATTCCTATTAAAAACACTTGAGAGTATAGGAATAAATGGACTTTTCCTTAAAGTAGTCAGTAGCATCTATTTAAAACCATGAGCAAGCATCATATGTGATGGGGATAAACTAGAACCATTTCCAATAAGATCAGGAGTGAAACAAGGATGCTCACTATCACCATTACTATTCAATATTGTATTACAAATGCTAGCTTCAGCAATGAGTTGAGAAAGGGATTAAAGGAATTAGAGTAGGTAATGAGGAAACCAAATTATCACTCTTTGCAGATGATATGATGGTATACTTAGAGAACCCCAGAGATTCTACTAAAAAGCTATTAGAAATAATCCACAACATTAGCAAAGTTGCAGGATACATAATAAACCACATAAATGATCAACATGCTTATATATCACTAACAAAATCCAACAGTTAGAAACACAAAGAGAAATTCCACTTAAAGTAACTGCCGATAGTATAAAATATTTGGGAATCTATCTGTCAAGGGAAAGTCAGGAACAAAACTATAAAACACTTTCCATACAAATAAAGTCATATCTAACCAACTGGAAAAATATTAAGTGCTCTTGGATAGGTTGAGTGAATATAATAAAAATGACAAAACTACCTAAATTAATCTATTTATTTAATGCTATACCAACCAGACGCCCAAAAAACTATTTTAATGACCTAGAAAAAATAACAACAAAATTCATCTGGAAGAACAAAAGGTCAAGACTTTCAAGGGAATTAATTAGAAAATCAAACAAAGGTGGCCTGGCTGTACCAAATCTAAAACTATATTATAATGTAGCAGTCACCAAAACCATTTGGTATTGGCTAATAGAGCAGTTGATCAGTAGAATAGGTTAAGGTTCACAGAACAAAATTGTCAATGACTATAACAATATAGTGTTTGACAAACCCAAAAACCCCAGCTTTTAGGATAGGAATTCATTATTTGACAAAAACTACTGGGAGAATTGGAAATTAGTATGGCAGAAACTAGGCATTGACCCATACTTAACACCATACACCAAGATAAGGTCAAAATGGGTTCATGATCTAGGCATAAAGAATGAGATTATAAATAAATTAGAAAAACATAGGATAGTTTACCTCTCAGACCTGTGGAGGAGGAGGGAAATTGTGACCAAAGAAGAACTAGAGATC
Source organism: Antechinus flavipes (assembly GCF_016432865.1). NCBI lineage: Eukaryota > Metazoa > Chordata > Mammalia > Dasyuromorphia > Dasyuridae > Antechinus > Antechinus flavipes. Next base: position 390,379,631 of record NC_067398.1, read on the forward strand.
ATTATTGATCACAAAATAGAAAATTTTGATTATATCAAATTAAAAAGCTTTTGTACAAACAAAACTAATGCAGATAAGATTAGAAGGGATACAGTAAACTGGGAAAACATTTTTACAGTCAAAAGTTCTGATGAAGGCTTCATTTCCAAAATATATAGAGAATTGACTTTATAAGAAATCAAGCCATTCTCCAATTGATAAATGGTGAAAGGATATGAACAGACAATTTTCAGATAAAGTAATTGAAACTGTTTCTAGCCATATGAAAAAATGCTCCAAGTCATTACTAATCAGAGAAATGCAAATTAAAACAACTCTGAGATATCACTACACACCTCTCAGATTGGTTAGGATGACAGGAAAAAATACTGCTGAATGCTGATGGGTGTGTGGGAAAACTGGGACACTGATGCATTGTTGATGGACTTGTGAATACATCCATCCATTCTGGAGAGCAATTTGGAACTCTGCTCAAAAAGTTATCAAACTGTGCATAACTCTGCTCAAAAAGTTACCAAACTGTGCATACATCCCAAAGAAATCTTAAAGAAGGAAAAGGGACCTGTATGTGCCAAAATGTTTGTGGTAGTCCTTTTTGTAGTGGCTAGAAACTGGAAATTGAATGGATGCCCATCAATTGGAGAATGGCTGAATAAATTATGGTATATGAATGTTATGGAATATTATTGTTCTGTAAGAAATGACCAACAGGATTTATATAGAGAGGCTTGGAGAGACTTACATGAACTGATGCTGAGTGAAATGAGCAGAACCAGAAGAATATTATACACTTCAACAACAATACTATATGATAATCAATTCTGATGGATGTGGCTCTCTTCAACAATGAGATGAACCAAATCAGTTCCATTTGTTCAATAATGAAGAGAACCAGCTACACCCAGCAAAAGAACTCTGGGAAATGAGTTCCACAACACATTTTCACACAACATAGCATTTTCAATCCTTCTCTTTTTGTCTGCTTGCATTTTTGATTTCCTTCTCAGGTAATTTTTACCTTATTTCTAAGTCCAATTTTTCTTGTGCAGCAAAATAACTGTATGGATATGTATACATATGTTGTATTTAACATATACGTTAACATGTTATTTAACATGTATTGGTTTACCTGCCATCTGGGGGAAGGGAACAGGATGAGGGGATGGAGGGGAAAAGTAGGAACAGAAGGTTTTGCAATTATCAGTGCTGAAAAATTACCCATACATATATCTTGTAAATAAAAAGCTATAATAACAAAAATAAAATTAGCATCTTTCTTAGAGTAAATTTGTCTCATATTCCAAAAAACACTTTTCAATTAGAATTTTTTTTTGCACATGTCATATCAAAGCAATAGTTCCTAGACAAGTAATCCTCTTGTCTAAGTTTCAATCATTTTTTATCATGCGGTAAATGGTTGTTTCTCAATTCACTTTTAAAAATGACATACAAATCCTATTAATAATATTGGTATTACTTTTCGAAGATTAAACATATCAAATATATGTAGAAGTGGTTCTACGTAAAACAAAAAAAAATTTCCATCTCAAATCTCAAATTGTACTAACCAGTTATTTTACATTTCAAAACAGATTACTTTGTTCAAATAATAAAATTACGGATGAAAAGACTAACAGACCTGTGACAGAGTTATTTGCATCCAGAAAGAGAACCATGGGAACTGAATGTAAATCACAACATTGTATTTTCACCTTTTTGTTGTTGTTTGCTTGTTTTTTTTTCTCGCATTTTTTCCTTTTTGATATGATTTTTCTTGTAAAACATGATAAATATAGAAATATATTTAGAAGAATTGCACATGTTTAACCCATATTGTATTACTAGCTGTCTAAGAGAGGAAGGTGAGGAGAAGAGATGGAGAAAATTTTGGAACGCAGTTTTGCAAGGTTGAATGTTGATAATTATCTTTGCATGTATTTTGAAAACAAAAATCTATTATTAAACATTTTAAATTCTGTTAACATCTGTATACTTAATGAATTTCACACAATAAAAAGTTTCTTATAAAAAAAAGAAATGTTTTGTATAACTTAACATGTGGTTTCCTAATTGTGGGTGGGGATAAAGGAGAGAACCTAGAACTCAAAAATCTTAAAAACAAGTATAAAAACAATGTTTTGAATGTAACTGGGGAAAATGTTAAATAAATAAATAATATTATGAGTTTTCATTTTGATATCTTATAGGAAGTGATCAGCATATTCTTTCAATTTGTATTTTATGCACTGGTTAAGATATTGGCTCAATTTTTTTTTTATTATTATTTCTTGAATTATAATGTTTAGACTTTTTTTTTTTCTTTTGATCATGAGTTTCAGGCAGTTCAATAATTTTTAAATTTTCTCTCTTTGTTCTAATTTTCATCTCACTTGTATTTCCAGTGCAATATTTCACACTTTCTTTTATTTTTTACTTTATTTTTCTTGATGTTCCAATTTGTTTCTAATTTACCTAATTCTATTTTTTAAAGATTTATTTTCTTCAGTAAGTTTTGGTAACTTTTTTTCTTTTTGACCATATCTGGTTTTTTTAAAGAAGTTCTTTTGTGATTTTTTGCACTTTTTTGGTACCATTTGCTCCATTGTGTTATTATTTTCTTTAACTTTTTTCCTCCTCTTTAACCAATGTATTATTTTTGTCCATAATTATCCTACATCACTCTCATTTCTTTTCCAAGATTTTTCTCTACCACTCATCTCTTTCCTTAGCAATCTTATAAGAATTCTCATTAGCTTTGTGTATAGCTATTGTCATGATGTTATCTTCTGAATTTGTATCTTGATCTTCCTTGTTAAACTAATAGTCTTTAATGGTCTGTTTCTTTTTATTTGTTTGCTCATTTTCCAGATTATTTCTTAACTTTGAACTTTATGTTAATTGGGCTCTGCTCAGCTGGGAGTGGAGAAGGACTGTCTTCCAAGATTCAGACTTTTTGTACTATAATTTTTCAGCATTTCTAGGGTCCTATGATTTGGGGACAGCTGTGATGGCTGCTTTGTGCTCTATTCTTTAGCTAGAAAGGATCCTTCTTTCTTGAAGCTACCAGTACTAGTGCTTCTTAGGTTCCTGTAACTGGGATCACTGCCCTAATTCTCTAGTGAGTGACTACTTTACTTTTCAGTGCCATGGAACTGCAACTAAGTTAAGTCCCTTCTCATTAGCACTCCTTTAACCTTGGACCTGAGATCAGAGTTCCTGCTCCATTGTGAGCACTGCTCTTCCCTGGAACTGTGATGCAGAAGTATGTTTACCAAATGAAATTGCCAAACAGTGCCAAGCCCTGCATCTATTGCCAGCCAAATGTCCCCTGTGATCTCTTTCTGCCAGACACTCTTGCTGTCTGTTGACTGAGAGCTTCCAAAGCTAAAGCTACTACAGTTGCTGTTGCCATGGCCTCTAAGGCTCACCACCAACAATGCTGTCATACATGCCCCAGGCCAGCCCCAGTATCACAGATCTTGCTTGTTGACCTCCTAAGCTGATTCAGACTAAAAAAAAAAAAAAAAAGTTTTAGCCCAATTTTTTGTTGCATGTGCCACTCCAGAATTAGATTTATTGCATTATTTTAAAGTTATTTCAAGGATAAACATTGGGAGAATTCAACTGAGTTGCCATCTCTTCTCCACTATCTTGGCTTCCATTGAAAATGTACTTTTTAATATATTTCCACATGATCGGTGTAAAGCTTTAAAGCCTCAGTGCTGCATTGGTATGGATGGAATGTTATAAAACTCAGAGGAAAGCATTTGACAGACTTGAAAATAGAAAATTCAAAGGGCAGGCATGGACCAGAATCTGATTGTACGTGTAAGCATTGCTGTGTCATGATTTATAATATTGGATATTGATATTGATGAAATCACAGATCTTTTCTCATTTCTGTAGATTGTGTCAAGGAATCTTGTGACTGTATACATATAGGTCCTATTTTTTCCCTCTCAAATGTAGGGTATAAGGCTGGGAGGCATATAGAAAATGCCTTAGTATTCTTACTTAGCTTGATGGATAAAGAAAATACTTTTTAGCTTAATGGTTAAGGAGTAGATTTTTTTCAGGTTATTACCCTTCTTACAAAAATAGCTTGGATTATAAACAGTTTCAAGGACTTCATATTTCATGCACTGAAAAAATGTTGGCAATGCAACTTGAAACTAGCATTCTAAATCTTGACTTTATAAGTTACCTCTGGCTTCTCCTAATTTTTGCTGTCACCTAGAATGGAATGTAGCAATAGAATTTATCAAATTTATGTAAAATTTGTTAGATAGCTTTTTTTTAGTTCTTTCTTGCCTTTAATCATCTTTTATGTATTCCTTATTTTAGGTATATTGCTTTGTACATTTGCATAGATTATTTAATGTATATTATTAGTGGAAATATTTGATGAAAAAAATTTATTTTTGATTGAGGTAATTGGAGTTAAGTGACTTGTGCAGGGTCACACAGCTAGAAAGTATTAAGTGTCTGTGGTTGGATTTGAACTCAGCTCCTCCTGACTTCAGGGTCAGCACTCTATCTACTGTGCCATCTAACTGTCCTTTATGAAAATTTTCACTACAGCCTTCATTTGAATTCCCACTCTCTTTTTAGTGACAAATATTGAGGGTGTGATGGAATTATTTTATTTCATTCATTTAGATTATGTATGTCCAAATAGATCTATCTAGATGTGATTTTCTAGGAAGCCAAGAATAGACATCTCTGTATGTCTTTCTCTAAGCGAGACTTTGATTTCAGCCAGGTTAAGAAGCAAGAAGTTGTATCCAGAAACTGGCCACTTTTCTCTCTTAGAAAGAAGAAATACTAAGACAGAATTGAATCTATCTGTTCACTTAAATATTATTAATCTAGAAGTATTTATTTGACTCAAGCTAAGCTGATAATCATCATAACTTAACAGAAAAAGAATCACAAGCTCTATGTCAAAGACTTGACAATTAACACACATATAGAAAATAACAAATAAATTAATTCATTCAAATTGATAGCAAAACCAATCACACAAAAAAAATATATTAAAAGATTTAAGCTAAACAATATAGAATAAATAAACTCTTCTGTTGAGTGTTCTCCAAAGTGTCTAGGGTAGAAAGTTGAGAATAGGGACATGATTAACATTATTTCCAGAGATTTTCTATCTCTTTGCAACTTGAAGAGAGGGATAAAATGGTCATCTTCTTTCTGGAAGCCAGAAGCCAGAAGAGCTAGTGTCTTTTCTTTTCTTCTCATCTATCTCAAAGGTATGAGAAATTGCATAATCACCTCTACCAATGATGAAAGTCTCATGTAAATTGCTTTTTGAGTTAAAAAATATAGAAGTAATATAGAAACTAGGTATATAAGGCAAGGGGATGGAGTTACTTGTAATATGTAGACATAAATTTGACCTTAATATTTGATCAAAGCATCCACAAATATATTTATTCCCACACACAAAATAGAATCATATATAATTCAACAAAATTTTATCAAGTTATTAATGTGTATTATCAAGTGTATTAATGTATAATTGAAGAAACAATTATAGATTCAATATAGACCCTAATCTCAAAAAAAAAGTCGTTTTGTTTCTCCATTCTCAGAGGACCATTGCATCAGGGAGATGATGCCATGACATGTAAGTGAATTGGATTTAAGTGAAGGAGGGCTGTGCAAGGTCACCTCCACAGATATCTGGATCCAGAGGCCAGATATAGATCAGGATGACTAGAGGCAGCTCCAGATTTGCAATCTAATGGTGCTAGACATGTGAGCTAATAACTATGATATAAGAAAAAAATGTAATAATTTTGAAAAAGACATGCTAGTAAGTACTAGAAAAACTTGGGGTGGGGAAAAATCATTTTCAGCTGGAGTAATGAACAGGAGAAGTTTTATGGTGGAGTTCTTAAATTGGGACTTGAAGAAAAATGAAAATTTCAAAGAAAAAATGAAAAGAGGGAGACTATTTCAAATATAAGGTGAAACATAAACAGAGAGGAGATGGCAAGACATCTATGAAATGATATTGTCTTCCATCCAAAGAAAACCAAGTCATAATTCTTGGAGATGAGAAGTATTCAACTTTGTCTAAGAATGTTTGGCAAAGACTACCTTTCAAACTTTGATTGGCCACATACCTATATTGGGCATAAAAGGGAGCTGAATAGGTAGCAGAGACAAAGATCTGGTTTAGTTTATATCTGTATTTTTTCTGTTTATGTGAAAAACTAGTTTTTAAACCAAGATTTAATAACTAGAGAAACACATACACCAGAAATGTTTCAAAGATATTGGAAAGGTGACAGCAACAGCATTTATATTTTAACTTTCATAAGCAAACTTAAAAATATATGGAATAATCATTCTAAGTTGGGATAAGATTTCTGAGTCAGAGATTCAAATCTCTCACTAGAAAGAAAATGTCTAAGACTAATGATATTAGCTACCTGAGACAACTTAGTTCTAAGTTACTATTCTAGGATACACACACACACACACACACACACACACACACACACACACACACACACACATATATATGTGGAGATTCAGTTTAGTGGATTGAGACCCATGGAGTATTGAACTGGATTAGTTGTCTGCTCAAGGAAATACCCTAAGACTCAGGAAGCTTTGAGGTTGGTGGACAAAGGCTCCCTGTTGCTACAATGAGAGTTATCATGTTCCATCTTCAGTTTTATAGACAGTAGGGAGCCTCTAAAAGTTTTTGAATAGAAAAATGATATAATTAAGAGTAAAATAATCTGAGAGATTTACTCAGAAAGTGATTGAGAGAATGATTAGAGTGAGCATAGATTAGAGACAAGAGGGTGAATTTAGAGATATTTCAATGGTGCTAGCAAGATTTTAGGAACAGACTTTCTTAACTTCCTTTAGCAATTTTGTAACTGTCAGCTGTTACTCAACTTTTTATTGTTTGGGATAGAGAGGTGATAATTCACCATCCTCTTCCTATTCAGTTTTCTAATTAAATACTAAAGAGAGCAATATAGCTTTGGAAAAAAAAAAAAAGGAGGTATTGAATCATGGACCTGGATTAAGGAGGTGGATTATTCTTTTATTTCTAAAAGGTTTATATTTCCTTCATTTAAACTTAGTTTTTCTTATGAAGTGGCAGCATCACATTATTGGCTGCAGACATGGCATAGGTGTAAACAGTGACAAAATTAATAAGCCTCTGTCTGTCTATCTATCTATCAGTCATCTGTCTCTTTCTATAGCTCCTCTATGTATTCTTGTGCTCCTTCCTACACACGTAAGACAGATATCTCTTTTCTCCTTTCATATTTCTCCACTGTCTTTTCATATCTTCTCTTTCCCTCATCCATATATTGTCTGCTCGTAATTCTCCCTTTACTTTCTCATCTTCCTTCCTTCAATAATCTTTTGTTTTTCATGGTTCAGTGCTAAAGTATCTGTGGAACTTTATCTCAATTCTGAACTTTGAGGAAATGATCTAAATAATGTTTTGTTACACACACACACACACACACACACACACACACACACACCTATGTGTGTGTGCTTAGAATGCTTTACTATCATATACTAATGTACCTTGAGTTCATTGGAGAAAGGGCAACATATTAATTTTATTATTTTTAAAGCATGAAGGTGGAAGTCTTAATAATTGATGATAATTATTCTTGTCATGCCTGGAATATAAGTAAATTTTGATAAGATGTACCTGATATTTCCTTTTGCTTAAAGATGCAGCATTAAACCTTGGAAAAAAGCAGTATTCACAAAATTTGGATTCTGATGCCACTGTTGACATTTAACTATACTTGTGTGATCTCAGGCAAATCATTTCAGCTTCAGCTTTCTCACGTATAAAATTACAGTGCTAGACAAAATGGCCTGTGGGGTCTTCTTGCTTTAAATCTATCATCCAGTACTCATTGCTTATAATATTACAAAAAAATATAGACCCCCTAATAATGTTATAAACAGGAAGTACAACATAAAAAAAATATTAGGAGAGGACCAATAATTCATAAGAAATAATTTCCAAAAAAGACAAATAACAGTGAAACCTATGTCTTCAGATAGTTGTATACAAATGAATCAGGAATTCATATTACCTAATAGAAGGAATGAATCTGATTTCATAAGCATTACAAAGATTCAGTGATGATTTTGTGATACTAATAAATAAAATTTGGCTATCAGGGGAGCTCAGTAGCACAGAAAATAAAGCCAAGGTCCTGAAGTCAGAAAAACTTGAGTTTAAATCCATCTTCACATCTTAGCTATATAACATAAAAAAGTTATTTAACATGTTTGCCTCAGGACTTTCAAATACAAAGTGGACATAGTAGCACTTATCTGCCAGGGTAATTGTGAGGATGAAATGAAATAATATTTGTAAATGACCTTGGCATATAGTTATAAACGTTAGCCTCTTGCTGCTCCAACATTTTTGTCAATAACTTAGATAAGGAAAACATTTTTTTATTGAAGCTTTTTATTTTTAAAACATATGGAAGGATCATTTTTTACCATTGACCCTTGCAAAACCTTGTGTTCAATTTCCCCCTTACCCCTACCCCCTCTCCTAGATGACAAGGTTTTTTTTTTTTTTAATAGCTTTTTTATTGACAGAACATATACATGGGTAATTTTTACAACATTGTCCCTTGCACTTACTTCTGTTCCAATTTTTCCCTTTTCTCCTTCCACCTCCTCCTCTAGAGGGCAGGCAGTCTCATACATGTTAAACATGTTAAAGTATATCTTAGATACAATATGTGTGTGCAGATCCATATAGTTCTCTTGCTGCACAAGAAAAAAAAATGGGTTCAAAAGGTAAAAATAACCTGGGAAGAAAAACAAAAATGCAAGTAGTCTACATTTATTTCCTAGTGTTCCTTCTTTGGGTGTAGCTGATTGTGTCCATCATTGATCAATTGGAACTGAATTAGATCTTCTCTTTGTCGAAGATATCCACTTCCATCAGAATATATCCTAATATAGTATTGTTGTTGAAATGTATAAAAATCTCCTGGTTCTGCTCATTTCATTCAGCATCAGTTCATGTAAGTCTCTCCAGTCCTCTCTGTATTCATCCTGCTGGTCAATTCTTACAGAACAATAATATTCCATAACATTCATATACCACAACTTATTCAGCCATTCTCCCATTTGATGGGCATCCATTCATTTTCCAGTTTCTGGCCATTACAAAAGGGACTATCACAAACATTTTGGCACATACAAGTCCCTTTCCCTTTTTAAGATCTAGTACCCAGTTGTAACACTCCTGAATCAAAGGGTATGCACAGTTTGGTAACTTTTTGAGCATAGTTCCAAATTGCTCTCCAGAATGGTTGGATCCATTCACAACTCCACCAACAATGCATCAGTGTCCCAGTTTTCCCGCATCCCCTCCAACATTTGTTGCTTTCTTTTCCTGTCATCTTAGCCAATCTGACAGGTGTGTAGTGGTATCTCAGAGTTGTCTTAATTTGCATTTCTCTGATCAATAGTGATTTGGAACAGCCTTTCATATGAGTAGAAATAGTTTCAATTTCATGATCTAAAAATTGTCCATATTCTTTGACCATTTATCAATTGGAGAATAGCTTGATGTCTTATAAATTAGAGTCAAATTCTCTATATATTTTGGAAATGAGGCTTTTATCAGAACCTTTAACTATAAAAATGTTTTCCCAATTCATTGCTTCCCTTCTAATTCTGTTTGCATTAGTTTTGTTTGTACAAAAACTTTTCAATTTGATATAATCAAATTTTTTTTTTTATTTTGTGATCAATAATGATCTCTAGTTCTTCTTTGGTCACAAATTTCTTCCTCCTCCACAAGTCTGAGAGGTAAACTATCCTATGTTCCCCTAATTTGTTTATAATCTCATTCTTTGTGCCTGAATCATGAACCCATTTTGCTCTTATCTTGATGTTTGGTGTTAAGTATGGGACCATGCCTAGTTTCTGCCATACTAATTTCCAGTTTTCCCAGCAGTTTTTGTCAAATAGTGAATTCTTATCCCAAAAGTTGGGATCTTTGGGGTTTGTCTAATATATGTTAAACATAGTAAAAATATATGTAAATCCAATATAGGCATATGTATTTATAAAAATATCTTGCTGCACAAGAAGAATCCGATCAAAAAGAAAAAAAATAAGAAAGAAAATAAAATTCATGCAAACAACAAAAGTGAAAATGCTATGTTATAGTCCACACTCAGTTCCCACAGTCCTCTCTCTGGGTGCAGATAACTCTCTTCATCACAAGACCATTGGAACTGGTCTGAATCATCTCGTTGTTGAGAAGAGCCATGTCCATCAGAATTAATTGTATAATCTTGTTTTTGCCATGTATCTTCTGATTCTGCTTACTTCAATTAGCATCAGTTCATGTAGTAAATCTCTCCAGGCCTCTCTGAAATCATCCTGCTGATCGTTTCTTACAGAACAATAATATTCCATTACATTCATATACCATAATTAATTCAACTATCCTACAACTGATGGGCATCCATTTAGTTTTTAGTTTCTTGCCACTACAAAAAGGGCTGTCACAAACATTTTTGTATGTGGTTCCCTTTCCCTTTTTTTATGATCTCTTTGGGATACAGACCCAGTAGGAACACTGTTGGATCAAAAGATATGCATAGTTTCATAACTTTTTGAGCATATTTCCAAATTGCTCCCCAGAATGGTTGAATCAGTTCACCATTCCACCACCAATGTATCAGTGTCCCAGTTTTCCCACATCCTCTCCAATATTCATCATTATCTTGTCCTGACATCTTAGCCAATCTGAGATGTGTGTAATGGTATTTTATAGTTGTATTAATTTGCATTTCTCTGATTAATAGTGATTTAGAGCAGCTTTTTATGTGACTAGAGATGGGTTTCAATTTCTTCATCTGAAAATTGTCTGTTCATATTCTTTGACCATTTATCAGTTGGAGAATGGCTTGAATTCTTATAAATTTGAGTCAATTTTCTATATGTTTTAGAAATGAGGCCTTTATAAGGAAACATTTTGATCAAATTGGTAGATGGTTCACAACAGAGAGGGAAAGCTTACACATGGTATAACAAAATCAGGATCAATAGTTTATGATTATATATAAAATAAAAACAGATGAGATTTAGTAGGAATGGATGTAAATATATACACATATTGTGTATAGAATTTTACATTGGGTATCATCTTCCCAGAACTGAATAATAACCTATGACTTGAACCATTCTCACGAGAATAGTCTGGAGATTTTAATGGCCAATAAGTTCAACATGGCAACATTATGATTTGGCAATCTGAAAAGCTAATTTTCTTTTGGGCTTCATTAAGTCATAGTGCCTGGAAAAAAGAAATAACAATTTTACTACAAACTCCCTACCCAAATTCCATCCATAATATTGTACATTACTTACAACTTTTTAGCAAAGGCAAAGACAAGCTCAAGTACATTCAAAGAGGGCAATCCATACTAACAGAGTTGTGTATTCTGTATATTAGAAGATAAATTAAAGAACCTGTCAACGTTTAGTTTGAAGATAGCACTCAGCAAAGATATGACAACTATGTTGGAATCTGGAGGAAAAAAAACAAAAACTTTTATATGGAAGAATTATTAGTCTTGTCCTGCTTGGCCCTAGAAATCAGAAATGGGAACAGTGGTTGAAAATTTAAAAGTAGAAAATTTAAATATAACATAGATTAAAACAGAAACAATTATGTAAAAGTGGAATGGGTTTCCTTTAGGAACCAGTGAGTATCTCTTTAATAAATGTCTTTCAAGTATTGACTGCATGCTTCTTGCTATTAGTGTGGTGGAGATGCTTTTTCTTTGTTTTCTTTTGTTTTGTTTTGAATTGTGCCATTTATATTATATGGCTTTTGAACTTATATCCAACTCTGAGATTCTGTAAAAGAAATATAAATACCTAGGTACATCTTGGTATCTTTTACTAAAACTCAATTCTCTACTTTAAATAATAGTAGAATTTCCTTTTTATTCTTAAACAAATGAACTTTTGGCCTGTCAAAGGCCTCCCAGTAAGCTTCGGCTCTAAATGTGTTTATAATAAATTCCCTTGATCTTTGTGTCCACTGAGTGTCTAAGCAGTATACAGCCCTTGTTATTTTTTGTCCTTTCATTAAGAGAAAATCCACTATCTGTTCCTAGCAGCTTTTGTTTCTTGAAGTGATTCTGTTCCTTTCCTTTCCAGATAAGAAACAGAAGAATGATTAAAACCTTGTGACAGTCTGCTCTCAGCTGTCTCTTTTCCCACCAAGAGTAGGTGGGGGAAAAGCTTCTTTAGCAATATAGTTATTTTCCCCCTTAAAATAACTATGCTATTTAAAAAAAAATGTTTTATTCCCAATTGTCAAGCATTTACTTTTATCTTTCCACTTCCTCTACCCCAAATCACTGGAGAAAACAAAAGAAATACACAACTCTTTTAAATAAATAAACATAATCAAACAAAAGAAATTTCTCTATCAGTGATGTTCAAAATTGTGTGTTGATGCATATTAATCCATGCCTTATTTATCATGAGATGAGTAGTATTTTTCATAATCAGTTGTCTGGTATCATGACTAATCATTTTATTCATTAGATATAACTTTCAAAATTACTTATTTTTACAATATTATATTACAGTAGACATTGTTTTGGTTCTACAGACTTTATAATGTATCAATTCATACAAGAATGTTTAAGTTTCTCAGAAACTATTTCTTATAGTATTACATCTGTCTATCATACTATATTCAGCTATTAGTCAACTGATGGAGAATCCCTTACTTTTCAGTTCCTTGAAAACACACACAAAAAAACTTCTATCTATAGTTAATGATCTATCTATATTTAAATAAGGTAGATTGATAGATATTTATATATGTACAACATTAATATTCTTTCTTTTCTTTTTCTTAAAAAAAATTCTGTTCCTTTTACTACTCCCCCTATTGCATTGAGCAGATAAAAAAAAAAAATCAGAGCCAAATAAAACAATGAAAAATCAAGGCCTCAACACATAGCCAAATAGTTCTGCCAAAAAAAAAAAATCCTACATTCACCATATTCTAAAAAATATCTTTTTATGAATTGTAATTTTATTATCTGTCAAAAGATGAATAGCATGTTTCATCTTCATTCCTTTGAAATTATAATTTTTCATTGCGTTAGTCAAAGTTCTTAAGCATTTCAAAGTTGGCTTTCTCTAGCATGTATTTATTTTATTAGAAAATAAATTTTTTAATTCTCATCATTTTGCTCTGCATGTATTACTTCACAGAGGTCTTCCCATTTTCTTCGGAAATTGTCCATTTCATTATTTCTAATAATATTCCATTACATTCACACATCACATTTAACATATCCATTCCCCATAGAAGGATATTCCTTTTTCCAATTTTTGAGCAACATGAAAAATTACTATGAATATTTTTATGCATATATGTCCTTTTCATGTTTATTTTTTAATTTCTTTGAGGATAAAAGGTAAGAAATGGTATTACTGGAGCATAGTTTTTTGGCATAGTTCCAAATTGCTATTTAGAATGACTAGATCAATTCCAATAACCACCAACAGTGCCTTAATATGCCTCTTTCCATGAAAGTCACTTTCTGTCATTGTTAAGTGGAAAGTAGAACCTCAAATTTGCTTTAATTTATATTTTCTCTACTGTGTACATTGAGGCCTCTCACCCTTATATCTTTAGTATTTATTTCTTGCTATTACTCGATTAACTTTTCCTTGCCTTTTAGTGCATTTATATTATTTTTTTTAATTATTTCAGTTTTTTTTTATTTTTAAGCAAAATGTAGTTTTCCTGTTATTCTCTATTAGTTGTCTATTTTTCCTGTTGTCCTTTACTTAATCATGATTCATCTTTGATTTTTAAAGTTTAGTTAAAGTTCCAAACCTTTATTTAAATTCTGAATGAATCTTTTATGTTTCAAGTATATTTTTGGATATTGCTTTCCAATCAATTCTACTATCCTCTTCCATTTTATGGAGTAGTTGAACCCATTTATATTCACAGGTTAATTGTTAATTAATGGTTAATTGTGTATTTCTCTATATTCTGCCACCCATCTTATTACCTTCTACCTTTCTTTTTCTGTTTACATAAAGTTGAATATATTCTTATATAAAAATCTGGATGTGTGTAGGTATGTGTAGGTGTGTGTGTATGTATGTATATGTGTGTGTGTGTATGTGTGTGTGATTATGTATGCATCTGTGTCTTAAGCTCTTGTGAGCAATTTAGATGAAAATTAGGTTCAAGGGATGCCTTCTCCCCTACTCCTTCTATGTCTATAAAGATTTTTGCTTGCAAACCTCAGTTATGTTAAGTAATAATATCTTATTATTCCTCCTTCTTTTCCTCCAGTGCACCCCCTCGCCTTTCCTTTTTTTTTTTTGAGTATCATTAAAACATAACAAGAATACTTAAAGTTCTTCTGTTTTATTAGACTTCTAGCTAGGTGGTGTACTGGATAGAATTTCAAGCCTGAAGTCAAGAAGACTCATCTTCCTGAGTTCAAATCCAGCCTTAGACACTTATTAGCTATGCAGTCTTGGGCAAACTGATTAATTTTTTAATCTTAATTTCGTCATCTGAAAAATGAACTGGACAAAGAAATGGCAAACCACTCCAGTATCTCTGTCAAGAAACTCCATATTTGGGGCAACTAGTTGGTATAGTGGATAGAGTGCAGGCCCTGAAGTCAGGAAGACTGAATTCAAATCTGGCCTAAGACACTTAATACTTTCTAGCTGTCTGTCCTGGGCAAGTTACTTAACCTCAATTGCCTCAGAAAAAAAAAAAAAAAAGAGGAAAGCCCATATGCACTCATGAAAAGTTGAACATGATTGAACCACTAAACAATACAACATGACCCCTGATGGTATTAAAGTTCATTATGATATAAACATATTTATCTTCATCTTTTAAAATCTTTTCCATTCATTCCTGAGTAAAACTAGGTTACAATTACAATTACCTGTGAATATTCAGGTAGTGGTAGCATTATTTACATTCATACTATTTAACCTGAAAATTATATGTAAAATATGGTAGTTGGTTTCAGCCAATGGAAATAAAAAATATAAATGTTTTTGTTTAGTAATGTAATATAATTACAAAGGATAAAAAATGTACATTTGCTTCAAGATTATTACAAAGTAATAGAGTAGTTTAAAAAGCAATTAAAAAAACTAATCAAATCTAAAGATGCCCTTAAACTGACAGCACAAATGAATAATAGTTCTAAATTTATAAAATAAAATACATGCAATTATAGTGAAGAACAATTATATTGAAATAAAAGATGTAATTTTTTTCTTTTATTATTCAATATTGTATTAGAAATACTAGCTTTAACAATAAGAGAAAAAAATTATAGGAATTACAGTGAGTAGTGAGGAAAACAAATTATCATTCTTTGCAGATGGTATGATTGTATAATCAACTAAAAATCTACTAGAAACTATTAACAATTTTAGCAAAGTTACAGGATACAAAATAAATATGCATAAATCATCAACATTTTTATATGTTACCAATAAAGTCCAGCAGCAAGAAATATAAAGAGCCATTCCATTTAATATAAAATATTTGGGAGTCAGCCTGCCAAGAGAAATTCAGGAACTATATGAATACAATTATAGAATATTTTCCATGCAAAATCAGATTTAAATAACTGGAAGACTATAAGTGCTCATATAATAAAATATTAATAAATATTAAAATTAATATAATAAAAATGACAAATCTATTTAAATTAATCTACTTATTCAATGTCATACTAATCAAACAGCCAAGAAATTACAGAGCTAGAAAAAATATAACAAAGTTCACTTTGAAGAAAAAAAGTTAAGAATTTCAAAGGAATGAATGAAAAAAAAATGCAAGTGAAGTTATCTAGCTATTCTAGACCTAAAACTTTATTGTAAAGTAGCGGTCATCAAAATTATTTGATACTGACTAAGAAATAAAGTAGTCAATAAATTAGTCAAAGACTATAGTAATTTAGTGTTTGATAAACCCAAAGACCCTAACTTCTGGGATAAGAACTTGCTATTTGACAAAAATTGCTTGGAAAATTGGAAAATAGCATGGCAGAAGCTAGACATTGATTAACACCTAACACCTTATAACAAGATAAGGTCAAAATGGGCTCATGATTAAGACATAAAGACATAAAAAAAATTTATACTAAAAACAAATTAGAAGAACAAAAGGTAATTTACATCTCAAATCCATGGAAAAGATTGGAATTTGTGGCCAAAGAAGAATTAGAGTATATTATGAAATGCAAAATGGGAAATTTTGATTAAATTAAGTTAAAAAGTTTTTATACAAACAAAACCAGTGAAGACCTGATTAGAAAGCAAGCAGAAAACTGGTGATTTTTTTTTTTTTTATCAGAACTGGGTTCTGATAAAGGCCTCATTTCTAAAATATATAGGGAATTGGTTCAAATTTATAAGAATATAAGTCATTCTCCAGTTGATAAATGGTCAAATGATATATAAACAGACAATTTTCAGATGATGAAATTGAAGCCATTTCTAGTCATTTGAAAAAATTTCTGGTCATATAAAAAAATCATAATTGATCAGAGAAATGCTAATTAAGACAACACTTAGGTACCACTAGACACCTCTCAGATTGGCTAAGATAACAAGAAAATATAATGAATATTGGAGGGGATGTGGGAAAACTAGGACACTAACACATTGTTGGTAGAGTTGTGAACTGATCCAACCATTCTGGAGAGCAATTTGGAACTATGCTCAAAAAGTTATCAAACTGTGCATACCCTTTGATCCAGCAGTGGGCTGGGCATAGAACTAAAAGAAAACAGAAAGGAGGGAAAAGGACTCACATGTGCAAAAATGTTTGTGGCAACTCTTTTTGTAGTGGCAAGACACTAGAAACTGAGTGGATGCTCACTCAGCAGAATGGCTAAATAAATTATGACATATGAATGCTATGGCATATTATTGATTTATAAAAAATGATCAGCAGGAGGATTTTAGAGAGACTTGGAGAGACTTTTATGACTGTAAACCTTCACACTATAAACTAATGGCATTTAGCATCATGAACTAATGCTAAATAAAATGAGCAGAACAAAGAGATCATTGTACACGGCAACAATAAGATTATACAAAGATCAATTGTGATGGACATGGCTCTTTTCAACAATGAGATAATTCAGGCCAGTTCCAATGATCTTGTGATGAAAAGAATCATCTACACCCAGAGAGACAACTGTGGGAACCGAGTGTAGATCACAACATAGCATTTCATTCTGTTGTTGTTTGCTTGCATTTTGCTTTCTTTCTCATTTTTTCTTCCTTTTTGATTGGATTTTTCTAATGCAGCATGATAAATGTGGAAATATATATACAGAAGAATTGCAATAGTTTAACCTATATTGGATTACTTGGGGAGTGGAGGGAAGGAAGGGGAGGGATAAAAAAATCTGGAACACATAGTTTCATAGTTTTGCAAAGGTGAATGTTGAAAACTGTCTATGCATGTATTTTGAAAATGAAAAGGTAACATAATTAATTCATTAATTTAAAAATGTTTTTCTCATTCAAGTTTGCAGATCCCTTAAATATATCCATATACTTCTAGGTGTTTATGGATCCCGGGTTACTTACAAGTTACTGAATTAGATGAAGGCTGGGGTTTGAACTTAAAAGTCTTCTCCAGTTGATGTTTCTCTTCACTCTCATCAGCCAATTTGACTAGATGGCCCTCTTCCCCATGAGATGAATTCAACTGAGACCTTTGTTACTTTTAACTCAATTACAATAGGGAACTGAGAAAAACTGAAGACTTCTCCATCTGAGCCAAGTGCAAGGAAGGCAGAACAGCCCATGTTCTCCTTCATTTAAGGTGGTTGTGTTTTTATTCAATCATGACTAACTCTCTGTGATCCCATTTGGTGGCTTCTTGGCAAAAATATAGGAGTGGTTTATCATATTCTTCTCTGGCTCATTTTACAGATGAGGAAACTGGCAAATAGAATTAAGTGACTTGTCCAGGGTCATCCATGTTAAGTGTCTGAGATCAGATTTGATCTCAGGAAGATGAGTCTTCCTAACATCCTAGCAGGCCTAGCTCTGTATCCACTATACCACCTAGCTGTCCCTGTTAAGACTGAATAATTACAGCCCAAACACTGCTCCTACCAAGTGGATGCTGACATGTGACCCCATGCCTTCTCTCCAGTGAACTTGATTCAGCCAGGGTAATTTGGGCAGTGATCGGTTTTCTCAGAAATGGTATGTCCACTTTATCCTTAAGCTACAGGCAATTTAGTACTTTCTTTCCCCATTATTGATTACCTGCTTGTTCCTACATGGTTAATTATAACCTCTGACCTCTGAGATCTCTTACATAGCAGTGGTGTTGAACTCAAATATAAACAGGACCACTAATCCATACATAAAGATTTCTATGGCTAATAGATTGGCTTACTTTTAAAGATGTATTATTATTTATATTTATATATTATATATATATATTTGTATTTTTATTTATTTTGTTATATGTGATCACATTACTTTCTAATCTGGTTCAGGAAGCATTTTATAATGTTGCTCAATGGGAGCTTTGACATGTCTGTTCTACAATACATATTGCTTATCGAAAACTGGAGCATAGGAAAGAAATAAATGCCTTCATTAGGAATACTGAAATTAAATATTCACTTCCTTCCTCACAAGATCAATTAACTTTTTGAGTATATTATGGCAATTGGAAAGAATTGGGAAGTAAGTTCTTAGTCTATTAGATAAGGGGGGAGGAGATCCTTTTGGCTTTTGTGTCTCTGCCACATACTGGATTTGAGTCCAGACCTTCTTGACTCAAACTGGCTCTTTATTATTCACTATGACACACTACCTATTGTATTTTTACATAAGGCCAAAAAGCAAGGTGAGCTGGTTATATATCATATAGTAATTATTAAAAAAAAAACTATAACTAGCAGATTGGATGGTGGGATAGCTACACTATACAATCATTCAAACAGTAAACTAACCTTCTCTGGGGCTGATTTTTTCCTAAACCAAAAGGCTCTCCTCCCCCCTTATCTACCAGACTAAGAACTTAGTCCCAAATTCCCAATTCTTTCCCAATACTATATGCCTTTAGCATCCAGGTTTTAGCAAACAATTAAATAAATAGATGTGTATAACTTGAATGCCATTCACATTTGAAAAAAATCACTGTTATTATAGTTGAATAGATAAGAGTGCTGGTTTTGTAAATGAAGAATTGGGAAAATTACTGAGCCATCCCCAGCCTCAGTTTCCCCATCAAAATTGGATTAATAATCCCATATAGCTCACAGAAAGATATGTAAACATGTAAAGTGTTTTGCAAACTCTAGAGCACTAAACAAAAAACTTTTAGCTATTATTGTTTTTATTAACTACATTCACTATGGCTCTATCTAATGACCTTTGTGTCATTTTGATTTTCCTGAACCACTACTGTATCATGGCTGGGATAAAAACAAAAACAAAAAAAAAAAGGTGGGCTTCTTTTTATAATGGAAAAGATCTGAGTGGATGCCCATCAGGTGGAGAATGGCTGAATAAGTTATGGTATATGAATGTTATGGAATATTATTGTTCTGTAAGAAACAACAAGCAGGATGATTTCAGAGAGGCCTGGAGAGACTTATATGAACTGATGCTAAATGAAGTAAAAAATACCAGAACATCATTGAACACACATAGTGGCAACAAGATTATGAATAATCAACTCATGGACTTGGCTCTTTTCAACAATGACGTGACTCAGGCTAACTTCAATGGACTTGTGATGGAGAGAGCCATCTCCATCTAGAAAGAAGACCATGGGGACTCAATGTGGATCACAACATAGTATTTACACCTTTTTGTCATTGTTTGCTTGCTTTTTTTCTTTCTATTTTTTTCCTTTTTAATTTGATTTATCTTGTGCAGTATAAATGTGGAAATATGTATAGAAGAATTTTTCTTGCCCATGTTTAATATATATTGGATTGCTTGTCAAGAGGAAAGAGATGGGGGATGGAAAGGAGAAAACCTTGGAACATCTTTTTGTAAGGGTGAATGTTGAAAACTATCTTTGGATGTATTTTAAAAATAAAAAGCTATTTTTAAAAATGAGCTTTTGTAGTCAGGATCAGCTTGGCATAGGTCATCCCAAAGATAAAATCTTCTTAAGTTTTTCTAATTCAACCCAGTCTAATCTCTTCTCCAAATTCAATTCTGAGCCCAGCTCATTATCCATTCCAATTCCTGATTCCTCCTTTCCTCCCTTTCTCTTGCTCTTTCTCCCTACGTGGCCTTCCCTTGCCTCCTCCAATTTCAGAGACTATAAACTCTTTGGGACTTTGAGAGCTAACACTGTTGCCATCTCCCCTCTACGTAGCCTAGTGTCTTTAATTGTATTCACTGAATAGACTGATGGACTAACTGTGTATCCTAGAACATGTTATAATTTTGATGCATCCTTTTTATTTGTATTTTGAAACAATCAGAACAAAACAAAGTTTTTGGACAGTTTCAATGATTTCTTCATTGCTGTTGTTTCTGTTGCCTTACAGAATTCAAAATGTTTCAGGTGTAAAAGGGGACTTTGACATGATCTAGTCAGACCTTTCATCTTTAAAGTACCTATATGAAATGACTAGGAGGAAGGGCAATGATAGAAAATCACAGTCTCAGAAGAATGGAAATGCATGTGACCCAAGGACAACAGAAAGGCATTTTGACTTATGTAGGATACAGCATATGGAATGTGGACAGAATTATTGTCATTTTGGAAAATGAATAAGTAAATCTGAAAGAAAATGTAAAATAGTCAAGGTCTAAGAGTAAGTCACCAAGTTTAGAGGTCTCTGAAATTGTCACTAATGTGATGAACATTATTATTCTTGCTTAGCATTCATTAGTACACACAAATCTAATGAGCCCTGGTCTGGTGAGCTGTTGAGTAAAACAATTTCTCCTATTTCTAATCTTCAAATTACGAGTATTCATTACATTCTTTCCCAAGGTGACTTTATAGTGGGTAGCAAAAACAATTGATTTATCTAGATGATGATTGATTTTCCCCCACAGAAATTATTCTTTTTAATAGCTAGATTATATTAATGAAATTATTTAAACAGTATGATTAAAACTTTCCTCCAGAAATCAATGGGGATCAGAGCATGAGTGGATAAAAGATAGGGATTTCACATTTCCAAAATTTAATACCCTGCCAAATGGCATAATAGGTTCATTTTTCACCCTAAACATATTTTGCCATGATTGTTTTTCCAATGAAAGAATTTTTGTCCTGTCAGCCTTGCTACTAATACATTAGTAGTTAACTGCTAAATATGTACAGACAGTTTAAAAATCATACGTAACATTTAGCTTTAGGGACATTATATTTGCAAACCTCTTATATAAATAAGGGAAACAATTTAAGCTAATCTCATTTAAAATATATGGTGGAAAAGAAAATGAGCTACTGAAGCAGTTTGTTTGTTGTTTCTCTACCATATAAATCCAACTTTATACAATGATTCCATGTCCTTTGGTTAGCCAACACTGCAATTATGGGCTGAGATCCAAATGAAACAAGATCATTGCCATGGCTTCTTCCCAAATTCAATCCCAGAAAAAAATGTGAATCACACCATGCTGAATATAATTTTGTACCTTTCCCTAAAACAGAACAGTGTGAGTGCCTCTCTTGAGGATAATTTCATCCAAAGGCCAACATGATGATTAGTTTTCCTTGTTCAGATTTCACCATATTATCAGAAATTTCATTCATGTTTCTCCCCTCCCTTCCAACTTTCTGGTCTAGATACCTCATATTACACTTTCCTTTGCACACTCTACTCACAAAGACCCCTACATAGTCTTCACCTGCTCCTACCACCTGCCCATTAGAATGCAAGCTACTAAGAATTTTTTTTTTTGCATATAGTAAATGTTTTATCTAAACTAACCCTATCTCTGTCCCTGCTGAGTGAAAAGATATAGAAAATGATGAAAGGTTAGTAAATGAATAGAGTGCTGAGCCCTGGAAGTTGCATTTTCCTGAGTTCAAATTTGACCTCAAAAACTAATAGTATGAAACTAGAGAAATATAACTTCTCCTTGCCTCAATTTCCTCAACTGTTAAATGAAGATATAATATCACCTATCTCCCAAGATTTTTGTGAAGATTTATTTCATCACATCAAATAAAATTTGTAAAGCACTTAGCATAGCTTCTGGCATAAAGGAGGCACTTAATAAATATTTCTTTCTTTCTTTCTTCTAATCAATTTCCTGTGACAATGGCAGAATATTGTTTAAGGCTTTCCTAGAGCCCATCATATCATACAATAACAGTATCTATCTCCTTCTTAAGTTTATTCTTCTACACTGGCATTCAGTCTGGCTCAGTAATATTCCTAGTCAATACATCAAAATACTGCATTGTCAGAAAATTCTTTATTTGAAAGAGGTAAAAATTAAAGAAGGGATTAGAACATGAACAAGAGAACTAATCACTTTTCCTAATAAAGATACGGTGAAAGTAAAAGAAGTAGCACTGAAAATAAATTACTGTATAATTCCATTTGATATGCATTTTGGCTAATGAATAAAAGGCTAGATTTCAGATTCAGGATGACTAAAGTTCAGGTCCCAGTTCTGATACACATTGGCTGCATGACCTACATAGAAAGCTCACTTAATTTAATTCCTCTATTGACTAAGGAGTCTCTCTAAAACTAAATTGTTGAATAGTTGTTAGTGTGCATTGAAAGAGGGAATTTTATTCACTGGGAGCTCCCTGTGCCTACGGAATCACAGGTATGGCCAATTACTTTTTAAGCTAAATGCACACACAAACAATTCTATTTTAAGAAATTGCATAAGTATATTTATAACTGCCTCACACTTATTTATCATAAGTATTATCCTGGAAAAAAAGAAGAGGTTCTGAATATAACAAGCACCAAGTAGCATTTTTAAAACCTTATTTAATATTTATTTCCCCCCAATTGCATGTAAAACAATTTTAACATTCATTTTTTCTTAAAATGTCAAGTTCCAAATTCTCTCTCTACATGTATAAGGTTGTAGTCATGCAAAATATTTTTTCATGTAAGTCAGTCTGTGAAAGAAAATACAGACAAAAAAGAAACTTAAGAAAAATTAAGTAAAGAAAAAATACCTTAGACCTGCATTCAAGTTCTTCTAGTTCTTTCTCTGGGAATTAGCAGCATCTTTCACCATAAGGCCTACAGAATTGCCTTGGATCACTGTATTCCTGATAATAGTTAAGTTATTCATAGATCATCATGTAATCATTCTGTTATTGTATACAATGTTCTCCTGGTTCTGCTCATTTCACTGCATCAGTTCATGTCCAGGTCTTTCTGAGAGAACTTTGTTAGTTTCTTAAAGCACAATAAGTATTGCATCATAATCATATGCAACAACTTATTTAGTCATTCCCCAATTGATGAACACCTTAATTTCTAATTCTTTGCCACCACTAAAAAAAACAAAAACCAAAAACGGCTATAAAGATTTTTATACACATAAGTCCTTCTCCTTTTTTTCACCTCTTTGGGACCCAGACCTACTAGTGGTATTGCTTGGTCAAAGGGTATGCATGCATGGTTTTATATTCCTTTGGATATAGTTCCAAATTCCTCTACAGAATAGTTGAATCCATACACAACTTTACAAATAGTACATTAATGTCCTATATCACCTTCAACATTTGTCATTTTCCTTTTTTTGTCATATTAGCCAGTCTGACAAGTATGAAGTAGCTCAGGCTTTTTTTTTTTTTTTTTTTTTAAAATTTGCATTTCTCTTATCAAAAATCACATTTTTTTTTATATGACTATGTAATATGACCCCAATTGATAAATGAGAAAAAGATATGTATCTTTTTCTCATTTATCAATTGAGAAATTATTCTTATTACTATAAATTGGACTCAAGTTTTCTATGTTTGAGAAATGAAGTCTTTGTCAGAGAAACTTACAGTAAGTTTTTCAGAGCAATGATTACCAAATATGTATTTCCCTCCATCCCATTTATCTGTCTATGTTTCTGTTTCTATCTCTGTCTCTCTTTTCCTTCTTCTCTCCCTCTTTCTGTCTTCCTCTCTTTTGCTTCTTCTCCTTTTATCCTTTCCATTCTCAAAAGTATTTTGCTTCTGACTTTTACCTTTATCAACTGCCCTTCCTTCTATTAGCTCCCTCTCACTTCTCTTATCCTTTTCCCTTCCTACTCTCCTGTATGGTTAGATATAGTTCTACATTAATTTGAGTGTATGTATTATTTCATATTTGAACCCACTCCAATGAGAATAAGGTTCATATGCTCCCTTCCCTGTTTTTCCCATTTCTGCTTTGAGCCTTAAAATTTCTTTTAGGTCAGATATTTTATCCCATTTTCCCTTTCTCCCTTTTCCCCAAATGCTTTCCCCTTTTTTCAGTTCATTCTTCTTTCTCATCCATTAATTTTATATTTTTTAGACAACCATTCCATCACATTCAACTCATGCTTCTGCTTTCTGTCAATGTATACGCCTAACTGGCCTAAAAATGAAAAAAGTTATTAGAAATTATATATTTTTCTTTGGAAGAATATAAACAATTTAACCTTATTGAATCCCTTATGATTTCCCTTTCCTGTTTATCTTTTAATACTTCTTTTGCATCTTGTATTGGAAAATCAGATTTTCTGTTTAGCTCTGATCTTTTCATCAGAAATACTCGAAAATCCTCTATTTGGACTTGAAAGTGCGCTATTGAGCATCCATTTCCTCCCCTGACAGAGTATACTTAGTTTTGCTAAGAAGGTGCTTGTTGGTTGTAAATCTTCCTTCTTTGCTCTCTAGAATATCAAATTCCAGGCTGATTTCAGATCCTTTAATACAGAAGGTGCTAAATTGTGTTATCCTGCCATGATATTTGAATTGTTTCTTTTCAACTGCTTGCAGTATTTTCTCCTCGAAGTGGAGAATTTGGCTATAATATTCCTGGGAGTTTTGTTTTGGGATTTCTTTCAGAAAGTGATCAATATATTCTTTCAATTTCCATTTTATTCTTTGATTTTAGACTATCAGAGTAGTTTTCCTTGACAATGTCTTGAAAAATGATGTCTAGACTCTTTTTTGATACTGATTTTCAAGTAATCAAATTTAAATTATCTTTTCTGAATCTATTTTCCAGGTTATTTGTTTTTCCAATGAGATATTTCACATTTTCTTCTATTTTTTTCATTCTTTTGATTTTGTTTGATTCTTGATGTCCCATAGTGTCATTTGCTTCTATTTGCCCAATTTTAGCTTCTAAGGTATGAATTTTTTTTTTCAGTTAGCTTTTTTACAACTTTTGTCATGTGGTCAATTCTACTTTTTAAAATTCTTTTCTTCAATGACTTTCTGTATTTCGTTTTCTGTTTGGCCAATTCTGCTTTCAAAGGCATTCTTTTCTGCATTTGGTTTTCATGCCTCATTTACTATTTAGTCTATTCTGTCTTGAAAGGTGCTAATTTTTTTTTTGTTTGTTTTGTTTTTTTGTCTCCTTTACCAATCAATTGACTTGTCTTTTGTGATTTTTCTGCATTACTCTCATTTCTCTTCCCAATTTTCCTTCTACTTCTCTTACTTTATTTTTAAAAAATAGTGTTCTATTTTTTTCAATTACATATGATAATAGTTTGCAATATTCATTTTTAAAAAAGATTTTGAGTTCCAAATTTTGCTGTCTTTTCAAGCAGCAAAAAATCAATATTAGTTATACATGTACACTAATTTTAATATATTGCCATATTAGGCATGCTGTGAAAGAAAAATCAGAACAAAGGGAAAATCATGAAAAAAAATTAAAAAGTAAAAATAGTTAGCTTCAATCTGCATTCAGCTTCCATAATTTTTTCTCTGAATGTGATTGGCATTTTCCATCACGTCTTTTGGAAATTTCTTGGATCACTGTATTGTTGAAAAGAGCTGATCGTTATATAATCTTGCTATTACTGTGTACAGTGTTC
Source organism: Antechinus flavipes (assembly GCF_016432865.1). Taxonomy (NCBI): domain Eukaryota; kingdom Metazoa; phylum Chordata; class Mammalia; order Dasyuromorphia; family Dasyuridae; genus Antechinus; species Antechinus flavipes. The sequence continues at coordinate 390,405,719 of NC_067398.1, forward strand.
TCATTATTTTGTTCACTTCACTAAGTATCAGTTCATACAAGTCCAGGTTTTTCCAAAATCAAACTTCTCATCATTTCTTATAGTACAATAGTATTCTTACAGAACAATATAGAACAATAGTATACAATAGTATAGTACTATACTACAACTTGTTCATAACTCTACCAATAGTGAATTAGTGTCAAAGTTTTCCAAAATATCCTCCAAAATTTATCATTTTCTTTTTCTGTCAGCTTAGCCAAAATTCTTTGACCATTTATCATTTGGGGAATGACTTTTGGTCTTATAAATTTGACTTAGTTCTCTTTATGGTTTAGAAGTGAGACTTTATCTTTTAAAAATGAGATTTAGAAATCAGAAACACTGGCTGCAAAAGTTCTTTCTCATTTTTCTACTTCCCTTCTAATTTTAGTTGCACTGGTTTTGTTTGTACAGAAACTTTTTAATTTAATATAATCAAAATTATCCATTTTGGATTTTGTAATGTTGTGTATTTCTTGTTTAGTCATAAATTCTTCCTTTTTCTAAAGGTCTGATAGGTAAACACTTCTTTGCTCTCCTAATTTGCTTATAGTATCACCTTTTATGTTGAAATCATGAAACCATTCTGCAAATATGTATTGTATCTAGGATATACTGCAACATATTTAACATATATAGGACTGCTTGCCATCTTGGGGGGTGGGGGTGGAGGGAGGGAGGGGAAGAAACGAAACATAAGCGAGTGCAAGGGATAATGTTGTAAAAAAAAATTATCCTGGCATGGATTCTGTCAATACAAAGTCATTATTAAATAAAATAAAATTTGAATTTAAAAAAAAAAAAAAGAAATCATGAAACCATTTTGGACGTATGTTGGTATAAGGTGTGGATGGTGGTGTATGCCTAGTTTTTGCCATACTGTTTTCCAGGTTTTTTTTAGCAGTTTTTGTCACATAGTGAATTCTTATCACAGAAGCTGGAATTCTTGAGTTTATCAAACAGTAGATTATAGTCATTTACTACTATGACTTGTATACCTAATCTATTTCACAGATCTACCACTGTATTTCTTAATTTCCTGGATTTGTGTTGACAAATAGACTGTCACATAATTTGTATTACCTATAGTTATTTTAAATGGAATTTTTCTTTCTTTGTCTTACTACTGGCCTTTCTTGGTCATACAAAGAAATCATTACATTTTATGTGTATTTATCTTGTATCCTACAACTTTGCTAAAGTTGTTAAATTATTTCAAGTCATTTTAAAGTTAATTCTTTAGAATTCTTTAAGTATACCATCATATAATTTGCAAAGAATGATAGTTTTATTTCCTCTTTGCCTATTCTAATTCCTTCCATTTCTTTTTTCTTCTCTTATTGCTAAAGCTAACATTTCTAGTATGATATTTATTAGTGATGATAATGGGCATCCTTGTTTCTTTCCTGATTTTATTAAATATGTTTCCAGATTACTCTAATTTTTAAAAAAATTCCAATTGAAAACACTAGAGTGCATTCCTGGTATAAATCTCACCTGGTCAGTGTATTGTCCTAATGATAAATTACTATAATCTCATAGAGAATATTTTATATAAAAATTTTGCATCAATATTCATTAGGGAAATTAGCATATAATTTTCTTTCATAGTTTTGACACTTTCTGGTTTAGGTATCAGCACCATATCTGTGTAATAAAAGTAATTTGGTGGGACTCAGTCTTCAGTTGTATTTTCAAATAGCACGTAGTATTAGCATTTTAGAATATTATAAAGTATATTTTTATATATTTAAAATTGAGACTATGATGCAGTATTAGAATTACTTGTTATTCAAAGATTTGGTAGAATCTATTTGTAAATCCATCTATCTCTGTAGATTTTTCTTGGGGAGTTCATTGATGGTTTGTTCAATTTATTTTTCTAAAATCTGGTTTTTAAGTACTTGCTCCTCTGACAATCTGGACAATTTATAGTTTATAAATATTCATCCATATCACTTAGATTGTCAGATTTAATGGAAAACATTTGAGCAAAATACCTACTAGCTATTCTTTTAATTTCCTATCTGTTGATGGTGAATGCACCTTTTTCATTTTTGACACTGGTAATTTGGTCTTTTCAATGACATTAAATAAAGGTTTATCTAATCTCCCCCCTCTTCCTCTCTTCCCACCCCATAAAACCAGCTCTAGTAGACTTCTTAGTTAGTTGTGTCTCATTAACCAAGGTTTGTTCAGTCTTCCAAGAGTCAGACTCCTAATTCCCCACACTGTTCAAAAAGTGTAAAGTCTTGTGGTTTAGACTGAGGTTCCAGTCAAATCCAACTAGCTTCAAGGTTCCTGCTGCCTGTTTCTGTGGAGCCAGCCTGGACTTTATACTGGTTACTCATTCCACTCTTCTTGGGTTGACCCAGAAAGAGCCCTGTTCTATCTCATGTCTTCTTTGTTTTTCATCAGTCTTTGTTCACCCTGATAGGCAAATTTGTTTTGCTTGTGGGGGCGGGGTGGGGAATTGAAGAGCTTGAAATTTTCTGACCTATTGTGCTATCTACCCAGAATCCTCATGTCTTTTAATTAGATCTATTTTTGCTTTTTCTTTGTCTAAGATCAGTCTTGCTACCCCTATTTTTTAAAACTTTAACTGAAACTTAATATTTTCTGTTGCACCCTTTTTCTTTTACTCTGAATCTTTCTGCTTTAAATATGTTTCTTGTAAACAACATATTGTAATATTCTATATTTTTAATCCACTCTACTATTCACTTCTGTTTTATAGGAGAGTTCATCCCATTCACATTTACAGTTATGATAACTAACTGTGTATTTCTCTAAATCCTATTTTTCCCCTGTTTATACTTTTGTCTCCTTTTTACTCTTTCCCTCCTCAGCAATGCTTTGCTTCTAACCATCACCTGTCTCAATTTTCTTTCCCTCCCATCACTTCTTTTCTCTTTTCTTTTCCCTTCTGCTGGGGGCCCTTGGTTGCTGATCTCTGCTGTGGTTTATAGTTTCTTGCTCATAAGCCTGGATACTACTTGTGCTGGGATCCACTTTCCTTTTTTCAAGTGAGATAGACTTTTTCTGAAGTCCTTCTACATTTTCTTGGATGGGAAAATTGACTTGTCAATTCTATCCCTCCAAAATTATTTTAGAGGATTGATTTAATATTGTTTCTGAGGAAAACTGGTGAGCGCTCGAGCAACTTCCTGGCTTCTCTCCACTATCTTGGCTTTGTCAACTTCAACCTTTAAAAGATCATCAATAGGAACATTAGTAATTAACAAATTATAAGTCACCTTTCCTATCTATGTATAATCCTTTTGATGATATCAAAAGATGATATCAAAATATCAAGGATATCTTGCAGATGGATACTAGTAGAAAAACAAGTTGGCTTTTCTAAGTGATACTCTACATTATACATCTTTACCAATTTAAAATTAACTTAAAGATGTAGATAATATATCTTCTTATGATTATTATTTCATGATTATTAAAAAAATTTACCTTTAGTAGAAGTTAACATTCAATAGAAAGAAATAACAACTTATATGTTCTTTAATAACAACCATTCATCAAAAATTATTTAAACTTCTTTGAAAGATAACAAGAGGAATGATCCTGTTCAAATGATCTTCTAACTATAAAACAGAGACATGCAAGCTCAGCAAAGGTATAACTGTAATGAAGGATATTTTATACAAAGATCAGTTTCAAGAGACATTTCCTGTGGATTGTAAGGTCCTATAGATACTTTTGAATATTTTTAGATAGTATTGTGCTGATTACCTCAAGCTGAAAAACAATATTAAATCTCCTGAAAAAGATTTGTAAACACTCATAGGAGGTTAACCTCATCATCAGCGAGAAAGATGAGGAATGAAATAGATGAAAAATATCTATTGCCAAGATTATGGTTCTGGATATTATCTATCAGTAGGTACATCTGGAACAGATAATAAAGACAGCTATTTGGGTCGAGTTCAATAAGAAGACGACAACAAGATAAAATGTCTTTGAAAAACATGAAAGTTCCTTTAATGTCCTCCAAACTACTCATGACTCCAAAGTCCCTTTTATTTTAAAAGCCAACATTGGCCCAGTCTATAACAACCAAGATATGGATAGCATAGAACTCTGAAGAATTAAACTGAATATCACACAAAAGGCATTGCAAGGTACATATAGATATAAGCAGGCTGGAGCATAAAACTTATAAATTATCTTGAAAAGTAGGAGCAATAAAAGACATCAAGAAATTGTTATAAGAAGAAGAGATGGGATGATCACATGGTAAGACTGAGACATGACAGGATATGTGTAGGGAACTTATGGGAAATGGGAAAGACCCCATGGTGAGCCTCTTGAAGTTTGGATCAGTTTTTGGTTTTTTTGGCACTTGGCACAAGCTTTGGAACATAATATCTACTTTAAAAATGCCTACTGGGTTGACTTGATAAGAGGCAAGGCAAAGAATGAACAGACTTGGAGGAATCTGCATAACTGGAGGGGAAACTTAAAAGCCAATAATACCACAGATCCAATTGAGTATTTGAAAAAGTATGTCCAACTTCAGCTTTAAAAACTGAAAGAAAGAAAAGAAGTAAATGTCCTATTTAGAAACAGTTGATAATTTTGTTTGCTTTTTGAGGGAAGAGCTTGGTGGTAGGGATTGTTGTTGTTAAGGGAGGTCTGCCAAAGATGGCGATAAAATGTTAAGCTTGTGCTTTCTTACCACCCCTTAAGAATTATAGCTTCCTCAAGCCCAAAGGTAAAAACCAATCTCCATGATTTTAAACCAGAGTTATAACTACAGTACAGGTGGGGATATTGAAAAAAAAAAAAAAAAAAAGAACCTGGCTGGATTATAAGGATTGATATAGCCTCAGCTTTAAAAAAGTTAACACAAAAAGGAATTTTAGAAAATGAGAGGTGTAATGACCGCATATTTAAAATCTGCCGGAGTCAGGAATTCAGGTTAAGAGAAAATCGTCGATCTTTATTCTTAGTGGAGGTGAAGAAGGATCAAAGGTAAAGGGGAATCGGAGATGAGGGGGGATGCTAGGTGAAGGGGTGTCACCATAGCAATGTGAGCAGCCGTGACAAGCCACCAGCCAGCAGTCTCTCTTTCTGCTTCCCTTTCCACTCCCCTGGCTCCACCCACCAAAAACATCATTTCTTATACAACACATCAGGACTTGCACAAAGAGTGGGCGGGGTCCATTCTTTCTCCAAGCATATATAATAATAGAGTATGGTCCAATTAGTATTTAGCCTCATGTGTCTGGGACCTCAGTGCATCAACCTGAGCTTCAGCTCATTACAGAGAGGCTAGTAACAAAACATGTGTTAACATTATATTTACACGCACATGAATGCACACAGACAAAGAGAGTTTGTAGGAGTTGATAAGAGGCTTTGTAGGAGTTACCTTGGGTATAGAGAGTAAGGAGAACTTTTGGATATATCCCAGTTTGTCAAAATATTTACTATAACACTAAGAAATGAATACAATATGGAAACTATAACTTGATCAGTATAGAATACAATGTAACTACTGCCTCCTTTGTTCTAAATAATTCTTCATTTCTCTCTCCTTTTCTCCCTTCTTCCCCCCTAGTTTCTTTCCTCCATTGTCTTGCTTCCTCCTCTTCCCTTCCTTTCTTCCTTCCTTTCTCTTCCTTCCTATCCTTTAAATTGGATCTTTGACCTCATTGATGTAGGGATGTCCCTTTAGACCTTCCCTCTACCAAGGCAGACTGGCTTCTTTTTTGCAGTTTTTAATCTTAGAGATTTGTCTGGTGGCATTGCCAGTATGTGCCACAGATAGAACTTGAACCCAGGCTTTTCTAACTGCAAAGAAAGCACTCTATCGACTGTTTCATGCTGCTTCTATCTTAACTTCCTTTTTGAATGTCTCTTATAAACCCCTTTGAAAACTTGTGAAATCTGAAGAATTCTTCTCCAAATATCATTTTAAAATAAGTAAAGAAAATGCTAAATTTCAGTGAAAGTCTAGTGTAAATACAGATACAATTTGCATTTATTCAGCCTAATATCTTAGGCTATGTTCATAGGAGAGTCTAAATCAAAGGAGATTTCTTGAGGAGAGTGCAAGATCTGTGCATGACTAGGGTGAGAGCTTGACCATGTAGAACTGGCATGAAGGAAGGGGGGAGATGTAGCCTATTTTTTGTCACTTAGAGATTATTCCAAGAGAAGCTCTAATCTCCTATGTGGGATAAAAGCCCTGGAAAGCTGTAGTTTATCTTGCCCTATAGGGTGGAAGGGTAGCCTGGATACAGAAATGGAGAATTGAATCTTGCTGATAATTCCTTAGTAAGATTTAACCTAGTGAAAATGGCGGGAGGTCAAAGAAATAAGGAAAGAAAGAATTAATGAGGTCTTTGTTGAAGTATCTAATGATAAAATTGAGGGAGTCAGAGGTCCAATTGATAATAGCAAGGATGGTAAAAAATTGATGTCATTTCTGCATGAGTTGGGGGATTTAGGTTAGAGATTCAGGACAGAGGGATATTGTTCAACTTACTCTTTACTTAAACTGGCCTGTCTACTCTGTGCCTTGAGACATGATGCCTTTTTGTTGTTTCCATGAAAGCTAACACTGGAAGGCATGGTATCTGTGAAGGTGTAGTGGCAGCTGCATATTGAACAGGAGTTTATAGTTCACAGTCAAGGCTAGTCATCCTGAGAAATTTCATTTTCCTGGGGGGAAAAAAGCCCAAGAGACCTTACATCAAAAAGATGAAAGCTAGAGGCAGATACACAATGACTTATAAATGTTGTCTGAAGACTGTGTGTTGAATGTCTCAAATTCCTCCCTGCTCATTTTGCAAAAGGCCATGCAGATAATTAAATGACATCATGTTCATAAATCTCTGATCTGTCTTAATTTCCTGAGCATAGGAAACAGCTTGAAGTGGGGGTTGGAATAAGAAATGGAGTGTACTGCTTCTTGCCATCTGATAATGAGTATAATCATGTATCTAAACCAAAATGCACCACTACCTGTAAGAAATGTGACCATGCATAAAAGCAATAAATAAAAACCAGTCCAGGAATAAAGAGAACAAGCAAAGCAGTATATCAACGACAACACTAAAAATAGTTCAACTAGAAACTAATGAGATGCTACTAGACTGTTCCCTTCTGCATCCAGCAGACTTTGGGATAGCATTCTGAGTCCCAAATCCATTTTCTATCAAATACTGATGTTCTGTTTTCCTAGAGGCAGGTTAATATTCCCTCCCCATGAGGGCATATAATGAGAGTTCTATAGAAAATGTCCCTTTCACATATAGTCTCTGTACTCCTAGGAAACAGAAAAGTTAATGTTGCCTCAACTATTTCCATCTTTCTGGAGTTGAGATATAATCAATATGAGTTGGGTTATTGATCTTGGGAAATTGAGGAGAACATAATTGTCAGAATGATTTACTTGATACTGAAAGGCAGAAAAAGATACTGGGACATCACTGGTATCATAGATATGATTGATTGCTCTCAGTTTTATCACATATGAAGTATAAGAATTAATATTTTTGTTTATGACAGTTTTTGGTTATAAGAATTCAGTGTGTGATACCCAACAGATTATTCATTCTTTTGCTGTTGGTTTGATGCAGGAGAAGGATGGCATTAGCACTGGCCAATAAAGAAGAGTTTGCAGAGGGAACCTTTGCAACTTGATTTCTTCATAAGATCTCAGACACTTATGGGATGAATCCTCTAACAATTCTGGAATTGATAAGCAAGGAAACTAATATGTGAGCTAAAAATCAAGTCATTAAACTCTGATCCATCAATCAATGTCTTCTGTGCTTTATCTATTTTTTTCTCCATATCAGAGGTCAATGAATATATGTCAAGGGTATCTATGAATTGAATAGAGGTCAGACCATTCCAGGTTTTCATAATGATATGGGGAAAAGGTCATGGATATTAGAACCCAGGTTGCATCAAACCACAGTGGCCATCATTTCACTCTAGGGAAGGCATGCATATGTTGGCTATTCATCACACTGCACACACATATTTGCAGAGTTGTCCCTTATTCTCACCTCTGGCAATTAGACTAAAAATATAGAATAAATATATTACATATATTTGTAACCAGAAGATAACAATGTGAAGAGCAAAACTGGTTGACTTTTCCTTGCTTCTTTCCATTCTTCCTCCCCTGTGGGAAGCTATATACTTCCAGACTACAGGAGTCTACAGGGCCATCTAGAGGCCTTAATGGCTGGGCCTGGAGTAAAGAAGATTTAGCCTTATGAGTTCAAATCTGACCTCAATACTTACTAGTTGTGTGAGCATGGACAAGTCACTTAATACTGTTTGCCTCAGTTCCTTATATATATAAAATGAGCTAGAGAAGGAAATGACAAATCATTCCAGGATGACAAAGAGTTGCATATGACTCAACAACACACTGGTTTACAAAATGACACTACATAGGTCTTGGCTTTGAGCATTACCTCTTCTACTCAAGTCCTCTACTTCTCCCTACTCAGAAAGCTGAATGTTTGCCTAAATTCCCTCCTTCCCCCTCATCCTAGGAAAACAAGATTTAATCAGCCACACATAGTTTTAATAATAAACTCACTAGCCTAAAGGAAAAGAAAAGCATGAAGTCTGCCTTTCAATTCTGCCCATTGAGAACTTCAAAGAAGTATTAATGATGAAAGAAAAATTCTGAACCTCTTGACCAACCCTGAATGATTGATTCTCTTTACCTATTTTTTTTTTTTTAAGAATTCCAGGTTAAATTTCAGCTAGCTATAGGTGTCCTCCCACTAATACCCCCTTATCTCTGTATTTTGCTGATGTATGGTTATAAACATACAACTTTCATGGTTGACCTTACATTTTATGCAATGAAAAAAACAAAATCAGAAAAGTAACAGCAAGCATTAATCACAGCAAGGAAACAAATTAGAACCAATTGGGGGAGGAAAGAATTAGAGCGGTTTTTTTTTTTCCTTTAATATTTTCTTAAAGAGAATAATTCAATATCCTCTTTTACATATGGATATAGTTTCTATTTTTCCAAACACCATCATTGTCTTCTTCTCTGCCTTTATTTAAAAGAAGGAAGACCAAAAGGAAGACATCCATGTCACCATTTTTCATCTTCTAATGTGTCTCCGCCTCTCTCATGGACAATTTGAAAGCATCCTTTGGGACAAGATAATGTCATGAAGTCTGATCAAAGCTGAGAGAAATTCCAAACGTGGATGAACAAGTAGAAGGAAGAAAGAAAATACAAGTCCTATGGTTCTTAGGAAAATACTTCTTATATTCAAAACTTCATTCCTATCTGAGGAGAAACTTTAAATACCCTCTTATTCTTTATTTTGCAGTCTAATTTCCTTTGATCCTTGATGAAGTTTTGGTCCTGAGTTATCAATTCATCTAATCATCTTTGCCAGCCACTCAGTTTCTCATTTGCCTGTTTTAATTGCTGAGAACAACTCATAGGATAGGAAAAGCATCCCTGAACAGTTCAGGCCTACAGGTTCAGTCTGAGTGGACAGCCCAAATTAGTTTTGTGCTGCTCCACTTTTTGATTTTTCTTATACAAAATTACTTAGGTCCTCTGAAAAAGGGTATTATAATTATAATATAAATTAAAAGTATATATTATAATTTTATTGATGGGAACTAATCACATGTTTCTCTGGGGATTCAGAATCTGGCCTCTTATAATTTCAAATAGATAACAACTAGAATAAAAAAAGCAGTCCAGTATTAAATAAGAAAGGGAAAACATGTAATGAAGAAGATAATCCAGACAGTTGTTATTTATTCATTTCATTGATGACCAACTCTTTATGACCCAATATCTTGGTAAAGATACTGGAATGGTTTGCTTTTTCCTTTTCTCTACTCTTTGTATCACCCAGATATCCCCAAACTGTCAAACAAACTATTGGAATAGAGAGAAATATGAGAAATACTAAAAGTGAGAGAAAAACAAAAGACTAACTAGTTACATAGAATTAATACTTCTGTTTTATTTGTTACTTAACATATTTCATTGACAGATATTACTGAAAAGAATCTTAGAAATAATGAAAATTTCATTAATGAGGAGATAGGGTACAAGTTCAGCTCTGTTCCTCAGGTAGAGATGAAGCATCAAGTCATCATTCTCTCCACCAATTGGGAGTAGCTTATACCCAATAGTCTGGGCTTAAAACCTTGATTATAGGGATAATAAGGCTTAATTCTCCAAACAAGAAGATTTGGAAGGAAGTTAAAAGAAAATGTAGCCTAATGACATAGTCAATATGTAATTTGCAGACTTCTCTACTTCTCTCTATTAAGCATAACCATGTTGCTGATGTTACTCATATCCCACTTGGTTTAAAGAATCAACAGAGTGGTAAGCCCATACAACTAGACAATATTTGTATTGTTCCACCATCTTGGTTTACTCTTGACAGAATCTTTCTATCCTCTTCTCCTCATATCTTAATGGTGATGCACTTCTTGTGCATCCTACAGAAACAACTTTGTTGCACTCCCATTGGAGGTTCTACTTCTGGAGAGAGACCTTTCTAGACAATAAGTATATGCTTTGTTTTTGTTTTTGTTTTGTATTTCAGTAAGTGTGTTCAGTAGACATCTCCCTGTAGAGCTATCCACCTTTTAATCCTGATACAATTAGCCCTTGTTTCATCTATATCCTATACTCTCGGGGGCAAAAAAGTTTGTTTAGTTTTTTTTTTTTTAGATCTGTTTTGTCCTAGAGAAAAGGAATTGTATTTGAGTTCCACATCAGCTTCCTCAGAGAGACATAGGATATTGGTTTGAGTTGCATGGTGGTGTTACCATGAGGAAGAAGATTCTTGGCATTGTGAATCTAACCCTGTTGCAAGGTCAAATAACTCCTTGACTATTTTTGCTTATGAAGGCCTAAATAATCCAAAGTGCAGAAATCAAATTACTCATTCCCTAAAGGTGTACAATATCTATCTGTTTATTTGGGTTTTGGGGATAAAATAGATTAATTTTCATCTTGCTTCTTTGCCCATTATCCAGCTATGACAAACATATTGAACATCAAAATGCACCTATAATTATTAAGGATGATGGCAATGACTACATTTTTCAGATACCAAAGGCTCTATAAATAAAATTGCTTTATTTTGTTTTTTCCACATGCTTGTAAATTATGAGACATTCAAGTGTGGAAGTGTCAAATTAAAAACAAAGGATTACATACCTCATTTCTCCCTTGTGACTTTCTGAAGCACTGTAGAAATAGGTGAAGCCATAATAAAATCCATATAAAAATTGTGACTGGTTACATTATCCTTCAAGTTCTCATAGAAATGTGATTGTGATCGATGTTACCCTTGATCACTTAATTTCCCCTAAAGTTATATCCTAACAAGTTAATTCTAAGGTAATGAAGTATTTCCAATGAGGGACATAAAATCCAATTTATGGTTAATCATATTTCTATAAAATTAAGGCTATAAAATTCAAATTAATCCTAAACTACAAAATTGAGTAATTTCTCTAAATTCAAACCAGTCATCTGATACCTATGACCTTAAACTCAGATTTATGTTAAGAACAAATATCTTTCCTTCAAGAGAAATAAATTTAATTTCTTGTCAAGAAAAGTGGCATCTGAAATCACAGGATTTTAGAGTTTGAAAGGATCTTAGAAGCCATCTAGTTTCCTCTGTACCTAAAAATTATCATCTCCAAAACATCCTTGACAAATAGTCATATAGACTTTACTTTGTGAAAGGAGAGGGAGGAAGAAAAAAGCAGGGGATGAGGAGTGGGAGAAGTAGTAGAGGAAGAAAGGTGAGAAGAGGAGGAGGAGGAACCAAAGATTGAAGGGAGAAGAGAAGCAGGAATAGGAGAAATGGAAAGAGGAGAAGAAAATAAAAAAAAATAAAATTATGTTCAATTAAAAACTAAATAACCAAATATAATGGAAATTTGAGTAAGAGAAATTACATATTCTTTAACCCTATCTTTCAAATTAAATACTATTTTAAAAAATAGAGATACAGGATTGATTTTTTTTTTTTCTTTATTCATGTTCACAAAGTTCCTAAAATTTTTCAATGCATTTCTTGGACATCTCTAGACTTTTAGCTACAAATGCCTGTGCTAAAGTGTTGTTTGACCTATATTATCTTAATTAATAGACCTTAGTGCTTCATGTTTACATCCCAGATAAAATATAAAGTATTCTGTTAAACATTTAAAGTCTTTCATAACTTGAGTTCTTAATTTTTAGTGTAATACTTTATTATCCAACTAGCACTCTCAGATACAACTGCTCTAGCCCATATGCTCTTTCTTCTCACATGACATCTCATCTTTATAATTTTCTCCACCTTGTGTTTACCTGGAATGCTCTTCTTCCTCTTTGCTTGCCTTCCTTCAAATTCCTCCTCAAATCCCATCTTTTGAAGGAAGACTTTTCTTTTTTCCTCAGAAAATTCCCACTCTTGGTTGTTTTTTATCTACTTCATATATATCTTATATTTCCCACTCATTATAATGTGAGCTTCTTGAGGACAGGAAACACTTTTTTTTTTTTTTTTTTTTTTGGTGGCGGGGGGCTTTCTCTATATTTTCAGCACTTAGCACCATACTGGTATGTGATGAGTGGTGAATAAATGTAAGGTGACTTATTAATAAAATCATCACCTGCTTACAGTATGAAACAATTTCTCAAACCAACAGCATAACTCAAGGAAATTGGATAGTGATTTCAGTCTGGAAAATAACTTTGATTTCTTGCTTTTGCTAAAAATACTTCTAGTTATTTGCCAAAAAAAGTGATTCTATTCATTGTCTAATACCATTTTTTGTTGTTTGTTACTTTGTCAATACTCTTGTGTTAGTATGGTTTAATATTTAATATTTATTTATGGAGACTTGTAGCTTTGGTGAGTGTGAAGGTGAGAATGGCCAATGAGGATCTAGTCCTGTTATAGAAAAAACTAAACAAAATGAATCTATGTATTTGAAAGGTACCATAGAATGCTGACCTTGGAGTCAGTAGACTTGGATTTAAATGCTGCCTCTGATGTTTTCCACTTATATAACTTAAGGTAATTCATTTAACCCCACTGGACCTCAGTACGCTTATTAGTTAAATAAAAGATTCAACTAATTGATCTCTGAGGTTGCTTTCATCTTAGATCTATAATCCCATGACGTATATAAGTCAAGTAATAGAACATTGTTTTCTGACTGAACAAGGTTCATCTCCCAGAGAGAGGATGAGGGACAGGTAAACAGAAACAGAATGATAATGAATCCCTGACTGCAGTGCTGGACATCAAAGGAATTCTACAACTTTTTATGTATATTCTTGTCCTGATTATTCACTGGGTCAAAAGACTCTGTGGTCTGATTACCATACAGTAGTGCATTTGAAAATAGGACACAGTTCCTTTTAGGTAAAATAAGCTTCCTTTTATCTGAGGTTATCATTCTAATTTAGTCTATAGTGTATTGGATGGATTAGTTTTCCTGAAATTAACACATGATTTATTCTCAGGACAGTGTAATTAGGTTTAAATTTTCATCATTTATTTGTTTTAAGTAAGATATGTTGTTGATGTTTGGTCTTTATTCTCAAAGAGGAATATGATATCTAGGAAGCCATACTATGATATGCAAGTAAATTGGATTTAAGTGACAGAGGGCTGTGCAAAGTCAACTATTTACTCTCTTTTTAGAGCCACCTAAGTACAGTGATAAAATGTTTTTCCAACTCTGAGATACCACTACATACCTGTCAGATTGGTTAAGATGACAGGAAAAGAAAATGTTCAATATAGGAGGGAATGTGGGAAAATTGGGACACTGATGCATTGTTGATAGAACTGTGAATGCATCCAACTATTCTGGAGAACAATTTGGAACTTTACTCAAAAACTTATCAAACTGTGCATACCCTTTAACCCAGCAATGTTAACTACTTGGCTTATACTCCAAAGAGATTTTAAAGAAGAGAAAGGGATCTGTATGTGCAAGAATGTTTGTGGCAGTCCTCTTTATAGTGGCCAGAAACTGGAAACTGAGTGGATGCCCATCAATTGGAGAATGGCTGAATAAGTTGTGGTATATGAACATTATGGAATATTATTGTTCTGTAAGAAATTTCCAGCAGGATGAATACAGAGAGGCTTGGACAGACTTACATGAAGTGATGCTGAATGAAATGAGCAGAACCAGGAGATCATTATATATTTCAAGAACAATACTATATGATGATCAATTCTGTTGAACGTGGCCCTCTTCAACAATGAGATGAACCAAATCAGTTCCATTTGTTCAATAATGAATAGAACCAGTTATACCCAGCAAAAGAACTCTGGGAAATAAGTATGAAACACAACATAGTATTTCCAATCCCTCTGTTTTTATCTGCTTGCATTTTTTATTTCCTTCTCAGGTTAATTTTACCTTATTTCAATGTCTGATTCTTCTTGTGCAGCAAAATAACTGTATGGATATGTATACATATATTGTATTTAACATATACTTTAACATATTTAACATGTATTGGGTTACCTGCCATCTGGGGGAGGTGGTGGGGAGAAGGAAGGGAAAAGTTGGAACAGAAGGCTTTGCAAGGGTCAATGCTGAAAAATTACCCTTGCATATATCTTGTAAATAAAAAAAGCTATAATAAAAAAGAAAAAAGAAAAGAAAAAGGAATTGGGGGAAGGAAAAAAGAAAAAAAAGTTAATGTCTTTCACAGATCTCAGTTTGATGGAGGCAGTGCCCATTCAGTGATGAAGGCTAGGTAAGAAATTAAGCAAAAATAGCCTCTTTTATCTAGGAAAAAAAATCAGTGCAGGAAATGAAGACACACTAAGAGTTCTAGGCCCAAACATAAACAATTGTTATTTACATTGACTCTGAGCTATCACAGCCCTAACAATCATCAAATGATGTTTGGTTATAACCTATTACTGACCAATCTGTGAGAACCTAAGTTAGTTGGATATAAGGCATGTTCCTTAAGAAAGAAATCTAGCTTTTAAACTTAATTTATGAGGTTTCAGCAATCAAAATTTGCATTCCTTTTACAGAGCGCCCACAACTAAGGGTATGGTACCCTATGTGGATAGAGGAAGAAGAAGAGAGAGAAAGAAGAAAGAAAGGAAGGAAGGAAAGAAAAGAAAGGAGGAAGAAAGGAAGGAAAGGAGGGAGAGAGGAAGGAAGGAAAGAAAGGAGGGAGGTGGCAAGAAGAAGAGAAAGAAGGCTCTATTTTGACCAATTGAGGCTTCAGTGGATTGCTGCAACTACTCACAGGTTCTTGTTTGCCCTTCATTCTTGAGAGGACCATGACATCAGGAAGGTGATATTGTGACTTGCAAACAAATTAGATGTAATGCTGAAAATTGAACAATTGACTTTCTGGAGCCATTTAAACTGGTTCTATCACTGATTCTAGCATACACTTGGTAACATGGAAAAATTTTAGGAGTGTGTAAAAATTACTCATATTATCAATAAACATCTATGTTTGGAAAATAAAAAAATAAAAATATTATAGTGAGTTCATTCTTTCATTCAACTGTACAAAATAAAATAACCTGAATTCTTATTGTAGTCATGCTGAGCCCTGCTCAAATTGTGGTGTATGCAAGTTATAGAACATAGTCTAATACATTTCCATGTGCACAGAAGATACTCAATTATTTATTGAATTAATAAGTGATCTTGGCTCTCAAAGGATTTGCAATTCATGTTAAGAGACAGAACCCTAAAATAATTTAATTAAGTTAAATTAAAATAGAACAATCAAGTTTTAAGTTCAAATGTATTCATTAAATGTTGTTTTCTTAAGTAACAGTAGATTGGGAGTAAACTGAATACAGGTCCATGGGTAGAGAACAGATCTAGAGCACAGAGTTTATTATCACTGGACTATAGGAGGCCCTGTAAACAAAGGATCTTGAGTGGCTGCCCATCTTTACTGTTCCCCTTTAATTCGGTCTTAGAAACAACTACAACTCAGAACTTTCATTAATTCAGATGAGCTTCCCTGCAAGTCCATTAGAGGTGAGCTGCCAAAGGATAGGGGCAGGTTTTTGCCTTTCTCTGCACTTTTAGTACTTAGCACTATATATGACTGACATATAAGCGCTGAATTTCTGTTGGTCCTTCATTCTCTATGATGACTATGATGTCAGGGATGATGTCATGACATGCAAATAAATTGAATTGAATTAAGGGTGGGCTGTACAAAATCACCAGCCTGACTCTTCCCTCCACAGCCATTTGGTTCCTGTGGCTATAGTGATCAGGATGATTGGAGATGGTCTGGATGCTGTGGAAGACCTTGACCTTTTTAAGCTAAGATCTTTAAAAGGTTTCAGTTTGACTGAGGCTATTCAATAAAGCCAGGTTAGAAACAAATGAGGCAGAAAATAGCCTTTCTTAGTTAGATTAAAAAATATATCTCTGAGAGGGGAAGACCCTTATGGTTTCTGGCCAAAACAGAAAAGAATGTTATTCACTCTCTTATTCACTCTGAGGCCATCAGAGTCCAAACAAAGAAGCAGTGAGGCTTGGACTGAGATCTTTTGTTGGCCAAACAAATAAAGCCAGAGTGATTTGGGTTAAAGATATGGTCTTATAATAAATGGCATTTTGCCATGTTCTGTGTTTGCAGTTAAACATATCCTGATTTGCAAACATAAAGGGGCATTGCAACCTGGAAGGAAGAGCTGTGACAGTTGAGACCAGACATATGGGCAAGCTAGCAGGATGGGAACCCTGCCTTGCTTTAGGGAACCTGGGAATTTCCAGGACTTTTCCCTGCTACCAAGGTCAAATGGCCCAATGAGCCCCAATTTGCCTCAAGGCAAAAATAAAGTCAGTAAATTAGTAAATTCCTCGGCAAATCCCAAGTGGCAGGAATTGGGTATGGCATTAGTCAGGCAACTTTCTTGCACAGAATGCCAAAGGGTAAGTATCTGTGAGTCAGGTACTTAAGTCAACCCTCTAGTGGAGAGACTCTGGAAGGGTGCTCTGAAAAGTTTTGTCAAATATTAGAAATGGGAGAGCTCAGTCAAAAGTCTCCCACTGCTGGAAATGATTACTCTGTATGGAGAAGATGCTCCCAAGGCTAATTGAGTATGTCCAAATCTGTATGTAAAATAGATTTTTGTGTGTCTGTGTAATTTCTGTGTGTGTGTGTGTCTGCTTTGCGTTCTGTGTTCTGTGTTAAAAGCTGAGTGAGAGTTAAGGAGTCAGCCTCTGTTGCTGGTTTGGAAAAGTTGAGGCTGAGTTGGAAAGATAAGATTTTTAACTGATGTTTATAGGAAGGTTAGTGAGAAAGCTTTAGTATGTATGAATGAGAAGATAATAGACTGAAAGGGATTAGAGAGTTTGAGAACTTTTGGGAAAATGGAAAAACAGTGTGCTATCACTTAAAAAAAATGTATTAGTGAAATGAAAAATGACATTTCTGTGGATCCAGAACTGGCCAATTTGAGTCTGCAGAAATAATTGTAAATTATTTTACAATTACAATTACAGAAATAGAACTGTAAAAAAAAATATTTTAGCAGATTCTGGGAATTTTGAGAATTAAGTTTTAAATTTCTTGGCCCTATCAGCTAAATTCAGTTGGTCTATTGTGTTTTTAAAGTAAGCCTAATTTACATGATTAAAAAGCCTTCTGAGGGATACTGCCCAAGGGGGGAAAAAAAAAAAAAACCAAAGAAACCATAAAAGCAGACTGCTCCCTTTCTGGGTTTTTCAAGCTTTTCATGTTTATGGAAGCTATCTTGGCTAGGGAGGTGTCCCTGGCTGACCTGAATTCTTCTAGGTTTGCACTGGTGCCCCTGTTGTGCCAAAGTTCCTTTTTGATGTCCTCCCCTAGTTTCCCCCATTGTCCTATTTAGTTATTCTGCCTCAGGTTATAACCTTTCCCTCTTAATGTTTGATGAATAAAGGTTTTATATCTTAAGGTTATAGACATTCCTTCTTAATGTTTGACAGGATAAAGGTTTATCCATTTTAGATGTCATTAGAATATCAGTAACCTCCCTCCATTGTGTCATTCTAGGGGCCTCCCCCCTCCATTAGGTTATCCCCATCCAGGTACCTCCCCCATTATGTCATTGTTCTTGTTATTCTATAAAAAGCTTGCCCTCTGATACTTAATCACTGGACTCTTTGAGGTGATAGTCTCGTCCACCCCTGAGACTAACCATGGTCCCAATACATCTCTCCATTTAATAAACTACTGAATTGGTCTCTAATCTCTGTCTTGCTCAGTTTCTCCGGCATTACACCCCAACATCTTTGACAAGAGCCCCCTCCCCAGCATTTCTGGTGTGGAGAGTGAGATAGTCACTGGGCCACAGACTTGTAGTTGGATAACTAGGTCCAAATTTCTTTGACCCTTTAAAGCGCTGTGGTCAGATCTGAAAGAGCAGTTTTCTGTTACTTAAACTTCTGGGATTGTATTTGCACTGGAATTCTGATTCTGAAATTGTAGGGGATAATTGCTATTAACTCCAAAAGAACAAACTTGTTTATTCTGGCATTAAAATTTAGAACTATGCATTGATATTGAAGTTTTGTTACTAGGAAATTTGTATCTGTATTTGATTTGATTTTAAGTTAAAAATTTTGGTTCTCTAGGCACTTAACTAAAGAACTAATGTGTTTGTTATCTCCTAGTTAGATGAAATATATTTGCTTGCTAAATTTATATTGAGTAATTTGTACAACTTGTATGAGCTATGCTTTAACATTTTGTCCACCCAGCTAGATATGTGCCATAAATTTTGTGAAATTTAATCCAAGGCTATTTAGAATATTAATCTTAAGGTTTATAAAAACAAGAAAATTTGGTGTATAGGGATGTGTGTAATTGCAGAACAAATTGTATCTGAAAGGTGTGTAACATGTCTAAAAATAAATAAGAAGTATTGAGGAAGTGTCCCAGAGAGAAAAAGAGAGAGAGAGAAAGATAAGAGGATGCTGGGAAGCTTTCCCCTGAGCAAGGAGGGGTTAGTGGAATAACATTGGAACAAATTGTATGCATTGGTAAAGATTATTGATTCTGATAAACAAATATATTTTACTTTAAGGTTTTATAAGAAAGAATGGGGAAGAAATGGCAATTGCATACAGCTGGGTATCTGTCCGCCCTCATCTGGGTAAATGGAAAGAATGAATCAGATTCTTAAGAAACTGATTACTAAATTGACTTTAGAAACTAGATTGCCTTAGACCAAATGTTTGCCTATTGCTTTGTTAAAAAATTATAACTGTCCCTTAAGTGACCTGGGACTTTCCGCATATTATATTAGTTTATTTTATTTGGGAGGAGAAAGAGAAAGACACTCTTTTGAAACAAGGGATAAGTTTTTAAGGAATTATATACTGGCCATGTCCTCATCCCTTTTTAATCCTTAGGAAACAAGGATTGCTGACCCAGGTAACACCTTTGGAGTTTGCAGGAGAGTGGGCACTTATTAAATCCTGGAAGAAGCAGAGTGGGAAGAACCTTATCAGCCTACAGATGACTGAGACTTCAGTATGAAAGCTGAAGAACACTAGGCTTACAAGACCTGTAGAGGTGCTTCAAGAATGAATTAATTTAAGAATTAAGGACATTTTATAATCTCTAAACTTGACTTTGCAATTAGGAATGTTTTGGTGGGAGATGGGAATATTTGTGTCTAGAGGAATTTTAATAATATTCTGTAATGGGCTGAGGCTCCGGTTGATGCACTGAGGTCCCAAGCACATGAGGCTAAATAGTAATTGGACCATACTCTATTAGTATATAAGCTTGGAGAAAAATTGGCCCCGCCCACTCCTTGTGCAAGTCCTGATGTGTTGTATAGGAAATGATGATTTTGGTGGGTGGAGGGAGGGGAGTGGAAAAGGAAGGGGAAGGAGAGACTGCTTGCATTGCCATTGCAACCCCCTTTCAGCTCAGGTCTCTCTCTGCTAGCTGGCTTCCTGTCGCAGCTACCCATATTGCTATCGCAATCCTTCTTGCCCATATTGCTATCGCAATCTTTTTTCACCTCTTCACTTCGATAAAGACTGAAGATTTTTACTTTAACCTGAATTCCTGACTCCAGCTAATTTTAAATACGCAGTCATTACAATATTCCTGTTGTACCTCTTACTTATATTTCAAAAAAATAAAATAAAATAAAATTAGAGGGATTCCTCAATTGGAGGAAGTTGAATTAACATTTCTTTTTTTTTTTTTTTTTGACTGAAGAAATCATTAATATTAACTCTAATGTTTCATGTGAAATCAGGATATTCTATATTTTATATGAGTTTTAATTGGTTGTATTGACTCATTTTAAAGTTAAAATACCCATTTTTTAAATGGACTCTGAGAATAATAGTTTTTGCCTTTGTCCTTTTGAATATGTTTCTGTTATGGACAATATGTAATTTAGATTTTTTCTATGTATTGGGCAATTTAAACGCAAAATGATTTGTGTAAAACCATCAACTTAGATATGAAAGATAAGGTATGAACTTTCTAAGATGAATCTCTTACTGTTATCAAATGTAAGGTCATAGTCAATACTTTTTTAGGATATATGATCCTTGAGAGCTAGATTCATCTGAAGCCTTGATTAATGAATTTTGCTATTGGAGATAAAATCCCTTGGGAAAGTAGCTGATATTATTTGGAGTTTAATTCATAAATCATCAAGCCAATGATCAACCAATGAAAGGAATTTGTCACAAGGTACTCAGAAGAATGTGATCCTGAATTGTTACAGGTGGAAGTTAGTATTTGGGGAAAAAAATTAGGCAGATGACCTTCCTCTGTTAAGGTCAGTTTCCCAGTGTTGTTCTTTTGAACACCTAGTTATTCCTGAGCTGGCTTAAGGTGCATTATTACTATATGAATAATTAAAAACTGGGATAATCACCTGAAAGTAAAACTGAATTTAAGGATGCTTTATCCTGTATCCTGTATGAGTTCTCAGGTCAAGGCCTGAAGGACTTGTTTTGATGCTATCATTGTAATGCCGGAGAAACTGAGGCAGGAGAGAGATTAGAGAGTTTTTAATATTTTATTAATGGGAGAGTAAGATTGACTGGACAGGACTCTTGTCTCAGATTATCCAGTCAGAGATAAGTATACTGGGACCAAGGAATCCATATTGGTCCCAGGGCTGGAGGACCCAAAGAATCCAGTGTCCAGCATACAGCTGCCAGATGCCATTCTCCAGCAATGAATGGAGGAACCTCAACTTCTTAAATACCTTTTTGGAGACAAAGAAGAGAAAGGGATGCAAAGTTTTTATCAGGGAGGGGAAGCCATAAAACCCTAAAAAATCCAGAGACAAAGAAGTAAAGATATCGTGGGTATCTTGGAATATTCTAAAGGAATATTGTAAATCCTTGAGGACACAAAATAGTCAGGAATCTACTCTCTTATCTTGCTAATTTATAAGAGATTGAGACAGAACAGTTAAGGAAACTGAGACAGGGAAACTGAGTCAGGACAGTTAAAGAGAACTGTGGCATAACATCATGTCCCTGCTTTTTTTCTCTAATGGCAAGTTTTTATAATCAGGACAAATGGTTAGCAGGAGCCATGAGCACCATTCAAAAAAACGTGGTCTTTATATCCTAAAGTAAATGAGTAATCATCCATCTGTTGCTAGGTGCATATGTTTGTCTCTTTAACATCTCTGTGGTAGACATCTTTATTTGTGAAAGGTTACCTACTCCAATTATGGGGGGACATAACTGGTTGATGATAGGTGGCCCAGCTACCTGAGCCCAAGAAGAAAACTACCATCAGGAAGGAGATGACTGTAGAAGGCTATCCTCAGAGCACTTGGTGGGCCCCTCCTATTCCCAATCTTTATTATCCAAGATGATTAGAATGAAAGGCAGGGAAGGAAGGAAATTGAGTGATTTCATGGTTAAGATTATCATCAGAAAAGGCTATGTTTCTAGGAGAAAATGTTGACTGTTGCCTTGTTAAAGTATAACCATCTTTTTATGTTTATATAAAACCACACACACACACACACACACACACACACATACATAAAGACATCATAAACTTAGCACATGTTCTAATTCAAACTTGGACCTCCCCTTTTAACATCTCTTGGTGGTCTTGGTTTGGAGGAGCCTGTTGGAGACAGACTCTATGGTTTCTCCTGATAGCCCTCAGTAAATTTATGTTCCCCCTGCATGATGTAACTTATCACCAATGTGGTTCAGAAAACTGTGCAAAATCAAAATGGAAGGTACAGTCATAAGATTAGTGCAATCGATGGTGCTCAAGAAAGAAGAGTAGAAACTGGAGCTTGGGAGGATAGGTCAGACTCCAAAGATGAAGTTGACTAGGAATTTGAAGAAATGTATAAACTCTGGTGAGAGAAGCTTTCAACTGATGAAAGAGAGAGGGGAGCTGAATGAAGTGAACTGTGAAAGCTGTCTCACAAGATGGAGACAGTGTTCTAAAGGCTGAGTAAAAGTCAACTGGGCCCCAAGGCCAGGTTTCTTTCTCCAGAAATCACATGGTTTATAAGGAGTGGGACCTTTTCTTTGTAAGACTAAGTTGGGGCCACCTTGGCATTGATACTCCTATATAAGGTAATTTAGTAATCCTAAAGATGTCATTGGGTTGAAAGTTTTTCCTCATTTATGACTTAGAATGTGAGGTCATTTGTCCTGGCTAATCAGGGCAAATATCCAGCCTATAGGGAGTGTTAGCCCAGGCCCCTATATAATTCTTGTCTATTAACTGGGTTTTCCCTCTTATTGCTTATCTGCTTAGGTGGGGAAGGAGAGGCCTTTCTCCCAAGATCAAGATAAAATTCCTTTCTGCTTTTGCCTTGAGAAATCTCCTTAATTTATTTGATTTATTTGAGCTGGTGGTCTTGTTCCATACACAATGATTGTAAAAGTCCTCTGGCCTAGGCATATAATAATACTTCTTTCCTTAGATTTTAGGGAGGATATATTAGTGAACCCAAGACCCTCTGACCTTAGAGCACTATTGTTCTCTGTGAATGATTCTAAAGGTTTCTGGCTTTAGAATAGTTCTATGTCTGCTAATTAGTGATAACTTATTTATCTTGGAGTTTCAAGCTACCCAATAGGAATATCAGGCCAAGATATACAACTGAATGAGACTGCTTAAAGTCTGAGCTACTGGGAGTGGTCCTGGGCTAATTTTCTACTCAGTAGAGGATCAGTTACTGAATAGAGGGTGCAGCTAGTCCCCACCAAGATTTCCAACAGAATGAAACCACTTAACTGCCCTGAAGGGTGAGTCTCTGACAGAGAAGAGTTTCAGAGTTCATCCCCATTACTTCCTCACAAAAGTCAAGGGGAACAGTTTTAGGGTTCACCCCCATTACTGTCACTGAACTTCAATAATTCAGAAAGAGAGAATGAAGCTGAAGACTGTGCAATTCTATCTCACTTAAATCCTGTTCACATTCAAATTAAGACATCATCCATGATATCATTGTTTCTCTTCAAAACTAAGAACAAATAACAGATTGGGAAAAAATGCCAGGATTCATACTTTGAAAAGCAGAAATGTGCTATGTTAATTTCAGAAAAGCCTGGAACTACTTGTTTGAACTGATGTTGAGTGAAGTGAGCAAAACAAGGAGAACATTGTCTACAGCAACAGTAATGCTATGCAATAATTAAACTATGAAAAGTTTACCTCTATTTAGCAACACAATGAGTCCAAAAGACTCATGATGGAAAGTGTTATCCACATCCAGAGAAAAAACCATGGAGTCAAAATGGATATTGAAGCATTCTTTTCTGACTTTTTTTGTTGTTGTTTTGTTCTTTCTTGTAGATTTTCCTTTTGTTCTGATTCTTTTTTCACAATATGACTAATGTGGAAATATGTTTAGCATGATTGTACATATATAACCAGTAATTAATTGCTTGCTATCTTGATGAGGACGGAGGAAAAGAAGATAGGGAGAAAAATCTGGAACTCAAAATCTTACAATAATAAATGTTGAAAACTATCTTTATATAAAGTTGGAAAAAATAAAATACTATTAAGTGAAAAAAAAGGTGCTTATATTTCTTCTCTCTATATGTTTTCTAGTCTAGAGCAAAAATTAAGAGTAGGAAAAAGTAGTTAAAACATTTCCATGATTAGTTGAGCCCAGGAAGAAAAAAAGATAGTTTTACTACAGTAGGGAAGGTTGCAGCATATAAGGAAAGTCATTTGCAAAAATTTTTGACTCCTACATAGCCTATGGAGAACAAAATTATATATAAAAAGAAAATCATTAGAAGCTAATTTAAGAGAGAAAATTAAGACAAAGAGAAGCATTCTAAACATGACTGGTGAATAAGATGATTTGTAATATGTTAATTACAGTTAATGAGAAACTGTGGTAGGCTAAAAGACTTAGCACATATTGACCTTTCTGACTTAAGGTAGACTTTGCTGTGGACATGCCCCTTCATCCTGCTCATTTTCTGCAAACTTACATATACCTTGAATATTTGATGTGGAGAATATAAAGGACTCTGCTGTCTCAAACCCTAGTGAAGAAGAATGACAGAAAATTCAGTGGAAATTGGATAAAATAAAAATTCACCTCTCCACTGTACACATCTCTTTTTTTGCTATGGCTCAGATCCCAGACCACCAATGACTGAAATCTAATTGTATTTAATCCTTCTATCAGCAGAAACCTGATGTCATCTTTCCCCATAAACTCATCTCCCTTCATTGTCCTATCTCCCTGCTTTATTTCTGCTCCAAATATTTGAGAAACTTCTTAAAAGGAGAAGATTGTTTCTATCTTTTGTTTTTATATTTGTATTTTGTTTTGTATTTGTTATTTGTTTCTGTCTGCCTAGACTAGAGCTTGATAAATACTAAACACATACTAGTTTGGAGTTCTGTATCTACCATTTGGTGAGTTTTAAAACATGCCATACTAAAAGATCTGTTGCTTTTATTCATTATTGATTTGTCTGATTCTTTAAGAAACACTATTGTTCCCAAATTACTATTATAGACAAGGAAAAAAATACCAAACAAATTTTCTTTAAAAGATGTCACTATTGATTCTAGCCTTCACCTGCCTAAGATTGCATCTTAATTGATGCCTTCCTTAAGCCTTCACAAAAGACAGCCTAGCACTATGTTAAGTATTCAGAGATAGCATTTAGCTAACTGAATGTGATAACTGAAAAGCTTATCAAAAGCCTGGCTTCTCTCTTAGACATATATATACAAGATAGTTTCTTAAAAACCTTTGATATCTTTGCTAGCAACTTAAGGACAATCATCCCCCTACTACCACTGCTGCTTCTTGATTTTCAAGTCCATGCTATTTAGGTAGTAGTATTATCAATTTAGATTACCCTTCAATTGATTAGGTCCAAAATTAATCTAGATTATGATCACTATCATCAGAAACACAAAGGGAATAGGAATGGAAACAGAATCAAGTTGATTAAGAACAGGACTCAATTGTGGGATGTCTTACCTAAACATATGATTCTAAGACTACAAAGATGGAAATGTCTAGTCTACAGTCCTAGCTTGCCAAGAAAGATATATTATTCATTTGTGAGGGAATCCCTTTTGGTAAAAGACCTACTAGAAGTAATCCTAAATGTTATTCCAGACTTGGACATCTATTTCTGTATCACCCATTTTTCTAATCCTAACCTTGACTTGTTGATTTAATAGCAATCTGCCCCACAAACAACAATAGCCCCATTCACCTATGCTTTTTGCTTCATTGTTATTCCTTTTTAGACCCCTTGTTCTTTTGTTTTTTTCTGGATCAGTTTGAATTTCACATGAGAGCAATTTGTTTAGAAACTAGTATGTCTTGACAACCAGTGCAACTCCAGTTACACACTCATCTACTTGTTTTCAATCCCTCTGCTAATCTCTTCCCTGGTTAAAATCTGGCAAACTTTAGGGCTAAGCAGCAAGTGACTTCCTTATGCGAAAACATAGGCCCAGATACAACACACAGTGATTGACAACCAGAATGTCATTTTGACTGAAATGGAAGTTCTTGTGGATATGGGAGAATATTCTTGTCTTAGTAACAGAAGTTTATGAGAGTTTGAAGGAAAAAAAAAACTGCTATTGTTAATAGTTGGTTCTTAAAAAGAAAAAGGGAAATATTTAAAGCAAACGTTCATGTAAATGTTTTTTCCCTCCAGGATCCCAACTTTTATACTGCTAATTTAGATTGTTTTCTTTTTCTATAATACATTTTGTAGTTCATCCCTTTAGAAATGAAAAAGTCAAAGAAAAAATGACCCGTCCAGCAGGTCATCAAAGTGTGGGTCTCGAGGTGGACATTTGCCTGTAAGGCTATTGCCTGAAAAGGGATGGGGTTAGAGATGAGGAGGGAGATGAGCTGAGGTGGAGCAAAGTCTCAGTTTATTGAATGAAGAGGGTCTAGTTTTATATGATTTCTGGGTGGGGGGTTGCAATGTAAAGAATGTCAGACCATAGGTGTGGCTGACATCCTGGGGAATACTCGTTATCTAGTTCCTGGGCCAGTAGGGCCAATTTCCTGGGACACACATTATCTTGTCTCAGGAATTTAGGATGTATTGTTTGTTCACGATAAGGTCTTAGCTCAGAGTTTACGCGCAGGTCCTGACTCCAAGGACATGGTTTCTGGCAAAAAAACATACAGTTATTTTTAAAGCATGTTAAAATTCACATGGGACATTTTATCAAAGACTATGAATAATTTCAGAGCCACTTTTCTTCTATCCTGAGGTTTAAAGACAGAGACACTATATTTATTATACTGGTTATATGGAGGTGAGATAGTAGTCAGAAAACAAATGTTCAAATTCAATGGTGGTGATAAAAAGGAAAACATAAATGTTTAAAGAGCTTAAATGCTTCTAGAAAGATTTAACAAGAGAATACTCATAAGAGATTTTTCATTTTCAAAGTTTAAACAAGCAGAATTCTTATTTTCATTGTCAATAAGACTATAAAGATGATGTTTCTTAACATGTGAAATGAACATTTATAAAGTTTTATGCAAACAGTAAAAATAGAATTATTAGTAATTTATCAAAGTATTCTAACTTATTTGAAAATAGCAAATGATTATTAGTATTATGTGTTTGCATAAAGAGAAATGGAAAAAATTTTTCTTTTCTTCTTTGCCAGTATAATTCTCAAACAACAACAATAACAACAAAACCTTAAAATCCTATCCTAAAAGCTTCTTAGAAAGGCCAAATTTAATAAATGTAATCCAGGATCACTAATGTTTTATTTTAAAGTTTCTCTTTGAAAATATTTAAATAGCAAAAGAAGAAAAAAGAAACATGAATCTAAATGTATAGAAATAACTGTGAGGAGGAGTTTGGATTGGACCTTTTCTGCCATTTATACAAATTTGATTTCAAAGTAAAAGCTCTTTTTTTTTTTTTTTTTTTTTTAAGTAGTATAATTTGATCTTTCTAAAAAGCTTTTAATCATGGAGCTATTACACAAATATTGCCTGCTTTCACCTAGGTACATAAGAAAAACAATCCATAATCATAAGATACTTTGTTCCTAAGAGAGCAGCACTTGTACAGTTGGAAATAGAAAGTCAATATAACTGACACCTAGGGTATGGCTCATAAGCCCAACGAAAGTAACTTTTGGATCACCTAGTCCAATTTTGTTGTTGTATAAATGAAGTGCTTTAGATTCAGTGATAAATGAATTGACAGTGCTTACACAAATAATAAATGCCAGATTTGGAATTCTAATTCAGTTTGAATGAGTTAAAGTTTACCACCTTTTTTTTTCATTGTGCTTCACAATGCTTCTGGATCATTTCATTCTACTGAATTTTAAATCCATAGATAAAATCTATGTTACATATATTATAATATAAAATCTATATTTATCAATTACATTTTAAATGTATGACAGCAATAGGGAAACAAAGATGAGGATTTAGATCATTAATATCAAAATGAAAACAAGAATAATAAAAAACAAATAAAATCATGATTGTATCAAGAGATTCAGAAAAAAATTTGATAAGAAAGAATAATTTTAAACTGGGAAAATATTTTTACAGTCAAAAGTTCTGATAAAGGTCTCATTTCCAAAATATAGAGAGAATTGAAACTAATTTATAAAAAAATCAAGCCATTCTCCAATTGATAAATAGTCAAAGGATATGAATAGACAATTTTCTAGATAAAGAGATTGAAATTATTTCTAGCTATATGAAAAGATACTCCAAGTCATTTTTAATCAGAAAAATGTAAATTAAGAAAACTCAGATACAATTACACACCTCTCAGATTGACTAAGATGACAAGAAAAGATAATGCTGAATGTTGGATGGGATGTGGGAAAACTGGGACACTGATACATTGTTGGTGGAATTGTGAATATATCCACCCAATCTAGAGAGCAGTTTGGAACTATGCTCAAAAAGTTATCAAACGATACATACCCTTTGATCCAGCAGTGTTATTACTGGGCTTATATCCCAAAGAAATACTAAAGAAGGTAAAGGGACCTATATGTGCAAGAATGTTTGTGGCAGCCCTCTTTGTAGTG
Source organism: Antechinus flavipes (assembly GCF_016432865.1). Lineage (NCBI taxonomy): Eukaryota > Metazoa > Chordata > Mammalia > Dasyuromorphia > Dasyuridae > Antechinus > Antechinus flavipes. The sequence continues at coordinate 390,434,304 of NC_067398.1, forward strand.
GCTAGAAACTGGAAATTGAATGGATGCCCATCAATTGGAGAATGGCTGAATAAATTGTGGTATATGAATGTTATGGAATATTATTATTCTGTAAGAAATGAGCAGCAGGATAATTTCAGAAATCCCTGGAGAGACTTACATGAACTGATGCTGAGTGAAATGAGCAGGATCAGGAGATCATTATATACTTCAACAACAATACTATATGATGATCAATTCTATTGAACGTGACTCTCTTCAACAATGAGATGAACCAAATCAGTTCCATTTGTTCAATAATGAATAGAACCAGTTACACCCAGTGAAAGTACTCTGGGAAATGAGTATGAACCACAACACAGCATTTCCAATCCCTTTATTTTTATCCGCTTGCATTTTTGATTTCCTTCTCAGGTTAATTTTATCTTATTTCAAAGTCTAGTTTTTCTTGTGCAGCAAAATAACTGCATGGATATGTATACATATATTGTATTTAACATATACTTTAACATATTTAACATGTATTGGTCTACCTGCCATCTGGGGGAGGTGGTGGGGGGAAAGAGGAGAAAAATTGGAATAGAAGATTTTGCAAGGGTCAATGCTGAAAAATTACCCATGCTTATATGTTGTAAATAAAAAGCTATAATAATAAAAAAAAGAATGATTATTCTTATTAAAAGCACTAAAACACAGAAGAATAAACAGAGCTTTCTTAATATAAGTAGTACTTAACTAAACCCAAGATCCAGCTTTATCTGTAATAGAAATGAACTAAAGGCCTTTTTACTCTAAGATTAAAGTAATGATATAGATTATCTCCATTTCCTAGACATGCTAGTGATAGTAGTAAGATAAGAAAATGAAATTAAGAAACTTAGCATAGAGAAAGAAGAAACAAAATAGTTTATAGATATCAATTCATTTGATCCTTACAATAACCCTGTTAGATAGGTGTTTTATATGGGGAAGAAACTAAGACTGAGAGAGTCACACATTTAATCATGAGACAGGATTTAAAATCAGATCTTTCTGACTCCAATTCATATGCTCTAACCACATGATATATGCATGGTATATGATGGTTTACTTAGACAACCTTAGAGAGTCAAATAAAAATTAATTAAAACAATTAATAACTTTAGCAAAGTTGTAGTATATAAATGAATCTACAAAATAAATTAGTATTTTTATGTGTTACCCTCTCCCCCAAATCAAGCAAGAAGAGATAGAAATTTAATTTAAAATAACTTTAGATAGCACAAAATACTTGGGAATGTACTTGCCTACATAGCAATTATATATATACAATCACAAATACTTTTTATATAGACAGATCGAGTGAATTGGAAATATATTAATTGTTTATGAATAAGCCAAGCTAACATAATAAAAATCACAATACTACCTAAAATGATTTACTTATTCAATGCTAAAACAATCAGAGATATTACTTTACAGAACTAGAAAAATAACATTCATCTGTATGAACAAAATATCAAGAATATCAAGGAAATTAATGAAGAAAAAGTAGGAAGAAATGGGGCCTCACAGTACCAGATCTTAAACTATTTCATAAGGCATAATTAGGAAAACAATTTGGTAACAGGTAAAAAATAGATAGATTGATTAGTAGACTAGATTAGGCACAAAATATACTCAAGCAAATGAGCACATGTCAGACTCAGAACTCCTCTGGTCACTATCTTTTGATTCCTAGAGGCAGAAGAAAAAAAATGAGGAGGAAAAGAAGTGATTCATCAGAAAGCACCAGGGATGGAGAGGACAGACTTTTCAGCTCCAGTTCTACTAATCCCAGGTAAGCTATTTTTATTAAGTATTGACAAAGGTGGATACTTGCCAAATCATTACCCAAAATATACTTGAGCAGAAGCAAAGTCATTTATATAAATAGTATGTGATTGTACAGGAAAAAAGATACTTATATAAGCATTATAGTTATGATCACATTACTCAGAATCTACATCTGGGAAGGTCTCCACCAGGGAAGGTACTCTTATACCCTTATAACACACTAGCCTAGCGTTTGATGAATCCCAAATTTCTGACTTTTTCAGCAAAAACTGACTATTCAACAAAAACTATCAGGAAAACTGGAAAACAATTCAGCAGAAACTAGGAATAGATGATATCTCACATTATATACCAAGATAAGATCCAAATATATACATGATTTAAATATAAAAGATGACATCATAAACAAATTTGAAGAGCATTGAAGAAATTACCAGATCTATGGCTATTTGAAGAGTTCATTACCAAACAAGAAATACAGATGATTACAGGAAATAAAATGAATAATTTTGATTACTTTTTTTTTTAGATGTACAAGCAAAACAAATGTAGCTAAAAATAGAAGAAAAAAGTAAATGGAAATGGGGAATCTTTGCAAATTTATTTTATAAATATTTCTTTTTGTAAGGTTTTTCTGAAAATTCATTTTTTGTATCTTTTTTCTTTTAGTTGATCAAGAAAAAAAAATAAAGGCATAGGTAATACATTTATATAAGTATACACAAAGCAAACAAAATAGACATTTATTTCCCATTCGGGTTCTCCTAGTTTCATAATGTTTCCTTCTACCTGAAATAAAGAACCCACTCTTCCCAAACTTACTTTATCATTCACAAAACAAACATACATTAGATATATAAGACCCTGAATTAATTCAAGCCTGAACTTCTCCTACGTTTTTTTATAGAATATATTAAAGTCAAGATCTTAGCTGCCTCCTCTGTTAAGTAGAAGTATATGACCATTTTATAGCTAAGGCACAAGTTGTCAGCCTAAGAGAACTCTTCTTTTCCCTAATTCTATGAATTCTTTTATAGTCTTATAAAAATGTAACATAGTAACAAAACAAAATTGCTTTTATTAAATTTGTCATTTGGATTCACCAACTTAAAGTGCTACTTTTGTTAATCCCTTGTATATAGAAGAGCCAGCTAAATTTCCATTTTTCCTGTTTCTTAATTATTATTTTAAAATTTTTATTTAATTTTTAAAATACATATTGTTTTATGAATCATGTTGGGAGAGAAAAAATCAGAACAAAAGGGAAAAATCATGGGAGAGGAAAAAAAGAGAAAAAGAAATGAGTATAATATGTTTTTATTTTCATTCCATCTCCATAGTCTTTTTCTGGACATAGATGGCATTTTCTATTCAAAGTCTATTGTGATTGCTTAGGATTACTGAACCACTGAAAAGACTTTCATAGTTGATCATCCAATATTCTTACTGTTATAATGTACAATGTATTCCTGGTTCTGATTGTTTTGCTCAGCATCAGTTTGTATAAATCTTCCAGACCTTTCTAAAATCACAGTTAATCAGTGTCTGAGGCAAGATTTCAACTTCAGTCTTATAGATGCTATATTCTTTATGGAACCTAGCTGTCTCAAAGTCTTTAAAATTTCTTATTTTAGAGAGCTGTCCCCAGTTACTGAGTGATAAAATGACTTGCTTAGGATCACACAATCAGCCAGATTCAGAAGTGGAATTTAAATCAAGGTTTTCCTTATTTCTAAACTGGCTCTTTTAGAGGAAATAAAACCTGAGGATTTCTATTTACACAAGCTAATAGTTCTCTTCTTTAGATGAAGGTTACTTTATCTGACAAGATGTTTCCCAGAATCTCCCAATATTTATGTTCATATACCTTTTCCTCACTTTATATCCCCTATGCCACATTGCTTCTCATAACTATTATTAAAAACTATTATTAGCTCCTTTGTATTTTCATTCCTTTCTCTGTACTGTCTTTAAAGTCAGAAGTGTACAAAATTGTAAGAGTAGAAATGTTTAAAAATAAAGACTAATTTTAAAAAGAGTTCATTTTTACCAATGTGGGGGGGGGGGAGCAAGCCTTAGTTAACAGTAAATAAAAGTAATCCTAGAGACATCTTTCCTTCCTCCATATGTAATGCCAGGGAAACTGAGCAAGACAGAGATTAGAGACCAATTCAATAATTTATTTGGAGAGATTTATGGGACCAATGGATCCATGTTTGGTCCCAGGGCTGGACGAGACTATCATCTCAAAGAATCCAGCACTAAGTAGCAGAGGGCAAGCTTTTTTATAGGATAACAAGAACAATGACATAATGGGGGAGGTACCTGGATGAGGATAACCTAATTGGGGGGGAGACTCCTAGGATGACACAATGGAGGGAGGTTACTGATATTCTAATGACATTAAACTTTATAACCCTTTATCCTGTCGAACATTAAGAAGGAATGATTATAACCTAAAGATATAAAACTTTTATCTCATCAACCATTTAAGAGGGAATAATTATAATCTGGGATTTTGGGGCAGAGCAACTGAGGTAGACCTTTATCTCATCAAACATTAAGAGGGAAAGGTAATAACCAGAGGTAGAGTAACTAAATAGGACAATGGGGAAACTAGGTCAGGACATCAAAAGGGAACTGTGGCACAACACATATTGCAAGTTTAACTGAAGGCCTAGCTCCAGAGACTAGATGGAAAAGATCTTTACCAGTTTTTGTGATATACATTAGTAATGTTTTTTAATAAAGGAGCCTCATACAAGGACAGGCTTCCTTCACCTGCTCATCACTTAAATAAGTTATCTCAACCATTTGGAAGACAACTAAGAAACATGTAAAAAATGTCTGAAGTGCTAAAGCAGAAACCAAAAAATTAAAGCACTAAACCTCATCATTTTTTCTCAGAGGGGAACCCCTCTGGCCTCTACTATATTTCAAAAATTCAAAAATCAGTTTAGGTTATTCTTCCAATTTAGACCCCACCCACTTTATCTTCTTCTAGCTGCTCTGAGTGGCCATTGCTAAATAAAAAAGATATTCCATTCTGATGGTGAACATTTCAGAATTTAGCTGTGTTGTCCAAATAAGATAAGTTCCTGGAGGGCAATAAGTGATAATGGAAAGAGGTGGGGGTGGCTTTCAAGTGAGTCCTGGAGCCTCTGATACTTAATAACTATGTAACCTATTATGGGAGACAAACAAGGAAAAATATTTTATCTTCTCCCAAAAGTTTGGGATACCAGACCAGCGTTGTGAAGTACCTCAAAGAATTTGCAGTCTCTAGTCAAGGGGCAAAGCTTTATTGTAAGTAACACCATGACAAAGGGGGCTTGAATTCTAAGGGAATTCAGCAGAGAAACAGAAGCAAAGAGATACATTTATACAGCTTTCCATAATAGATATGCTAATTTATAGGTAGAAAGGAGTGGTCTCCAGAATTTGGTTCTCTTGATCAGATTATTACTGACAAGATTACTAGTCAGCAATGAATTGAGGAGTAGTCTATACACTATTGTTTCAGGAGTTTGATCTGTGGTACTATCCTGAGGCAGGAAGCTATCTGACAGTCAGCAATAAATTGAAGTGGTCTCTTTACTATTGTCTCAGGAGTTTGATCTGTGAGAGTTTCTTGAGGCCAGAGGCTATCTGACTGAAAAGTGGTCAGAATCAGACAGATTGGGTGTGAGGGTTTCCTGAGGCAGATTCCAAAGCTAGAAGATTTAGGATTACTGATTTATTGTTAGAACAGAAGGCCTCCCCCCAAGGTCAGGGGACCCCAAAACCACCACTATATTTCTCTAGAAACTATACCATATATGCAGTTTCCTTTTTCAACTTATTTTACAGATGAGGCAAACAGTGTTAAGTGACTTGTCCATGATCAAACAGCTATATAGTATCTGAGACTGAATTTGAAAGTGCTCTATACATTGCGTCACATAGCTGCCCCTGACTTCACAAGGCTGTGGATCAAATTAGAGAATGACTTTAAACCTTAAACTTAAAATTTTAAATTTCTATATAAATGTATTTTAAATTTCTGTATAAATATTGAATTTATCCAGGGGAGTGCTGGAACCAATTTGAACCTGAAAAATGATGTGTTCAGGGATAGCAATTTCTAGTTACAAATGATGTATTTGAGGTTTAGCACCAAATGATGAGATTGAGTTAAGTTATACTCTCCCATTACTAAAATATTAAAAACTCTCTAATCTAATAAGGTACACGTTTCTTAGTTGTCTTCCAAATGGTTGAGATAACTTATTTAAGTGATGAGCAGGTGAAGGAAGCCTGTCCTTGTTTGAGGCTCCTTTATTAAAAAATAATACTAATGTATATCACAAAAAAAAAAGTAGAAAGGTATCTTTCTACCTATAAATTAGCATATCTATTATGGAAAGCTGTATAAATGTATCTCTTTGCTTCTGTTTCTCTGCTGAATTCCCTTAGAATTCAAGCCCCCTTTGTAATGGTGTTACTTACAATAAAGCTTTGCCCCTTGACTAGAGACTGCAAATGCTTTGAGGTACTTCACAACACTGGTCTGGTATCCCAAACTTTTGGGGGAAGATAAAATATTTTTCCTTGTTTGTCTCCTATAGTAGGTTACATAGTTATTAAATTAAGTAAATGTTGGGGTTCAGTTATGTGAAGAATTCACAATGGCTATTTGCTTTGGAAGGAGAAAAGGTTACAGACAAACTGAAGAAGTAAAATAGACACTAGGAATGGTAAATATGAAAGAAAATTGGGAGACCATATGGTTAGCAAGAAAAGGAGTTTTAACAATTAACAATGGAAAAGACAAGTTCCCTAGTGGAACTTGCTATTAATGGGGAGAAAAGTAATACCCCATGAGAATGATGTATGCTTTTAGCTGATAAGCAAAATTCATAGAGGAATTTAGCACTCGAAAGGAGTTAGTTAGCTATAAGTGTTATGCCACAGTTCTCTTTAACTGTCCTGACTCCGTTTCCCTGCACTAGTTTCCCTTGTCTCAGTTCTGTCTCAATCTCGTTAGTTGTAAATCCCCCTCTGGACCATTAAGACTGAGGACCATTTGCTCTAAGGTTATAAAATAGCAAGACAAACAAGAGAGTAGACCTCCTGACTCTTTTCTGTCCTCAAGAATTTACAATATCCCTGTAAAATATTCCAAGATACCTCACTGATATCTTTATTTCTGTGTATTCAGACATCCTGTCTCTGGGTTTTTAGGATTTATGGCCTCCCCCATCCTGACAGAAATTTTCCCGCACTTCTTACCCCTTCCTTTGTTTAGAGAAAAGGTATTTAAGAAGTTGGGGTTGCTCCATTCATTGCTGGAGGCTGCTGGCTGTATGCTGGATGCTGTCTGCTGGATTCTTTGAGTTGACAGTCTCCTCCAGCCCTGCGACCAACATGGATTCCTTGGTCCCAATATATCTTTATCTCTGTCTGACTGGACAATTTGAGATGAGAGTCCTGTCCAGTCAATTATACTCTCCCATTACTAAAATATTAAAAACTCTCTAATCTCTCTCCTGCCTCAGTTTCTCCAGCATTACATAAGAAGGAGAAAGGGGAGGTGTTGGAATCCTTACTAACTGCTAAGTAATTAGAGTTGATCTAATCTTACAAGAAGATGTTTTGGGCAGAACCTGAAACAAGGTACTAAGTAGAACTACCCATAATCCCTCTCTCTGGAAGGAGCATAAATAGGCCAATGGGCCAGTCGGAGAGTTCTAGAGAGGAAGACGCTACAAGTCGAGATTTCACCGAGTGAAGAGTGGAGCTGGCTGGAGGCTGAAGAAAGCAGAGGCAGAGGCTGAAGGACCAGACCTTTGGATTTAAAGACATTTGGAGAGAGCTCTTGGAACCAAGCAGAGAGATAGGCCTCTAAGCTAACCGGGCTATATTGGATATAATAAAAGATCTGAACTTTTATCACCTGGCTGCATTTTGAGAAGAAAAAGCTCACCACATTTTGGCGCTAACGTGGGGCTAACAGACCCTTCAGTGGATTTCAGTGGAAAAGCTACGATCCTGATTCAAGTGGAAAAGCCTCTGATCCTGATCCAGTGGAAAAGACTCTTCAACCCGGAAATTAGAGTGAGTACAACAAAGAAATTTTGTTAAAAGAGTTAAAGTAGAATTTCATCTAAGATGGGACAGATATTTAGAAAACAGCCTGTTTCTGTTCAAGGAAAATGTTTAGAGAGCATTGTCAAAATTATGGAAAGCCAAGGTTTAATTATAAGTTTACAGCAAATCACTGAACTTTTACAAACTGTAAAGGACATATGTCCTTGTTTCTCTCTTGATAAGGAATTAGATCTAAATGAATGGAAATTGGTTGGAGAGGATCTTTGTCAATTCTATGATAAAAATGGGCCTAACTCAATAATTAATACATATAATGTAATACAATTGGCTATAAGAAGTTATTTAAGTGATAGAATGATGAAAAGGGAAGTACAGGAGGAAGAAGTGCCAACTTTACTAGGTGAAAAGGAGGATGAATCAGATGAGAATGGAGTTAATTACAATTCTGAGCATGATACTTCACAGCAGGAGGAATTAGGTGATTCCACATCTCATGACCCTCCCCCCGCAATTAACCCTTCATGGGTGGAACAAGGGGGAGGGAGAGAGACAGAAACACAGTCAGCTTCTCCTGTAAAGCAGAATTTGACAAGATTAGAAAAGGCATTAATTAAAGCAAAAAATGAAGGAGAAGATATATCTGATTTTATAAATGCATATCCTGTGATTGAAGAGCTCAACTCCTCAGGTCAAAAAGAGAGAAAATACACTCCTTTTAATTTGGGAAAAATTAAAGATTTGAAAAAGGGTTGCACTCTTTATGGGGCTACATCATCTTATGTGAAGATGTTACTGGATAATTTGTCTTATGAAATCTTAACCCCGAATGACTGGAAATCCATCACTAAAACATGTCTAGAACCGGGACAAAATTTATTGTGGCTTTCAGAGTTTCATGAATTATGTAGGATTCAAGCCCAATGCAATAGGCAAACAGGAGCTATTGTACAAGTTGCTTTTGACCAACTAGCTGGTGAAGGTCAGTATGCAGAGAGTTCAGAACAGATTTATTATCACGTAACAGTGTATGAGCAAATTTCTAAGGCTGCAATAAAAGCTTGGAATTCTCTCCCTGGACAGAAAGATGGAAATAATGCTTTCACAAAAATAGAGCAAGGTCCCAATGAACCTTTTGCAGATTTTGTGGGATGTTTACAAACAGCTGTAATAAGAACCATTGGAGACAATGCAGCAACAGAAATAATGACTAGACATCTGGCTAAAGAAAATGCCAATGAGATTTGCAAGAGAATTATATGGGGGCTAGACAAAAATGCTCCTTTAGAAGAGATCATAAGACGCTGTGCCACAGTGGACATAAATGCTTATTATGCCCAAACTATGATGAACATGGAAAGACAAGGTCCTTCTTGGCAAAGGAATTATAGAGAAACTCGTCGATGTTTTCATTGCGGAAAAGTTGGACATTTGAGAGCTCATTGTAGATATGGAGATAGAGTGAGAAGACAGGGTGAGAGAAAACCTAAAACCCCATGTCCAAAATGTAACCGAGGCTTTCACTGGGCCTCTAAATGTATATTGACCCAGAGGAATGAGAGGCAGGGCCCAGCTCTAAAGTATCAATCAAAGGACAGGTGGGGCATGATAGCAGCTGAGGTTACACCCAGAGAGACTTTAGAAATTCAGAACTCTGATGTCATCAACCAACAGAAAAGCAATCAGGATTACAGTTGGGAAGAATACAGGCCTTTTAAGACAACAAGACAATATCCAATGCAAAAAGCTCCAATGTAATTACCAGATGATGAGGAGAAATCCCAAAAGTGGTAAATAGAAGAGAATTAGATAGGTTAACTGCTTGGGAAGAGGATCTGCTTAAATTTCCACAGGTGGAAAAGGCTAACAATGAGACTGTCAAAAGAACTTTAAAATCTTCAGCTTTCAGTTCCTGAAAAACCAGCAAGAATCACTGGATTCCCTGAGATGAAAAATTGTTGATGAGACTTTTTGCAGTACTTCAGAGCTTACAGGAATTATTAGATTCCTGGTGCATGAATTAATGGACAATGGATTCCTTATCGACTATTTCTAGGACTTATGGACATTTGTAAATTTTCAGGTCGATTTATGTTGTTACATTACTACTAGCCTGTGTTATATTACTATGGGCTTATGTATTTTAAGCAATTGCAAGAATCACTGGATTTCTTGAGATGAAAGATTGTTGATGAGACTTTTTGCAGTAGTTAAATTTTCATGTTGATTCATGTTATTTGTTACATTACCACTAGCCTGTGTTATATTGCTGTGTGCTTTTGTAAATTATGTATAATGCCTCCCATATTGATGGATTTATGTATACCATGTATATCTGTTACAAAGTTCTGGCCCATATTGATGGATTTATGTGTACCCCTTCAGAAACCCACTAACCTGATTAGATTTCCTATTCCCTTTGGTGTTTTCATCTAACAAAAGAAAGGGGGAGATGTTGGAATCCTTACTAACTGCTAAGTAATTAGAGTTGATCTAATCTTACAAGAAGATGTTTTGGGCAGAACCTGAAACAAGGTACTAAGTAGAACTACCCATAATCCCTCTCTCTGGAAGGAGCATAAATAGGCCAATGGGCCAGTCGGAGAGTTCTAGAGAGGAAGACGCTACAAGTCGAGATTTCACCGAGTGAAGAGTGGAGCTGGCTGGAGGCTGAAGAAAGCAGAGGCAGAGGCTGAAGGACCAGACCTTTGGATTTAAAGACATTTGGAGAGAGCTCTTGGAACCAAGCAGAGAGATAGGCCTCTAAGCTAACCGGGCTATATTGGATATAATAAAAGATCTGAACTTTTATCACCTGGCTGCATTTTGAGAAGAAAAAGCTCACCACAGGGAGGAGGGAGAGTGAGAGGAAAGACACCATGAGACATGGCGGAGTGATGAGAGGAACGACATCTCATGGCATAGTATTATGGCAGGCTGAAACTACAAAAGGGGTTCAGCAACGATGGCATGGGACCATGGACAGATTTATAGGGGAAATTTAACCTCAATTTAACCATTTCTGACTGGACACAGCAAGATGGGTCTGCCCATGTCCTCCATAGAGGTTGGGACTATAAAATTAAACTGATTTTTACCAGTGCTCTTTCCTGCTTGCTTCAGGGAGTAATTTTATCAGTACTTCAGGCTATCTCAGCCAATCTGATCCAGTAACCCCAGGATCTCATTCCCAAGTACCCATTATTAATTTTCATTATGAACCTTAACACCTCAGAAATTGACAAAACTACAAATGAGGACATAATTTATTACTTTGATGATTGTCCAGAATTAAGAAAGAAATGGATAAAATGTTACAAATCCACATTAAGTTTAAATGTTTGTAGCAGGTACATTCCCTTTCCCTCCCTCCAAGAGCCAAATGTTATAAGCACACCCTTTGGGCAAGAAGAAAAGAGCAAAATAGCAAATGAGAACATAACCCAAACTCACAAAATCCTAGTATTGAAAAGAAATCTCAGAAATCAACAAGTACAACCCATCCAGAGCAGTTTTCTCCTCCCTCTCTCTTTCCTTTATCTACCCAGACATAGATCTTTCATATCTTTAGTCCTTAAGAGATACCATAAAAGAATGAAGAATGTCTGAACCCACAATTTAGGAGAGACTTCAGATAAAGGAGTTCTTTGGTATAATAAAAAAATAGTATATATATATATATATGCAGTCTTAAGAATCAGCTTCAAATCCTGGCTTTGCCACTTAACTCTCTGGGGGAACTTGCTGGTATCTGGTCCTTATCTATAAAATGAGACATTAGGAGAGATAATCTCCAAATTTCCTTTTGACTCCAAATTCATGATCTTACAATCTTTTTATCAAATGAATAAATTGAATGCTAAAATATTAAAAATTTTTTTCAAAGGAAGGCCTCCAGCACTTGTGTAGATCTTCTGTGGAAAAGTTATTTGGAAAGATTTGGACATGTCATAGAGAAAGGGAAAATGTGAAGAGAACATCCAATGGAAGAAGTGAGATTACAGATTCTTCATTAGAGAGGTATGTAGTGAATAACATAGAATTTTCACTTACATGCTATAGAGCAAAAAAAAAAAATTAGTCATTTTCAAATATAAATGTATAGTCTTTGGTTTAATAGTTGTAAAACAGTAGGGCAGATGGGGCAGCTAAGTGGCACAGTGGATAAAGTGCTAGGCCTGGAGTCAAGAAGACTCATCATCCTGAGTTCAAATTTAGCCTTAGACACTTACTAGCTGTGTGCTCCTGGGCAAGTCACCTAACCCTGTTTGCCTCAGTTTTGTCATCTGTAAAATGAGCTACAGAAAAAAAATGGCAAACTCCTGGAGAGTCTTTGCCAGGAAAATCCTCAAAGGGATCACAAATAATAAGAAATGACTGAACAACAAAGTTTTATGTGTGCTGAGAATGTTGTGGGGTACATGAGTCACATAACATTTTGCCTAACACATTGAAGCATCAAAACAATGTTTATAGGAATCCTATAAAAACATGTTTGCTCTTACTCAGAGCCAGTCTGGGTGAGTTGTAGCTCTGCTAGAAATCCACATTTTATCTTTAGAGATTCAAATATTAAATCTAAGAAGATATATAATTTGTATTGCAATGTGTGTGCGTAATTATTTGTGTAGTATTTTGAACATACAGATATTGGAATGCATATGTTTGTTCTGAGAACATATATATACACACACACACATGTGTGTATGTGTGTATATCTCACTCTATATGTATATTTATATGTCATATATTTCCTCACATTAAAGCATTATGGGGAAAATGCTTTTGTATCTTTAAAATTTAATAAAAGATTATTACCAGAAAGTCACCTAGAGACCAGTCAACATTAAACATCATATATTGGTGGGTGCATAAGAATTTTATGATTCATTTATATCTAGGCAAAGTGAGGTCAAATTCTTATAAAGAAGAACCAGTCATCTAGAACATGCATATGGTACCTCATTCCAATGTAGAAAGCTATATTATATTTAAGCAGTTTATTATTATGATGAATATGGAGAGGTAAGTGGAGTACTGTAATAGAAAGAATTTTGAATCTTAGAGCTATAAGACTTTTGCTTGGACACCCATTTTAATGCTGTTAGTTGATTGATTTTAGACATTTAATTATTCTGAGTCAGTTTTTTTTTTAAACTAGAAAATGGTAATAATAAGTTCATTATAAATTAACATTTTGTTAACTATAATGTATTTTATAGATGTGAACCATCACTACTAGATTTTCTCTAAGGCTGAATTTTCCTTAGTACATAACAAATATCATGGATAGATCCTCAGTCCTTATATACATCAAAATTGAAGGCCCATGTGACAAGGAAGAAGTCCTTATTCATCCTTTGTTTTCAGAAAGCGCCATTGACACCATAAGTAATATCTTCACTTGCATGTGAACTGGATTTAAGTGAAGTAGAGTGGCACAAAGTCATAGCTTTACTCTGTCTTCCAGAGTCATTGAAGTTCAGTGGGGAGATAAAAGTCAAAAAACTGATGATGGCTCAGGATTTAGTGAATGATCTTGGTATCTTTGATGTCTGACCAAACTCCAAACGCTCCACAATGCCTGCTTTAGTCAGTTTAAGTCTACCTAGAACACCCATATATGCCATGATAAAGAACAAATATGTCCAAGATTGACTCTGTGATCAAAGACATGAGAGGATTATTATTTTTATCTCCATTTTTACAGCTGATAAGCCGAGACTCAGAGAGATAAAATGATTCCCCCTGGTAAAACACAACTAGTAAATATTAAAGTAACATTCAAATACAGATTTTCTGGTCACAGATTCTTTTATGATGTTTCCTTAAGTCATTTTATCAAAAAATACTTTCCCAAAGTTTCTAATATAGCCTCTAAGGATTAACTGTTTCATTATATGTTCCAATTTCAAAATCTTAAGCTAAAATTGGAATTATTAAGATAATTTAAATATCTATAAAGAATTTTGTAGCAAGAAGGATGATGAAAAGTAGGGAAAGCACCAATATGAGAGATTTGAAATTGGTTAAAAAAAATGTTTGAAATTAGTTACATATTTATTCTTTCTTTTTGTACTGACTGTGTGTTAACAATGTCCAAGACACTGTTAAGTGATGTAATCAAGAAGAAATACATTCTCCCTCCCTCTATCCTCTGGCTCATGCATTTCCCATTCACATAGTCAGCTCTCTACAGTATAACACACCCTTATATATGACATTTATACGCCATTTAATTATGATACTTTAAATAATGAAATATACCCATTTACTTAACAATAAAGGAATTAATAATGACTTAAAAGTTATATGATAAAACATGCATTAATAATAAAACACATCAAAACTTACCTATAGACCTGTATCACAGTCTTCCCCCCCAAGGCACTCAGGATTCATAGTAAAATGTAGGCACATACATTTATAGGGACATGGCAGAGAAAAATTAGAGAAAGAAAAATTCAGTTGCATAGGATAATACACTAGCCTAGTCCATAAAGAAATAGTTGCCATGCAATAATGCTTCTGGGCTTATTGCATCTTGATTTTCAGGAAAATAGATATAGAGCTAGCAGCAACCTTAGAGGCTATTAAACCTATTCCTTCAATATATATCTGAGGAATCCGAGACACAAAAAATTAAAAGATTTGCTTAGGGTCACATGTCACTAAATATCTGAGAAATAAAGTAGATCAGTCATTCGGTTATACTCCAAAGGACAGCTATAGTAGAATACCCCAAACAAGAAAAACAGGAATCCTCCAGGTTCCTGGATGGAGACTCTCTGGAGAATTTTTGGACATGAATAATGACTTTACAAGTCAGTAATCTGCTCTAATGGAGAAAGTATCAATACCTAGGAGGTGGGCTCTGCATAGAAATATTTAAATGATATCAAGTTGATTTATTCAAATTTCACCAATTCTTCTTTTTGCCTACATAGACTAATGATTATGTTTAGTGTTTTTCCCAATTAGATCAGAACTCCCAGGCAAACAACTCATCTTACCTTTTCTTCATGGTGATGTGATTGGAACAGAAGTTTTGAGGAAAGACCCAAGGATTACCAGATTGCACCTTAGGTAGTAGTTGGGTTTAAATCAATTCTCCTGATAATTATTAGCTGTGTTATCCTAGGCATGGCACCCCATTTCTCTGAGAAATTTGTAAAATGGGCATAAAATTGCTCTTAATGCTTACTACTTCATAGGGTCATCGGGAAGGGGAGTTTTTGTTAAACTTTGAAGTTCTATTGAAATATAATTTCTTAGCTTCTTTTTTACTTTATCAATAACTCCAGTGATGCCCTTCCCCATCCCTAGCATATCTACCTGCCTCTAAACTCTTTTCTAATCATTCTCTGAAATTAACATCACAAGCTGTTTCCCATTCTATTATTTCAATATTCTACTCCTAGTAACTCATCATTTCAGATAATTGTTTAATAGTTCTCAATTATTAATTACGTTTAGTTTGTTATTGCTTTTTTTTTTTTAATGCACATTGCTTCATGAATCAGGCTTATTTCTATCTCAAAAGAGAAAAGTAATGTTTTAGTACAAAGGAATACATTTCTAATGGTGGAATTTCAAATCCCAGAGTCACTTTGTTACAGGAAAAACTCTTGAATACTCTTGGAATAAAGTTAATCTTATGATTGCTGCCCTGAAAATGTCCATGTAAGGAAACTCTTATGTCATGCAAGATGTCCTCCATCTTGCAATATGTCCTGATGGGTCAGAATAGATAGCTACATGCTATTGTTTGACTCTTTATTGCTATTATGTATTCTCTACTTCCAGAACCCAAATTGGCTAGTGATGACCATTTTAGGGGCCTAAAAATTTATGTCATGAATAATACAATTTATATAGCATTTTAAAAGTTCAAAAATTGCTATCCTTAGAGCAACTCTTTGTGAAAGGCAGTGAAGATATCATTATCCCCATTTTACAGATGAGAAAACTGAGATTCTAGAAGGTTAAATAGATTATGTATAATCTTACAGCTAGTTATTATTGGAGGCACAATTAAAATAAACTCCTGACTCCCAGTTATAGCATTTTTAAAAAAATTATATCAAGTTCTGCTTAAAGTTGTAAATTTTTGAGGTTAGTGATCATATCTAATTCATCATTTTATCCCTTATAGTACTTGGCAGAGTTCCTAAATCCTTTAACATAATAGTGTCTATATGTTTTCTGAATTAATAAATGGATTATTCCATTATATATTTGGTTTTAACTTTATAGTTATTCAATATCTTAAATATTTGTTTCTAGCAGTTACTTTTCCCTTGAATGTTAGATATAATTATTCTACATGGGTTTACTGTTGAGCATTAGTTTAAACATACATACTTACATATGTATACACACACACAAATAGCTATTAGTATAAACATACACATGCACAATTGTTTACACACTAAGGCTAAAACCACCTCTTCATGGATTTATTTTTTCACTAAGAAGGCAGAAAGGAGATTTGTAAACCTCAACAGAACCAATTTTTATTCCCCCCGATAAAGTGTATATTCTCCATTTTATCTCCCTATAAAAAGTACAGAAGGAAATGAAGGCACCAAGCTGAGGAAAGGGACTACTTTGTTCAGCAGGAGATAACTAATAAATGGCTTGTACAGTCAGCTCATCCCTGTTTTTTAAAGGCCTTCTTCTGATCTAAACCCCAGGAACCATCAATGCGTTTTAAGGAGTGTGATTGTTCAGCTATTCATCATCAAAAAGCCAGTGGGTTTCTCTGACACAGTAAGATGTGAGCTTTTAGTGACTTGGCTGAACTTTTCCCTGATAAATTGTATTATTTTTCTTTTATGTTATGAGTGCACTGTATTATTGTTAATTAAAAAAATAAGAACACTGATTTCCTGGATCTAAAAAGAAATGTTTCAATTCCTCTTTTCTTCCCCTTCTTGGAACTCTAATTTAAATACACAAGCATATCTGAGTGTACATGTACATATTTTCAAGATTTTTGTTAGTATATTGGTGGTGGGAAATGGGAAGAAGCAAATACTTTCCTCCCCTTCCCCCAACCCAAAGTTGTCTGGCTGAATATTTTGCTGTTGCAGAGCTTGTGGTTGCCAAAACACTAACATGTTTAAATGTAACCTTTTATAAAGTAAAGCTGTATCCTACAGTATCCATGTCTGGATCTGTATACTAGATTGTAGATTGGAATGGTAGTTAATTAGGATGAATTATAGATTAGAATGATGTCTTTATGATATGTCATTATTAGCTTTTAAATGTTTAACCTTTCATATATATATAATCTTTCATATTATATGTATATGTAAGTATATGTGTGTGTGTGTGTGTGTGTGTGTGTGTGTGTGTGTGTGCGTGCGTGTGTGTATTTGGTTTTTACCACAAAATTAACTGCTGGGGAGAAGAAAAAAGTAAAAAGTGCACAGCAGAGAACAAAGAAATAACCTACAAAGAAGCAAAGATGTACAGTCATGGATATATGATCTCTGCTATTATTATATATGCTTTCTTGAAATGGAAATTTGTTACATATTTTGAATTTTCCCTGATGTTTTGCTGTGCACAAAAATTTTTTTTCTTATCTTGTAATAAGTTTTAAATAAATAAAAGAAAGAAAGGGAAGAATTAACTGCTGGGCCTACACAGGAACACAAATATAAACACTTTCCCTAAACTTCCCAAGTTCTTGGAGAAAAATAGATACATAATAATTTTATTTGTTTCTTTGTTTATGGGTTTGTTTTGGTCTAGACTTATTTCATCTGTGGGATTAATTCCCAAATACAGAAACTCCTACCACTCAAGAAGACCAGCAACAACTTTGTAATTTAGCCTTAGAGAGAAGTAGAGAAACTGAAAACTTGGCTGGTATGCTTCAGTTACAGTCATTCAGCTAGAATATATCAGAGGCAGGAATATGAACCAAATTGCCCTGACTCTAAAGCCAACTTTCTATTTTGCTATAATTTTCTTGTTGGTCAAACATCAGCTCTAAAATCTTAGATTATAATTTTTGATACAGTATTAAAAAATGGTAATAATAAGATACTTTATTGTTATGAAACACAAAAATAGAGAACCAGCAGTTCATGAAAGCCATTTCTCTAGTCACATGTTTGGGAAATAATTAAATTCCAGGTTATATTGAGATATTGGAAGAAATAACACTGTAATTTGCTCTGTGAAGGTCTGTTTCAGGCTCCCCCTGCTGGGAAGACTCCTTATCAGGGGGCTTGAAGGTCATGAGTCTTCTAAATGGTCTCTCTGCCCTAGACTAAATGTTCTGTAAATAATTAGAAGTTAAAGGCTTGGAGATAATAAAGCAGACATATTCAGTGGGCACAGGACTAATTAGCAGAACTTGGTCTTGTTGATCATTAAATCCCTGTGTATTAAATGGCTTAGCAGGGGTGTGCAAGGTTGAATCCTTGTCTAGTGTTAATAATATTTATGCCTTCACAATGACAGGTGGTTTACGTTTGTGTAAATAGAAATTCAAAGCTGTTCCTCCCACATTTACCTCCCTCACTTCAAAAAGTTATTTAAACTTTGAAACCCTTCAAACATTTATAAGCTTTTCTTGGGGTTCAGCTAAATCATAGTGGGGAAATTTTGTTGGGGATATATAGAATTTCAGCTCGGATGAAAAATATCATCTCATGAATATTCATAATTCACAGACAACTCATAACAGAAGGACAGTAGGGTCTGTTTAATCCATGAAGTCCTTAGCCAGAAGTTGGAAAATCTGGGCTCTTTCCCAATTCCTGGTTCTGGTAAGTGTCTGTGAATATGACAGTTATCTGCCCTGTGTCTACATTTCCTTGTCTGTAAAATGGAAAATATAGGCTGATCCTAGTCACCTTCTTCCTTTAGTTCCCTTTTTAAAATGCATATGATGTTATTTGTGTGGGGGTTTGTGGTTTGTGTTTTTTTATTTAGTTTTTTTTTTTTGAATAGTGAGACAATATCTAGAAACTATCCTGTTCATTTTTAGAAAGTACCGAAAGTACCTTAGCTTAATATGAATCTTTGAGATAACTATTCCCAAAGAGATCTGACAATTTCTTTGGAGTTATGTTACTCAAGTAATAATATATTATTTCAAAGTAATATCTCCAAAGTGTCACCCAAAGATTAGCATTTTTTGAATCAAAAAGAATTAAGATTAATTTTATTTTGATCCTTATTGATGGGACTTAATGCCAACTCTTTCAGACATTGGGAGAATTTGGCTCTCATCAAACAATGCTGGGGAACCATTGCCAGGAATATATTGCTTTTAAAAGTTAAAATAATAACATCACACTACTGGTCTTTCTACTTAAGCACCAGGGGAGTATAAGCCAACAATTTAGATCCTGTTACTGTCTTACTATATGAATCTGTGGCAATCATTTAATCTCTCTATGTTTCAGTTTTCATAGGGATAATAAATTTTAAGTAGTGTACCTCATGAGGTAAGGGAGATTATAGATGTAAAAGGGTTTTCAAAAAGTTAAAATTACTATGTGGGTATATTCAAAGATATAGTGAATTATCAACAAAACAACAAACATTTAAGTACTTATTGTGTGGTAGGTGCTGGACTAAAATATGGGTATATAAATGCAAAATTGAAACAAACCCTGCCCTCAAAGAACTTCTACTCTATTGAGGAAAACAACATATAAGTTATCATAGGTCTGGCAGACCAGAGGAAAAGGGGAAAAAAAGTAACCTCCTCTATACTCAATTCCTTCTTGAGGATATGATCTCCTTGGACTTCTAGGCAGGACTTTGTCTTAGATAAAGATAATTTCTGTGTATATTTTCTCTTATTTTATACAAGACTTTGTGATAAATCAACTAACATTTATTAAGCTTCTGCTGTCTGTCAGGTACTATGCTAAGCTCTAAGAATACAAAGCCAAAAAACTCCCTGTTCTCATGGAAATTACAATTTAATGGTGTAGACAATGTGAAAATATCTGTGTATTAACACAATTTAAAGATTGGATATATGTTAGCTATGCAACACACACACACACATATGCATGTACATATGTATATATATATATATATATATATATATATATATATATATATATAGCTATGAAATACACACACACACACACACACACACACACACACACGAGAAAAATTGGAGGCAATCTCAGAAGCAGGGTACTAAGATTCAAGGGATCTAAGAAAGCCTAAGTTAAACTTTTTGAAGAGAATCTGAGAGATCAGAAGTATTAACTTCTAGGAGTGAATTCTTTTGACAGTTTAGCAGCGGACCAACCAAATAGCTGACATACAGTATTCTGAGTGCAAAGGAGAAATTTGTTTATTGATTATTACTCCACTGTCTCCATGTTTCCCCACCCCAATGATAGAAAAAATGTCCATATATGAAATACGTACATAACGTATGAGTGTGTGTGTGTGTGTGTGTGTGTGTGTGTATAAAACACAAGCTTAATTTCAGGAGGAGCTATTAGCAGGTGAAAGAAGACATAGGAAAGCGGGGAAAAAGTTTAATTAGAAAAGGCCTCAAGGAAAAAGTGACATTTGAGCTGAGTTTTGAAGGAAACCAAGAATTCTAAGAGGCAGAGGAGAGGAGGGAATTAATTTGAGGCCTGGAGAAAGTATACTCAAAAGCCAAGAGATAGAAGTTGGTATTTTATGTGTGAATAGCAAGAAGGTGACATATGGCCAGATTGTGAAGAATATGAAATATTCTGTAAGCCTTGAAACTAGGTTGGAGCCAGGTTATGAAGTACTCTAAATCCAACTGAATTTTCACTTAATCCTACAGGCAACAGTATCTTACTCAAAGTGAGTGACAAACAGGAATTAACTCAAAGTTACTCATCATTAGACCTGTGCTTTAGGGATATCATTTTGAGTAGGATGGGATTGGAGAAAGCAGAATCTTGAGAATGGGATACCAACTGGAAGGTTATTGAAATTATTCAAGCAAGAGGTAATAAGAATCTGAACTAAGGTAGTGGTCACATGAGTATAAAGAAAGGGATACACACACACACACACACACATACATACACATACATATTATATATAGATAGATAGATAGATATAGATATATATGAGAAATTTTGGGAAGAACAGATTTGACAAAACTTGGCAACTATAAAGAATAGAATATATTATGTAAGAATAGGAGCATTTAAAAAATACTATATTTGGAGTTAAAAAATCTTGGTTAAAATTTTGACTCTGTAAGTTATTTTTTTCATGTCCTGGAAACAAGCTACTTTATCTCTGTAGGATTGTTTCCTCATCTGGACAAATGGGGGCTGAGGGATGAATGTGTAGGAGGAGATTAGATGATTTCCAAAGTATCTTCCAAGTTCTACATTCTCTAAGCATATGCATGCTGTATTCTGTTCCAAGAAGTGTTATTTTAAGCCTTAAAAGCGCTTGGCCTTCTAAAAAAAGGAAGTCATGGCTGACAGACATCTCCATTGACATATTTTTGTTTTTCATCCCTTTCTCCTCCCCCTAACCACCTATATCTTACCACTGATGTTTTTGCTACTTGGAACATGAGGAAAGCCACAGCCATGGCATCTTGATGGCACTACATAAGTCTTAGCCTACAGGGGAAATCTGACAATCATTATAAGAATCTTATCCATGTCAGAGACTGGCAAGCTCAGGAACATGAATTTCTGTCATTTGAGTCATACCTCACACCAGCAGCAGTAATGCTAATGTGCATTGCAGTTGGCAGAAGAGCTTGTTATTACATCAAATTTTTTCCTCTCTAAAAAAAAATAGGAATAAGAATAATGCTATGACATTTTGAGTCCTCAAATTAAAACTAAAAAAGAATCCATTCTTTTGTTGAGTAGGAGATAGTTTGGATCCACATACTGAACTCACTAAGAGATCATGGGAACATTCATGCTGGAACTAATTGAATTGTGTATCAGCTGCCTAAGATATTGCCCATTATTTATCTCATTTTTTCCTGCACAATAAAACAAATAAGACCATTAATCTACCATGAATGAATATTATTACACGCTTTGGTAGGGACACAAAGGCAAATTGGGTTCACCATGGAAATTATCTCACTCTTCATTTCATATTAAAATATCTTGAAGTCTCTAGAGAGATTCTGTCAGAGATCAGATTTACCCACTGCAGTGTGTCTACAAATATGGCAAGAGCTCCAGCCTCATCTATAAAGCCTCACATAAAAACACAGTGAGTCTGAATAGGCAAATGGAAATCTGTGATTTGTAGCATACATATTAAAAATATTTCTGCATATATACATACATAGAAGCCCAAGTCTTTAAATAGGAAATCCTAAGCAGAACATCTAAGTAAAAAGTGAGAAGTGTCTTTCAAATTTTATATTTATATCATGTTTTCCACCATTTTGACAGCAATATTTCCTTCATGTAAGGCACATCATTGAGCTCATCACAGGCTTTTCCTATTCCATTTTAATACAATAATAGTTGCATCAAGATATGTTAACTAGTGCAAGGTAAATAGATGCACCAGCATCTAAAGGGACTATGCTTTTCCCTTGTGTCAACTATAATCTCTGCCTCCTCATATCTGATTCATCACTGTAGTCTAGTTACCATGATGCCCCTCTTTTAGGACTTGCTTTCACTACATGGGACCAGAGGCTGGACTTTCTAGGTAACTGCACCCACCCATAAACTTTCACCAAACTCTCATCATCCCCCCAAATGAACTTTCTCCATGTTCAGTTATAATTAAATATAATGCTCTAGTCATTTCCATAAGTGTGCCACCTCAACATTTCAAGGAAAATATACCTATAAATATTGTTTTCAAATTTTATAACTGAGGAAACTGAGGCTTAAAGAGATTGTGTCAACCAAGTATAGTGGTATATATATCTTAATTTCTGCTATTGGAAAAGCTGTGCTGGTGTGGCTATTGAGCTCATGGGTCTGAGATGAAGTTATTTGGGTATATATATACACCAAATCTATCATTAGTGCGATAAGCCTCAGGAAAAGAGAAAAGATTGACACAGAATGAATTTGGGATTTCTATGGTAAGGTAATGAATGTTTTAGGTCTGTCCACTGAATCATATTGTGTGGTGAAATGAATTGATGGGAAAATACTCATATAGTAAATTAAGTATGCTTGGAATATCAAAAGAAGTCCCAGATAGATATCACTGTGCTGTTTACAAATGACTTTCCTCATAATACCCTAGAGATGTGCAATTATTCTTATTTTACAGATAAGGACACAGTTTCTAAGAAGTTAAGTAACTTGAGACAAAGGTCATGGAAACAGTGAATAATAGCAAATCCAGCATGCAAACTCTGATGTTTTGACCCTAAATTCAGGTTTCTTCACTTTAGACAGTAGTACTTATCTAGTCTTATATATTGTAAACCTATGTAATTCCTATCATGATCTCTAATAACTCAAATAAATTATTACAATATGTAAATTGTACATTATGGAAAATATTATGCATTCTAAGCATTTGCATTAGATTTTGTATATAGGCTAATGTTGATCAATATCAGTTATTTAATCTGTGAAATGCAAATTACAATTCTAGGTGGTCCAAAAGTCTTTGTGAGTTGAAGCTACTTAAAAGTACACTGAGACGTTCAGAACATCCTGTATGGATATCTTGTCAACTCTTTTTTCTAGAGATTGATCATTTTCTCAGGGTTCTCTGTTCCTTGCACAGTGTCTGGCACAGATGAGGTACTTAATGAATGTTTGTTGATTGATTAATTGTATTAACATAAATATAGACTCCCACCTCACTGTTCCAAATCTGGGTTTCATAAAACTTGATTATAGTATTAATCATTTCTGTTCTCTCTCTCTCTCTCTCTCTCTTTCTTTCTCTCTCTTTCTTATTCTGTTTCTTTCTCCTCTGTCTCTCTTTCTGTCTCTGTCTGTCTGTCTGTCTCTCTCCCTCTCTTTCTCATATAATATTTCAAAATTTCATTGACAGAGTGTGATATATCTTTGAAGAGGGTCTCTATGTAATATTTGTATATTAATATTATTATATTTATCATTACAAATCAGTAAATTAATTTCAATAATAAATCATACATTGAACTCTCCAAACCTCAGGAATACTCAAAAGTAGTAATAATTCATTTAGATTTATAATTTTAAAAATAATACCTTTACAGTTCTCTGTGTCAAAATTTAATTTTTCTCTTAACTTGGATATTAATGTTTTCTTTATTCTGTTGGATGGATCTCTCAACGATAGCAGTTCTTTAATTTGAATTTAGAAATAAGACAATTTTTTGTTTTATACCAGGGTAGCATTAATGAAAAAATAATAATCTTGAAATTAAAAGTAAAATTAATGGATTACAAGTAGGAAAGAGATATAGAGATTTACTAGTCCAAGCTTGCCTCATTTTATAGAAGATGAACTATAGATTATAATCTTCTGTTATCTTAGTAGACAGTCTTTGTGAGTTTGTTCAAAACATCGAAAGACCATTATATGGAAAAGGAGTATTTTTTTTTCTCTTGACCCAGAAGGCTGAACTAAAAACCATGGGTAAAATTTTCTGAAAAGATTCTGGCTTAATTTAATAAAAAGTTTCCCAACATTTAGAGCCATCCTCAAGAGAAATCAGCTGCCTTGGAAGAGTAGATTTCTTCTTACCACAATTTTTCAAGAAGAAACTCTATAAATACGTCTTGAGGATATCATAATCGATCAGTAAATGTTTATTAAGTAAATGTTATGTGCCAAAGACTGTGCTAAACTCTGGGGTTACAAAAAAGGTAAAAGACAATTTGCTTTTCAGAATGTCACAGATCTAATAAGGGAGGGATAATCTACCTGGCCTTTGAGATTTCTTTTAACTTTGAAAATCTCTGATTATCCTATCATTTCACAAAATTTCACAAAATCAAAAAAGACCTTTCTCCTATACGTTTAAATATAAAATGAAAAGGTTGTATTAGGTGACCTCAAACCCTAACTCTTTAACCCTAATTTTTTATGTAATATTGGCCATTAAATTTCTGTCTGGTGCTTTAGCATGACATGAACATTTTCTGTGCTTCACAAAATCTATGCAAGAGGAAGGCAAACTTTCCCAGGTCTTGGCAAGCCAAACATTTCAAGTACAGGTGTAGAGAAAAATATTATATATGTTATCCAATATCAATTTGACTAAGTTTGTGGAGATTCACCACTATAAGAATGGCCACCAAAGGATGATGTTCCTGATAACAGAACTCAGGAAGACTAAGGATAAAAGGTAGAACTTACAGGGATGAAATCAGGGAAGCTTGAAGTATAAATTGCATAGTACATTATTTGTCCTATTATTCTGGTTACAACAATTTGTCAGGTTATAATGACAGGCAGCAAATCAATGAGATGATGGGAATTCAGGATGTTAGATCTAATATGCCCCAGAGACAACATAGGTTTATGACCAGTTTTATGACTCCAGAGCAATGTATCTTATGATAGCAACCGAGTCATTTAAAATTTAATGCCTACAGAGAGTACAGGGGAACTTTACAGAATCCTACAGTGTTCTTTACTAGAATCTATAAAATAGACCACCAGTGGCAAATTATATTACACTGTTACTACATTTGAGAATGTCATTGGCTTGATGAATGATGAAAATATAGGGTTACTATAGAATTCAATATTTGTAAGAGGAAAAAATTAGTGGTAGTATGAACTAGCAGAAAGCGAGACTCTAAGATAAAACCCAAATGTTTAAGTAATGTGACTTTTGAAAAATTGCAAAGATGTTTTTTCTTCCCAAAAATATTTTGTATGCTAAAATTTAACAAAAATGTTTTTTTAAGAAAAAAGAATGTTTTGGAAATTCTGATATAATCATTTAAAATCACCTTAAAATATAAAAAGTATATTGTTTTTTAAAGCTCACAACGGTAACTGTACAAGTAGTGGATAAAACACAAAATGAATAAAAATCTAGTTTGTACTATAAAACATTGAATCATTAAACTCAAACAGGTTGCTAATTTTTACCTTCTCACTGCTGAAAAAAAAATTGTAAGGGAGGAAAATGGGAGGAAGACATTTTATAACAAATTCAAGAAAAAGAGATTGTATGATCAACCTTATTGAAGTATGTATTCCTCTTACCTTCCCTGGGCTTGAGATTCAATGGTTGAACTATATAATGTGTTAGCCTATATGTGACTTTTGCATTCATTGGTGGTATCCCAGTGAAAAATTAAATTAATAAAAAAATATTTATTAAGTGATTTCAGTGTGCTAAGCACTGTGCTAAGTATTAGAGAGTAAAATTAAAACAAGAAAAAAAGCCAGTCCTTATATGATAATAAGAGAAAACAAGATGTAATCTGGAAAAAAGGTTTTAGTCTAGAAAGTCACATTGATAGTAAGGAAAACCAGAGGGCAATTGATTTCTTTGTTATTACCAGGAATAGTGGGAAATGAAGTTGTACCATAGTGAATAGAGTACAAGGATTGGAGTCAGGAAGAATCATCTTCCTTTATTCAAATTTGACATCAGACACTACTAATTGTGTGATCCTGGGCAAATCACTTAACTATGTTTATCTTAGTCCATCATCTGTCAAAAAGAGCTGAAAAAGGAAATGGCAAATGACTCCTATATCTTTGCCAAGAAAACTCAAAAATAGATCACAAAGAGTTGGACATGCCTAAAAATGAGTAAAGAATAATCAGAAATGGTAGTGTTCATTTTATTACAGTTTTCAGAATAGGAAGTGGGAAGGGTGAAGATGGAACACATATTATAATGTGACATGAAAATGTCTGGAGAATAATATTTTTGATCTGGGACTGATAGATATGAAGAGCTCTGACAAATGAGGAACTCTGTTTTCCAGGAGGTAAAATACCTAGTTGAGGATGGGGCTTGGAGCCAGAAAGCATTGCAAGACTATGTTCAGAAAGCAGCCTGTAGGTACTATGAAAAAAACAATCACCAGATGTAATTAAAGTGTGTGATATTTAGAGTAACTGGATCTTTAGAGTAAGCAAAAGCATTGTGAAAGGCATTCTCCTACTATTTCCCCTTGGTAATATAGCATTAATATTATTATTATTATTATTAATATTAGGGCTAGGTCAGATCTTTTCTATTTAGTTTCCAAATCCAAAATGCCAGTAGATACTTAATGAGTGTTTGCTGTTCAGTCAACAAATAGTTACTGGACAGATAACTACATTGCCTCCATTTACCATACTAGATTGAGAGAGGGGAGAAATAGGAAAGATAGATATAATAACATTAGTTCTTTCTCAAGACTAGGTGTTTAATTTTAATTGGTTCCCAGATTAAACTGACAGTATCTGCTTCACTTCTGATTTCCATCAAAGCAGTATATATTCAGTTTTCTATTTGAAACTGAACATTCACTTATAAAATGGCTGTAGTGCCAGTATTCCAATAAGAAATCATTTTGTTGTCCCAGGTAATTGATTATTGAGAGGGAGATAAGATTTTAATTCTAAAATTGCTGGGGGTTTTTGTGATATTTACAAGACTGCTAAAGATACAAAGACAGTGACAAAGATTTAGAATGTTTTCATTGACTCCATTGGGCAAAACTCATTTCTGTTTTTATGAATAAAAGATTTTAATATATCATTTCTTTAGCATTTCCTTCTAAAGTAAAAGAAAATGAAATAAACATCTATGTGATTAAATATACTTACAAGCTTAGTTATTTTCTTCTATCTAAATTTTTGTGGCTTCCTTGTTGTCCACAAGTCATTTTGCTTCTCAATACGAGTGACATGAGTTATATAATGTTTCATTAAACTTCATATTTATCTAAAATTGATTTATTTCAAGCCATAATCTCAAAGTTTATGTTAGTTTGCATGACCCAACTAACACAACCGTTAGCCTCTTTGGTGCTTGTTAAGTGGGAAATTTTCATCTGGAGTCTGCCACCCAAGAATTTCTTCTTTCCAGGGATTTGCCTCCAAAAATCTCCAAAGGCAGATACTCGCAAAAGTCCCAAGCAAAGATTCAATATCCTGGAATTGATTAAGTATCTTTTATCTTCTTCCTCTCCAGTACATTTTGAATGAATTCTACAATTATTAAATGACTCATGTGTACAAAGCTCTGAAGGAGACAAATATTGGGAAGGTTATTTGTGGAGGAGTGGAAAAATGGCTGGTCTAACTAACAGTCAGAAGATAGAATTCTGAGATTTACTTTTGCTCTGAGATGTCACCTGAACCCTGGATGTATCAGTTTCTCTATTTCAAGAGAATAATTTACAACCAATTTATATTATTTATACCAATAATTGCACTGCCTACCTCACAGACCTGTTGTGTGGATCCATTGAGATAATATATTTGAAATGTTTTATAAGCCTGAAAATATTATATAAATATCAACTAAATATGTAGTCCCTGTCCTCCTGGAGTTTTAATTTAATAGAAGGATGTGATGAATGCAAAAATGTCTGTAGTATAAGGCTAAATTCAGGTACACTTAAATAACTCAATAAGAACATTAACAACCTGAGAGAGCAGACAAGATTTCCTAGAGAAGGTGGCATTTAAAATGGATTTTAAAGAATGGTTGAGAATCTTTCAATGACTACAATATTGAAATGGGTCATCCAGGAAAGTACTGAGGCTCTGTGGTCTGCCTTTTTTTAGAAAGTGAAAGAACTCTCTCTCCTCATCTCTGCCTTTTTGGAATCCCAAATTTCATTCAAGGAATTTTGAGATCAAGATTTGGACTTATCAAGGATATTACTCACTTTTAGAGAAACAGAACACAATTAAGTGTAATAAGATCTTATATAGATATTTATGAATATACATGTATACATATATATGAGTATGATTATAGATATTTATAAATGTATAAATATGCATATATGTATGTATAAATATATGTATATGTGTGTTATGTATATGTGTATATATATTTGTCTATTTCTCTCTCTTTATATCTGTGTGTGTGTATATATATATATATATATATATATATATATATATATATATATATATATGTATCTGTGCTTAATTGTAGACTTCTTGGGGGATGTACGGGGGTGGGTAGGAAAGGGGAAAAAGAATAAAGTAAAAAGTACATAGCAGACAAAAAAGAAAACCTACAAGGGAGCAATATAGTTCTGAACACAATGTGTGGTATTTATTATATTTCTTGAAATGGATATTTCTTAATTCATATTTTAAACCCTCTGATATTCTGTTGTATACATGGCATTTTTTCCTTTTTTCAGTTTTTTTTTTCTTTTACTGTTTTTTTCTTATTTTTCTTTTGTATTTGTTTAAAATAAATTAATTTTAAAAAGACAAAAAAAGAAAGAATGAAAGTTTGAGGCTTATCATGATCTTCCTGGCATCCCTTCTGGGCAAACTGATTTTGCATTTACTGCAGCCATATTTTATATTTAGTTATATATGTACATGTTGTTTCCCTCATATAGAATGTAAGCTCTTAGATGGCAGGATAGTTTCATTTTTTTGTTTATATCCTCAGTGTCTATCTAGTATAGCATTTATGATCTGATGATCAATTACACTGTGGAAAACATAAATTTGGAACAAAATGAAACAAAAGAAGATTAAGTTTTTTTCAGGGTTTGAAATAAGATTTTCAGGGAAATTTGTAGACAATACATTAATTGGCCAATAGCTAGATTTTATCTACAGAAAAGGACAAGTATGTAGAATTATTGAAAACCATGAGGAATATGATGCTGTACTAAATAGAATGAACAAGCCCCTGTTTATAGTCTGTACATTACTTTGGTTCCTTTTTGAATCATTTAATGACAGTTTCAATGCTTTACTATCAACTCTCAGCACTACAATGTTGAATTATTTCTTTGCGTTGCTCATAGACTTTTTCCATGTGGATCACATTTTACTTGGGTTTGATTGACCCAAGAGGGATTCTCTTGATTTGGAATATATGTAAAGGGTATTTAGTACTATATGACAAAAATACAAAGACAAAGTAACACATTGGTCCTGCTCTGAAGGAGTTTAAAATTAAACACCTACCTAACTCACCCTATTAGAAAATGTCTGTTTCTTCTTTTATAGTTCATAGTTCTTTAAAGTCAAGAGAGAATTGAGTTGCTACAATCAGTAGAATTTAGAGGTAGAACATTGGCTGATGAGCTTCCTGTTGAATCACTTTTGTTTCTTTTGGACAATTTTTTTTTTCTTACTGGATTTGTTTTTCTTTGCCTCTTCAGAATTTCATTCATGATTTATTTTCATTCCTCCTGAGCTGTAGACATTTTCTTAAAAAAAAAAATGTCCTTGTAGACATTTAAGTTAATTAGACCTTGCCAGTTCTTAATATTATTACTTTAATTTTTATCCTAAGAATTTAAAGTGCAAAACTACATCCAGGTTTTCTTTTCTTCCTATCCTACCAATTTCAAGATGAGAACAGTGATTTTCCCATAACACTTTGTGACCTCCTAACCAATTTTTGTTTGGTTGAGTATCAGACCTGGAATAGCAGTTCCCTGTATTACACCCTTCAGCTTTAGAAAGAAAAGTTAATGGAATACAAGAAATCATGTTTTTGTTTTTGTTTCCTAGACTAGATTGAGTAAACTGGAAAAATCTGTATAATTGAAGATTCTCTCACTATACCTTACAACCATATTAATTTTGCCATGTTTCCAGAGCTCATCCTGTATTTCATCTTTCTGTATAAATAGCCTTTCTCTGTCTTCATACAAATTCTGTCCACAATGTTTCTCCTTCTGGTTTTTCAAAATGAATATTTTTTTTCTCACATACAGTGTTATTATGGTCAAAGGTGGAAAAGGGGAGGAGAGAGAGGGGGGAGGGAAAGAGAGAGACGGAGAGACAGAAAGACAGAAAAAGACAGAGACAGAAGAGAGAGTCAGAGAGAGAGACACACACAGAGACAGAGAGAGATAGATATAAAGAAAGGGATAGAGAGAGACAGAGAGGGAGAGAGAGATTGACAAACCTTAGCTGCTTTAATGTATGCATGAACATATGTTTGTGATTATATGCATGTATGTGAATACATGTATGTATGTTTCTGACTTCTTGCCTGTATCTCCTTTGACATGCTCCTGATCTTCTTATTTCCTTCCTTTGTAAGATTTCCAGGAATTTTGGTCTCTTTATAGTCAGTGGTTCTTAACTTTTCTTGCGCCATGAATCCCTTTGGGCATCTTTTCAGAATAATGTTTTTTTTAATGCATAAAACAAAAGACATGGGATTACAAAGAAAAGGAGTTATCTTAAATATGTTTATGAAAAATATTTTTTCTAAAAAGCTTACAGATTAAGATTAAGAACCTCAATTTTATAGCTTCTCAACTACATGAAAAACAATATCCTCTTCTACCTAGAAGCCTGTTATAATTTCTTCTCCCAGAAGTTACTGATTTGACTCCTTGGAATTACTTTGAATTTACTTATTTGCATTATATTAATATTCTCCTAGTAGCACGTAAGTTCTTTGAGGGCAGGAACAAATTCATTTTAATCTTTGTATCTCCATAGCATAACATGGTGTGTTGCACAGAGGAGCAATTTAATAAAATCTGGTTACTGTTACCCTTTTTAGTACCTGGTTTCCTTGTGCTTGGTTCTGATATGTTTCTGTACTGTGACTCCTTATCCCTACTTTCCATATCCTAGTTAACCATCAAGTGTGTATTTATTGAGCAAGTACAATATTCTCAGTGCTCTGGATACATAAGAATCATAAAATATCCTTTGTTCTCAAAGAGTTTACTATTTCTTGTGATACCAAACTAAAATAAGAAATAATAGGGCCTTCGGTATTCAATTTTGTGGCATAGATCACTAATTTCCTACCCATTAAACTCAGGCCACTGGGAAATTGTAAAGCTTCTTTAGTGGAGTCATGAAGTCATACACATACATGAATGCTGAATGTATTCATGTATGTGTGTGTATATATATATTGCCACATATATTACATATGTTTATATATGTATGTATATATACCAAGTATTGCCATTTATCAATTTTAAAAAGTCTATTTTCTTTCCCTCCCATCTTTCTTCCCTACCCCATTAAAAAAGCACAAAATTCTTGAAATAATTATGCATAATCAAGCAAAACTCCTACATTGCCCATGTTCAAAAAATAAGTCTGTTTGCACTTGATTCCATTGCCTCTCCAAGAAGATGTAAGTAATATGTGTTATTATCAATCTTGTGAAATCATGGTTAGTTGTATTTATCCAAGTTCTTTGTTTTTACAATTTTGTTATTTTATAGATAATTTTGGTTTTTTCATTCTATATTAGCTGATCAAATATTTCCAGATTCTCTGAAAATATTTCTCCAGAATTTATTTTTGTTATTGTTGATTATTGCATTTTTAATTTATGTAATAAAATGACCATTTCCATAATATAGGATCTTTCTTCATTTATAGGTAATTTTGGTCTTTATCATACACTAAATAACTTATTCAGCATTTCTTACAACACTATAATATTCTTTTATATTCATATATGTTAATTTTTTCAGCTATACCTCAATTGAAGGGCACCCTATTAGTTTCTAGCTCTTTGCCATCATAAAAAAGAGATACAATAAATATTTTATATTCTTGGATTCTTTTCCTTTTTCTTTGATTATTTTAGGGTATAGGTCTATTAGTGGTATTGCCAACTTAAAAGTGTATGCACAATTTAGGAATTCTTGGGACATGAGTCCAAATTGCTTCCCAGGATGGCTGGACCAATTTATAAACTGAATTAATGTCCTTTTTTCCCCATAGTCACATGATTTTTTTGGTTAACTTTGCCAGTCCATTAAGTATGAGATAGAAACTCAGGGCCTTTAATTTACATTTTCCTAATTATCAATGATTTGGGGAATTTTATAAGGCTATTGATAGTTTAGATTTCATCTTGCTTGCATTTATTCGTTGTTTTATTATGAGGACTTTTTTCTTTCTTTTTTGCTTTTCTCTTAGACATATTAGTTTACAAAGAAGCCATGATGTGTATTAGAAGTTTCTCGGGATCCTTAATCATGAATCTTGGTTCATATACATATATAAGAATATCCTATTCTGTCCTTTGTTTTTTGTTTTGTTTGGGGTTATACTGAAGGAGTTAGACCAGATGACTTATTGGATCTCTTCCAGGTTTCAATCTATACCACCTTGCTTAAAGCCATCTCCACCAGAGGACCACAAGAAATTGACCTATTCCAAAAAAAGACTAAGAAAGGATGATGCTATATGGCAGGGAGAGAAGCTGGGGCCATCAGCTCCTCACCCTTTTTAAAACACTTTAACCAAACAAACAGTAGGGATGGAATTCTGAAAGGGATGACCTGATTTAACCACTTTTTCCAGCATCTGTCTCTGGATCACTCATTAAGGACAAGCACAAGTGAGTTGAATATTTTCTTTATAATGCTAGAAGAGCAGGAATCCCTGGTAAGGGATCCCATTCCCAGTCTATGTCCTTGGAAATGAAGTGTTAGGACCAATAGCTGTTTGAGAATTTAACACCTCTAAATGAATCTAATTCTTGTTAGTAGAGGTTAGTTCCTTCTTACAAAATAAGAAAAGTTGTTATACAACTTTTAATTCATGTGCATTTGTATGTATTTATCCCTTAGCTCATTTGAAAATTATACTTTTGACAGAGCCTTAACTCAGGGTTTCCCCCCTACATTTAACTGTTAACTTTTCCCTAGTCACTCAAACTAGTTTTTCTATTTCCTTCAAGTTTACTATTTTCATTTTATTATCATATATTAATTACATTGCCTAAATTTAACTTGCCTATTTCCTTACAATTGTTCCTTACTACCAAACTCCAATACATTAAGTTCTTTGGTATTCATTTGAAATGTATTGTAAAACATCCCCAAGGCATCAGTAAAATCTCTGATTTCCTGCAATTAATTCTAGAATATATTAAATATCTAGATTAGTAGTTTAAAAAGAAAATTTTAGAAATAGTTTGCTCTTGTTTAGTCAATAATAACAGGACATCAACTACATATACTGTTTCCTCAGATTTCCTTGCCATCTTCTAGTTAAAACGGATCTAATTCTCTTTATTGGATATCGCTTCCATCTGAACAGAGTTCCCTTGACAATATGATGCTGTATTATTAGGAAGAACTTCAGGATTATTGCCAAATTCAATTTCATTCTGGATTGACAAAACATTTCATTGAGGACAGTAGAGATTACTTCTTGTAATGTGTAGTAAGTCAATTAATATCTTAAGGGCTTACTATGGTTTAGGAACTGAGAAAGTATAAAAGATAGTCCTGCTTTCAAAAAACTAATAGTCTAATGGGTGAGACAGCATGTAAATAAGTATATACAAACATGATATAAAGGCTAAACAAGATATAATTACCAGAGAGAAGACACTAGCAGTGAGGGGGATCTGGAAAGGCTTCCCATAAAAGTTGTGATTTCTGCTGGAAATTGAAGAAAGCCAGGAGATGAGAAGAACATTCTAAGCCTGAGGGACAACCATTGAAAATGCCACCAAAGCTGGCAGAAATGAATGACAGTTAAACTTAATGGAAAATGTTTATGTCTACAAACATGGGAGACAGGAAAAAGGATCCTTGAGTTCTGATCATAGAGGCTAAGTGCTTAAACTTTAAAAAAAAAAAAATAGTATACCTGGATTTGGCTAAAGCACCTGCCTGCCTGCAAGATTTGTGTGTGTGTGTGTGTGTGTGTGTGTGTGTGTGTGTGTGTGTGTACGTATATATTGGAGAGTCCCTAGGGAAGATTGAAGCAGCAATAATTCTGCTAAAACTGAAGGGTTTCTACAGAGGACATACATCTTTTCTCATCATCTCAAGTCTTCCCATGTTCCCTGAAGCCATAATGACTCTCATTTTCTCTCTTGTCATACTCTCCCATGGAAGTTAAGTTAGTTTGTTCTCAAGCCAGTCTGGATTGATAAACTGATCTGGAATGAAGTGTACCTAATTAAACTAGTGTCATTCTTTATAATTGATATAAATTTAATCAAAATAATTTTAAACTACATATTATTAAAAAGTATAAAAAGAAGAGAACATTGCATAAACACAGATTCACTATGATGGATACCAGAGAAAAGCTATCATTGGAGAACAGTAGATAAAAGAAGTTCGAAGGAAATGAAGTACAAGAAAGGAAAAAGTAGTAAAATTTACAGTCTCTGATATCTATACACAATGGACAAAATTTAGGCAACAAACAAATTGAACTGGAGGTCCTAATGAAAATAAACAATTTTGACCTCATAGATATTACTGAGATTTGATAGGATAAGAAGAACTAGATGAGGATAACTCACTTAAAAGATACGGATACAAAAAAAGTCGAGAGAAAAACATTTAGCACTCAGTTTATTTTAAGAAGAAAGACTTATGTGAAGAAAGAAAGACTTATGTGAAGAAACCAGAGAGTAGAATGAAATAGAGTGGAGAACATTGCACTAAAGCTCAATAAAAGGTGAGAATCTCATCAGAATCTGTCCAGATTGCCTGGACGTAGCAAGAAAATAGATGAAGACTTTGATGGGGTAAGGAGGGGTAAAAAACTATTACAGTCCTGAAACAATCATTATAGGATAGTAGTTATGAGGAACTTCAATTTACCAATCATCTTATAGAATGAATTCCTTCTCTCTGTGTCTGTCTCTCTGACTCTCTCTCTCTCTCTCTCTCTCTCTCTCTCTTTCTCTCTCTCTCTCTGTCTTTCTTTCTCCCCTTTCCATATCCCTCTCTTTCTCTGTGTCTCACTTTTCTTTCTTTCTCTCTCTTTCTCACTCTCTCCCTCTTCTTCTCCCTCTCCTTCTCTTTCTCTCCCCTCTCTCCCTTTCCTTTTCCTTCCTCCTTCCCTCTCTCTTCCTCTCCTTCCCTCTCTCCTTCCCTCCCTCCTCTCTCTTTCCCTCTTTCTTTTTCTCTCCCTCCTTCTTTCTCTGTTCTCTCTCTTCTTTCTCTCCCTTTCTTCTTTTCTTTTTTCCCTTCTCTTCTACTTTCTTTTTCTCCTCTCCTTCTTGTGCCCTGTATTTCTTCCTTCTTCATTCTCTTTTTGAAACCTAAAGAAAAGTAGCTAATAACTTGATTGACTTTTTGCCTTTGTGATTATTTCATTCCCACAAAAGACCAAGGTACCAACTAAAGTAAATTTCATTCTGTATCTTACTCTTGCTAACAAAGAATAGATGGTTGCTGGGATGAAATAATAGGAATCTGGGATGGAGTATATGGATGAAGGGTAGCAATGAAAACCCATTAATATTCTGTAACTGAGAGCGGCCAGACATAGTGTGATATATTCACTCTAGATTTAGGAACAGCAGGTTTTACAGGGAAGGAAGGAAGAAAACAAGCATTTATTAAAAACCTACTATGAGCTGCAAAATGTGATGTGTTTTATAAAAATTTTTTCATTCAAATCTCTTTTTACAAGAAGCTTATATTCTAATCAGTGTTATAAATTAACCTTATTTTTTTTTGCTAAATGACTTACGAATCTGGAAGATCAGGAGAATGCTATAGATATATTTTGCTTAAGATTTTAATTAAAAAAGGTTTGCTAATACCTCATTCTATTCTTGAGGAAAAGATATGAAAGAGAGGAAGATGGGCTCTAGGATCTTTATTTAAAGAAGAGGCTCAGCACAATCTTCTTCCTCTTTCCTACCAGCCACACTTTTTTAAACGTCTCCCTCATACTTCCTTTCCCAGGAAGCTCACCATTGGGAAACTTCATTATCTTGCATGATTAATTATGTCTAGTATTCACATTTCATAAGTATGTTCTGCTCTCATTATTAGACCCTCGGTCTAAAGGATAGTATCATGGGCTCCATTATTTTCTCTTTGTAAGAAAGAAGTTTTGCTTAGTCTTTTTCTATTTCCCACCAGAATCTTTGGAGTATTTTGGATGTTTCCATCATTTGAGTATCTTCGTGTGTGTGTGTGTGTGTGTGTGTGTGTGTGTGTGTGTGTATGTGTGTGTGTATGTGTGTGTGTGGTCTTCTCTCATCAGATCATAAGCTCCTCTGGGACCTTACATCCCACCCAAAAACAAACAAAAAAACCAAACTTTGTATGTGTTTCCCAAGGGCTTAGTGTAGTACCTGGCATCCTAAACAAATATTTATCGTCTGACTAGACAATTTAGTAGGTTTCTACCAAATAGAAATTTATATATATCCAAAACTCATTGAAAAATCAGACTCAAAGTTAAGAATGGTTAAATGTTAGCTTGAGAGAAGACTTCTGATAGATTGCGTCAGGAATCTGTGTTGTTGAATTTATTTATGAATGACTTGGACAAAGACAGGTAGCTTCCTTTTTTAAATCTACAGATGACACAAAATTGAGAAGGATTGCTAATAAACTGAATGGCAGAATCAAAATTCAGAAAGATATCCGAACATTGTGCTAAATCAGATCTGATGTCATTTAATAAAATAAATACAAAATCTTCCATTTGGGTTAAAAAACTTGACCTTGTCCTTGAGAGAAGCTTAGTGATATCAAACTTCATTGGAATAAAGAAAGATTCTCAGAGTGTTAATGAACAGGAAGCTCAGTATGAGTGAACAGTGTGATATGATAGTGAAAAAAAAATCCAATATCTCTGTGTCATTAAGAGAAGCATAACTAGGGGCAGCTAGGTGGCACAGTGGATAGAGCACCAGCCCTGAAGTCAGAAGAATCTGAGTTCAAATCTGGTGTCAGACACTTAACATTTCCTAGGTGTATGATCCTGGGCAAATCACTTACCCTCAATTGCCAGAGAGAGAGAGAGAGAGATAGAGAGAGAGAGAGAGAGAGAGAGAGAGAGAGAGAGAGAGAGAGAGAGACAAGCATAACTTACACGAACAGAAGAAAGGTAAGAGTCCTGCTGTTCTCTCTCCTAGTTAAGTCACACCTGCAATATTATATTCAGCTCTAGAACCACAGTTTAGAAAAAATATTGATGACAGAAGGTGCTTGAAAAGGATAAATTTAATGCTAAGAACTCTTAAATACAATGATTAAGGGAATTGTGGAAGTTTATCCTGAAGAAAAGGGCACTTAGATGCCAGGTCTAGAATCAGAAAGACTCCTTTTCACGAGTTCAAAACTAACCAGACACTTAATATCTGTGGGACTCTGGGCAAGTCACTTAAACCTTTTTGCCTCAGTTTCTTCATCAATAAAATTAAGTAGAGGAGGAAATGGAAAACAATTCCAGTATTTCTGCCAATAAAACCCAAATGAGGTCACGAAGAGGCAGACATGACTGAAACAAGTGAACAGCAACAATCCTTAAGAGAAAATCCAACAAAAACCAAAAAGCTATCTTCAAGTATTTTAAGGGCTCTCATAAATTAGATGTCTTCTTTGTGAAACTAAGAGTAATAATAAAAGATGCAATGAGACTATGGTGTTCTTCTTCTTTTCTATAATATAATGATTCTCTGGGAGCAGGTTATTTGGGGAGGTTCTGGAGACAGCTTTAGTTTTGGTTCAGTGTAATAATCACTTCAAATTCAGCCAGCTGATAAAATCCAAATATTTATTTTCTCCTTCCAAGTCTTGTCTCTTTCCTTGGGCTGGTTAGCTTTTTTTAGAGGCATCTCTCTCTCCTTGGTTCCAAGAGCTCTTGCAGCTTGTCTTTTGTCACCTCCATCTCCCTCTGAATCTTGGTTCTCAATCTCCAACTGACCTCTCACTCTGTCAATCTTCCCACTGTGATACTTAATACTTTAAAAAATTGTATTCCTACCCTTTCCTCAGAACAGACCCTTACACTGTCCTCTAGATCTGGCACAGCTGCTTTACTCATCTTTTCTCTTAATTGAGCTGTCTCTACCTTTTCATGCACTATAGCATATCAGAGTCTGTGATCCTAGAATCCAAGAAAAATGGTTTCCTTGCCATTGATAGAGTGGTTCATTGTATAAATATTGTACAAATGATTGTTTTCAATTTCTTTTCCATTTCCCCCCTCCTTCCATTTTCATCCTTAAATGTTTTCTAGATGACCTTGTTTCTTTAGATATCATAGCAAGGTATCTGTTTTCCCTTCACTGTTGAGCAGCACTTTACATGGTAATGCTGTTTATAATCTTCCTTTATCATTCTTTTTTTTCAACTCTACAGAATAATTTATATTATAAGTTGTTATTATTGATCACTGTATCTTTTCTATTTAGAAAAGAAACTGTTTGCTGGCTAGGGGTTTTTAAAGCAATTTTGACTTCCCCATTTTGATAATTGCTCATAAATTAATTAATTTATTAAGTTGCCAATGATTTGATCGATGGTTTGTGGTTTTTTTTGGCTTTTAAAGTCCTTCATAACCATACCTCTTCCTATCATTTCATACCTTTTTCCCCCTCCATGAATTCTCTGATTTAGTGATATTGACCTCTCTGTTCTTTGCACAAGACACTGCATCTTTTGATACAGAATTTTCACTGACTGCCATCCATTCCTGAAATAGTCTTCTTTCTGGCTTATGAATTCTAGATTTCTTAGTTTCCCTCAGGTCTTAGAAAAAAACCTACCTTCTGCAATAAGTCTTTCTCAGGCCCTTTTAATGCTCATGCTGTTTCTCTCATACACACACACACACACATACACACACACACACACACAGGATTTCAAGTCTTAGTGCAGTATTAAACTTTAATGCCTTAAAACTGAAAGATTAAGCTTTAGTAGCTTAAAATTGCTCCACGATATTAACACATGTAAGAGTATTTATACATAGATGTGTATATATGTGTTTTTATCTATGTGTGTCTGTGGAGAGAGAGAAAGTGAGATAAGAGATAGAAATAGATAAGATAAAGGCAGTCTCCCTATGAAATCGTGACTCTTTGAAGGACAAAGACTACTTTTGCTTTTAGTTGTATCCTCAGGGCTTAGCAAAGTGCTTGGCACAGAACATATATTTAATAAATGCTTTTGATTTTACAATACCCATTTTCCAGAAATACCATTTTAGAATAAGTCATATTGGACTATATTTTGTATATAACTTGTATATATCTAGTTATATCTATATTGTCTCTCTCATTAGATTGTAATGTCTTTGATTGCTATTTTTGCCTTTATCTTCATTGCCATTACCTGGTACAATGCTTGGCACAGAATAAATGCTTGATAAATAAATAAATGTCATGTAAAAAGACATATCATATCTTCTCCTTTTTCATTTCTCCTAATTTCTGTTTCCTTCATAGAGGTTTCTAGATATTTTAAGCAAATTGTGTATATTAATGATATTACTGTGGTACAATTAGAATACTTTATAGAATATTTTATTTGTTATGGAATTTATTTATCAAATTTAATTCTAGAAAAACAGACTTCTCAACTAAGTAGCATTCATTGCTGTGCTGAATTGAATTTATAACATAGCTTTGAATCAGTGTGATCACATATAATATATGTATGTATATATGTACACACACATAAAGTATAGATGTTAACATGTGTGTGTTTGTATATATATGTTCATACAAAGAGAAAGAGAGTTTATAAACGTGTGTGTATATAGACAGTTGTTAACTCTCTCTTTAAATGTTTATATATATAGATATAAATAGATATGTGTGTTAATATATGTTTACATGTATGTATATATTTATGTATCTCTATATATATTGTAATATATGCACACACATATAGACACATATATGTAGTATAGATGTATGTGTATGCATGTTGAAAGAAAGTAAGCATCCACCCTACAACACAAATAAGATAACTGCAGTATTCTATAGACTATTAATTAAATGGTCAGTGGTTATAATGACAAATGAAGCAGAAGCTCTTGGACTAGAAGCTTTACCTTCTGCTGCACATTTTACCTGGCCTCTTTTTCATTAAGTTCTTATGTACTGAAATTTTCTATCCACAACTGACATTGCTGGAGCCTTTTGGTTTGTCAGCACTGTGCATGAGTACACAGTAGTAATCCACCAGGATCTCTTGTCAATATTTACTTCATATCTTGATGAGAGTTTTTATTTATACCCTGATAATTTATCCATTCTTTAAAAAATATTTAGGAGTACATTGTGTGTGTGTGTGTGTGTGTGTGTGTGTGTGTGTGTGTACTAGACTGAAATGCTAGTGGAAATGCAAGGATATAAAATATATGGTTCTCATCTTCAAGGAGATTATAATTAGTAATATAACAAAATATAGCAAAAATATTATCATTATATAAATGATAAAAACACTATTAGACTGAAAGAAAATATGGTGTTAATAGAAATATGAATTCTTTACAGTTTTCTGCATTTAATATGAATAGATCTAAAATCTTATCTTTGGTTTAGAAATTAACCTAAAAAACAGAATATGCAGAAGGAATAGCTAAATGTTTGTATTGTTTGTGCATTCACAAGTCTGAAAACAACTAAAACACAGTTGAATTTTCAAGAGAATTTTTAAAAGTCTATATGTGGGATATGCTGCAAAATTTTTTAACATCTATCTATCTCAGGGAGAAAAATGTATCCAAAACACACATTTAAGTTTAATCTCCATTATGATCATTTTATCTATCATTTTCTTTTGTCTTGATAGTCCATAAAACACCAAATCCAGCTCTGATGTGTAGTATTGGCAAATTTCCAAGGTATAAATGCTTATCCAGAGCATTTAACAATCAGTTCTCCTAATCATGTTAGAGCTGGCTCCAGCATGTATCTAGACATGCAATTACATACTTACACATATGAAATCTATCTATCTATCTATATTTACATATAGATACATCATATCTATCTATATGTCTGTTGATCTATGTTTTTATGTATGTTATTGTGGGAACTGCTTTCAAATAGCTTAGACTAAACCACTAATGTCACCCCAACTAATTTATTTATTCCATAATGCACATGTATATATGTAGTTACAATTCTATTTATTATTATTAATTTCATATTAAGGAATTAATGATGTGTAATATGCCAGCAATGCAATAATAATAATGAGTCAATGTTCTAATAATGAATCAAAAGCCAGAACTCAGAAAAGGAGAGTATACTAATAAGCTGCTTTAAATGAAAGTTATCAGTAAGCTGAATTTCTACTTAAATTATTTACTCAAGGATAAGGCTGTTACCTCCTTCTTTTAATGTTTATTTAAAATCAGTTAAGCTTTTACAGTAATTAGTGACAGTTTGTGTCCTTTATATTTTTTCTGTTCCTGGAAATGCCTCCTTTAAGATATCTGAAGACAAAGCTAAGAGAATAGATCAGCAAATTGTGGACAATAGATCAGATGTGCTATTGGATAACCTAATATAAGCTGAATACATATTATTACTGTTCTACTGAAAAGTAGCATCCAAAGAAGAAACATGCAGCAAAATAATAAGACTGAGACTGGATTTTTCACTTATTCATTGGTCATCATTAAAAGGAAGAGGTTGTATTAGAGATACTATGGTAATCTTTGTCACTCAAATTTATATGATTTTCAAGTGGGAATTGCATCAAAGTGATGTTCTATAATGTGTGGGGAGAATTGGACATAAAAAGCTACACTAATGCATGTGTGAATGATGGGTTGCTTGCATTTATATTCTCTTTCTGGTTTTGATTTGAGTATGGTAGAAAAATAATTAAATTGATAGAACACAAAAAAGATGTATGGCAAGAAGGAGAGTAAAGAAAATAATACATATAATAATTAAGGCCTAGAGTGACTAAATAATTCCTGTCCTTATTAGGCCACCCTCCCCACACTCCCTTTTTGTCATTCTAGCTAAAGAAACCACACTGTGAGGATGTCCTTAAAAATGACCACTTCCCTCCCCAAGATAACTGCCCACTTTGAATATGTTTGAAATATACTTTACCTTCTTTTAGTGTACTTGTTAAAATTACCAGGGAAGGGTGGGCCCTAGAAACTTCTCTGAGTTTCATTTTGGTAACCAAGATATTAAAGATAATATGACAATTTGATATACTATAAACTATTTTTAATTATGAAGAAATTCATTTTTTTAAAATCATAAGACATGTAAAACACAGCACAATACCTGGAACGTAGTAGGTGTTTAATAAATGTTTATTGACTGAATGACTTGAGTTAGCTAATATTTTATCTTCTGCATTAACAAAACTCCATATGCTGGATGTAAACAGAGTTTCAGCTTCAAATATAAGGATAAACATATAATGATTCCCAATATTTATTTGATGTTCCCACAAGAAAAAATGGTAAAACTTAACTAGGAAATGTAATTCATTATCAAGTTCACATGAAGAATGGCACACAAGAATGCCCAAATTTATCTAATCCCCAAAGAGAATGGACATTTAAATGGATCCATTACATTAGCTATTTTTTTTTATTGAAAGTGACAGAGTCATAAATAAAATATCATTTGGTTTCCCCTGGAGGTCTTGATAGTTCTTAGAAGTAATATAATATTTAGTGATCACAGATAGTTTATGTCCAGGAACACCTTGTGTTTTATGATTTTGCTTTGAAGATATAAGTGACAACAGTATTATAGCTGCTAAAAGAAGAGCAAACCATCTCTTGGGACTCAAAAATGACAGTAAACATTTGAAAACTGAAGTAATTATTGTAGTAATCTCTCTGCCTTGTATTCACCAAACTAATTTCCTTTAAAAAAAATGAACATTACTGTAATGGTAGCCATCTCATAAAAAAACATGGCAACTCAGTCTTAATATTTCCCTAGATAGCTCACACAGTAAACAGCAATTACTTATGTTGTTAAGAATATTACAATTTTCAATCTTCCTTGTCTTTTGATTTAAAAACAAATACCACCATAAATCAGGTTTATGTAAGTCAGACTTGAGACAATTAATTGTTCTCATTTGCTTACAGTGACATTGATTGGACCAAGAAATGAATTAATCCTTTAATATCATCACCTATCTTCTCTCTGACTTCATTTTATTTATTGTATAGAAATCAGAGATTGAGAGAAACTGAAAAATTATCTGGACCAATGCCATCATTTTATAAATGAGTTCTAAATGAAGTCATTTTAGTACCCAAGTTCATATGCTAAGTTGAAGGCAGAGACAGGATTAGAACTTTGTCCTTTTGACTTGTGGTCCAATGCTAATTCCCATATACCATGCAAACTTATATCAAGAATAAGGCTAAATCTATAAGGCAAAAAAGGAAAATGGGATTTGTTCATTGATTTGAATTACTTGATCAGAATAAACAGTTAAACCAATAAATCAAAGTAAAATTACATGGGAGATTATTTTTTTAAATTATCATATTGATTAAATCTTAGTAAATGTTTGGCTTACAGAAATCCCTACTTTGAATTAGCTACATATAAACTTTAAAGAAAAAAAAATTAGGAAAAGAAAGGCATGACCAAATTTGTCATAACAATTGGTAAATAACTTTTATCTAACTAGTTAAGAAGCACTAGTGTATGGAAAGAAAAGACTACATTTTCCAAATGTCTTAGCCAAGATAACACAGTCAAGACAGATCTGAGGTAGGGTTACATTTCCCAGGTAGCATAGCTTCAGGGAATGAACTATTATAGGGAAAACAAGCACTCCAATTTTTAGGTTATATTTGTTTCTACAAATCAACAAGTTGATTTTATCTACATTTTTGAGGTAACATGGTAGAAAAATGGAGGATTAATGAGAAGTTGTTACCATAACAGAATCGAATGGCAAGTTGGTAGCTGAATGACGAACAGGTAGTCTGGTGAATCATGAGTAGTGCTTGAATTAAGCTAAACTTGGAGCAGCTTATAGAATAATCCATTTTTTGATGTGAGAACCTATTGAAATAATGACTTTCTAACTACTAAGAGGAATTTGAGAGTAGGATGAGAAATGAGACTGCAGTCCTCAGGTATGTTTACAATTCATTTCTAACCCAATTAAATG
Source organism: Antechinus flavipes (assembly GCF_016432865.1). NCBI lineage: Eukaryota > Metazoa > Chordata > Mammalia > Dasyuromorphia > Dasyuridae > Antechinus > Antechinus flavipes. The sequence goes on from NC_067398.1 coordinate 390,479,135, forward strand.
TTTATAGTTTCAGTGCTTTTCCTTTCCTGTACTTGTCAATATATTGAACAAATGAACTCTAAACTTGAATTAACTTTAGAAATTCTCAGCTTTCTAAATGGGTAAACTCCAAAGGGAACTATAGAGCTGATACCATTTTTAAAATCCTATGATTTGAACCCAGGTACAAGAAGGTCCAGAGCTGTTTAGATCATCCACTATAGTTACTTGACTAAATTTAACAATTATGGGAGGTCAGAATTCTGTTTAATTGAATTTCTTTAAGGATCCAAAGGGAAAAGCTATCTCTGGACATACCAAAATCCCAATTCTTTTACCTCAGACATTTGTTCCAGTCTGTTCTATACTCTCCTTATCTACTGAACAAAATTTATGATTTCTCAACTTGAGTGACATCAAATTTCTTTTCCACTTTCATCATGAAACCAAGTTACTAGTTACAAGTTCTTAAGAATGTCTTGAACTCACAAAATAAACTGGATTTGCTTGTATATCGTACTAGGTTCCTTCCTCCTCCACTGAGTAAATTTGAGCCATCAAAATTTTCCCAAACTCTTCTCTTCTCCCTCTGTTTGGAGCCCAACTGCCACTCTTCAGTCCATATCAAGCAAACACAAGGAGAATCCCAACCTGCTACAGAATACAATATGGCCTTAAAGTGGAAAACAAGTATCCAATTTATTTTATTTAAAAATAACAGGACTGACAACAGAAAGGAGTCTTCGAGATCATTCAATCCAGCACATTTATTGATTTGCTAAAATTCACAAAGGATTTAGAAAACAGTTTGGACTCCAACTCTTCTGATCAAATCCAGTGCATACATTATTTCTATATCATATATCATAGCTACCTTCATAGCTGAATCACTTATTTTATGCAAGAAATCTTTCTTTGATGTCCTGACACAGAACTATCCTGTATCTACTTAAAAATTTTCACTGATGGACATATTACTACTTCACAAAGCAGCCTATTCTATTTTTAGGCAGCACTAATTATTCCAGAAATTGGTCTCTCTGTAACTATTACTCATTTGTTATAATTGTGTCTTTTAAAATCACACTTCTACTGTCTATTCTCTTCCCCCATAGAATAACTCTTAATAACAAGAGGTTTCAAACAGATTTGTATGAGCATGTAACTGTAGCCTTAGATTACAGATAAAAGCTTGCTGAAATTTTATTAAAAATAATATCATTTCATGATGGTATTTTATTTATAAAGTATTCTAAATATTAAATAAAAATGCCCTAACCATTTCTGATGAAATATTGATTTTTTTTTTTTTTTTTTTTTTTTTTTTTTTTTTTTTTGCTTTTTACCAAATTGTATTTCATAGAATATTTGATGTTGGGATAAGTTAATTGACATTGAGAACAGTATGAAGTAGCAAAAGGGAAAAAGAAATGAAGTGCTGCTTTTATGTAGCCTTCCTTTTTGACCAAAGTTTTACTAAAGAAAACAATAGCTCTATCTTCAGCTCCAGGAGAAAAAAAAAGAAGCTCTGTGGCATCCCTTCAGGGACTACAGAAATAAAAATTGATGTGAATAAATTCGTTGGTATCAAAACAAACTAATCCCAGAACCAGAAAGTTTTGGAACCAACAAGGATTTATTGAATTTACGAGTAAGCGAGTCCTACCCCCAGAGACTCCTAAAAAACACGCTTATGTGGGTTTCAATTAGGCAGGAGGTAGGTTAAGGTTGGTGCATTTCTTGATTGGACAGGGCTTGATAAGGGCTTGGAGATTAGAATTGGGGATGTATCAGACTTTTCTTTGCCTTACTATCTCTCATGTCCAAGCTTTAAGGTGGGTTCTGAATATTTGCTATTTCAGCAGAGAAAGTTTGCAAACAGAGAAGAGGCTGCAATACAAACAAGACTGGGGACAAGATGGAGGAACTATTTACAAAATGGAATTGGTTTAGTTTTCTCTGCCAACTACATTGACCTCTTCCTGATTCATCTGTGACACAGAATCACTCCTTTTACTCAACTGTTTGATTTGCTCCTCAAGATTCTGCAAATACACTTTGGAGGTTTCAAAGTTGGGAAATTATAGTTCTCTAGGAGCAGAATATTGCTATACAAAGGTAAGTGCTTCAAATATTCAAGTGAAGGAACTCCTTTTTTGCTCCCCTTTCCCTTTGGAATCTCCAATGTGTAAAATAATGGAAAAAATGACAAGATGGTATCAACTCATTCTCCTATCACCTATCCTGAAAATTCTTGTCAAGAGTGGATTGCATTACCACAATGAACATGACATATATTATCCCATATAATAAAAAATTCATTAATTAAATACTGCATTCTAGGCATTGTGCCAGATTTTGGGCAAAAATTAACCAGTTCCTATTATAAGAAGGAGTTTCATGTAAACAGGTTAAATATACAAATGATAATTTGAGGGAAAAGTGATAAGGTTTTTCAGAAATACTTGTTTACTGAAACTCACTAGATGATGTCCCTTGACTGTCTTATTATTTCTAATTTAGAAGTACTATATTAAATATTACTAATTATGATTCTATGATTTCATGTTTTCTATCATTAAAACTAAAAGCCTAATTAAAATATTATGAGATCATAGATTAAGAGCTTGAAGAGACCTCAGGAATTATCTAGTTCAATGACATTTTTTTTACAAATAGGGAAAATGAGGCACACAAAGGTAAGGGGACTTGCCATGGATATATAGCTAATAAATATATAGTCATGGCATCCCTGATCAAGAAACATCTCATTATTTTGGAGAAATATACTACAATACTTTTCTATGATTCATAAGTTTCCCATCTTCCCAAAGAAAAACATTAGACTGTCATACCATTTTGATATTTAGTGTCTTTATGCACAATATAATCTGAAACGTTCAGTGGAGATACATAATATTGAAATGATTTAAGGTGTCAACTGTGCTTACATATAATCTGTCTAGATAATTATTTTTCAGCTTCATAACCTGATTCACGTTTCTGTAATCTCCTGTGAAATGTGATATGAGCATGATGAGAAAGGGCGAAGGGAAAAGAAAGATGTGTCCATAATGTCTTAATTTTCCTTTATTGCCATCCTTTTATCTCAATTGCCAAGCAAATGTCATCTGCCATGGGACATGGTGGCAATTAAAGTCCACTTTACTATACCCTAAATACACACATGCATTGATTTCTTAAATATTTCCACTGAAAATCAAGGTTGAACATTTCTAACTTCTTTTTTAAAATTAGATTTAGAGAAACACAACACAACTTATTCCTCCTAAATGTTAATGATCTTCTGCAAAGAAAACCACAAACCATTTCTAAAAGAAGTTTTTTAAGACTATAAGGAAAAAATTTACCAAAAATTCAAGTGATCTAACAACCATAATCTTTGTGCTCATTGGTAGAAATATATAAGAACATTTGGTTATGAGATCTTTTTTGAGGTTGTGAACTGCAGTTTAAGAAGCTGGGGGCTAGAATATGTCAAGATTTCTTCCAACTACATATCTATGATCCTATGACACCCCGCCCCCCCCACCCCACCCCTTGGAAAACACCAAGTATAGAGTTTCCTTGCCTACTGGTTCAAGGTCTGGGAAGGAGGTTGGAATGAAACTCCGTATTGCCCCTTATCACCATGTGAGTTCAACAATGTCATAGTTCCAGCTCCTAATCACCACACTACACTGAGAGATGGCTCCCCAGAGAGGAAAGGGACTGCCTTAGTATGGGGTATGCTGACTCTGAATAGAGTGAATAAGAGATTATGAGACAGGAAAGTAAAGAGCTTAGCACAGGAAATGAAAAGGAAAGGGAAAATAAAACAAAAGAGGATGATTTTATAACTTGAGCCTTGACATAAAATATAGAATACATAGAAAGTTAAATTCATCTGTACTTTGAAAAAAATGTTTAAAATGATAAATAATTTAACATTTTGAAATGAAAAGTAGATAACAAACAAGATTGGATATCTAAAACTTATAAACATAAAAATATTACTGTCAGTAACTAGTTATCTTGTTAATCATTTTTGCTCAGAACACTAGTTCTAGACTGGTAACTTGAAAGTTTGAGTTCTAATACCAGATCTCAAGAACTGCTGGTTTCCCCATTGGAGCAATTAATTAAAAATTCTCTGGGAGGATTTATGAACAAGAGTTTAATATTAAGATACTGTAAATAATATTCCCAGTCTAATGAAAATTGTTTAGTACAGTTGGATACTTATTCTTTCCATTTTGAGGACTTTCATCTAAGTGAATTAATGATGGAAGTCTGTGCATGGTATCATCATTTTACAGTGTTTAGATAAACAGAATTCTTTGAATTCAGACTTTTTGAATGTTTAAGGTTCCCAAAATAGTTTTTTTTTTTTTTCACAACAGCTTTATGTAATATATACTCTTGGGTTATTTCCCACCTTTTTTTGTGGTAGACATGCTGGGTTCCTAGACAGCAGTTGACTTTCTCTCCTCAGAGTTCTAAGAATAAGGCTATTTCTATTAGTTTTGTTTATGAGAGCAAAAGCATATTCTTGGGAGTGTGCTTCCTCCATTTTCTGTTTATGCAATTTAGCCATCTAGCTTCAATTAACTTTTTATTATGGACATTTTTGAAGGTAGAATGTGAAGAAGCATCCCCTCCACCCAAAAATGTCTGAGACACAGTCTCCTACAAGGCCATTTAGAGTACAGAGAAAAATAGCAAAGATTTAGGCTTTGACTTGGTATAAAAAATGACCTTGTTTTTCTTCCTTTGTTGGATTCCTTTTGCAGTTCTTCTTAAGTATGGTGGTATTTTTTATTGGGTTCCTTATAGAGGCCTGCAGCTGCTTCCTTTTCTGGGTTAAATTTGCACTCTGCTCCCAATTTAGACATTGCCATCAGCTACTACTATTGCAGGAGGCACTGCTAGGATGCCTGTGGAAAGTCCAGGTCATTTTCTGATGAAGGGAGAGAGGGAAGGAGATCAAATTTCTTCTCCCTCCTAAGTGATTCTCTCTCACAGGCTTATCTAGACCTGTTTCCACTCCAGATTCCAAGCAAATTAAAAAAAAAATCCCACAGGGATGACTGTGTATCCTAAACCCATCTTAATACATTTCCCCATGTAACATTTCATTTGCTCTGATGATTGTACTTTCAAGTTGATTGAAGGTATTTCACACTTAGTTTAATGTCTTTAGTTGATGCATTTAATAATATAGGTGTTCTCATTTGACTGATAGTTACTTTAAGGCAAGAATTAAGTTTAAAAGATTCTCACTTTTAGTCATGCAAAGCAGGTAATATAAATATTACTATCTTCTTTTTATGCATTTGATAGAAGTCAACAGGAATTTATTAAAAATATACTATGTTAATGATACTAATGGAAATTGGTTTAAGAAATTGGAGAAAACTGAGACTGATATTTTTAAATAAATTGCATGTAGCCATGTGACACACACACACACACACACACATATAAACATAGTACTTTAAAGTACTTTATATATATTATCTTGTTTGTTCCTCAAAATCATGCTATCAATCAAAAGCTTCTTTTATTTATCCCCATTTTACATATGAGGATATTGAGGTTTAGAGAGTTTATGCAATTTATTCAATATTACCCAGCTAGTACCTGCCTGAAGCATGTTTTGAACTCTGGTCTTGTCCTGATTCCAAATGCAGTATTCTCCTATTTTACTCTGTTAAAATAATTACCTACTTATCCCAATCTACCTCCCTCTTGTCTTCCCAAAGAAATTAAAAAGCACTTTACTAAACATAGATGCATGTTTGTGTTTTTTAGTACATTTTCAACTGCCTGTCCATCTGCAACATCTGCTTCTGTCAAATAAATACATTATCAACAAAATCAGCACCTGGGGATACGTTTCTGGTGGAGGTAGTATCATTATAACTGTATCTGCTGTTTCCCTTGACTTTACACATTTAAAAAAGTCCTAGAGCACATAGATATTTTTCCTGTCTTCTACATTAGTAGTCTTTCATACTGGAAATTTTTATGAAGTGAGGTAGACAGAGTAGGAGATTCTCAAATTCATGTCAAACTCTGGCCTTGCTGTTTTGGGGTCTCTCCTCTGATCTCATTGCACCATCAGAGACAGAACTGGATCTTTTAATGTGCAGAGATAAAAATCAACATAATGTACACACAGTAGAACATTACTAATATGAATTGATGACTCTAAGGCCCATCACAAATCACCAAATTTTGTGCAGAAACCTATCTACCAGCTAATATAATTAAATGGAAACTTAATGAATCTACTTTATTGGATGAGGGAAAAGCAAGGTTTGAAACCTGACAGTGATTGAACACTAGGATATAACCAACTACTCAACTTGCTGCAATTTGTCATTAGGATTTGAACATTAAGGGAATAAAATATTAGATTTTCTTTCTGTCTTTCCAGCTCTAGGAGCAAGTTCTGAATAGCATATAAAAAGAAATGAGATTTAGAAGTGTGGAATTCTTTTCTTGTGTTTCCAGGGCAACTTCTTGGCTCCTGAGTCAAATTCACTGAGTCTGTCTGCCCTTCTTTCTAAAAAACAAGAAAAGAAAGGAAATAAAGCAAAACATTCTTCCTGAGATGCTTGGGGAGCTTTCTTGCAATGTCCCACACAATGAATGGAACTTGTCAGCTAAAATAAGAACATATCTGCTGATTTAAGCAATGGTATAAGTTGCTTATATGAAGTTTGTCCTTTAGTTTCTCCATCATTAGATGAAAGCAAGAGAAAAGCACTTATCCTTGCAATAAATTTGTAAAGCTCTTTGATGCCTTTCTATAAAAGTCACATATGTAACCAGCATTGGGCACAATTTATGTTCTCTAAAAAAAGTAAGAAATAAGATTGGGAAGTAGACTCATTGGAGGATTAGATGATCACAGAGTTAGAGTGGGAAGGAATCTTGAAGGTCATCATATCCAAACCTTTTTACATTTTATAGATATACATTGTATCTATATTATATTTTATAGATTTTATAGATACACATTGTACATTCAATATCATCAGGCTATGCTGGATTGCTTGACCAAATAATGCTCAGCCTCTCCTACTTGAAGCTTATAAATATCCAGAGCCCAAATTGAAAATGAATCATGGTGATTCAAATCAAGCAGCTATTCTAAAGAAACAATATAGTCAAGAAGCTGATAAATTGTAACTCTGTACAGCATATCTTATTTGATTTATAAGACTAAGAGCCTGTCATGCCTTGTGAATAGTCAATATATATTAATTAAGTGTTTACTGTATCCTTGTTTATACTAGAAGCATACAAAACTAAACTTTTATCTCATAAATGAAAATAATTGGAGTTTAGACTATCATATGGAAGGAAGAAAATATTTTTTCACCAAAAAATAGTGTGAATGGGACTACTCCAACAGAAATACTTATCAGCAAGCATTCCCTCTTTGATGTGTTTATGATAATTTTAAGGAAGGAGAATTATGCCCATGATGGGGGTAAGATGCAAAATATTTTTACTTATGATTAAAAAGTGGGCTAGTCTGACAGTGCCATATGCATGAAGAATATGTATTTCATACTAATGTTGGGGTTCATGGGTTCATGGGCCCCCCAAAAAGGGGTTTCAGACTGGCATCATGTCACAAAAGAATTTGCAGGCTCAGTCCCATCTCCAAGGCAAGGGGCAAAGTTTATTATAACTTTAATAATAAAGTTAAAGCAGGAAAAGAAGTTAGAAAAGAACCAAAATCTAGAAAATAAATTTATAGAGAAATGTTAGAGAAACCAGATGCTTCGTGTCACTGTTATACAAATATTATGGCTTAAAGATGGAGCTGAGGAGTGATCTGAGGCTTTGTGCATAGCTGTCATACCCATAATTCTCTGGGGCAGAGCTGGGGGGAAGGAAGGAATGGGAGAATGCAGGAGGAGAGAACCTTTCAGAGTTGAGTTTTTAGACCTGAAATGTCCCTGGGGTCAAGCAGACACCTTATTTTATTCTGTATCTTAACTTGAAGCATATCATTATTGTTGCTCAATAGTGTCGGAAACTCTTTTATCGCTGATCAACAAACTGTAATCTGACAGCCAGAAATCTCTGTGGGCTTATCATCCTACTCTTATAAACTGAGACAGAATAAGTTAGGGGAAGAAATAGATCATTTCCAGCTATATCACTCCCACGGCCAGGTAGCCTAAGGATTATAACCACATCCTTCTGGAGCACTGCACCACTACTGTGATCCACTTGTTATGGCCTTCTCCTCCTAGAAGATCTCAGCCTCTATGTTTTTTCTCTTATTGCTTATTTCCTCCCAGAATCTCATTCTTTTGAAAATTTTCTTTATTTCTGTTTATTTTTTCCAGAGCCCTTTTCTGAAGGAAGTGCGCAAGCCGTCCTTGTTCATTCCTCTTTTTTCTGTCTGGCTTCACTCTCAATTCTCCCACCTTTTCCATCAAGCCTTCTGGTGAACACTTTATCTTCATACCTTTCCAATCTCCCCTAATTCCCCTAGTATTTCAGTTCATTTTAGATGTTGCCTTCCCTTATTAGGATATAAGTTTCTTGAAAACAGGTGATATATTTTTTGGATTAAATTTATATTCTCAAAGTTTAGCACAGTGACTGTCCCATTGTAATTACTTAATAAATGATTGTTAACTTGATTGGACTTTTAAAAAATGTGAACTTTTTAAAGGATTAATTTTTGTCTAACTTAGTTCTCCCTAACCTAAAAATTCAGAACAGCCTTTTCGGTCATCCTTTTTTGGGTAAAAAGATGCATCTTTCTAATAGACCTGGCCATTCTTGCCTAAATTTTACAATGATTTAGTAGAATTTAAAAACTGGTACATCTTTTAGCAATGTGAAATGTTACACTTTTTCTTTAATGATCATACTAATTATAGTGCCAGGATCACATGCCATGAACTGAACTGTAGAAAACAATGTGAGCAGAGGAGTCCAAAGGGAGAAAAAGTTTCATCTGGCTGGCATACCTAGGAAGGGTCAAAATATTGTAAAAGGGGATGGAGGAAACTTCTAGCAGTAGGGAGAGGAAAGACAGCCTGCCAGATGCTCTAAAGAAATGAGCTACACAAAATACAAATGCCAGTAGGGTTGGCATGGTTGTAATAAAAGGGGAAAAAGGAAGCACAGAGACACCACCTAAGTATACCTAGAGAATGGTGGAGGAGAAGAGAGGTGCATTGTGCTACAATTGGCCAATGTAAGCACGGTCCTTAGGAGCATATAAAATGTGATCAGCTGATGCAATTTCTATTTGGACTTCAAAGCAGGTATTCTTACCTACCATGAGTTCTGCGATCCAGTGGCAATGGTTATCTTGCTCTTCCTCGAGGCATCTTCCTCGATATTTTCCTGTAATATTCTTCCTTCTTAACTCCATTTTCAAGCTTCCTTGGTTTCCTTTAAATTCCAATGAACATTTAACCTTCTTTAAGAAGCTTTTTCTGATCCTCCTTAATTCTAGTGTCTTTTCTCTTGATTATTTCCAAATTATCTTGTATAAAGCTTATTTGTACATAATTGTTTGCATGTTGTCTTTCCTCTTAGACTGAATTTCTTGAGAACATGGATTGTAGTTTATCTTTCTTTGTATACCCAACACTTAACATGGTGCCTGGCACATAGTGGACTCTGATTAGATTAAATGTTTTTAGATTGACTTGTTTGCTTACTACTTGAGAAAGAGGCTTTTTCATTGGGGATAGTTACCAAAAAATGAAAATTAAAAATTAAACTTAAAAAAGGTTATCTTTACTGAGAGAACATCAAGAAAGTTAGAAACATTTCCCCTGAAATGCCCAAGGTCTCTCTCACTATAGCTTAGTTCCTGGGAAAAGTAGGCTTAAAGCAGTTTCATGAAAACTACCAAGTTCACTTTCAAGTGTGACATAAACAGGGGATGAGCCCTATTGTTCCCTCTTGGATGATTGGGATTTCAAGCTTCACTGAGTTCAGCTCCTCCCCAAATTGGGCATGAACACACTAACTCCTGATTTTCTGAATCTCTGTCTCTGTCTCTGTCTCTGTCTCTCTCCTTTTGGATATTTCCATGTCATAGCCTCATTTGATACAGATTCATATAAGAACAAGACATATTCTTCATGCACATGGCACTATCAGGCTAGCCCACTTTTTAATCATAAGTAAAAATATTTTGCATCTTATCCCCAACATAGCCATTATTCTCCTTCCTTAAAATTACCATAAACATATCATAGAGGGAATGCTTCCTGATGAAGAGTATCTCTATCAGAGTAGTCCCATTCACACTATTATTTGATGAAAAAAATATTTTTTCCTTTCATATGATAGTATACACTTCTCCAATTATTTGGAGAAATTTATGAGAGAAAAGTTTAGTTTTGTATGCTTCTAGTATAAACAATCATAGAGATAGAAAAAATGTACTTAACTCATCAAGTACTTTTCTACATCCATAGGATCCTTCAGAGGCTATTCATACCCTAGAACCTTTTTAATGGACTCCGTGCACCAATATGTATCTGGGAAATTTTCTTGAAAAGACATATACTGCATTTCACCTTCAAGTTTGGACTCCTGGAACAGGCCAATTCAGGAGAAAATAGGAAGGTCTTAACGGGTATTACCAGCTGCCTCTGCTCTCCTGACAAAGAATTATCACTCCCCATTCCTTTCATGTGTTCTGTCAAGTAATTAGACATTAGAGTTGAAAAGAAGATAAAAATTAATATAATTTTCCATTTATAAAGTACTCAGCATTTTCAGAGTATCTTTGCATATATTATTTCATTTGAAATTCACAACAAAGTAGATAACGCCTTATGAAAAGCAAGAAAGTGATGTTTTAGAGAGGTTGTGACTTGCTTAAATAAAGTCACAAAGGAAATTAATGACAGAACAAGAATTGAGAACTTTTCCTAATGACCTCTGTAGATCATTTCCTTTACCTATAGAAAGAAAATCTGCTTCAGTTAGTGAAACATTCTAACTATGGACATTAAAATAATTTATGCCAGAAAACCTGTTATACTAAGATCTTTATGGTATAATAAATTAGTTCAAAAGAGTGTCACTGGTTCTGATGGATAGCTAACATTCTGACTTGTGTTCTTCGAATGTAAGAAGACTTTATATTTCCTGGTTCTGCAGAAAGGAGATTCCTTTTATGAATCACAATCCTAAGAGAACCTATCATATGGTAACTGCACAATAAATGTCTATTGACTGAGTGACTGACTATAATGCTCTGATTTACAACCATTGAACAATTTCCAGCTGAAGGTACCACTTTTACAGAAGCTAAACCAATAGTCTGGGTGTATTGATTTAAAATATCTAGACTACACTAGTATGTAGTCCAGTGGAAGTGGGCACACACTTTAGCTCTGATTGGCTCCTATTTGATTATTTCTGTCATGATTCCATAGAAACAATTGCAAAGGATTAATTGAACTTTAACACACTAATTTCTGAAAGAAAAAAGCTATCAAGTGCATAGGTATTATTTTATGATATAGAATCAACACTTCTGATCTCTTTTCTGCATGCTGTTTCTAAGACATCATACTGATTAAAACACAATGGAGCTCATGGGCTTTTCTAAGAAAATCAGACATATAGATAAAATGTACCTATGAAAGTAGATTCTGCAATTCTATATTGTTTGGCCACAGTATTCTCATTTGATTCTCTTCTTTTCCTTCCCTAAACATGCAACTAAATTACTAAAGTTTAATGGGCCAAAAAATACTAAACCAAAGGATCAGTCTTTTCATATTTGATATACTGCTTATAGAAAAACCAACATTAGAAAAGAGACTGATGCACTCATTAGAGATATTGATAATAGGCACTGCCTTCCCACAATATAAATCAATAGTCTTGATTCCTGATTATAGTAACAATTCCTGGGGCTTCCTTGAGGACTGAAGTGTGAATTTACAAACTATTGTGATGGCTCTGTGTAATAGTACTCTGATGATGCTTAGGGGTTGTGAGGCATTTTCTATCTTTTCTGAAAGTACATTTGCCTTATCCTAAGAGAACCTAGATAATTACATCTTATTACCATTTCTTTCAGTAGCAATTCCATTCAGGTCAACATAACTCACTGAAATTTGTTATTAGCTTATTCTTTATGCTAATCATTTCAAGATTTTAAAAAATTTCTTTACAAAGAAGGGAATATTCTAATTTTAAAAAGGAAAGTGAACTTTTAATAGTTATTCAAATGCTGTTTTTATGGTTTGGATAATGTTCAAATGGTTATTATATGATGCATGGAATAATCAACATTTATCATGTCTCACTTTTAGGAAGAGTGAGGTTATCCTCATTATTTTAAGCTTTTAAATCAGCCAGGCTCAAGTAAATTTTTACTGAATAAAAAGACATGCTACATACAATGGAGTCATAAAACTATCTATGCTATTATGGGAAAATGTCCAGTGTTCCCATACTCAATAAATTCACTATAACAGTAAAACTGGGCCAGTTTTCAATATGGGAATTATTCTTATATTTTACATAAATTACAATGAATTTTCTCCAGTTAGACCAAAATATTATTATTTTTTTTTTTGGTGGAAACATTATACACTGAGGCACTTACATTTTCTCAAATACCTAAGATCAATGATTATTGATTTCAATCGATTAACTACTGTATGTATACCTAGTACTGTTCTAGGCACTGAATGTATAGTCACAAAAAATGAAAGAATCTCAGATTTCAAGGAATTGAAATGAGTATTTCCCATGTTTAAAGGGAATTAAACATAGGAAATAAATTTGTGCATGTATATATGTAACATACACACATGCATTTGTGCATTTGTATGCAAATACAGGATATATAGGTATAAACATATATACACACATATTTTTTCCTTATTGGTGAACCTGGTAAAAGATCTTTGAAAGCTTATATATAGTGTTTAAAGGTGGTGTGAGAGGTAGGTGAAGATCAACAGCTTGAAAAATCAAAAAAAGATTTCCTGAAAGAGACGTCACGAGCTCAACTTAGAAAGGTTTAACTTCTTAGCATGCTATGAGGAGGAGGAAAAGTCTACCTGGCATTGGAAACGTGTTACAAAGTCCAAGAGCCTGGAGATGGAATGTTATGCAAGTAGAACAGTATGTATGGAGGGGATCTTAGGATACTTAAAGGGAAGTCCTATGAATCTGCCTAGAAATATGAGCTGGTTCCAGTCTGTGAAACACTTTAAATGCAGTATGGAGAAGTTAATATTTTATCCTAAAAGTAATGCAGAACTATTGACTTTATCCAGAGGAGTGTGACATGGTCAGACCTATATTTTAAGAACACTATGGATTGGAGAATTCTATGAACAGCATTTATTTTTTTGATAGGGTGGGATAACTTCCCTTTAAGGAGAAAAAAAGACAGTCTCAAAATTTGATTGATCTCTAGGTGTAAGGGTGATCTGTACATTTCCAAAACACTTCTGTGACCTTGCAGTATTGTCTTTGTAAATGGGAAGGTGTCTGTCAGTAAGTAAAGTATATGCTTACTGACTTAACCTGACATTTTTAGTAAAATATGTCTTTTTTTGATAAAATTATTTTTATTGCAGTTTGTGGTCCACAAGTATCTCATTGTGCTCTAGTCACAATCCTGAATTATACTAGGCTGAGTTTGGCCCCCAAAACAGTTAATAGTAGTTGGCAAGTTTTGATCACTTTGATTTCATGGTTTTTATAGTTGAAATAGGGGAAAGATGGCAGAAAAAAAGGAACTTTAGATGATTGAATGCACATAAATGGAACTCTGGTACCATGTAAATGTTACTTTTCTAGCTGGATATGAGTCTTCTGTGATAATGAGGGTCCTCACTCATATATGATTAATCCAATGAATATTTAGAAAGCTTGACCTGAAAAGTGAAAATATTCCAAAATTTATTATTATTATTTTTTTAATTTTGAAAAAAATATAAAATCAAGTCAAATCAGTTATTTTACTTATCACGTACAGTTGGTTGGTTTTTTGTTCTTGAAGAGAACCAAAATGACATTACTATGTTAGGGTCAAGTTATTATGCCCTGCTGTGGCTGATCAGACCAATATGAGCTCAGAGTGCTCTGCCACAGGTCAGACACAAATAGTCCCTATGAACATTTGGGGTGGCTTCTCTAACTTTGCACAGCTCCCATTTTTTCTGAGCTAATTCATTTCCACTTTGCTCATGGAGCACAGCACTTTCTCTGATGAGGCACGTAGTGCTGTGTGGTCCTGTGTCAGGGTGTTCCTTCACCATGTGCTAGCCACTGTGCTAAGTGCAGTGGCTATAAAAATAAAAGAAAAACCCTGCCTTTGAGGAGCCCACAGAATAATGAGAAGGACACCATGAAAACACTTATGAACAAACAAGATATATACAGGATAAATAGGAAACAATCAACAGAGGAGGCTCTAGATTTAAGAACAATTGAGAATGACTTCCATTGGAAGATAGAATTTAGCTAAGAGAAGGAAACAAAGAAAACCAGGAAATAGAGATAACAAAGGAGAACATTCCAGACATATGTGTGAAAATGCATGGGAGTGGGAAATAGAGTACATTATCAAGGAGGCCATTGTCATTGGATCTCAGAATATAGGGATGGGCAATAAGGCGTAAGAAAACTGGAAAGTTAGGAAGTGAACAGATTATAAAGGGCTTTAGAAGACAAATAGATTTCATATCTCATCTTGGAAATAATAGGGAACTACTGGAATTTATTGAGTAGAAGGCAATATGATCAGACCTGTGATTTAAAAAATTGATTACTAAGTGAAAAGTGGAATTGAATGGGGAGAAGCTTAAGGCAAGGGAACTAACCAGAAAACTATTGCCAAAATACTAGATTGAAAGTAGTGATAAGCGATCATGGTGGTAGCAGTGTCAGAGGAGAAAACTAAGTGTACACCAAAAATATTATTAAGGTAGAATCAACTGAATTTGCAAATGGATTTAGATGAGAAAGAGTGAAAAGTCAGGACCATGGTAGCAGGCAAGCTTGAGTGGTTAGTAAAAATATTGTTGCACTTGATTCTATAGGAAGGAATTGAGAAAGAGAGGACAATTTTGGGGAAAAGAGTATGAGTTGAATTATGGGTAAACTGAATTTGAGGTGTTTATAGGAATCCATTTTAGATATCCAATATCAAATGGAACATTAAAATCAATTGTCTTTTTTTTTTGGATTGAAAAATTGTTGGAGTGAGGTTATTCAGGCCAGTTCCAGAGTCTTATGATGGAGAGAGCCATCTGCACCCAGGAAGAGGACTGCATAGATTGAGTGTAGATCACAGTATTTTTACTTTTTTTTTTTTTTTTTTTTTTTTGCCAATTTCTTACATTTTCTTTTCTGACTTTTTTTTTTTCATTTTCATCTGATTTTTTTCTTGTGCAACATGATAATTATGGAAATACATATAGAAGAATTGCACATGTTTGACATAGATTGCTTGCCACCTAAGGGAAGAGGTGAGGGGAAGGGAAGGAGAAAAAATTTGGAACACAAAGTTTTACGAGGGTGAATGTTGAAAACTTTGTTTTTAAAATAAAAATCTTTTAAAAATTAAAGAAAAATGGTTGGTAGATATGGATGATTTTTTTTTTTTAAAGGATTGTGCCTTAAGGACAGAGGAACAGTTAATAGATTTAGTAATAACTAAAAGGAAAAAGGAAATTCTAGAAGTTAGCATTGTGTCTGGTACATAGGAAGTACCAATAAATGTTTGCTGATTGATTAATTCACAATGTGTGTGAGAATCAATAGACTACAGCTGGGAAACATAGCCTTTGACCTAGAGGTCTTGTTGAAGAATATATTAAATACCTCTGAGATTAGGGCTATAAAAGACTGTTATATTATTATATTATATCTTAAAGATTCTTATGCTATAAGCATAAGAATAGGGAATCATCACCAGTGTTAAGAAAGTCTTGTGCTTATGCTATTCCTATACAGTGAAGTTGGAAGGTATATAGGCTTTTATTACAAAGATAAGTTAGAGGAAAAGTTTAAACAACAACCCAATGAATCTTTAAAAAATTCTCTCAGCTGCATTTTTCTAATGACTTGGCAAACTTAAAGAAGATTTTCTTTTTTCAATTAAATCAGTTGGGGACCAGCATGTTGGTGTACCTCGCCCCTCAATTCCTGCTAGTGGGGAGGGTGAGACTAGTGTTCTAATTTGAGTTTAGGAGTTCTGAGATGCAGTAGCACTGAAGTCACTGGGTTCACTGAATCTAGCATCATATTGATGAATCCCTGAGAGCTGAGACCGGTGCCTAATAAAGAGGGAACCAACCCAGATCAGAAATAGATCAAGTCAAAGCTTTTGTGCCATTCATCATTGGAGCCAGGTCCATGAGTGACAACTGCACATCCAGTCTATTCATTAAAGAGAACAGTCTAATGGAATGAATGAATGAACAAAAAAATCAACAAATAAACCAAATAGTGATACTCTCCCATGTTCTTATTTGGATTTCTAAGATGGGTATTTCTGTATGCTTCACTCCATAAAAATTAAATTTCTTTTTAACCGATTACATAATCAGTGTTAGCAAGAGAAAATATAAAAATCTGAAAAGAGATATGTTTGCTACACTGAATTTATTCTTCTTCTACCCTATCCCTGAATGACCAGACAACATCAGGACATTTAGACCCTTTTGGGCAGAGCTCCACCAAAATGACATCAGCTTTAGTGATGGATCTCCTTCTGTCATATCACCAAATATTCCTAGGTGAAATTGGATCAGGAAATCTGGACAGCTCTAGTAGTTGATCAGACAAATAGGACCACTCACAAAAACCAGCATTCTGAGAATAATAGGAGGCAATATACATGCTGTGTTAGGTGACCAGAGGATGATGATTCACTTTCCTCTAAAGAACTTTGAATTTTGGAACTTAAATCATGGAGTTGCAAAGAAGGTGATTGATCATAAGGCTATGAGGGAGTTGGCAAAATTATATTGATGATATATTTGGGATCAAGGAAATAATATTGACTATTCCACCTACACACAAGATAATTCTGAAAGCCTCCACCACAGTTTGTCATTTTAAGCTCCTCAAGTCATTTTAACTAGATTTGACACATTCTCGGGAGTGTCACATTAGGTCCAAGAATAAAGATACCCTAAGACTTAGGCTGTTTTAACTGCAATATAATTAGATTGGGGACCAAATGTTCCAAATCACGGTGGTTTGCAAAGATCAATGGAAGGTTTGCAAATATATAAGGGAAAACTTGAAATTGATAACTATCAGCAATTGTTTTCATTTTTTAAAGTTTTATATGAAGAGAGATGTGTCTCTTTTCAGTTTCTTTTAAAAATATTTTATTTTCATTTACAATTTCTCATCTTCTTTCACTCTTTGTCCACCCATTGAGAAGGAAAGAAACACAATAATCATTACAGATAAGAAGTTAAGTAAAATATTTCTACATTAGCTATATTCCAAAAGTGAAAGAAAAGAAAAAGAAACAGAAAAAATATGCTTCACTCTGTACTCTCAATTGTTCTTTGCCTAGAGGTGGATGGAACTTGCTGTCATGAGTCCTTCAGACTTGTGATGAATTGTTTTGATCAGAATTAGTAACTTTTACACAATTGATTAACTTTAAAATATTGGTGCTGTCAGGATCCCTACGCCAAGACCATCTCTCTGTTTTCACTCCACATTTTTTTACTAGTAACCGACACCATATTTTCCAAAACTAAGGTCCATCAAGCAAGCTACCTGTGTACTAAGCTTGACATAACAATCCTTTGTACTCACCTTTGGATGAACACTGGTGTAGCTAATTCACATCAATTGAAGTTAGTTTCCAGATGGTCCCTGAGCTCAGACAAGCTCATTTCCCAAGACTACTTTACTTTGAATTTTATATTAGATTTGAGTTCTGCTCTAGGGGTGGGATTAAGGAATGACCTGAGCTTTTATTTTTTATATATTTCTGCTTCTTTTTCCATTTAATGCTTTTGACAAAGTATAATTGGGGAAAAAATCTGTGCTTTGTACTTTATGTAGCTTGGGATATTGCTCCCTCATGAACAGAACTAGTCTTTTCCTATGACCTAGAGTAACTATACGATAGGCAACAGAGCTGCCAGAGGACAACTGATTGTTTTCCCCAAACAGCTAGAGAGGTATTCTGGGATCTCTTTCTGTCCACACATAAATCCCCTTATTATTCCTCGGTATTGCCCTGCTACTCATTATTGTGACTTTTGGTTTAATATGCTTCCCAACCAGCCTCAACCCCGGTCATTACAGATCTCTACTTTTCTGAACTGTCCTAGACTGGAAAATAATTCACCCTGACTTTTTCTTGTCTTTCTCACTCAACATTCAGTTTGGAAAGTTTTTTTTTTAAGGGGTTATAGAGGAGGTTTAGGGGGAACTGCAGCAAAGTTGCTAAATACGTTTTTCATTATCCCATCTTCATTCTGAATGCCTACTTTTGAAAGAATAGTATAGCATGAGTCTTTGTGCTTTGATTTATGACTGAAAATAGATTTTATTATGCCTTTTCTTTCAGTTTGGTAAAAGATGTTTGCCATTACTGCACTTAGAATTTATTTAGGATATGGCTTTGTAGAATCTATTGTCTATCACCATAACATGTATATATATATATATATATTTTTTTTTTTGTGTGTGTGTGTGTATGCATATATATATTGTATTTAACATATACTTTAACATATTTAACATGTATTGTTCTACCTGCCATCTGGGGGAGGGGGTGGGGAGAAATTGGGGAAAAATGAAACAAAAGGTTTTGCAACTGTCAATGCTGACAAATTGCCCATGCATATATCTCTTAAATAAAAAGCTACAATTAAAAAAAAGTCTATCACCATAGCAGCCACCATCAAAAGTCTTATAGAATGCATAATTTTTTTTCCTTCTCTTCTTTCCCCCTTTTCTCCTTCCTTCAGCCACTGAGACCATATTTGCTGGTAAGGGCACCCATTTTACTATGAAACACATCTGAGATTAAGTCTGCCATAACCAACACTCACTGGCTTTTCCATCTCCTGTAAAGGCCTCAGACAGCTAGTATTGTGGAATTATGTCATGCTTTGATTATGTGGATAGCAGGAGCAGAAGATGCAAAAACTTCTAAAACATGGCATCATCCACTCAAAGAGGCTTTTAGGAAAGGGGAGATTTTGTCTTGTATGAGACAGGAAATAATGAGTAGATATAAATAAAGAATAAATCTTGGCATACATTTAGACCCTAGGAAAATTGCACATATGAGCCTTATAATATCTTAGCCACCTTGGTATAAATAACTCTGTCCTGTGACAGGGGTCAATGACTATTAGATGTCAGCAGTGATACCTTGGCTCTGATTTTCTACTGTTCCTCCTGTTTGTTATCTTATATAGAAAAATCTTTGAACTGCCATATTATTCAATCTTCATGAATTTTATTGTTTAAATAATTTTTGATATTTTTCTTTTTATTATTTTCATTAAGCCTCATTTTCATTATTACTTATCCTAACCTTTTATTTTTACTGAGGTATAGCATTCTTTACTGAAAAATTATTTTGAGGCCATTTAAGTAAAAGATCCTTTCAAGAATTTTGGGGAACTTGCCACCAAGAATTGGGATATGTCAAGAATTGTATTTATTTTATGTAACTTGGGCTATTTCTTCTATAAAATGATTAAGGAGGCTATCCTCTGGGTTTAATTGGTCTAAAGGATTAGAGATATTAAAAACCCAGTCTATGGGATATGGAAAATTGCCAGAGTTCCTACTGTCCTGCATTATATCTTTCTGACCCAATTTTACTGTTCAGGTAAATGCAGAAGCTGAGGTAAGCAGTAACTTTTTTTAAAAAATAAAATGTATACTTTTTATTTTACAGTTATATTATTGAATTTTATGTTTCATGAATGCTTCATTCCATTACAATACTGAGTCTGAATAACTGAAGTTATATAAGCTGCCTGCCCCAAGATAATCAGGGGACAGTCTAGATTCAAGAGACTAATTAAAAAGCTGTATAATAGTACAAGTGATATGTAATGAAAGCCTGGATAGAGCAGTTGTTGTATCAGAATAGAAGGGGGAAATTAATTAAATATATATCTATATTAATCTATCTAGCTATCTATCTACATAGATGTCATATATATAACACACACACACACACACACACACACACACACACACACACATTGATAAAACCAGCAAGACAACCTAGCATTTGAGAATAAAGTGCAAAGAATGTCTCTCAGCTGGCAAAACTGGTGGTCTAGAAGACTGATGTTATCTTTGGCAGAAGCTGAGAAGTTTAGTAGAGTAGGCAGACTTGAGGAAACATAATGAGGTCTACATTGGCCACTTTGTTTTTCAAGTGACATTTGAGGAGTTTCTGAGTGGAGACTTCTAGCTTACTATTGGAAATGTAGAATTACATGTAAAAGGAATTAAGAGTACATAAGTACATTGTGAAGTAAGTTTTATAGAGATGAT
This sequence comes from Antechinus flavipes, assembly GCF_016432865.1. Classification (NCBI taxonomy): domain Eukaryota; kingdom Metazoa; phylum Chordata; class Mammalia; order Dasyuromorphia; family Dasyuridae; genus Antechinus; species Antechinus flavipes. Next base: position 390,499,661 of record NC_067398.1, read on the forward strand.
AGCTAAATGCATAAGAAGTGATGAGACAACCAAAAAAAAGAATGGAGATAAAAAGGCCCAGGATGGAATCATGGGATATATGCAGAAATAGAAAATAGGGCAAGAATAAAGATACTGTGAAAATAGGTCTGCAAAAGTCATAGAGTCATAGAGTTATAGAAGTTATAGAGTTAAGAAGAGAACCAATATAAAATAGGTATGAAAACTCCAAGTATTCCTCAGTAAAGGAATCATTGGCATTGGTGACTCTGAAAGTGATAGTTTCACTAATGTGATGGGGACAAAAATTAAATTGCAAGGGATTGAAAAGTGAGCAAAATAATAAAGTGAAAACTCTAGGGGTATTTTAGCTGTGAAAAAGAAGAGAGATCTAGGGTAATTGCTTGAGAGAATTGTAGGGTCAGCTGAAAGTATTTTCAAAAGTATGGTGGAAATGTAGGAATGTTTGAAGGCAACAGAGAAAAGGCCAGTGGGTAAGGAGGAATTAAAAATTAGAGAATGAGGGGGAATTATAAAAGAGGTAAGCTTTTTCAGGATCAAAAATATAGATAGAGGAGAAAAACCATCTCATCCTCAAAAACTGGGGCAAAGAAAGAAATTGGATATGATGCTGAAGTGGAATTGGTGAAGAGAAGAAGCTTAGGATGAATGGCCAAGTTTTTCAATGAAATATGAAATGAGATCCTTATTTAAAAAAGAATGAAAATGGTAATATAGCTTTCTCAAGAAAAGAAAGAGTTTAAAATATTCTACTATGGGGATTAAGAGAAAGAATCATTTAGGAGAAGTAAGAGAATTGGTATTTTGGTACAGCAGTGAGGGCCCAGTTTAGATAGGTAGATAGAGAAAACATTTATTAAATGCTTACTATGTACCAGACACCACGATCAATGATTCAAGAAAAGAACAGATAGTTTCTAGTCATTTACATTTTAATAGAGGGAAACAAAATATAAAGGGGAGCTGGAAAGTAAGGGACGAATGGAAGATTTCTGTTGAGGAAGTGAAGACTAGAGAGTGTAGAGTGAGAAGTAAAGTGAGCATAACCTGGGGACCTCATGAAAACATGATTGGGGGGCTCAAGACTGGTTAACCAGGAGAGAAACACTCAGGGAAGAAATATACTCAGGGTAGAGAGGAAGAAGGTTACTAGAGATGCTTCTGAGAATTTCAGGAAATACCACATAGTCAGTAAATTGGATAACATAAAATGGTAGAGTGCTAAGCACAGTTGGCAGGATTTTCTCCATTTCCACAATAAAAAAGGGTGGAGAAAACTGATGGTTATAGTCATTCAGGGCTATGGATAAAAAAGAGTTATAATACAATATATTAGGGAATTAAGGGGGTTATTTTAGCGGGAGATTGGAGCTGTTGACTAATGGGTTGAAATTTTGAAAGAATGAATGTGAGGATCAATCAGGTTTGATGACAGAAGGTCTGAAGAAACTAGAATCTACAGTGAGGATAGACCATTGTTTTAAAAGGGGTGAGTCATAGTGAGAAATGAAGGGACAGAGACTTTTGATTAGAATTATGGGTTGTGAAGGTATAAAACTTTTGAATGATTATTATGAAAAGCTTATGATTATCCATGTTTATGCCTGAGATGTAGTGAAGGTATAGATCTTCAGTGCTGATGAGATTGATGAACCAGTGTTATGAGTTCAAATGTTGGAGTTCTTGTTCTTCTCAAGGCAAAGCCGGTTTAGAGGCTTGGAGCCCTTCGGATGTCTCCAAATCCAAAGGTTCTGTCCTTCAGCCTCTGCATCTGCTTTCTTCTGCCTCCAACCAAGACAGAGATGGAAGGTCTCTCTTATCTCCTTCTGGGGAGCCCAGCCACCAACTTGCCGCGGAGAGAGGGCTTCTGGCGTAGCTCCACTGAAATCCGTCAAAGTGTTCTCTGCACCAGAGTCGCTCCTCTCGAGTCCAGCGCGATCAGCCAGCCAAGAGGAAAAAATGTATTCTGCCATAGATCCTTCATCGCTGGCCTTTTATCTGCCTCTTCTGAGAGAATGGGATTATGGGTTTTCTCCCATAGTGCTCTCTGGCCCAATGAGCTTTAAGGGAGGTGTGGACTCCCTTGAAGTTAGAAAGTGTACTTTGTGAAGCTAGCATACTTGTGGACTCCAATGAGTAAAGGTGGGAACACAAGCCTTGTATTAATTAGTTCTACTTAGTACCTTGTTTCAGGTTCTGGCCAAAACATCTTCTTGTAAGATTAGATCAACTCTAATTAGTTAGCAGTTAGTAAGGATTCCAACAAACCAGGAGACTAAGAGTTATTTGAGGGGATATTAGCATAGCAAGTAAAGTCCTAAAAAGGGTATAGACTTGAGTAGAGAAGGATACAAAAAATAGGTCCTGAACTCCTTGAAAAATGAGGAAGAATGATGTGGGAAAAGCAGACAATAATCCCTGAGATATTAACAAGATGATAAAACTCTGGAACATGGGGAAAAATGTTGCCAAATAAAAATGGAGGAAGCCCTTGGAAGTGACAGTGAAGAAGCAAGTCTCCCTGCCTATTGTGTTGGGAGTAAGAAGTATAATATGATATTCATCCAAGTCTGAAGAGGGTAATTGGAGAAGCAGTAAATTCATTTTTTTTTAATTTAATTTTTATTTAATAATTACTTTATATTGACACTCGTTTCTGTTCCGAATTTTTTTTTCCCCTCCCTCCCTCCCTCCGCCCCCTCCCCTAGATGGCAAGCAGTCCTTTATATGTTGGATATGTTGCAGTATATCCTAGATACAATATATGTTTGCAGAACTGAACAGTTCTCTTGTTGCATAGGGAGAATTGGATTCAGAAGGTATAAATAACCCGGGAAGAAAAACAAAAATGCAGATAGTTCACATTCGTTTCCCAGTGTTCTTTCTTTGGGTGTAGCTGCTTTTGTCCGTCATTTATCAATTGAAACTTAGTTAGGTCTCTTTGTCAAAGAAATCCACTTCCATCAAAATATGTCCTCATACAATATCGTTGTCGAAGTGTATAATGATCTCCTGGTTCTGCTCATTTCACTTAGCATCAGTTCATGTAAGTCTCGCCAGTCCTCTCTGTATTCATCCTGCTGGTCATTTCTTACAGAACAATAATATTCCATAACATTCATATACCACAATTTACCCAGCCATTCTCCAATTGATGGGCATCCATTCATTTTCAGTAAATTCATTTTTAAGGAAATGGAAAGAACATGTAGAGATCTATGAATGCTGGTTTGCTAAAAGCAGAAATAAGAACTTCATAGGGCAAAAAAATAAAAATAAAAATAGATGGTAGAACTGAAGAGGAACCTAGGAAGGTTAAGATTGATTTGATTTGTAGTGGTGGTAGTGTATGACTCAGAAACAAGGAGATTCAGAGTAGAGATATAAGGCAGTAGATAGCCATATCCTTTCCTAGTAATAATGTTAAGACTGATCTATTATTCTCTGAGCAAGAAGTGAAAGGAGTGAGGTAGAGAGAAGGAAGGGCACTTGGAATACGGATGGCAACTGAGCAGATGCCGCATTGTTAATGGTAACTAGAGCCTGGAATCCCTGAATATGGCTGGAGGACATCTCTTTTAACTTAACTCATTCAGTTCTTCCCAAGCCAGTTCTTCCCAAAGCCAGACTCAGGGATTCAGAATTTCTAATAGTCCAGTAGGTTAGTTCTCTTAGTGGTAAGAAGCAGAGAACAAACTATCTAGGCTGGTTAGACTTGGTTTCCCAGCTGAATGATGGTATTCTGAATGCCTTTCCATTAAAGTTAAACTAATCTATTGGTGGGTTGCTTTTCCCATTGGGATGCAGATTTAACATCATTTAAAGAACACAAGTTACTCAAGACCTTGGTATATCCAGATTGCTTGTTGTAGCCATTGAGCAGCAAATGATGTGGCCTGTTTTTGTTTTTGTTTTGCATTGATTTGTTGTAATTAACAGAGAAGAGAAAGCAGTTAATTAATTGGTTCTGATGCCTTTATTTCCCTTAGAAGACAACTTTATAAATAGCATAAGCTCATAACTGCTCTCATTAACCAGTGGACTGTCTTCTAAATTGCCAGCTTTATTGCAGCCCTCAAGTACTTCTCCGTGTATGTATGTGTGTGTGTCTGTGTGTGTGTGTGTGTGTGTTGTTTATGTTTGTATTGTTCATGACACTTACTAGTGATGGTCAGACATTTTCAAGTACTTTTTTCTAAAACCTTACTGTTTTTAAAACTGGGCTTCATTTTCACACATATGATATAATAATGATGACAATGATGATGATGATAACAGTAATAATGACTAGTATATAATAAAGTTTAAGGTTACAATGATGACGTGAATATTTGAATTTGCATATCCAGTGATAAAATTCAAATGTGTGTGTGTTATCATAGTAAATGTATCAGCCTGTTGTGTCCAATGGGATCCCTTACTTGTGAACAATACATAAATTAATCAGATGCCCATGGTGTTAAACAAACAAGTACATTGTGAGTATGTATGCATTCCTTTCAGTGTTTGTTGCAAAGTGACTTAGATATTGAACTTCTTTGAAAATTTAGCTCAAGGGCTGCTTTTCATGTTCCCCAGGTGTTAATGTCACCTTTCTAAATTGCTATGTATTTACTATGTGGGTCCACTAGCATGGAGTGTTGGGACTGCAATTAAAAAGTCCTGAGTCACTTAAACCACTTTGCTTCAGTTTCTTCATTTGTAATATGAGCTAACCAAAAAAATCCCAAATGGGTCAAAGAGTATGAAAAGACTGAACACCTATTTTGTACTTATTTTGTAACTATTATTTCTTTAAGACTCAAAATTTATTTATTTTGGTCTTTGTTTCACCAGTGCTCAAAGCACTTCCAATGCTCAAAGTATTATAGGATTCTTCTTTTGACTTAGGAGACAATAAAACACAGGAGAAAATCAGGCTCATTACAGCTTTCTAATTATAAGATCTTTTTGCCCAGCGACCAAAAAATGATGCTAAATCAATTTTCTCCATTAACTTTGGCTCCAAATGATATTTTGTCTATTTCCAAAAATTCTTTTATACCTTCCAAAGCTGAAGGTCTTCCATTATGTGTATCCAAAAGTATAGGAAAAACCTTTAAGGAACTTAAGGAATATAAGCATCTTCAGGATAGAACATGTTTTGCCTTTTGCCTTCATTTCTCCAGCAACTAGCATATCACATAGTAGATATTTTATCAGTTTTTCCTGAATGGAATGGAATGACATTGGATTTGATTAAATAAAACACATAACTCTTAGGGAAATCTCCTTACCCAAAGGATTAAAGATGCAGATTGTTCCTACATGTTTTCTGAGGTTCTACACAGCAGTAGACCTTGAAGGTTTCTCTCCAGTATGGAGATTATGTGACTGGCTTTGTTTAAAAAATATTGATAAGGTTTTTTGGTTGTTTTTTTTTTTTTTTTTTCTTCTTCTGAGATTCTTAGTGTTGTATTTCTTAGTGTTGTAAAAGGGAGCCAGCAAGTGGTATTAGAGAAAAATCTCAGCAGGACTTGTGAAAACAAAAAAATAAGCAAGTACATGATCTAATGTCTTTTTTTTTTTTTCATGAATAGTTTGAAGTATCCAAAGATAATCAAGTATTATTTCTGGACAGTTTTCCTTTTAATAAATAAGCAAAACCCAGACTAATGAAGTGAAAAATTTTCTCTCAGAGATTGCAAGGATTTAATTTCTCATTTTCTTCTTATCCTCAATTTTCTTTTTCTCAGTTTTTTAATCATTTCTCATTCACAGTATCATGTGAAAGCCCTAAGAAGGATTTCAATCAAACCTGAATTTATTCCTCTGCAAAGAATTCCAGGAGAAATTTGCCTCTTGTAGGAAAGTCCACACTTTCAAGTGAACTAGTAGGAGCTTCATGACTTTCATTGTTGATTTCTAATAGGTTGCATCTTTCCATGTGCCTTTTGATAAAAATCTCATTACTGACATTTCAGAATCTGGACTACCTTTAAATCTCAAAAAAATAATATTTTCAATGTGCCAATAATATGGGTGATATATGAGAAGAAGGGGATTTGGATAGGAGCAGGACAATAAATGTTGCTCTAACTTTATATTTAAAAATAACAAAAATTCTCCAGACACATATAAAGCAGCTCAAAACCATCCTGCTGAGTGACAGTCTATCAAATTTATATATGTAGTGAGAATTACAGATTTCTATCATTCAGAAAAAAATATGAAAAGGGTCTGGTCAGGTCTCCTAAAATGAGCCCTGCAATAATTGTTGGAAGAGTTGTGATCATTTTTGGTGCCCAAATGTCCCTTCCTTTTTTCCTATCCAAAACCCTTTCTAACAGGCATATTCATCCCTCTAAAGCATCCATATAGCTCTCTTGGGCTAACCAGTAGGATTTACAAATAACTTCAGGGCTTCAGGACCACAGAACACTATATGTAGGTCATAACTCTAGCTTCATGGATGCAGATTGCTTTCTGTTTCTCAAAGACCAGCCTCCAAGAACTCATTACCAACTTGTTTAGAAGCAATTTTAGGAGGAGGAAGCAAAGAGAGAAGATGGTAGCTTGGTTGCTGACTCATCACAGGTTTCCTAAATGATTTCTTGCCAACCAACCAGCATCAGGCATATACATACATCACTGTACTTAGTTATAATCAGAGCCAAATGTCCTTTCTGCTTTTTCTGCCTCTGCCAAATAAATCACTGATGAAACTTGCAATCTCTGTTTTGCTACTTGAGCTTTATATCCTCAAAGAGTGAGCTTTCCCAAGTTTCTGTCAACACTGGGAAACAGACTGAAATTATTATTGACTAGTGTATATGTCAAGCTATGTACTGATTTCATGGCAACAAAAAGATGATTGGAGTAGAACAATTGTGTTTCTGTGTGTTTTAAATTAATAAATGATATTTTAAATTATAAATCTGAAATCTTCATATAGGTATGTTCAACTCCAAGACAAATGCTTGTTCATGATAACATGAATTAGCAGGTTTGTTTGTTTAAACTAAAGGGCAAAGATAAATACCTGAATGGATGTGTTCAGTGATCAAAAAAAAAGATCTGGTTAACTCAAGTCTCATGAGTGGATTGTTATAAGTGGGCATTTAGGGTAATGGAGGGAGACATCATTTATATGTTAGATATTGTTACAACCTACAAATATGCTTGTGCCCATGTTCTATTTTCAGGTACAGATATCATATATATTCCACTGGAACAATGTGGAAAATATGGCATAGTCTTCCACTTAACTCCAGGTTAAATAACCACAAACTGTTAAGATTTTTATGTTTTTTAAAGAGAATGTTATTCCATTCTTTAGTGGAATAGAACATCTTATTATTTTTTTTTAATAATTTTTTATTGATAGAACGCATGCCAGGGTAATTTTTTACAGCATTATCCCTTGCATTCATTTGTGTTCCGATTTTTCCCCTCCCTCCCTCCACCCCTTCCCCCAGATGGCAAGAGTCCTTTACATATTGAATGGGTTGCAGTATATCCTAGATACAATATATGTGTGCAGAACCGAACAGTTTTCTTGTTGCACAGGGAGAATTGAATTCAGAAGGTATAAATAACCCGGGAGGAAAAACATAAATGCAAGCAGTTTATATTCATTTCCAGTGTTCTTTCTCTGGGTGTAGCTGCTTCTGCCCATCTTTGATCAATTAAGGCTCTCTTTATCAAAGAGGTCCACTTCCATCAGAATACATCCTCAAACAGTATCATTGTTGAGGTATATAATGATCTCCTGGTTCTGCTCATTTCACCGTCCTCTCTGTATTCATCCTGCTGGTCGTTCCTTATAGAACAATAATATTCCATAACGTTCATATACCACAATTTACTCAACCATTCTCCAATTGATGGGCATCCTTTCATTTTCCAGCTTCTAGCCACTACAAACAGGGCTGCCACAAACATTTTGGCACATACAGGTCCCTTTCCTTTCTTTAGTATCTCTTTGGGGTATAAGCCCAGTAGAAACACTGCTGGATCAAAGGGTATGCACAGCTTGATAACTTTTTGAGCATAGTTCCAAATTGCTCTCCAGAATGGCTGGATGTGTTCACAATTCCACCAACAATGTATCAGTGTCCCTGTTTTCTCACATCTCCTCCAACATTCCCCATTATCTTTCCCTGTCATTCTAGCCAATCTGACAGGTGTGTAGTGGTATCTCAGAGTTGTCTTAATTTGCATTTCTCTGATTAATAATGATTTGGAGCATATTTTCATATGTCTATAAATAGTTTCAATTTCTTCATCTGAGAATTGTCTGTTCATATCCTTTGACCATTTATCAATTGGAGAATGGTTTGATTTCTTATAGATTAGGGTCAGTTCTCTATATATTTTGGAAATGAGGCCTTTATCAGAACTTTTGATTGTAAAAATATTTTCCCAGTTTATTGTTTCCCTTCTAATCTTGTTTGCATTTGTTTTGTTTGTACAAAAACTTTTCAGTTTGATATAATCAAAATTTTCTATGTTGTGGTCAATAGTGATCTCTAGTTCTTCTTTGGTCATAAATTCCTCCCTCTTCCACAGGTCTGACAGGTAAACTATCCTATGCTCTTCCAATTTATTTATCATCTCATTCTTTATGTCTAGATCATGAACCCATTTTGACCTTATCTTGGTGTACGGTGTTAAGTGTGGGTCAATGCCTAGTTTCTGCCATACTGATTTCCAATTTTCCCAGCAATTTTTGTCAAATAATGCATTCTTATCCCAGAAACTGGTGTCTTTGGGTTTGTCAAACACTATATTATTAAAGTTATTGGCTGTTTTGTCCTTTGAACCTAACTTATTCCATTGATCAACTAGTCTATTTCTTAGCCAATACCAGATGGTTTTAGTAACTGCTGCTTTATAATATAATTTTAGATCTGGTACAGCTAGGCCACCTTCATTTGATTTTTTTTTTCATAAATTCCCTTGAAATTCTTGACCTTTTGTTTTTCCATATGAATTTTGTTGTTATTTTTTCTAATTCATCAAAGTAGTTTTTTGGGAGTCTGATTGGTATAGCGCTAAATAAGTAGATTAATTTAGGTAGTATTGTCATCTTTATTATATTTGCTCGCCCAATCCAAGAGCATTTAATATTTTTCCAGTTGGTTAGATCAAACTTAATTTGTGTGGAAAGTATTTTGTAGTTTTGCTCATAAAGTTTCTGATTTTCCCTTGGCAGATAGATTCCTAAATATTTTATACAATCAGTAGTTACTTTAAATGGAATTTCTTTTTGTATCTCTAACTGTTGGGTTTTGTTAGTGATATATAAGAATGCTGATGACTTATGTGGGTTTATTTTATATCCTGCAACTTTGCTGAAGGTGTAGATTGTTTCTAATAACTTTTTGGTAGAATCTCTGGGGTTTTCTAAGTATACCATCATATCATCAGCAAAGAGTGATAATTTGGTTTCCTCATTGCCTATTCTTATTCCTTTAATCTCTTTCTCAACTCTTGTTGCCAAAGCTAGCATTTCTAATACAATATTAAATAGTAACAGTGATAGTGGGCAACCTTGTTTTACTCCTGATCTTATTGGGAATGGTTGCAGTTTGTCCCCGTTACATATAATGCTTACTGCTGGTTTTAAATAGATGCTACTGATTATTTTAAGGAAAAGTCCATTTATTCCTATAGTCTCAAGAGTTTTTAATAGGAATGGATATTGGATTTTATCAAATGCTTTTTCTGCATCTATTGAGATGATCATATGGTTTTTGTTAATTTGATTATTAATATAGCCAATTATATTGATAGTTTTCCTAATATTGAACCAGCCCTGCATTCCTGGTATAAATCCTACTTGATCATGATGTATTATCCTGGGAATGATTTTCTGTAGTCTTTTTGCTAATATCTTATTTAAGATTTTAGCATCAATATTCATTAGGGAGATTGGTCTATAATTTTCTTTCTCTGTTTTCAACCTACCTGGTTTAGGTATCAGTACCATGTCTGTGTCATAAAAGGAGTTTGGTAGGACTCCTTCATTCCCTATTTTTTCAAATAGTTTATAAAACATTGGGGCTAATTGTTCTTTGAATGTTTGGTAGAATTCACATGTAAATCCATCTGGTCCCGGGATTTTTTTTTAGGGAGTTGATTAATAGCTTGTTCTATTTCTTTTTCTGAAATGGGACTATTTAAGCAATTTACTTCCTCCTCTGATAATCTGGGAAGCCTATATTTTTGGAAGTAGTCATCCATTTCACTTAGGTTATCAAATTTATTGGCACAAAGTTGGGCAAAGTAACCCCTTATTATTTCTTTAATTTCCTCTTCATCAGTGGTAAGTTCTCCTTTTTCATTTTTAAGACTGCCAATTTGATTTCCCTCTCTCCTTTTTCTAATCAGATTTACCAAAGGTTTATCAATTTTATTGGTTTTTTCATAAAACCAACTCTTAGTTTTATTTATTAGTTCAATAGTTTTTTTACTTTCTATATTATTAATTTCTCCTTTTAATTTTAGAATTTCAAGTTTAGTAATTGATTGGGGGTTTTTAATTTGGTCTTTTTCTAACTTTTTAAGTTCCAGGCCCAATTCATTGATCTTCTCTTTTTCTATTTTATTCAAGTAAGCCTCTAAGGATATAAAATTTCCCCTTATTACTGCTTTGGCTGCATCCCATAAATTTTGATATGATGTCTCATTGTTGTCATTATCTTGAATGAAATTATTAATTGTGTCTATAATTTGCTGTTTCACCCAATCATTCTTTAAGATGAGATTATTTAGTTTCCAATTACTTTTTGGTCTATTTACACCTAACTTTTTGTTAAATGTAGTTTTTATTGCGTTGTGATCTGAAAAAAAAAGCATTTACTATTTCTGCCTTCCTGCATTTAATTTTGAGGTCTTTATGTCCTAATATATGGTCAATTTTTGTGTAGGTTCCATGAACTGCTGAGAAGAAAGTATACTCCTTTCTGTCACCATTCAGTTTTCTCCAGAGATCTATCATACCTAATTTTTCTAATATTCTATTTACCTCTTTAATTTCTTTCTTATTTGTAGAACGTCTTATTTAAGAAAAAAATATTTAATGGTTTGGACTGCTTTTTAAATTATAATTCAGTAAATGGTATTCTTTGATTTTGAAAAAAGGAATGATTTCCTTATTTCTCATGAGTCATGGCTTGGATCTCATCCTACAGATTTTTATTAGATATGTAACTTATTATTGTTTAATAGTACCACCATGATACCTGGCACATACTAAATGCTTAATACGTGTTTCTTTATAAGGTCAGTCATAGATTCAGAACTAGAAAATCATTCAGTTAATTCTTATTTTGCAAATGAAGAAACTGAAGTGAAGAAATTTGTCTAGTCACACAATTGGTATATTGTTTAAGCAAAATATGAATGTAATCCTCTGATTTTAAAAGCCAGAGCTCTTTTCCATTATGTCATGCTGTCTCCTGAATTGAATAGATATAAAATCTAGGTTTACATCAAACAAGAGTCTTTTAAATAGAGCCAAACACTACATTTTCTCTACTTTATTTTGCTAACAGTTAACTTTATAAATTACTGATATATTTTTTATCCACCATAATTTCCCTCAGTATCCCTTCCTCTCCCGTGATGTAAGTCATCTTATATAAGAATATTTTTAAAGACAAAAAAAAAAATCAACAAAAATAATCATTACCCTGAGAAAGTCTGAAAATATACACTTTGTCAAAGACCTATAGATTTTCTTCCTTTGAAAAGAGGCGAAGTGGGGAGTCTTTTGTGGTACAGTGGACAGAACACTAGGTTGGGAGTCTGAGAATTCTGGATTTGAATCCATCATCACATATTAATCAATTAATCTCCCTCTCTCTCAATTTCTTCAAATCTCCTAGCATTGTTGTAAGGTTAAAATGAGATAGTACCTGGACATAATAGATGCTTAATAAATAAATAAATAAATAAATAAGTAAATAGATTAATAAATAAATAAATTTGTTTTCTGAATTAAAAAAAAAGTTTGTGTTCTAAAATCTACTGATTGAAATGTTTTAGAGAAAGAGCAAAACTTTCCCTTGGTTTTGATATGCTGCTACCCAGATCTATATGCAATGTTATCTTGTGTGTGAAAATAAATGAAATATACATATTTGTCATTTCAAGATAGCCTTAGAGAGATGGATAATGGCTGTCAATATTCAGATGTCATGGATGTTGACTTCAACCTAAGGAGTTTAGTCCTGCTTTCACAGGATATTTTTTTTAAATTAAATTTTAATTTTTTTCCTTTACCCAGTATTTTATTTCATCTTCATCTTACTCTTCCACCATCACATTGAGAAAAGAAAAATAAAATCCTTATAAAATATGCATAATTAAGCATAACAAATCTCCACATTACATTGTGTATGTGTGTATATCTATGTATGTATCTATATGTGTGTATATCTATATATGTGTATGCCTATATCTTTATATATGTACACATACATATATATTACATATATGTGAATAAATATATTTCTACATATTGAGAACATCATCCTCCTTACAGAAAATAAAGGGTAATGATCAGCAATTGAAAAATGGCTAAAAGTTTTTGCTATGTGAATTTCATATAATAATAGTTCTTTAAGAAAAGAGAAAAGAGATAGTTTCAGAGAGCTCCAGGAAGAGCCAGGAGAACAATTTATACAGAACAACAACATTGTAAAAATGAATGACTTTAATGACTTAAGAATTCTAATTAACCATGATATCAGATCATGAATACAAAAAATTCTTTGAAGAACATTATCATAGAATCCTTGTGTTGAGAGAGAGGCAATCTAAAAATCTGTCTATCCATTTATCTCTGTTTGTCTGTCTGTCTGTCTATCTATCTAGTACATATCTGGCAACACCAATGAAATCATAGACCCACTCCAAAAAAGTGCCTACATTTTCCTGACCTACTAATCTAGTATCCCTGTCAAAATAAAATTAGGTCACTTTGATGTATTTGCTAATGTACATCTCTTTGCATTGAATTGACAAATGATGGCCTTCTGTTCCTCAAAATTCTCTTCACTCATTCTCTAAGAAAGTTTCCTAAGTCAATTCTTCAGAAATGCTTTTGTCACCTGCTAATTTCAGTTTCTTTCACGTGGTGAAAAGCCTCTCTCTTTCTATATATTGCAACGATGTTTTTCTATATGCTATTTGCCTGCTTATTGTTTAGCATAGAAATATCCTGATTATGTCATTTTCTGAGCACCAATTTTCTAGAAATGACAAACTCAGGTATTTGCTTTAAGCCAAGTTTGTGAGAGACCAAATAAATTTCCCTACAACCATGAAAAAAAAGAATTCTTCCTAATTTTAGTTAATTCCCAAACTCTTTTCTAAACTTATTTTTCCCATCTCTCCAGTTATTTATCACTTTATCATATGTAGATCAGTAGTTGAGCTTATTGTTATCATTTTATCTTTCTGTAAAATGATTAGAATATATTAATTGACCTTTTGAGTTTGTCTTATTGGTAGTATTTAGTCACTCCATGATTGTGAAATTCATATGCTTTTATTTTGTGCCTCTTTAAATTATGGGAATTTCTTCATGTTTGTTCCCCCCTGCCTCATTATACTACATTACACTTTAAGGGGACCATGCTATCTTTTCTTCCTTTCATAATGTAACAAGCCACAAATGATAGCACACACTTTCAGTTACTTTTATTTATTTATTTTTCTTTCAGAGATCAACTGAGTCTATCCCTGTACATTCTCTAGTCTACCCCCTTGTGACTATCAATACTCTGAGTATTGCAACCATATTGCAAGCTGGGGTCATGGAGAAGAATTTTTTGCCAAATATGAATTTAATAAATGTTGACTGATGGAAGAAAAAATGTCATTTGAAAAAGAAGATAGTAAAAGATTATAAAATTACATTATGTAATATTTAATATTTTACTACCACCTCCCTTTCTTATCTTTTTGAAAACCAATAAAAGAAAATTCTTTTTGAGCACATTCCTGGAATAAATAAAAAGAAAAAAAAATAGACTCTATTGCTATTAGTGCCCAGTCATATCTTTCAGAAAGTGTGTTAACTCTTTCAGACAACTATAGAAGCATTTACAACAATTGAAGTGGGATTTTTATCTTACTTTCATTCAAGCAATCATAGCATTAATTATGATTGGCCTTGTACAGCCACCTGAGGGCATCTACAGCAGATAAGAAAGTGAGAAAGAATGCTGCTTATATAAAGTTATATTTTGCTTTATTGTGCCTTATATGTTGCACTTGACAAATATTAAGTTTTTGAATAATATGTGCTTACATCATGTCTCCATATCACATTTTGGTAGTCTTCACAACATTTTAAACTTTATTTACATCATTATATCTTTTATGGTGACTTGTGATCTGTAATTTTTAATGCCATTATTTTGGGGTGCTACAAACATTGCCCATAGAAGAGGGTGAAATTAAGATAAACATTGTGTGTGTTCTGACTGCTCCACCTCCCTCTCCTTGCACCTTTCTATTCCTTGAGACACAACAATATTAACATTAGACCAATTAATAACGTTACAATGTCCTGTAAGTATTTAAATGAAAAGAGTCAATTGATGGAGGCAAACTCTATTGTTGTCTCATTTAGAAATTACCACTGCCACCCCAATCCTCAGCAGATATTATCCTATTTAGTCAGTAGCCATCAGCATCCAGGTAAAACCTTTCACTAGCAACAAAAGATTTCTACTCATGGAAGCCTAGGATGATGGTTAGCATTTTTCAGAAAAAAAAAATTAAGATATGTACAATTTTAGGCATAGTATTGTAGCACACTTAATAGACTGCAACATAATGTAAACATAAGTTTTTTGTGCACTGGAAAACCAAAAAAAAAAAATTATGACTTGCTTTATTGTGATATTAACTTTATTGGGTTGTTAGGAACTGAACATGCCATATCTCCAAGGTATGGCGGATAGGCAAATTATCCAAACAACAACAGAACAGCCACACTATTGAGCAGAATTTGGCCTTCTGACAATGGTTTGCCTAATACCTGGATTAGATAATCACTCCATTTCATAGATGCTTCAGACTATCTAAAAAGTCTAGGAAGGAGCTCAAATTAGAAGGTTATTTTAGTAACATCATGAAAAAATTGCAATAAGGGTCCATATTTATCATTACCTTAAAGCTGTGCAAAATATTTTCCTTGTATCATTCCATAACGAGCCATGTATGTACAATATTTCCCACTTTTACAGGTGAAAAAACTAAGGTGAGAGAGAATAAGTGAATTCCTTGGAAATACAATAAGTATTATTCACTTCAATTTAAGTCTGTCTCTCTAAGTTGGAAACTCACTTGTAAAAATCACTAACCTTAGCATGTTATCTGCAAAATGAAAGGATTGGGTGAGGTTACTTCACAGATCTTTCATACTTCTTGATCTATGATTGTGTGATTTGTGAAACAAAACCCACAGCTTTTCCCTCGATATCATGCTATTGGTATTCTGTGATCTTCCTGAGTCCATGTATTATTATTAATTTTTGATCCTATAGAGTCCCAAGAAATTTTTGAATATCTTTTTGGTGACTCCCCAGCCCTCCTTTCTTCATGGTGGGGTGGGGTAGGGAGGAGAGATACAATCCAAAATACCCAAAGCCAACTGCCCATTTAAAGTTGCATATATCAGTAATCTTAAATAACTAGGAGGAAAGTTTGTTGAGTTAACAAAATGTCTGAATTGTACAAATGCCTTTAAACAAATATCTTTTTGTGACTTGTAAATACAGTCAGTATGTATGTGTTCCAAGTAGCCATCCTATTAAGCCTGTTTTTATACATAGATAAAGCTCATTTGCAAATAACACTCTGCAGACAAATAGGTATTTCTTCCATAAAATCCTTGCTGTTGTGATCCTTGAAATGCCACTTCAATAGACTTTCTTCAGAGAAAGTAGATTTCTGCTTGCTGTGCTGCAATTATCATGAATTCCAAAATAGAGGTGTCCAAATTAAGGAGGTCCTATTGTCTTTCTAAGGCACTTCAGCAACTGTGTTGTGGTTTCTTTATTTTGATGTCTGTGTAAGTGGTGCAGTGAATGAAATAAACTTAAAAATGATAAATACAGTTCTGATTTCAATGACAGACAGTTTTCCAACAAACTTTTCCTATCATTTCATTTGTGGATAATAAGAAGAGAACATTTAGTAGCTCCCTCTCTCTCCATCCTTCTTTCTGTAAAGCATTTATAGGGTAGGAAACAGATGGCCTCCCATCACTTTCTTTGAGCTACTAGCTCAGTTTTAGCAGTGGTAACATAAACACAAGTCCTACCCCAGAGAGAGGAGTTTTTGGGCCATTTCCAGCTATGCACACAACAGATATACATTTCAGTAATGAATATGGGGTGTAGAAGGAACAGTCCACATTTAAAAGAAAAATAATCCCCTATATACCATAGACTATGGATCATTTTACATAACTGCAGAGGCAGACAGCAGAATGCTTTTCTAATCTATGAGCCATATATATGCACATACACGGTTATAGAACAAGTATTTGGCATCATCAAACATAGCTTGACCGGGATAATCCCTTTTTGGTCTATAAATATGTCAGGGAATCTAAATCATTTCAGTGATAACGAGTTTTATACAGCACAGGGAACCAAAAGGCTATTAAAAATACACACAATTAAAATTGCTTTAAAACTATTATAAAAGTTGCAGAAATTTCCAATTTTTAAGAACACTTATTGAATTTTTATAGGTTCATCCAGGTGCTTTACATACCATTGTGTGATACAATTCCCAATGTTTACTTCAGTTTAGGCTCAAATATGTACAGAGTAGAATGAACATTTCCCCAGTGCTTTATAATTGAAAAAAAAAATCATGCTCTGTGAAAAATGTAATATATCAAGAGGAAGTATATGCAATAGGTAGAAGGCCTAGAATTCTAAAAAGTACTATAGATTGGGGATTTACCCATGAGAAAGCCATATTAGGCTCCTCTATCTAATTAACTCTGCAAAGACTTTTTATTTGTTTTGTTTTTGTAATTTTATTGCTGTCCTGCAACTAATGCACTTAATTAAGAAATCCATTTTTTCCCCTAAAACTTCTGAATTATAAAGATAGGTAAATCTCTTCGTAAAAGTAAGAAGACAGTCATCTATCACCACTGGTCAATTAGCTGTTAGATAAAATGCCTAGGAATCTAAGAAAGAATCAAACAGGCAAACCCACTATTCAATACTTAACTTCCTCCCTCTGCCTATCCCACTCTGGCCTATATTACATTAATTCTTCATTTCCCTGGTACCTGTATAGGCTTTATAAAATGCCCTTGATTGAATAACTTTACTTTAAGAAGGGAGATACACAAGGAAAAGGAAACGTGTGAAATTGTCATGAGGAGTTCTAGGAGAAAATAGGTCTTAAAACAACTTCCCTCTATAATATTAGGCTTTGACTATATACGTGGGGGAGAAAGGAGTCAGTGGTCCCAACTTTCCTCTGGGATATAACACAAATCCTAAACCTGGAATTTGATCAGTCAGGTGATATCAGGAAAACTCATCTTCTTGAATTCAAATCTGGGTTTAGACATTTACTAGCTATGGAACATTGAGCAGGTCACTTAATCTTGTTTGCTTCAGTTTCCTCATTGTAAAATGGGTTGGAGAAGAAAATAGCAAAGTCCACCAGTATCTTAGCCAAAAAGAAAAACAAATAAAAATAAAGTGAAGACTCAGACATGACTGAACATCAAACAAAATCTGGAATTTAAGGTCATCCCATTTAACTTTGTATTCTATTTTATATTACCTCCCTTCAAACACTCTGCTTTACAATCAAACTGACCTACTGGAATGCATTCCTTGTTTAACATTCTATTTCTTTTTTTTTTTCTTTCTTTTTATAAGTGGTCCCCATGTTTGGGGTGCACTCCCTCTTTGCCTCAAAATATATTTAGTCTCCTTAAAAACATAGCTCAAGTACCATAACAATAATTTATTCTTTTCCTAATATCTATAATAATTAACCCATTTTCCAACACATCACAGGAATCTAAATATTTTTCAAATTTATTTGAATTAGTAAATTGTCTGAATTATATTATTTTAAAAGAAAAGTCCTTTTGGTGTTTTTAAACTATTAGCATATAAGTCCAAGGTGATATCCTACTGGGATTGTTTTAATACATATATATTATAAAGAACACATTGATTATATGCCCATAGATGTTAGCGTCCTTGTTCTCCCATAATTGTACATCCTAATATTTCTGAGGTTTGAAATTTTACAATCTTTCTTTTTTGAAATATATAGTAAAAGAAATCTACTTCAGAGATCGAAAAAAAGACAGCATATACATCAGCTGTTAACTTACTTGACTCACAATCCACAATGATCATCTTCTAGCTAAAATATTTAAAATCTTAATATATCATATTAGCATCCAAGTTAAAACTATAGTTTCTTTAGATATAACATAATAAATTAATTCAATTGTATTATCTTAAAATGAAGGGTTGGGGGTCCCAGGATTACCAGCATTCAGCATAATGAACTAAATCTAGGGATTTAATACTTAAATAGATTCTTCATACCATGCTTTGTTTAATTTTAAAAATTCTTAATTAAAAATAATTATTCTATAGTACCACATGTCTTTTGATCTTGAGTAATTGTTCATCAGGAGCCAACTCTTCATTCTGAAGCCTCAATCCAGTTCTCATTTGGAAGTTTCCTCTATCCCTGTGGTCTCTTCCTCAGATTGAACAACTTCTCTGAAAATTTCCATTTAAGGAAGGTACCTAGACAAGTTTAATTCTCTCAAGGATGAACTCAGAACTTCCTATACTATGCCTCTGTCACTAGCCTTCCCCTGTCTACTTTTGAATTTCTTTTTTATGTGTTGTCTTCTTCTTTTAGCATATAAGCTCCTTGAAAGTGCAGATTGTCTTTTTGTTTGCAATTATATTCCCAGTGTTTATCAAAATGCTTGGAAAATAGTAAGTGCTTAATAAGTAAATGCTAGTAGAATGATTTCTTACATTTTCCTGGCTATCAGTGGACTATAGTCTCTTCCTATTTGTTATCATTTGCTCTATCTATATGAATGTTCCACCATAGTTTCCAATCATATCTTTCTAGTATCCTTTATGTTGTTTCTCATGTACAGCTCTTTAATTGACCTATGCTATATATATTTCTGTTTATTTTTGGTTCATCCATAGCTTTGATTGTTCAGAAATGATGATGTTCCAATATTTACAACCTCACAGAATCACTGTTAAAAACATTTGTGTTGAAAAGATAAATCTCTGCAATACTAAACTTCCCCAATGAAATTCAACCCATCTCCTAACCTTTTACACTTAAGGCATACATCGACTATTTACAATGCATATTTCAAATGTACTAAATCAGGGAGTAGCCATCTAAATTCATGTTATAGGCATTGTTCATCTATTTAGGTTTTGATTTCTCAGTCTCTCTGTTTGTGTTTTTCTCTACTCTTTGTTTCTTTTATTCCCCTTTTCTTTTCCTGCCCTTAAAATAAAACTACATCCTTTATTATTTATTTTTCTTAAAAAAAAAAAAAGACATTAATATAGAATCATACATGTGAGAACAGAAAAGGTAAAATAAAACTCCAAGGACAAACCAATTCATAAAATAAAGATTTTTTTTCCAGGAAAAAAGGAGAAAAGGGCAAATATAGAATGGGAGAGAGTAGCTTTATGATTTTGATACATATGTATTCCTTATCTGAGATACAAACCCTCCATTGTATCAAAGAACAAGTCTAGCAAAAATATGCATAATGACCAATTATGGCAATAAATGTAACATTATGTCTCTAGTTCTGCATTTCTATACAGAGATGGGGAAAGTATGTTTCATTGTCAATTCTCTGGGACCAAAGACTATTTCTTATAACTTCTTAGAATTTGGCTTCCTTTTAATGTTCTTTTTATTTGCATCAAGGTAACATTGTATTTACTTTCTTTTGATTCTGTTCATGAATTTTTCAATTATGCAAATCTCATGTTTCTCTGAATTCCTCATATTCATAATTTCTTTGTCTTCAATAATATTGTGTTATTCCAGATAATACTGCTATTTCAGCTATTACTTAATCAACAGATTGTAGAGGGCTGAAACTCTGAAAAGGTGTGCTTGAATCAGATAGCCTTAAGGCTAATCACTATTCGATGTGAGATAATGGCTCTATATACATATTTAGATGAAATTGTGAAGTGATGGCTCTCCTTAACATTGGTGCTTGCTGAATGTTTGGTAGTGAGGTGCCTAGGAGTTGAATTTACTGGGTAAAAGGATATGAAAAGTTACTAAACACAGTGCCTTGTTGACTGATTTTGTTATATGATTCAAAATTATTTTTCTAGAATAGTCAAAAATTCATAACATTTGATGTATAGATATATATTTCTACTACTTTAATATTTTTCTACTTCAGTTTTGTTCATCAAAATGGTTTTTTAAATTTTATACAACTAAAATTAATTAATTCATCTTTTTTTACTTCTATACCTTGTATAGTTCAGAAGCTATAAAATTTTAGAGAATTCTTAATTAACTAAAGAATTAGTGATCACAAATGATAAAATAGATAATTTTGATCATACCAAAATGTAAAATTTTTACACAAACAAATAAATACAGCTAAGAAAAGAAGGAAAGCTTTTAAGAGGGAGAAAAAAATCTTTGCATCAAATATTGCTGATTACAATCTATTATCTAAAATGTATTAGGAGCTAACACCAATATATGAGACAAAAACACATTCCACGATAGATAAGAAGTCAAAGGAGATAAGGAACTCTTAAAAGAATTACAATCTATTAAGAATTATGTAAAACATTGTTCTAAATCACAAAAAAGAAAACTGAAAACCAAAATAATACTGATATTTTATTTCATCCTCAACAGAACGACACTTAATAGAAATAGTTAATGATGGGATTGGGGGACACATTAATTTACTGCTGGAGTTTGTCCCACCATTCTGGAAAGAAATTTGGAATTTTGTTAAGAAGGTGACTGAAATATCCATACTCTTTGTTGCAGAGATATGTTTACTAAAGATATGTTTACTAGATAGATAGGAAGGTCTAATCTACACCAAAATATTTATAATAGTGTTTTGCTGTCTTTTTGTAAATAGTAGTAAAGAATTATAAACAAAAGTAGCTGACTGTTGATTAGGAATGGCTAAATAAATTGCAGTTCTTGAGTGTAATAGAAAATTACCATAGCATAAGAAACAATAAGAATATAGATAAACATAGAAAGGCTTATGTGAGCTTAAGATATGGGAGCAAAAACAATGTACACTAGTGCTATGATATAAATGGAAAGGAAAACAAAGAAAAGTCAAGACAGAATTGATAATATACCTAACTCCTCTCTTTTCCTTGGTGAGGAAACTATGAAAATGAAACTCTGCATATATGGTAGAACGTAGTTAAGGTGTTGGCTAATTTGTCTTTTAATTGGCTAATGTTGGCTAATAATATGGCTAGAGAGAGCCATAGTTATAAAAGGTATTCTTAGTATTTTTTGGTTTTCCTTGTTTTGAAAGGCAATGCTGCTCAAATTTTTTTTGTCATCCTTTCATTAATGTGGTGCAAATGAAATTATGTTTTTCACAAGTACTGCTCTAGACAACAATCTTTCTTCACATGACAAGAAAAACAAATGTTTGATGGCTCTGGAAATTTCCAGTTCTTGTGCCCTTTGCTATTGGTGACTTTTTTGTTAGTTCACTTTTTATAAAAAATAATAACACCTTTAGCCTTCTTTCCTTTCTCAGTTTTTGATATCACTTGGATAATTTGAATTAGTCAATTTGAAATAGTTGTAATTGTTCAAAATCTTTCCTCCATCTTTATTTTTGTTTCAAATTTGATAGGGATTTTAATACTTTCTGACTGGTTAACTGTCTGAAAGACCTAAATGGCTGCATTGTGTGTGTGTGTGTGTGTACTTTCCTCTGACTGTGCTTCTGATTCTTTGGACTTTGTCACCATGTCTTTATATAGGCATTTTCCTCTTTCCCCATTTTTAGCTCCTTTTTTAATGTGTTGTTTTTCCACTTTAGAATGTAAGCTCCCTGAAGTCAGGAACTGTCATTGTATTTGTAGCTCCATTGTTTAGCATAGTGACTAGCATACTAAGAGATATTACTATATCTCTCTGGAGGAATTTGTTAATTTCTGTCTAAATATATATATATATATATTACTTTTCTAAGGAACAGATGTTGGCAATAACCTTCAACTATGTTTATGGTAATTTTGCTCACAGTGTTTTTCCTGTTCATCATAAACACTGCAAGATGTGATGACCAAATGTCCTATGAAATGACACTTCTTGTTATCTTTGGTAAATGATAAAATCAACCCTACCAGTATCTTTGGATCTCTTCAAGAGGTTCTATGAGGTCCTGTCTTGTGTCTCTGGTTTTATTTTGTCTTCTCATTTAATTTATTATCAGAATCTTGATATTGTTGTATTTCAGAGCTTCCAAAAGTGTATCAATGAATTCATAATTTAATCTATGGAGTAACTACCATTAAGCTAATGTTTGCATATAACATTAAATTTGTGATTCTTATTTTCATCTATTCATTCTGTTTATTCTTCTATAATAGCATTATTATAAAAATGGAGGCGGGGAAAAGTATAGTGCTGAGTATCATTTTTCACTTTTATTTGTTTGATGGATTGCTGTAGCTAAAAAGTTCATCTCCAACTAGCCAGCTTACCTGTTATTTCAGATCTATTGGTGATAAACCTTTCTGTGCATTACTAGACTGGTTTGTAGAAAACAGTTTATTTCAATGATTGTATTGGGTTTTAATTTTTTTATGATGGCACAATTTGCCAGAACTTGTGCTATGCTAGCATAACTTTTAAGAATCCAAGGTCACTTCCATGCTATGATGAGGCAGTAGAGGAGGACTTAGTGGAAACTATATATTTAATAAATGATTCTTTCATTGATTCAATGAAGATCCCACTTATTCAGGATTTTAGTCAATCATTGAACTGGGTGAAATTTTTATCTTTGCACCAAGAGGTTTATTAGCTTCATTAATCACCTAAAATTGCAAGAAGAAATATTTAATGTACTTAATTTCAAACTATTTTCAAGAATGTTGGAATACCATTTACATGCAATTGATATGCTAATTAGAAATTATTCCTACCTATCTATTTAAATGTATCCCAAAAGACCAAGTATGATCAAATGTTATTCCTGTGATGGACCTTAATTTTAATTGATAACGTTTTATTACCTTGGACTAAGAAAAGCAAGTAGAATGTAGACAAAGTAATTCATTCAAATAAGTTGAGTCTATCATATGGAAACAGAATGAAAGTAGTCACATATATGGCTGTGGGTGAAATCTGATCTAACCCTTTTATGACTGCAAAGAAATCAGGTCTCATGGCCTTTTCAGCTTTCATTCTTGCATATAGAATTTTAGTAAATTGTCTCATGCTGGCAAATACTACCCAAAATTTCTCAGCCAGAAACTGTTTAATTGTTTTATCAAGTACTTAAAGAAACCAGGTCTTAGAAGTCTGATGGAATGCCCAATTCAAATTACCTTCCTGAGGGCTTCAGACACAATTGCCCCAAAAAAGTGAATGATAATGGAAGTTTACTATTTACATAGAAGGAAAAGACTTTGGAATTCAGTCAGTTTGCTTTTCCTGATTGAGCAAAAGCAAGCAGAATTCTGGAATGGCAAAATAAGGGAAAATAATCAAAATCATGTAAATAAATGCACACTAAAATGTAATAACCAATTTTTAGTTGTATCCAAAGCCAGTTATATAGATGGACCACAAATGGACCCAATTATAATTTAAAAAGTTAACTTTGTTCATGGAAACAAGTTTTATTTCTAAAGAAATCTTTATATATGATTTTGTTGTAAGAAGTGAGAAATAGTTGATTCCAGAGAAAAGACACATAAGAACTGATGCAGAGTGAAGAAAGCTCAGAAAGTCAGTTTATAATTTCAGCATTATAAAATGAATGACTTTGAAGAATTTTATAAACAGATGAAAAATAAAATAAAAAGAACCCAAGAGAACAGTATATACAATAACAAATACCCCAAAGAAAAAATCAATTTTAAAACTTTTAAGAATGATGATAAATACAATGACCAATAATGTTTCTAGATATTGTCTAGATAATGTGTATTGTCTTGAGTGATGGATTCCCAATGAGATATATCGTTTTTGAACATTGATAAGGAGGATGTTTTCCTTTAATGTTCATATTTGTTGCTCAAAATTTGTTTTTCTTTGTCCCTTGCCCTCATATACACAAAGAGTTGGGGTATAGGAAGAGAATAGATTTTTCTTAATTAAAAATCAAAATATCATAATCACACAAAATTGAATGCATTTTGAAAAAAATTAAACTCATAGAAATAATCATTAAATATATAATTACAGTGAGAGTTGACCAAATTTGATCTCAAAGCCAATCTCTATTTCCAAAAAGTTAAAATCTAAGATAGACTTATTAATATAGAAGCATACACATGAGAACAAAGTAAAACAAAAACTCCAATGATACAAACCAATTCACAAAATAAAGATTTTTTTAGGAAAAGAGGGAAAAAGGGGAAAAAAAAACAGAATTGGAGGGTCTGGGAGAGATTAGTAATGCTAAATATACAAGACCAGAGGAGGGAGCTATTTAGGATGAAGTGATAGTAAGAAAATTGCAATATAAAAGATTTATTATTTCATGGTTGACTGTTAATTAAGAAGCTTCATTAATCCTTTTTTTTTTTTTTAATTCTCAACTGATGAGAACCACTTTGTTTCCCCTTTTACCTCTCCAGCTGCTTCCTTGAATCACTGCCCAATTGCTAAAGACTTCTGATGCATCTGGTTTGGAAAATTGTGACCATTTGTCAGATGCTGCAGATGGCTCTTTCCCTTGAATGAGCAGAGAAAGTCATTCTTTAGGTCACTATGAGTTCCTTTCAAAGGAAGTGGAGTTCTCCAGGGTACACTGGTTTAGGGTTAGAAGCATAGGGATAATAGTGTTGCACATGTTATCAAGCTGTCATAAGGATGTAAGGCAGAGCTGGTGTGGTCAAATGCAACAGTTTAGAAAGATGATACACCAGTATTAGAAGAGAAAAAGGTGAAGGTAAGAGACTGGAGATTTGTTGAAGATTTGTATAATCAAAATGAGAAATGATGAGGGCATGTACTATGCCAGGGGTGATAGGAATGTAACAGAGTTTCTTAATTTTTATTGAGTAATGGAAACTTTTGGCAATCTGGTAAAGTTTATTGATCTTTCTTAGAATGATGTTTTATGTGTTTTTTTTAAAGGCATAGATAAAATGTATGTAATTATAAAAGAAATGAATTATACTGAAATACAATTTTCAACATATTTTAAAAAATATTCAAGGACCTTTGGTTACGAAAATTTGGAATACACGATGATGAGTTGATATATTTAATTTTACTTACTTCAGTAAACATTTAAGTACCTACTATATAGATAAGTATACAAAGACAAAAATGAAAAACAGATTCTGTTCTCAAGAAATTTACATTCTTTGGGAGGATACAACATCTAAACACAGAAATCAAAATAGCAGTGTAGTTTGAGAAAGAAGTGTGTACAAACAGTTAAGGGTTTTCTGTGGGAGATGAAATCTGAGTTGACCATTTGCAGAATCTAAGGATTCTCAGAAATAGGAGTGAGCATAAGTATCCCAGGCTTGAGAGACTAACTAAACAAAGGTGAAGAGCCAGGAGGTGGCCTTCTTAGTTTAGAAAATAACAAGTAGGCCAAGAACATGGTATGTGTGCAGGATTTGATGTAAAATAAGCCTGGAAAATAGCCAGAAGGTGGCTGATATGACAGCTGATTTGGTGTGAGTACCAGAATGTATGGAAGGGAGAGACAGAGAAAAAGACAATGACAGAGGGGAGACAGAGATAGAAGAGACACACAAACAGAGGCAGAGAGACAGAGATAGAGAGACAGAGAAACAGGGACAGAAACAGAAGAGATAGACACAACTGGAGAGAGAGTCAGAGACAGAAACAGAGATAGAGGGAAGAGAGAAGAAGGAGACAGAGACAGAGAGAGAGAAACAAAGATAGAGAAATGGACAGAGACAGAAAAGACAGAGAGAGAGAGGGAGGGAGGGAGGAGAAATAGAGAAGGAGGGAGGAAAAGAGAGGGAAGGAGGGAGGGAGGGAGAGACAGGGACAGAGACAGAGAGAGAGGAAGACAGAGAGAGAGACAGAGACACAGAGAGAGAGAGGGAGAAGAAAGAGACAGAGAGACAGACCAAAGATACAGAAGTAGAGACAGAGACACAGACCGAGGCAAAGAGACAGAGACGGATAGAGACACAGATTCAAAGAGTCAGAGAAAGACAAAGACATTAGATTAAGCCTATACCAAAGTTCCTTGCATTGGACATGGACATCAGAGTGTACTCTATAAAGATGTTAGTCATCCGGTGTCACAGAGGATGATGGAAAGCTTTGCTTCCACTACCAGAATTCACCAATTCAAATTGTCTAATAAAGCACTGCATGTGTTAAAGTGGAGGAGGAGTGCCTGAGGCTGACAAATAAGCTTTTATGTCATCCACAGAGGGGTAATGACAGAATCCTGTCCTGTCCGGCAGGACAATAACAGTGGGTCATCGAGTGGAGCCAGGGCTGAAGGGGAGCAAAGGTGCTGTAAGACAATCAGTCTGTAAAGCCTACGGCTTGGGGACAGGATCGGAGAGACAGAGAGGCAACTCAAGATTTAAGATGGTGAATGTCTCTGTTTAATGAATGAAGAGAGTTTAATTAAATAGGATTTCTGAGTGGGGGGTTACAATGAGAAGAATGTCGGACCATAGGTGTGGCGGAAATCCTAGAGTATACTGTTATGTAGATTTTGGGCGGAGATGACCGATTTCTTGGGACACACATTATCTTCAGGAATTTAGGGTGTATGCTAATCTTAGCTCTTTGTCTCCTGCGTCCAAGGACATGGCAATGTTCAAGGACATGGTCTCTTGGCATATCCTCAAGAGTGGTCTCTGGCATATCTTCAAGAGCATGGTCTCTGGCATATCCCCCTTTCTTTATTAATATATAGGTGGGAGGCCTGTCTTAGGCTATGTGGCCGGCATCCATATTCAGTACCCAAGTAATCCGACCTTAGAAGGCCAGAGAAGGGCAGGACCCCTGTCTTAGGCTATGTGGGCGGCATCCGTCCCAGCACCCCAGCATCAAACTTCCAGGGTGTGCTTCTGGAAAACGGGCCCACAATAATCCCGTCATTGGGTGTTCCTGCAGCCAGAGGGTATGATGATCCTGAAATATGGGGCCACAATAATCCCGTCATTGGCTCACCCACAGCTTATTTACTGAATGCAGGGGGGGCAATACCTGAGACCAGACCTTGTATGGATATGAGGAGGAGGTGGGGCAAGAGTGCTTAAGGCAAAGTGAATAGGAGCTAAGAGTTCCCATTCTTTCAGGTATATTGAAAAAATATACCAGTTTCCCCAATGTTCTATCTCTACCTCCCCTTTTCAAATGACCATTCCCAATATAAATCCCAAGAGCAAATCAAAATCCCTATACATAACAGACTAATACAGTAGCATTTCCTAAAAAGCCCTCAAACATAACAGCAATTACAGTTTTAACAAATCCCATCCCAAGTCTTAAACACACAGTAATAGATGATCCAGGTAAGGTTTAACAGTCAGTCATCAACCATTCCCAAAGTCCCTCATATCAGTCCAAAGTACACTCGATTCAGGATCAAGTCCATGGTCTCATTTTAAAACTGCTGCTTCAGGCTGTGAAGTGATAGGAGGCTCTCATTCCTTGCAGAGTGGGTGTGTCATGCTGGCAATCAAAGCTAATCAAAGCTGATCCAGGTTCCAGAAGCAAGTCAATATCTGTAATTTGACCAAAATCTAAAACAAAAACACAAATCTAGCACATAAAGATTGGATCAGTCTTTGATAGACTCAGTTCACCAAACTGTTGCAAAACATGAGGAGGCCAAAATGGATTGACGAGCAGTTTCCTATGTGAAGAGATGAGTTTGCTTTACAGGCCAAGCAAACAGCTGCAGTCTTACAGACCCTTGTTAATTGTCCACTTATCCTGTAGAAACCTTAAAGGAACAAAACACAAATATCCAGTAACAGACAGATGACCAGACGAAATAGTTGCCCAAGCATTTAGGATACAATGACTACATATGACCAGACTGAAAATAGCAAAGCATGACATAATTGAATTGCATTAACAATTCTATTGACCATTGCTCTGATCAGAGAGATCAGTTACAGAAGGAAAAATTCAAGAACATAACTATAACATAACATAAGGAATTGAGTTTTAACAGCTTATCAATCAATTGTCCCATTAACTGTCACAGGGTGGAGCTTTAAAACTCCCAAATAACATTAGCTAATTAACTCTAAGCCCAAAAACTCCAATGACAGATGTCATCAAATTTCGGATAAATCTTAAAGAGTTACCATAACCTTACAGTAATAACAGAAAGAAATTTCGCCTCAGTAAGTTCACAACTTAGAACAATTATCATATCTAGGTAGATGTTACATGAGTGAACATTATACATACAAATCATTTTGCTTTTAAAATACCCAATACATAGAAAAATATCCCAAATTGCATATTGTCCATAACAAACATTTTCAAAAGGACAAAGAGAAAAAACTATTATGTTCAGAGGCCCTTTAAATAACCTCAGAATGACCCAATACAATCAATTTAAACTTATACAAAAAACCCAATTCCACATGAAAGAATTCAAGAAGGTTTTTTAACATAGCAATTAAACTTTTAGAAATACTCAGACCAAAGTATGGATCACATTTTATGGATCATATTTACGACCATATCTCTTAACCAAGAAAACCTTTATGAAGAAACAAATATTCAATCAATTAAGCTAAAGTAAGCATGTCCTTAAAAATCACACTTTGCTGCACTGGCTGTAAATCAGTTAAGAAAAAAGCGGCAGGAACATACTCAGGGAGGTGAGGGGCGGAGAAGATTCCATATGGCCATCCTTCCCCCACTCCTGACCCCCTAGAAAAAACTTCCCTCAGGTTCCCCACTCAATTTTCTACATGGGGATCCTTTTCAAGATTTAGCCCATCAGTTTCCCAATATCAGGTTTCTTCCCAAATCCACCCATTTCCAACTTTCTCTTTCCTTCTGACTACATACTTATACAATCTCCTTAAAGAACTTTCCTTCCCAGATACTCCTTTGGTAAAGTAGCAGAAGGCAGTGGGGGTGGGTGACTCCTTCCCCCACCTCTTCACCTACTCCCAAAAGTCTTTCTTTCACCCTTCTGATACTAATCGAACCTTTAATTTCCCTTGCAAATCAGTCCTTCCTAACTCACCTGCATTCCTCTTTCCTTTTCCCATCAAAAACCTGTAAGATTCAACCCTATAGTGAATAATAAACCTCCAAAAATCCACACATGTCTAGCAGAGCTGGTTTTAAAGTATTAACTTGTGTTAACAAATTTCAGAAGGTAACAAACTGAATCAAAGTAATACAGCAAAGTTTTTCTACCACCTTTCTTTAACAGCGATTAGCATCTTATCTCTAGAGCTATTTATTGCCTAGGCCAGGCTAAGCTTGAATTTTATAGTTCTTTACTCTAGCAGGCTTTTCCTTAAAGACATGCAAATTATCCTTAATCATTGTTCTTAAAACTTAACAAAGCTTTTAAATCAGCAAAAACAGATTAGGGGCTGTTTCCAGGATTCCCCACCCTCAGAGAGAAGTATGTTTCACCTTGAATTCCCTTTTCCCATTCCAAAATCCAAAGCGGCTTCCGTGAATTTCCAAGGAAGCCCATTTAGTGTTTTACTCTGCCTTCACAGAGAATGCCTAGATATTCTATTCAAACGTCTTTCCTTTAAATGTTAGCATACTGCTGTATATTAACTTTCCAAACTTTCAAATCCCTTTCAATCTATATATATATTTTTTTTTCTTTTCTCTCCCTTTTTCTCACAGGCTGCTGCAGTCAGCCAGAGACAGAGAGAGAGAGAGAGAGAGAGAGAGAAAGATTTTTCAAACTTCTTGATATTTTCTAAGTCTGCAACACAGAGGCTGAATCCTTATCTCTTACAAGCTTATTTTAACTTTTAACACAGACACACAGAAACAGACATGGAGCTCCAATTTACTATGTACAGTTGCAACGTTGTTTTCCAAACAACAACATAACAGACAAACCACACAGAACATGGAACATATATGACAGACTACACAGTTATACAGATTCCATGACATTCAGGATTTTTTTTTTTTTTTTTTTTTTTTTTTTTTTTTTTTTTTTTTTTTTTTTTTAAACATGAGAACAACAATTTTCTCAATCGTTGACACCCTGTCTGTTTCAGGAGCTGTTCAGTGAATTTGAGTGGTTCGATCTTCTCTTCAAGTTCCAAGGTGTCTTGGTCTCGTAACTGATGATAAAAGATGTGTCTTTTTGTGATCGCAGAATCTACTTGATATTTAACGAAAGTGGTTAGTTTATTAAAGGCCCAAGGGCCAAAAGAAAGGAGGAGAAGGAGTCCCACAAGAGGGCCGAGAATACTAGGGAGAAAAGTGGATAGCAAGGGGGAAGTGGAGAACCAGTTCTTATGCCAGGATTCATTTTTTACTCTTTCCTGTTTTCTTTTTTCCAGACTGTCTCTAACTTTTGGTAGACTGTTTTCAACAAGGCCAAGTTTATCTGAATAAAAGCAGCATTCCTCCTTGAGGGCTGCACCAAGACCTCCTTGTTGTAAGAAGAGAAGGTCTAAGCCTCTTCTGTTTTGCAGGACGACTTCAGCTAAGGATGCTACTGAGTCTTTAAGGTGTTTAGGTCCTGCTTGCAATTCCTGTAAATCCTTATCTATAGCAGCGCTCAATTGGGAATATTGTTTGTCATTTTGTATGAGGGAGGCTATACCCGTCCCCGTTCCTACTGCTCCTAGGCCAAGGAGGACAGTCAGGGTTAATGCAGTAAGGGGTTCCCTCCTGGTCCTGAAATTGCCAGTACTTTTTCTTTCCCAGATATCAAGGAAATCATCGGCCTGGTGTATATTAATATGAGGGAAGAGAAAGACAGAAACGCAGTAATCGCGTTTTTTGATAAAAGATCGGGCATCCAGAAATGTAGTAAGGCCAGCAGAGCAGGCAAAATAAGAGCCGTCAGGAGCGGCCACATATTGCCACGTCAGGTTGACAGGTATGGTGTGGTTGCAAACGCTTTCAAGCTGTTTGGGAGGAAGCATGTTAGGTCCTAGGAGACAAATTCCAATGAATTGATCAAACTGTTCTGTTAGCCCAGTGGGGTCTTCTATCAAGGACCTCATTTCCTTCTAAAAGGCCCTGACTTCTGTGGTGCTCAGGGGAGCGTTCACAAATCCTATACCTCCTTGGGCCGAAGGAACCTCTCTTAAGGGATATAATTTAGGACTTGGGGTTTTAGTTCCCGGCAAAGGATAATTTCGGATATCTCTGAATTTGATCTAATTCCTTCCTTAAAGAGGAGAATGACTCTTTTTTGGAGTCCAGGTGGGGTCAATCGAATTAAATCCTCCCGTGCCCTGAGGGGCCCCGGAGGAGCTGATGGGATTAAGTCCTCACCTTCCCTTTCCTAAAACCATGGCTTCTTCTGGGGGTGGGGATAAGTATGGAGGACTGAGAGATAACAATGGGTCCCATTGCTGGGTCTTTAAAGTTTCCTCCTTCGTGTCCTTTACACTTGGACTCTTACTCAACATTATAGAAGCCCCGAAAGCCATAGTCCTGCATATAGAACCTCCTCTGGATTAACAGGTTCTTTGTTATTAACCCACAAATTCAGTATTTGGCACACCCAATCTTCAAGGGAGCCAAATTTAGGCCAAATAGTGCCTCCACCAATGTCTTGTCACCCCAGACAAAGCAGCAATACCTTATCATCTTTTTCTTGCTTTTTCCTTTATATTTTGGCAGTTTGTTCCAATTACTTAATTTGTTTCCCAAGGACTATCTACCGGTATTCTCTGATCATTTTTCTCATTTCTCTCCGCGAGGGCTGGCTGGGACTGGGCCACACCCATTGAATTTGGACGGAATCTAAATTCTAAAAACACCCAAACACGCCAATTGTCGCCAATTGACTCCAGTCACCCTAGAAGGCCTAGCCAAGCCTACCTGTCCAGAGACCTAGAGTTTAAGACTCAGGGCCTCACAGAGTCCTATGAGCGACAAATCCCCCCAAGACTGCAAGGGTTTCCCAGCGAGGTCAAATTAGCCCGGGCATTTGAGCCGCAAGTCAGGGGCCTAGCCCTGCCTTCCATCAACATACAGTGTAAAAGGCCGGTCATCTTTCTCAAAAGGTAAGGTGGGAGCGGCCCCAAGTACCTGGGCGAAGTAAACCTTTAAGAAACTCTAGCCCCAGGAAAAAGCTTAGCAACAATCATAGTGTGGCCACAAATTAAAATAGTTATTTAAGGCAGTTCTACTTCTGGTCTATGCAATCACACTTGAACTCAAAACTCCCAGTAAATATTAGCTGCAGTCCCAAAGGATTTTATCTTCTACATCAGTTATCATTAATCAAGGACTTCAGATAAAATCTAGTTCAAGAATCACAGTAAAGGGTTTACAGCTTATACAACTATTTTTCTTATCTAAGTAGATAGTTTTAAATTTAACATTACACAGATCTTGAAGTTCACAAGTAACTGAACCAAACTTCATATAACTTACAATTGCCCATCAGAGATGACAAATTTTAAGGCATAACTCAGTTACAAATTACCCAATACCTCTAGAAAACACACCATCTAAGTAGGAAGGTAAACTATCCCATCTTAGTCCCTCAGTAACTTCTCAAAGAATGGAGGAGGGAAAACAGGGAACAAGTCTAGAGAACATAGAAAAGCACACAGGAAAGGCAGACTTCTTTCCTAAGGGTATTCACCGAATTCTTAAATGGCTTCAGTTTCTCTCATTTACTCATTTCTTGCTGCAGTCAAGGAATGAGGAGAGAAAGGAAATAAAAAGCTATCTTCTTAAAGAATTTAATTTGTCTTGACCTAAAATTTTATTCCCCAGCCATCATTCCAAAGGTCTTTCTTGAAGCTGCAACCTGGCCAGGGTTGGAGCCCAGGAAAAAATCCTTTGTTGGCAGGGACATAGAATGCCAATCCAGAAAAGAATAGAACCAAGTGTGCTAAGAGCAAAAGGTCTTAGGACTAAGAAAATTAGGAGCAAAAGAGTTCCCACCTGTAGGGTTAGGTAGGAAAGTGTGAGATAAACAGACCTAGCCTGGCTTACCTAGATTATCTCTACATAAGCAGCTAAGAAAGTTTTAAGTAGTGCCCTGAAGCTAAGAAAAAAAAACCGAGAGCAGTTTAAAATCCCATCTTTGTAGACAGCCTTGTGAGCATGCGAAAGCATAATTCTGAGGCTTCTACAATTAACACAAGATGACCAAATCAGGGAAACTGAGTCCCGTTTAAATGTATAGGACGAGCACACGTCCCGAGGGCTAGAAGCTGCGGCTTTAAGAGCCAGGTAAAGGTCTGGAAGGGGCACGGCCCACTTGTCTAAATTGCTAGCAAACTTCTATTTTAAAAGTTGGTGACAACCTTTCCGGAGATTTGAGAAGATTTAGATTGAGTCCCCAATCTCCCCACTGTACAGTAACCCTGAGAAGGGGACAGGATAGGAGCATTTAAATGGCAGGTTGCCAAGCCACATGGGAGAGGTCCGAACCAGGCCTCGAGTTCTACACTCCCCACTCCATGGAAGAAGGGGAAGAAAAGGCCAGAACGAGGGTGGGGGAGGAAGAGATGCCATCTTACCCAGCGCAGTGCGTCTTGAATGGCGAGGGCTCCTCTGGTGATTCCACGCTGGAACTTGAAGGCGGGGCAGCTCATCTAAGTCCCCAAATCTTACTGGGAGAGCAAAACCTGAAGGGAAGACTGCTTACCCCTGTCCAGGGAGTAGCTGCCGTGGGCAGAGACATTCTCTAAACTCACCCCAATTTAGTGACCTTTCTCCTCGTGGCTACAGCCTGACCTTTAGAGACTCCATTGCATTTAACAGTGGAGTGGGAGAAGGGCTCAAACACAGCTCCTCTTACGTTTCTCCGGCTATCTCCCCAGAACAGATCAAAGAGAGCGCTGGCCTGGGACCCCAGAGAAGGGTAAGGTCCCCAGAACGGCCACATGACCACTCTTTGGTCTGGGGTGGTGTTAAAGAGACACTTCCTCTCGTGTCTCAACAGTTCCTGCTGGAGAGCAGGACTATCTGGTGACAGGAAAAAAAGATTAGAAATGCATTGAGATGCAAAGGAAGGGCCTTTCTCTCTCTAAAGGATTTGGTCTGTGGGAGTTTCTTCAAGCAAAGCATCTGCTCCAGGAAAAGACTTTAGAGGCAGGGGAGTGTCTAGATCAAAGAAGCCTTTTCACCTGAAATGGAAGTAGGGTGAGACGGAACACAGATATTCTCCCCACTACCTTTAGAGATAGAGTGAGACCAAAGAAAGAACGCAGATTCTTCCCGGAAGAATACTGCTTGAACAGCTCAAAACCCAGATTGGTTCTGAGTGTGCCCCGAAAAGGTCGGGGTCCAGTTTGATCGCCAAATTATCTAGCTTCCGGTGTTTGTTTCGTCAGGGAAGCAAATGTTGGGGTCTAGCTTTGGGGTACCTAAATGAAATTAGGGTTAAGGTCTAGTGGCAGGTTTGGGGTATTTCAAGCGAAAAGGATCTATGGACGGCGCAACATATTTTCTTTGGAAAGGGGCCACTGGTCAAACCAGACTGGAGTGTTTTGATCTTGTCCGCCTGCAGGCTGGGCGGACCAGTGGCCCTTATAAAAAATGCTTCTGAAAACCAAGGCCAGCACGGCCAGGGTACGGCTGTACTTGTAAAGGCTGATTGATACCTTGGTTATTTTTCCCTAATCCTTGTTGAGGGAGAAAACCCTGGCTTAGCATTTGTTTTGTGACTACAGAATTGGGGCTGCACATAATAGTACCCATTTGTGAGAGAATATCTCTTCCCCATAGGTTAATAGGTAGATTAGGAACTATGTAAGGGCAGACAGTGCCCGTATTTCCCTCAGCGTCTTCCCAAATTATCTGAGGACCCGGGGGTAAATGCCAAACCTTGCCGTTGTTAGAGGCTCCTTCAATGACTTCATTAATTAATGCCCAGAGGGGGAAAACATTTACAACGTTTGGCCCTTCTTGTTTTAGGTCTCGGCCAACCTTCTGCCATTTCCCGGGGTGTATTTCAGGGCCATTTATAATAAACCAAGGATGGACCTTATCTATGTATATAAAGAATTTTATAAGGTCCTTCTTTTTTACTTTTATGCCTCTTTCCTTAAGATTTCCTTTAAGATCTTTAAGGAATATTTGTTCTTTAGATAAATACGATCCCATAGTATCGACAATCGCGAAAACTTACCTCTACCCTTACGGGGGTTCCGTAGAGACCGTGAATTCTCTCCCGGAATGCTCGGGGGCGATGTCGGGCCGAGGTCCACTTAGAGGCCCACGTTGGGCGCCAGTTGTCCTGTCCGGCAGGACAATAACAGTGGGTCATCGAGTGGAGCCAGGGCTGAAGGGGAGCAAAGGTGCTGTAAGACAATCAGTCTGTAAAGCCTACGGCTTGGGGACAGGATCGGAGAGACAGAGAGGCAACTCAAGATTTAAGATGGTGAATGTCTCTGTTTAATGAATGAAGAGAGTTTAATTAAATAGGATTTCTGAGTGGGGGGTTACAATGAGAAGAATGTCGGACCATAGGTGTGGCGGAAATCCTAGAGTATACTGTTATGTAGATTTTGGGCGGAGATGACCGATTTCTTGGGACACACATTATCTTCAGGAATTTAGGGTGTATGCTAATCTTAGCTCTTTGTCTCCTGCGTCCAAGGACATGGCAATGTTCAAGGACATGGTCTCTTGGCATATCCTCAAGAGTGGTCTCTGGCATATCTTCAAGAGCATGGTCTCTGGCAGAATCCAAAGAAGCAGATGAATAAAATTTGATCAGATTTTTGAGATGACTTTCCCCCCTTTTAGAATAAATACATTTTGACCTTTTAAAGTGTCTGTAGAGTTTTTCTATCATATACACTTTCAAGTGGAAGAGTGAAATTGTAACATAATGAGACTTTTCAGGGACTTGCTGATGAGAGCATCATATGGTTTATTGCTAGCCCATTGTATTGTCACACTCTCTTAGTCTGTACTGAAGGGACATATTTTTCAAACAGCTTTTTAGGGGCACGTGGACTGCTTAGGAAGAAAAGCACAGTCCCTGTCATATAAAGTGCCAGGAAAGGATATTGATGTGGCTTTTAGTCTTTCTTGGAAGGGATGTAGAAAGGGATGTAGAAAGATAATGGAATGGTCTCTGCAAAAGATGCTTGTAATAATTCAAACAGGGTGCCTTTCAGAGCACCCCCTTTCTGTCTTCTTCAACTTCATTGGTGAAATAATTGGCAGGAGTCCCTCCACTGAAAGCCAAGAAGCCTCTGTACCATCTACATGCCACTGACCTTAATCTGCCTTGTCACTTAGTGATTTGGGATCATGTCATCTCTCTAGATAGAATGTCAGCTCCACAAGGGATTGTGAGTTTATGGTTCTTGGTGCCTCTGAAAGCACCCAGCAGTCTGCCTAGGACATTGAAGACACTCAATAAGTACTGATTGACTGACTAAATGAAAGAAAAGTATGGTCTCTTAAAATAAGTAATTTTCCCCCTAGAGCTTTGGATTGGGACTTCCTTTGAGTTTAGCAGAGTTTCTTTCTGTTTCATTTTCACTTGTCAATCTACTCCAAACTATCTGCAGAGGTACTCCGCTAATTAAGATTCTTCATCAGTGACACCCTTCTTCTAACCATTTGCTAGATAGTATATACACTATGTACTAGATATAGTATATAAAGTAGTGGATTTGAAATCATAAAGTCCTAAATTTAAATCTTGCCTCAGACATTTATTTGCTGTGACTCTAAGCAAATCAATTAAGTTTCTTCAGCTTTAATTTTTTCATCTTTAAAATGGAGATAATAATAGTCTCATAGAAAGCTATTTGGAACTGTTCACAAAGTGCTATACTTTTTGTGTATCTTAAAGGAATCTTAAAAGAAGGAAAAGGACTCACATGTGCAAAAATGTCTGTAGCAGCAGTTTTTGTAGTGGCAAAGAATTGGAAAATGAGTTCCCCATCAGTTGGAGAATGGCGAATAAGTTATGGTGTATGAATATAATAGAATATGATTGTTCTCTAAGAAGTGAAGAATAGGCTGATTTCAGAAAAGCTTAGAAAGACTTACATGAGCCAATGCTGACTGAAGTAATCAGAACCAGGAAAACATTGTACCCAGACAGCATGAATGATGATCCATTATGATAGACTTAGCTCTTCTCAGTAATTCAGTGATTCAAGGCAATTCCAAAAATCTTTGGAGGGAAAATATCATCTGCATCTAGAAAGAGAACAATGGAGAATGAATGCAGATAAAAGCATACAATTTACATCTTGTTTTTTTCTTGTTTTTAGTTTTTTTTACTCATGATTTTTCCCTTTTGTTCTGAATTTTCTTCCCCAAACATGACTCATATGGAAATGTTTAAAAGGTTTTATACCTAAAAAATAAAATTATATAAAAATTTAAAAATAATAGTCTTAGAGAATAATTTATGAAGATCAATGAGATAGAATATATAAAGTGTTTCATAAGGCTGAAAGTGCTTTGCAAACACTATCTGTTCTTATATCATTCATATTTTTGAATTAATTCTAATCAATATTAGATATGAAGAAGTTTGCACCTGCTTTCAGAATTTTGTCAGAGTTTGGACAAAATTTTGTGATTTGTAATCTGTAGTGTTATCTGTTATACAATTCATCTCCATAGGGGCCAGAAAAACTCATGGGACACAATAATTTTTTTTTTTAAATTTTTTCCTTAAATCAAAGTGAAGCTTCATTTGTAGAATATTTTATTAATAAATTTTATGTCAATTATTGCAGATTCCTGAGATGCAGAAGACATGAGTGGTTGGTGGTGGTGGGCAGGCAAAGGTATGTGGGACTGTATCATAGCACTTTGTGTTTATATTTCATATAAGATAGTCAATCCAGGAACATTATGAAAGTTTCAATTGTAAGTGCAGCCTATTGATTAGAGGCTGCCACTGCAACTTAACTGCATCAAGAAGCATGACTTTAATGTATTAGACATTATTTGCTGTTTAATCTAAAGTGGCAGTATGGAATCAATATTGCTGAATCAACCATCTCTATAATGAGAAGGAGCTGGGTCATTTATTATAATTCCTATTCATTTCCATTGTTAGCATAAAAGAGTGGAGAAAGGAGCACATTTCCAATTTTGTGTTCACAAATTGTATCTATTGTGTCTTCCTAAACTGTTTTTTTCTCCACCTATTAATCACTAGACCAGGATTTCTTTGTAGTCATTGACTTTGATGTCTTTAATTTGATGAGTATAAATAGTGAAGGGAGAAAAGTACTAAATATTTCTGAATTTAGACTCAGATAATCAAATAGGTTAATGTCAACTACATCATAAAAAGTATTTATCCCCAAACATGGAATTTTAGAAAGCACATAAAATTTACAATCGAAGCCTCTGGTTTTGAACTCTATTTCTGCCAGTCATTACCTATGATACTGTGGGCAGTCATTTAATTTATCTAATCTAGGTCAGCTAGATAGCATAGTGGATAAATCAGGAAGACCCAACTTTTTGTGTTCAAATCTGGCCTCAGAAATGTATTAGCTATGTGACCCTGAGCAAGTCACTTAACCCTGTTTGCCTCAGTTTCCTAATCTGTAAAATGCGTTTGTAAAGAAAATGTCAAACCATTCCAGGATCTTTTCCAAGAAAAGCCCAAGTGGGGTCAGAAAGAGTCAGATACAACTGAAAAATGACTGAATAACCAAGGACTTAAGTTGCTTTTGTCTAATAAATGACGGAAATTGAACTACATGACCATTGAATTTCTAGCCCTTTATGATCCTGTGATCCTAAATAAAATCTGCAAAGGTGAATAAGAAGCATTATTAACTTTGTAAACTATTTTCTATTAATCTCTGTTGTTGGAATTGGATTTTAACTGATTTTCAAATATGACTTGAAAGCATCAGTGATGATTCAAAATTTCAGTAGCTATCAGAGCAGTGTAGTTTTCAGCCACCAAACCACATATTTCTTTCTGGGGAAGTGTGAATGAAGAAAAACTTTTCAGGAATGCAAGTCAAATAACAATAGTTGACATACATCAATTGATTATCACTGTCTTTTTTCACATTCTTCACCTCGGGACACTTGGAGATACAAAATAAACATTCATATGTAAAAGGAAATAACTTAGATAAACTTGGGAATGATTTAGACTAATAGACATTTTTTGCATTAAAGTAGGGCCTGTATGTTTTTGCACAGTATTTCATCTATTCACAAAGACAACAACAACAACAATAAACAATAGTGGAAGGCCCTCCAGGGGTCTTTGTTCCTCTCTAGACCACATCTGATTTCTTCAGTCGTTCTATAATGCCCCAGAAATGTCTTCACCTTGGAATCTTACTATTTCAGATCTTCACAGATTGCAAGAACTGTCTTCTACTGCATCTATGCCTTCAAATTTAGTGATTTCTCCCAGAACCTCAAATTTTTTGCTTTTTTTCCTCAACGGTATTTTTTTTCCAAATGCACATATGTGACAACTAAATGGCGCAGTAGATAGAGTACCAGCCCTGAAGTCAGGAGGACCTGAGTTCAAATCTAGTCTCAAACACTTAACTGTGTCTGCCTCAGTTTTCTCAACTGAAAAATGGAAATAATATTACCATCTATTTCCCAGAGTTCTTATGGGGATCAAGAAAGATAATATTTGTAATTTGCTAAACACAGGGCCTTACATCTACTAGGCATTATGCAAATGCTATTAAGAATAGAGCAAAAACAGCTTATCCTTTAATGGTATTACACAATCAGGAGAGGAAATTAGTATATAAAGATGAGAAAGGTAGCTAGTTTCCTGGTGTGAGGGCAGTAGCCACTCTTTCAATCTCACTTTCTCTTTAAAAGTGGAACAAATCAGATCTTGCATGCTAGTGTTTAGGCTGGCTCACAATAATAGTCCTGTAGTCGAACTGTGTATTTTAGAATAGAACCAGTTAGCCAAGTAAGAAATCTTTATGGCAGAACATTTCTATTTTAGGAACTCTGGTATTTCTGGAGAACTTTGAGTCTGTTTTTTTACTCCATGTATATCTTTTGTGGAAGCCTCATGCCTGGCTTTAGTACAAGCTGCCCAAAGTCTTGAGAACGAACAACCCTGCAGGGCTGATTGATGATGACTCTTAAGACTATACATGGTAGAGCCACTGCTGACCTACTTAATTAGAGGGGTTTACCTCCCACAGAGAAAGAAAATGAAAGCAGGTCCAGAACATTTCTTTCTTCCTCTCCCAGTCTCATAATTACCAGGATTCTGATAATGAATATTTGAAAATAAAGGCCACATGCATTTAAAATGTTCTGCTTGGCTGCAAAGTACAGAAGTAGGAAAAATGGACAAAAGTAGCTGAGCAATATTCTAGTTCACTACAAGGAAAAAACACTTATTGGTGGGCTACAGAAAAGGAATAGGCTGCCTCAGGATGTGATGGGTGCCCCACCACAGGAGGTCTTTAGGCAGAAATTAGGTGGTTTCTTGCCAGGAATGTCATAGAGAGGATTCCTGCTCAGACAACCTCTGGGCCCCCCTCCAACACTGTGATTGTGTGATATGGTACCAAGCTTCTCTCTGAATGAATCAAAAAACTGTCAAGTTTTTTCTTCTTCTTCTTTTTTTTTTTTAATCAAAAACAGTGCATTTCAAGACATCAAGACAGTAAACTTGCATATACAGTTTTCATCACCCATGCAGCCAGCATCTTTTCCTTTCTAAACTATTTTTGGACTGTCAGGGAGAGGCAGCTTTATCTAGCCACTTTTAAAGAGATTTGGTTTACTAGATAACTCCTAAGATTAGGAGTCTATATTTTTCTTTTCCCCTACAAATTGCTTTTCTGGAATACTGATACAAATATCTAAAATATTCCAAATCCAAACCCCTTTTCATAAATCTAGAAATATGAGATTGGGTATTACTGAGTTGCTAGACAAAGAAAATGTCAGTGGCCTGAGGTTCAAGGCTTCTCAGAGCTTGAAAGCACTTTCAGCGTTACCACGGTGATAGTATGTACTGTGCTTTCCTGTGGAATCACTGAAATCCCAAACATGGCCATCACTGTAGCTGAGAGCTGTCCAGGCATCCAGATGTATTTGTCTTTATATAGGAGGGAATGCTTATTATTTACTCAGTACTCATATGTTTGGCAGATAGTGGGCAGACACTATTCATTTAAACTTTCAATAGACATGATTTGCAGGCTTTTTACCAGTCACCATGTTGTTATATTTCAGATGAGGATATTTTAAATACTATCAATAATGTCTTTGAATTCCTGTAAATGTAACTCCTTTTAATTCTACTTAAAATTCTTTCCTGTAGAATTCATTTGTGAATGCATCTACTTTTATATCTGTATCTCTAGCTATACACATATAATATGCAAACATATATATGTATATATATGCTTCCTTTGAACTTCAATTTAAAAACAAAAAAAAGGTATTGAAATTATATAGGTCTGGATATAGGTCTGGATAAATGAAAACTTGGTTATATTGTATTAAATGATTTTTGAATTTGAAGTGCAGCTTTATTTGGGATATAGCATAAGGAAGTGATCATTGTGGCCATATGTTTAACCTTATAGTACATTCCTTTGAATAATTCTCCTTGTTATTTGATTGTCAACCATTTCTGTCAAATTGGTGTTTATTCACTCTGCTGCAGAAATGCTTTTAGAGAATGTGTTTCTCACCAGGGCTTTTAAATATTTACATCATCTGATCAATATTTTATAGCTGGCATTCATGACCTTAGAATCATGAATAATTGATGTGTTCATTTAAGATTTGCAACTGTTGGGTATAATGATAAAGTATAGCAATCTCAGCTTCTACAGAACTCAGAAGCTGAAAGTTTACTTTAGCAAAAAATTATTCTTCAATTTTGTTTTCTTTTTTTCTTTTTGGTTTTGGTTTTACAGAAAAATGGGGGAAAAGGAGGGAAGAAATTCATAACTAAAAAAATAAAGCAGAATAATGGTTTTTGCTGTGTACCAGGTCTACAAGCCATTGGTCTAGTAGACTATTCAAGCTAAGAAAAGTTATAATTAATATTTTCTTTAAGCTGATAATAAAACTGGTTTACTTTGCCATCAAGAATCTCTCTTTTTTTTTCTTCCCACTCACATCTGTTCCCATCCAGGGATTTCAAATTAGTACTGAAATAGTAGACACTAGGGAAAAACCAGGTGATCTGCAGTACCTATTTCTTTTTGAAAGGCATATGGCTATGGATGTTTAATAATTCTTTCTCTATGAACAAATAGCCTAACTATTATAGCAATAAGTTTATGTTAAAAAGCATACAATAATATACAAATATATGATATAAAATAAAATAACTGACATTTCTGTAGCACTTGAAGATTTGTAAAGGGAACTCTCTACATAGTCTCACTCTGAATAGCAGGTGTGTTTTATAGATATTGTGCAACATCACCTTTTTACAGGAGGAAACTGAGGTTTAAACAAATTATGTGGGAATAG
This sequence comes from Antechinus flavipes, assembly GCF_016432865.1. Taxonomy (NCBI): domain Eukaryota; kingdom Metazoa; phylum Chordata; class Mammalia; order Dasyuromorphia; family Dasyuridae; genus Antechinus; species Antechinus flavipes. The sequence goes on from NC_067398.1 coordinate 390,542,534, forward strand.
AGAATGGAAAGGGAACATATATTTATTAAATGCTTATTTTATGCCAGAAACTGTGCTAAGTGCCTTACAAATATTATCTCATTTAATTCTTTTAAAACTCTACAAAATGAATGCTATTATTATCCCCATTGAGAAAACTGAGAAAGACATAGGTAAAGTGACTTGCCCACTGTCACTCAACTAAATAGAAGTAGGTTTTGAATCCTGGACCTTCCTGACTCCAAAACCAGTGATCTTTCCATTCTTGCAGGTTACTTTGGTGTAGATTGAGATAGAAAACTAAATGTAACTAAGTGCTTGTGTGTGTGTGTGTGTGTGTGTGTGTGTGAAACGTCTGTATGTGAGTAATGACCAAAATGTGAGTAATGGTCAAAATGCCTATGCTAGGTTATCACTTTTAAGAGAATTTTTTTTCCTACACAATGCAAAGACTATCTTTTTCTTTTGATATTCATTATTATTGAAATGCATTAATACAAAATATTATGATAATTACTTCAAAATGCTTCCTATTGCATAGAGAAAACAATTATTTAATTGAATTTTTTGACCAATTGTTTTATTCTTGCTAAATAACCAGGAAATTTTTATTGAATCCCAAGTTCCTAGAATTGTAGGGGACCTTAATGATTATCTAGTTTGACTTTCTGCCCTGTACTGGGGTAACACACACACATCCATCTATCTCCTCTATCTATCTGTCATTTATCTGTCTGTCTATATATCTAATCAATCTATAAGAGAAGTATTCAGTGTATCCCCAAACTATGATATATAAATATATAGAAGTATCATATGATATATTATATATATATAGTATATTATTATATATATATATATATAACTATATACTATATATATACATATATATAGGATGTATATATTTATATATGATATTGATATATTTATATATCATAATTTCAGATACACAAAACTTTTATTATATATGGTATATTACATATGTTTATGCTACATATACACACATATTTATTTTCTTTATATATTTGCAGTGTGTATGTGTGTGTATATACATACATATACATATATATATATATATATATATATATATATATATATATATATATATATATATATATATATATATATACATATATGACATAATTTCAGGGGAGTACATAGAGAGCTTCTTTTATGGTCCTAACAATCATACTGCACAATGAATAATAGCGTTTATATAGCATTTTATAATTTGCAAAGCCGTTTACAAAAACTATTTCATATAATCTTCACAACAATCCCAATAGGTTTGTCTCCATATTATAGATGAAGAAACTGAGGCAGACAGCATTTAAGTGACTTGCTCAGGATATATGCAGTCAGATTTGAACTTTTGTCTTGATGATTACAGATTCAGTGTTCTAATCAATGCATCACCAAACTGCCCCAAATCCATTAGGAAATAATCAAATTTGGATAGCAGATTGAAAGATTTCCTAAAGACAGCAATTAATTAATGACTACATAGTTATTTTGGTGGAAGAATACAATCCCATTGTGATTATGTAAGTCTCATTTTAGGCACAAAGTCTGCTCCTTATTATCTTCTTGTCTAAAATAGATTTTTAAAAATTTATTTATTTAAAAATTTTTCCCAATTTTTACATATGCTTTATGATTTTTGAGTTTTAGTTTTTCTCCCTTATCCCCACCCACAATTAAGAAACCACATGTGAAGTTATGCAAAATATAAAATAAATTTTTTCAGCTAATTATCTATATAGTTTATGTAGCTTAGTTAAACCATTTAAAAACATGTATAAAATGCAATAATTAAGAACTGTTTGAAAAGATTACTAGCTGCTATTAATGCCATATCATGTAATTTAGTTATTATAGAGGTAAAAATGAAAAATACAGAAATTGTAGTAATTGTGCCAGTGAAAGTGGATTTGAAATTGACCCCATTGACTTGTCACTCAAGAAGAATTTCAAGACTGTAGCAAAAATTTGAGGCAGAAGTTATCTGTATATCCATTTAGTTGGAAGAAAAATAAGACAAAGTTGAAATGTCGATGTACTATCCAGCTCTAATTTTCTATGAGTCTGTAAGTGTCAATCTCTAACATGTACTATAATTTTCTTTGGCATCCCAGAATGTCATAGCTAGCAGCCAATTAAATTCAATATTTTTTAAAAAGCATCTATTAAGTATCTTTTCTTATGTAATGCACTTAAAAAATGAAGGACAATAATACTTGGTGGTTGAAATGTACTGCAGCTACATCTATCTCTATCTACATCTGTGAGAATCTCTGGCTTGTTTTGTAGGACTTAGCACCTATTTTTTCTTTAAATCTTTTAGTTTTTGTAAACCTTTTTTTGTAAAAAGCAAATGTAAATATAATTGGCGATGTCCCAGAACACAGCCTGTGTATGAAAGCTGGAGCTGGAGCACCCAGTTAAGAACAGAAAAGTAAGCAAGTCTGGTTGTAATGGCCAGTTTATAAGGATAATATCAACTTCAAAAGATAAGAGACAAGGACATTTATTAAATGCTTACCAAGTGCTAGTAATATATACTAAGAAATGGGAATACAAGTCTAAGCAAAAAAAAAAAAAAAATTTTCCCCTCCTTCAATGAACTGACAGAGTAGTGGGGAAAAATAAAATAAAAAAGGAAGTTGGAAAGCAGGATATAGTGAGGGAAAGATAATCAGAAATGTGAGAAGAGGCAGGAATGGAGCTGAAAGAGAAGTAATGAGAGCTCAGTCATTTCCTGAAATGGTTATACCAAGCAGGAACTTATTTTGGCCACCTCAGGGTGGAGAAGGTTGCTGGAATGAAAATGTGAATGTCTTTAAATGCCAACTGAGAACTTTGTAGTTTTGCCTTAGGGCATTACTAAATGTCCTTGAATAAAGCAGTATGTGATTAGACTTATATTTTCAAGATATTCTTGTAGGGGCTGTGCAGCAGATTGAATTGGAAAGGAACAAAATGAAAGTTGGACTAGAGCGGTAATTAAGTTCATCTCTTTCCTTTGATTGATGAAGAAAAATAGAAGCCCAGATAAGAGAAAGTCACATTTTTCCAAGGACATAATATAAATTTCATTACAAAAATACATTTTATTGAAACACTACAAAGACATAATAACATAAAATATAATAAATAGATAATCATAAAGATTCTATTTTGATGTCAAGGTAAATAGCCAAAGAAAATGAAGGACACTCTATTATCTGAGAGAGTTATTGGTATCCTGGTTGATCCAAACTCTTAACTAGCATTGTAAAGAACCCTGGCCTTATAGTGACTTTAACTTTACAGTCTCCAAGTCAAAAATCTCATATTTTAGAACCTTCTTACTGAGGTAAATATATATGCTTTAAATAATTCCTGTCATATACCAAACATTTTAAGATTAGGCATGTTGTGTTACTCTATTTCTGACACAGAAAAATTAACACCATATGTTGATTCTATTTGCATAAAGAAACTCCCAGCAGAAGAATGTACCCCATTTTATATATTTGTAGCACCAGCTGTTATGACTGATCATTGGGTAATATGTGAAATGTAGCAAGTCTTTCTAGCAGCCCTCTTGGGATAAGGTAGAAAGACTAATAGGGAAGAGACAAGTAATAATTCTGATTCAAATTAAGATTTATCTTTCTATATATAGATCTTACCACTCATTTCATACTTTTTATCAGGATTGTGAAATAATTAGATTTAACAATTGTGGACAAAGAGACTGTATATATTTATATAATTAATTCTAACATTGTAATACACCTAATTTTAATATTATATGAGGAACACACAATTTAGGAAACTAAATAAAAATCTGTTTAATGAACTAGTCACTTTAGATGATGGATTGTATAGGTATTTAATTTTTTGGACATTCTTTTTTATTTTGAGTTTTGAATTTTCTCCCTTCAGGGTCTCCTCAACAATTGAGAAGTCAAATAATATAATACATTTTGCCTATGAAGTTATCTAAAGCATCCATATTATCCACATTGTAAAAATAATAATAATAATAACAAAAGACAAGAAAAATAAAGTGAAATAAAACATTTCAAAATGCATTCAGAGTTTATGAGTTTTCTTTTTGGAGGCAGAGAATATATTTCATTGTAAGTCCTTTATTGTATTAATCAAACTAGCAGTCTTTCCCAGTTGGGTAACTGTTGGGACTGTTGCACAATGTTCTCCTAGTTCTTCTCACTTCACTTTACATTTGCACACTGAAGTCTTCCCAAGTTTTTCCGAATCTATTCCTCTCAAAATTTTTTTCTCTTCATTTATTTTTGTTACATTTTGAGTTCTAATCTGTCTCCCTCCCACCTTGTTCACATCTCACTAAAGAAAGCCATCATTTGAGCTAGATTTACAAATCTATATAAAACTGTATCACACAGACTTTTATTTATCTTTTTTTTCCCCCACAGCAATATGACATCTTCCTTCATAGTCCTTTATAGTTGATTTGAGTAAATAATATGTTTGTTCACAATTATTCTTTAAATAATATTAGTTATTGGTTCACTTTACTTTACTTTTCATTATTTCATGCTTTTTTCTATGAATTTCTGAAGTAAACCACTTCATCAATTCTTTTAGTGCAATAGTATTCCATCATAATCATATACTACAATTAGTTCAGCCATTTCTTAGTTGATGGGCATTCCCTCAATTTCCAGGTTTTTCTCCCAACAAAAAGTGCTACTATAAATATTTTTGGACAAATAAATCTTTTGTCCTCCTTTTTAAAAATTTGTTTGTGATTCAAACCTAATAGTAGTGTTGCTGGGTCAATGGGTATGCATAGCATTTTTTTTTTTTTTAACACTTTCTACAAAGTTTCAAGTTGTTCTTTCCAGAATGATTGCTGGGCCCATTTACAAGAGCGCAGTGCATTAGTATATCTATTTTCCCACATGCCCTCTGGATTGTCCTTTTCCTTTTTTGTCATGTTAGTCAATCTGATAGGTATGAGATACCACCTTAGAGGGGTTTTTTTTGGTTATCATTGTGGGGTTTTTTGCATTTTTCTAATGAATAGTGATTTAGAGCATTTTTAAAAATGTTGTAAGATAGCTTTTGATCCAAAATTACCTATTTATATCCTTTGACTATTTATCAATCTGAGGAATGGTTCCTAATTTTAAACATAGCTTCCTTATATATATTTGGGAACTATGAGAAATAATTCATTTAGACCCTTACTCTATTCCTATAAGTATTAATCAATTTGATAGAGTCATATCAAAGTTTTATATATAAGACCCCAGAGTTATGGGCAGCAGATTCTAAGCCACTTGCTTTCTTAGAGGAAGTTAACAAAGAGCCACTCCTCCACCCTCACCTCCCTTGTTTTTTCTTGTCATGTTGATCTAATCCCAGCAAGGCAGAGGCAACAGCTATATGGAAAATCCCTCAAAATATTTTTGTACTTCTGGATCAATCTTTTGTCCAATAGGTGACCAGAATCGTATGACCACTTAGGTCACTGACTGTGATAGTTTGCACTATATTCTCCTGACCAACCCAAAGAGAAGCCTGTCCATCTCATGTGGAGATGTTCCTTACTTCACCCAACTTGTGATCCTGTTGACATAATATTTTGTTTATTTTAGCTTATCTGTTAACATGTCAATTGACAGAATTACTTATTATAATAGTTCTTGAATGTCTGGATATTTAGTCCTATAAAAATAGAGCCCCAGAAGGAGAAGGCATTCTCAGATTGTAAGGAAGTTCTGTAGCTCAGATCATTACAGAGAACCATAGACTCTGATAAAGTGACTCAGAGCTCTGCATTTCTTTTATTGTAAGCAGGATAAATTTTAATCCCTACAGAACTGAGGCCTTTTTAGAGAAACAAACTATAAAACTAAGACTAAAGTGACAAGAAAAGAGAATGATGAACCTAGGAGAGGATGTGGGAAAACTGGATCACTAATACATTGTTGGTGGAGTTGTGAATTGATTCAGCTATTTTGGAGAGCAATTTGGAACTATGTCCAAAGGGCTATCAAACCATGCATATCCTTTCATCAAGTAATCTCTCTACTATATCCCAAAGAAATCATAAAAAAGGAAAAAGGACCTACATGTGCAAAAATGTTTGTGGCAGCCCTTTTTTTGTAGTGGCAAGAAACTGGAAACTGAGTGGATGCCCATCAGTTGGAAATTGGCTGAATAAATTGTGATATATGAATGTTATGGAATATTATTATTGTTCTATAAGAAATGAGCAGCAGGATGATTTCAGAAAGACCTGAAGATATTTACATGAATTGATGCTAAGTGAAATGAGCCAAACTGGGAGATCATTGTACATGGCAACAAGAAGTTTATACAATGATCTATTCTGATAGATATGGTTCTTTTCAATATTGAGATGATTTAGGCCAGTTCCAATACTCTTGTGATGAAGAGAGCCATCTACACCCAGAGCGATACTTTGGGAACTGAGTGTGGATCACAACTTAGCATTTTCACTTATTTTGTTGTAGTTTGCCTGCATTTTGTTTTGATCTTATTTTTCTTATGCAGCATAATAATTGTGGAAATATGTATAGAAGAACTGCACATATGTAACATAGATTATGTGCTGTCTAGTGGGGGGTGGGGAAGAAAGGAAGGGAGAAAAAAATTTTGGAATACAAGGTTTTGAAAAAGTGTTGAAAATTATCTATGTATATGTTTTAAAATTAAAAAGCTTTACTTAAAAAAGACTGAATTATCAGGCATTTTGAATGAAGTTTCCATTACATTTCTTAGGCTAGGTTCAATGCTTAATCTTTGTCCCTGTTGGTTGCTAAGTTACAAAACCTTGTTTGTTTTCTATGCATAATGGAGAAAAGTTAATGTGAGGAATGAAAAAAGGGAAGAGTAGAATCAGCTATAGAAAGAAGACATATAGAGACCAGATGGATAAAAAAAACAGGTTGAATTTTGCTCCTCTATTCTTTAAAGCCTAGAAAAACCATAACCAATGTCTTCAATGTAATGTTTTTATTCTTTTTAATCTGCCAGAGCTTTGTTAATAAGATTTGTGCTTTTTAATTAATTATCCACTTTACTTCTACCCTTAAGTGCTTTTATTATAAAAGTCTAATTTTGAGATCTCTGAAAATGATAAATAAAATAAATAAATTCTATAAGTGCCAAAAGAAATATATACCATGTCTTGTATTATTTCATATGCCATAATGATTATAATTGGAAGTCAGATGCTTCCAAACTTGTAATTTACCAAATGGGACTTTAAGACTAAAAGAATGAAGCATTTTTGAAAAATGTCCCAAATAGACTATAAAATATGGGACCACCTATCCTAAAGTTTTAATAAAAATATTTGTTATTTATTCCCTCACATATTCTAACTAGCCAGCCACTCCAATCATCTGCCCTTCTGTTGCTCTACTTTTACCTACTTATAACTAACTGCAGTTTTTGTCCTGACCCACCAAAAATCATCCCTTAGTCCTTCAAGTAGCTAATCCATTCATTTTTGATAACTCCCACTCTTAGTTTGTTTTGTTTAAAACAGTGAGAAAATGACTGCAAATTCATTTATCCCTCTGTACATAGCCTGTCTTAGACCAGACTATCTTCTCCACCTCCACAGTCTTGCCATCTGTTACCTATCATGCAAGAGATAAAATATTCTCAGGAGCAAATGGAATATTTTGTGGGTTGGTTCTGCTACAAGTAGAAAATGGGCAAACAGGAAACTGGTACACATTGCTTCATAATGACTATGTGCCTATAAACTTGCAAAAAAAAAAAAAAAAACACTTTTGTGAAGTGAATTATTTTAAGTAAACCAGAATGTTTTCCAGGAAATCTCTATTCTTGTCGTCCTGTGGATGTTACCCTGGATTCAAAAAGGCCATACCAGTTGAGTATAAACTCTGATACATCTTACCACTCATTTTCACATAAAATGGATTAGTATCCAAGTTCTGCTACTTGAAATGTATGTGACCCTTCTGTGACTCAGCATCTCAGTTTCCTCATCTGCAAAACAAGTAGGTTAGATTATAGAATGTTGAATAACGCTTTGAACTCTAAATGTATGTTCCTGTGAATATATAAGTATAGATCAACCAATGGACTTCATGCTTATGTGACTGAGAACTAGTCTAGTTAATTTTAGAGGCTCATCTCAAGAGATTTGAAGTTGTTTTTGTTTTGTTTTGTTTTTGCTATAGGGAATCATGAAGACTGAATACCAGAATGTGGAGTTTAACACCACAGGGAAGGCTAAATGAATTGGAAGAGCTTATATTTTAAAGTATGACTTTCTTATGACTCATTATGCAAATTGGATTTGGAATCAGGAACATTTAAGTTCAGTTGTACCTATGATACGTATTAGTTGTGTATTCATGGAGCAGTCACGTGATCATTCAGTACTCCAAGAACTCTCCCAGACTTTGAGTACCTGAACAATTTCTAATATGCATTATTAAAAGCAATTTCCATACCAGGAATAAAATTATATGCCAATAAAATCACAGATACAGATTATATAAATGTATATATCTTTATATATGTATATATATATATGTATATATATACATATATATTTCAGTCAACAAGCATATTAAGCACCATCTTTATTTTTAATTTTAAGATAAAGCTATTTTTAGCTTTTTATTTTTATAATATATGCATAGATGGTTTTCAACATTCACCCCTGCAAAACTTTGAGTTCCAAATTTTTCTCCATCCTGTCCTCTCACCCTTTGTCTTAGATAACAAGTAATCTAATATATGTTAAATATGTGAATCTTCTATACATATTTCCACAATTATCATACTGTACAAGAAAAATCAGATCAAAAAGTAAAAACAAAATGAAAAAGAAAACAAAAAGCAAGTAAACAACAAATAGGTGAAAATATTATGTTGTGATCTACATTGAGTGCCCACAGTCCTTCTTCTGGGTATAGATACTTTAGGCCCTTTTTTTCATCATGGTTTTCAGGTAATCCAATAATTCTTAGATTGTGTCTCCTGGATCTATTTTCCAGGGCAGTTGTTTTTCCGAAGAGGTATTTTATATCCTTTTCCATTTTTTAAATTTTTTTTAGTTTTATTTGACTGATTCCTGATTTCTCATTGAGCCATTCACTTCCATTTGCTCAATTCTAATTTTTAATGAATCATTTGCTTCTGTTAGCTTTTTTATCTCTTATTGAATTTGGCCAATTAAACTTTTAAGTAAGTTGTTTATTCATTGGATTTTTTTCTATTTTACCAATTATATTTTTTAAGAGAGTTGTTCTCTTTTTCCATTTTGCCAATTCTGTTTTTCAAGGAGCTGTTCTCTTTTTCCATCTTGCCAAATTTATTTTAAAAAGTTTTCTTCAGATAATTTCTGTATTTCATTTTCCAAGCTCTCTTGCAAAATTCTCGTTTCCTTTCCCCATTTTACTTCTAACTCTCTTATAAGGGCCTTTTTGAATTCTTCCAAGACAGTCTTTGGAGTTGGAGACTAATTCATATCTCCCTTTCTTCATCTGGACATTTTGCTTTTAATGTTTTCAGAGTTTGAAAAATGTTCTTTCCTGTCTTTAGAAAAGTTATCTCTGGTCAGAGTCCTTTCTGCATTTTTGCTAATATTTAAAAATTGAGGTCTGCTCTTAGGGCAAGGCTAGATTATCCCAAGCTTCCTCTGCAGGTGACAGAAGGTTCATACTACCCTGGTGCTGGGTGGACGTGGCCTGGTCCTGTGTCATGCTGATTTTCAGAGGCTCACTATTGGCCTTCTGTACTTGTGCTGGAGGTCTAACAGCTAGTCTGCTGATTCACTGGCCTTATGAACTAGGACAGAATAGCCAATGTTGCTGTATTTTGGTTAAGAGCCTCCCATTAGATTTCCCCCCAGCACTGAGCCTCTGCTGAGCTGCCTCCCTTCCTGTCCCATTTAGACAGATCTTTCCTAAAGTTCTTTCAAAATATCTTCTACTGGCATTTGTTATATTCCAAATATTTGTGGGTTCTGTCACTCCAAATCCCATTCAAAAGTTTGATCTAGTGTTTGTTTGACAGAAACCAGGAGGAACTGAGACAAAGATCTGTCTACTATGCACTATCTTGACTGTGTCCCCCAAGCACCATCTTTATGTTAAGCACTGTGCAAGGCTTGGGAAACAAATACAGAAATGATACAGACCCTGGCCTTAAGTACCTTGCATTACTAAATGGTATAAATGTGAATTTGAAACCATTGTAACTAAAAAGGGGCTAAAGATAATTTATGAAGGTGCTTGATCATATGAAAGTGCAGAAGAATCAAAAATTTCTATGCGACTCTTCAATCAATGGATGTGAACTTTGTTGCATTAATCTAGTTCTTGTAAAAATAGTTTAAACTTTTGTTGATATTTTTTCTTTTTATGTAACCTACATTTCTCAATTTGTCCAAATCCCTCTCCCTCTCAAAAGGTCATCCTTTAAATAAAGGATAAAGAAGAGGAATAAAACAGTTGGAAAACTAGCTTGCACAGTGGAAAAGACTTATAGTACATGTAGTGTCTACACTATTATGACTCCCAACTTTTCAAAGTCTGGACAGATATGACTTTTATATGTATATTTTTATGCTAAACTTGATCAGGATTCAGTCAGATTTTGTTATTGCTATATGGAAATGTCATTTTGTGGTTGTTTTTGGTAACTAGCAACTTTCCTGAAATTATTATCTTAATTGTTTTTTTAGCTGATTCTCCAGGATTTACTAAATAAATCTTCTTGTCATTAGCATAAAAGAACAGCTTTTTCTCTGTCTTTTTGGTTTTTAACTTCTTTTTCTTTTCATAGTGCTATTGATAGCATTTCCAGAATGAGGTCAAATAAGACCACAAAAAGAGAAAATATTTCATTCACTTTTATCTTTATTGAGAAAGCTTTTAGTGTTTCTTCACTTATATATTAATGATAGAATTTGTTTTATATATAAAAGCAAAAGATTTTTGTCATTTTAATCATATTATCATATTTAAAAGAATCTGTCTCTGTTTCTAGATTATATAGGGTTTCTTAAATAACATAAACAAATATTATGCTTTGCCAAAGATCTTTTTTCTAATCCTATTGATATTTCATGTAATTTTAGGTGTTACTTTAAATGATTAATTGCCTTAATTAATTTCCTTAATATTGAAGAACATTTGCTTCTTGTATAAATTCAACTTCATCATAGTGAATTTATTAATTGATAAATTGTTTATGTCTATTTTTGGCCAGGATTTTATTTATAATTTTTAAAGCAATAGTCATTGATGGTACTGATTTTTACACACACACACACACACACACATTCTATAATTGAGCTTTGTCACAAAATTTTATTATATTAGGGTTATACCACAGTTATGAAAGATTGCAGAATAAAATAAGTTAGTATAGTTTAAAAGCAAAGGAACTCAAGCTTTAACCCAAAATACTTATTACTGCAAATGTAAGCATAATCATCAATTTAAAATGTGAATATTCAATGAAAGGGAGACATTTAAGGCATTTCTGAAAAAAATCTCTCTCTCTCTCTCTCTCTCTCTTTCTGTAAAAATATAAACACAAGAAAATTAATTAGTACAACTTTGTCAAGGGGAAAAATGTAAAGAGTAAAAGTAATAAAATCAATTACCTAATGTTCATTTATTCTGAAGTATAGGGGAAAGAGACAGAAAGACAGAGGGAGATAGAGAGAGACAAATACAGAAAGACAGAATGCGAGAAAAAGAGAGAGAGAGAGAGAGAGAGAGAGAGAGAGAGAGAGAGAGAGAGAGAGAGAGAAGAGAGTGAAAGAGAGAAAGATTAAAGAAGAAGAATAGATATCACTTAGAAGAAGAGGTATGACTATACCTAGCACCATATTGTTCACTCAGTGGTCATGGGGAGAGACAACAGCATGCTCTGAGTTTTTTCATTACATAGATATAAACTGATTTACTATTGTGGATTTGTGTTCAGAAAAAGATCTGAATCTGAATGGAAGTTTCCTACTACTACCTGGGAACCACAGGAAGTTGAACTTCTGTGTTTTTCCCCTGCCTGCTGCTTTGGAGAGATGCTAAAGGGATGCATAGAACTGGAGAGATGTTTGGTTGGGAAATTTGCCTACAGATTTTTAAAAATATCAAACTGCTTTATTTCTACCATTCTGATTAAAGCTTTAGAAGCACCATACGGAAGTGGTTAAAGTATTAGACTTGGACAGAAGACAGGTTCATATCTTATTTCCAAGTCAGGTAATGTACATGATCTTCAGTTATTCAATGTGTAAAATGGGGAAAATCATATCTTACTTCACAAATATATTGCCAAGATCAAATGTATATATTATATTGTAAAATTATTTGCAAGCCTCAAAGCACTATATAAATTTTGGCAATTGTGGTATGACATTGTAAGTGATACTCTATAAAACAGTAGATATAAATAGAATGATTCAGAAATGAATTCAAGGGAAATCATAGCTGCTGTAACCAGAGGTAGCTAGCTTGGTGGTTCAGAGTGAATAGAGTTCTAGGCCTGGAGGTAGGAAGACCTCCTTTTAAATTCAGCCTCAGTCACTCATAGAGTTTGAATCCTGGGCAAGCCACCTTTTTGCCTGTCTCATTTTTCTCAAATGTAAAATGGGAATATTGAGAGTACCATCCTCATAGGGTTTTGTGAAGATTAAATGAGATAATATTTCAAAATCACTTAGCATAGTGCTTGGCACGGAATTGAAATATTCCTTTCACATCTAAGTAGTGTAACTGACAGAGAACTGGACTAGAATGAGAAAGACCTGAGTTCAAATCCAGCCTTAGTTATTTATTAGCTGTATGACTGTGGGCAAACCATTAAACTTCTGCCAACCTCAGTTTTCTCAATTATAAAATTGAGATAATAATATCATCTATCTTCCACAGCTGTTGTGAGAATCAAATCAAATAATATTCTTAAAATGCTTTGTCAACTTCAAAGTGCTACATGAATACTTATTATTGCTATTGGCATTAATTCTATCACTGGGACATAGCCTTTAAATAGCTTTATCCAAAAAGAGGCTAAACTAAGAGATAAGTAACTACCCGGCTTTTAAGGAATCTGAGGGAAACACAGGGAACTTGGTGGACACCCCAGAGTTGGTACTAGTACTGAGGGATATGTATAATTTGTGGGGGTTCAACATTGCCTTCGTGATCACATCCCTTGGGAATTAGAGTTAAGGAGTTTAAATTAGGACAATGGAATAACTGTGATGTCTGCAATCTCTTCCTATATTGTACCAAGGGATGCTCCATATTAGAGTTAACCTGCATTATAAGAATACAGTAAAGGTTAGCAAGTATCTCAGAATAGAGGAGATATTTTTTAAGGAGACCTTGCTCTCTCTATAAGAAAAAAATCAAGTCTATGATAGCCAGAAGGCCAAGATCGATACTAATTTTGGCGTGCTAACCCTTTGGCACTTAATAAGATAGCCAGGGATAGGCAGGGACCCAATTCTCCTACTCTTTTCCCCAAGGGGTAGGCATATTGAATTCCTGATTATTGATCTATTGGAAGACTACGGTCAGAGATGCTAAAAATGAACTTGAATCAAATATAGGAAAAAATTTTCAAGATTTTCCTGTTTTTTAGTTTTTCTTAACTTGGTTATTTAACTTGTACAGTTCTTCCATTTAAACCTTTCTCAATAACTGGGCTTGCTAAATACCTCATATCTTGCTTCTTTCTTACAGTGATCAGGTGCATACTTTAGTCATGAGCATAAGACCTAATTGAATGTTCTTTTCAACCATTTTGTGAATCCCTAAGAAACACTTTCTAGACCACTTTGCCTTTAAACATAGCCATATTCTATTTTCGAGGCAGGCTATAATGGTGTGCCAATCCTGTATAGTTGATATGGTAAATTGCCAGCCTAGCTTATTGCATTTTAGAAGCCAACTACCAGGCACACCTGTGCAGCATTCATCTCAAATGCTCCTCTCTCAAGAAATGATCAGTGAATAAAACCTTAAAGCCAGAAAGGAAATGCTTGGAAGAAAGTAAAGAAATTTCTGCCAAAAAGGAAAATAAAGAAAAACTTATTAGTTGATTAGTATTTGAGAATTCCTTGTAGGAAGAAAGAACTATTTATCTCAGTAAATGCTAGGACCATTAAATACTTGCTACAAAGCTAGGACATTGATTAGACAGTTGACCTCAGTAATCTGCTAATTAATAGATTTGACTAGATATCTCCAAGGGTAAAAGGTTATTTTTTTCTTTGTACCATCATTCTTTCCAGATTCTTTTGATTTCAAAAATCTTTCCTTTCCCCAATTTTATGGTATTGTGATTATTACAAAGAATATTTAGTTCATTTTATTATTATTATCAAGTTCATTTGAGTTTGGGGGTTAGTTGATTTAGCCATAGTTTTCCTATGGATTTGCCCTTGTTTTTAGTGTGTTTTGGTAGCAGTCCAGCTGGAAAGTGAATGTGTGCATTATGAAGTAGGGCATTAAAAATTCATCCAGGCTTCCCTATGTTATAGATTTTGAAAACAACAATCTTAAGCTAATTATGCAAAACTTCACAGAAGGCAAAGTGTCATGCCTACATAGTCTACCATGTATCCTTTTCCTTTATCTCAAAGACAAATATATAGATAAAATAGCAGGCAGAACTGGGGTAGTTCTGGCTTATTTGCTGACAGATTTTTAATTTGATAGGGCTTCATGGAATGCATAATTAGTAGCACTGTGAATTCCCAAAGCACTTCTTTGTTAATAATCTGTCACAACAGCATTAAAGGTTGAAGGCTGCAGACTAATGCAGGAAGCCTGCTGCTTTCTAATATTTTCAAGCTGATGTAGTTGGCAGGCTAACAATTACGTGGCCCCAGGAGAGTCACCCAATAACTTATACTAGAGGTCAATGACCATATGCCCGAGCCCACCTCTGGTTTCCCAGATTATCACCTCTACTCTGGTTTTACTTTCTTTTCTCCGTTTGCAATCTTGATACTATAGTTAACCCATTTAAAATTTACACTATGCTCTATAACAGAATCACTCAGCTTCTTGTCCTCTTGCCACTCACACCTTTCCAAATAGCAGCCCTGAATTACCCACATCATCTCTCTGCCATTTTTGTCCTTAACGGTCATTTTCTGCTGAATACCACTGAAATAGCTCCCAATAGCTCCCCTCTCTGTTACCTTAAAATAATATTACCTAATCTCATTGGGGATTATTATTATTATTATTGTTATTATTATTTTACAAACAGTCTCTTATCAAGCTATCTGAACTATTCCTTCCATGTCTCCTCCATCAAAGGATAATGCCTCTTAATTTAAGGGGAAAAAAAAAAAACTGAGTCTATTCATCATGAGCTCCTTCTTTTCCCCAATTTTATACTTTATTTTAAATTCCCTTAATAGACACCTAATTTCTTCCCTTCAGTCTCTGAATAAAAGGTAACCATCTCCCTTCTAAGGTCAACCTATCTACTGGTTCCCCTGATCCCAAATGCTTTTGTTTCCTTTAGGAGTGTGCCCCTTTGATCATCTTCCCTTATTTTCTTGAATTCAGTTTCTCTTTATCCGATGGCTCTTTCTTCACTGCCTAAAACTTGTCCAAATCTTTTATATCCTTATAAAATCCTAATTTAATACTTCCTTCCAGATGATTGCTGTGAGGAACCTCTCCTTCCATTGAAAAACTTAGAAAAATAGTCTGTAACATATTGATTGTACTTCCTCACCTCAATCATCAAACATTTATTAAGAACCTACTATGCACTAGACACTGTTAAATCTTTTGAATACAATGATAGCACTGATAATGTTGTTGTCCTCGAGGAGGTCTCATTCTTGTTGCACAGGGGCATCATTTACATATATATATATTTACATATATAAATATGTAGAATATGTTCAAAATAAAGGAAGTAGACTTGTAGGACTTGGTTGTAGAATGCATACCTTTAGAAAGGTAGGAAACTTAAATTATGAAGAGATTTGAATTCCAGAATATATATAATCCTTGAAAATTGACTTCTAACCTCATCACTCAACAGATATTTCTCTCCCCAAGTTAACATAATTTCTTATTATATTCAACATCTTTACACTGTCCTTATTTATCTTATTTCTCTTCATTCTTTGATAGTGCTTCAGTAAGAAGCATCTCTACATGCTGAAAGGATTGTTCTTTCATCCCTGTTTTTGTAGTGATAGCTTTCCTGCTTCTATTTTTACTTTTTTGACTACTCCTTTTTAGTGTTCTTTGCCAAATTATAATCCATTTCTCTTGCCTCCATTTGTATGGTCATCTCCAAACTCTTTCTAGGCCTTCTTTCTCCCCATCATTCCTCTTTTCCTTTTTGTCAGCTCACGAGTTCCAATGGATTCATTTATTACCTCCATGCAGATGATTCCCAAATTCATATTTCCAACACTCATCTCTCTTTTGACTTCCAGCCCTATATCATCAACCAATCGCCTATTGCACAACTACATCTGTATTTCCCACAGCTACCTCAAACTTGCATTTTAGAACTTATTATTTTCCCCCCTAAACCCAAATATCTTCCTGAATTGTTGATTTCAGTCAAAGGCTCCCTCATCCTTTTTCTTAGGTTTGCAATATTGGGGACATCATCACCCTTTTCTATAATTCCCTTTCCTCATGCCATATGCAATCAGTAACTAACTCTTGTCAGTACTACATACATAATACCTCATATTCATCTCCATTCTATTTATTCTCATTCAAGTTGCCATCACTTCATGGATGGATTAGTGAAATTGCCTCCAAATTGATCCTCTTACCTATATTCTTTCCCTTTGCCAATCTATTGTCAACTATATAGCTGCCAAATTGATATTCTTAAAGTACTTGTTTGACCACATCATTTTCCTGCTCACAAAGCTTCAGTAATTTCTGTTATGTATAGAACAAAATAAAAACTCATCCTGCCATTTAAGATCCTTCAAAAACTGGCTCCTATCTTGCTTTTTGTTCTATTTAATATTAGTCCACTCATGTACTCTACATTTCAGTCAAAATGATTGACCTTCTTATCCCTCTATCCAACAATATCTCTTGCCTTTGTAAAATACTCTGTCCCTCTTTCTTAGAATGTTTTTCCTTCTCATTTCTGTCTCAGAACCCCCAGTTTCATTTACAGCTCAGCTCAGCTACCTCTTATACAATGCTTCCCAGGTATTAGCATTTCCACACTGAAATTATTTTGTATTTACTCAGGACACAATACTAAGAACATTTTCCTGCATATAGTATGTACTTAATCTATAATTGTTGATGATTTGACTTGATTTTGTGTATATTTTCATTTTGTTTATCTTTAACCACTAGACTATAAGGTCTCTTCTGGCAAAAACTATTTCAATTTTTAAATTTATATCCATAGAATTTAGAATGATTTGGGCCCAGGCATTCTTGACTTCAAGTCTAGAGTTCTATTCACTACATCATGGTGTTTATAGTTAGTAAAAACATGAAAATTTCAAGACATTCCCAAGATATTTGTTCTACTTGAGAGGTTTGAGTCAGAGTTAAGTGACCCATTCCTACCCAAAATGTCACCCCCTCTTTCCATAGTCAGTTTTAGGGATATGAGTATCATGTATAATATAAAAATGTATCTCTGCTGTTGACTTGGTAACCAGGGTATCCAGACATCTGTTCAGTGCAACTTGTTTCTGAAATCCTGGCAACAGAGCCTTTCCCAAACTCAGCCTGTTTCTCCAAAGAAAGCAAATCTCATCATTTAGCTACCTCCTTTAATATACGGTATAGATTTTGGGAATCATTTAATTTCATCCCCACTTCTTTTTTGATCAGCCTAGAACATGATGATTGATGGGAAAGTTATTCCCTAATCCTCATACTTGGTAGAATCCAGATGGCATTCTGAGGGATTGAGAATGATTTGTATTGAGTTTGTAATTCAGAGGGAATGTCAGTAAGAGGCCAGTATTTACCCTAACAGCAATAATCATAAAAAATGTTTTATTTGGATAATGCCTTATAGCTAAAGAAAAGGAGAGATGGTGGGAACAAGCATTTATTACAGACCTACCATATGTCTACACTGGGCTAAGTACTTTATAAATATCTGATATGATCCTTCCTTACAAAACCTTTCAAGATTGGTACCATTGTTGTTCCCATTTTATAACTGGAAACTGATGTAGGCAGGGGTTAAGTGACTTGTTTAAGGTTACAGTTTTATTAAATGTCTGAAGCTGATTCAGACCTTCCGGACTCCAGCTGCCATGCTCTGTCCGCTGTGCCACTTAGCTACCTATCCATAGAGACATTCTAATTATCTCCTTTGATCCTTATCTCCTGACATTTCCAAACCATAAGACCTGGGTTTCTCTTGCTCTTGCTCTCTCTCTCTCTCTCTCTCTCTCTCCCTCCTCTTTTTTTTTTTCTCTCTCTCTCCCTCCTCTCTCTCTCTCTCTTTCTCTCACTTTCTGTCTCTCTCATCTCTCTGTCAATCTGCCCCTCCCCACCCCCCACATGCACATAGTATATATAAAAGTACATTTTAGCTCTTTTCAAATATAAGAAGGGCTGGGGCAAATAGTTAGTGCAGCAGATAGAGTACCAGCCCTGGAGTCAGGAGGACTCAAGTTCAAATCCAGCCTCAGACATTTAGTACTTACTACTAGCTGTATGATCTTGGACAACTTAACTAACATCAAATGCATTGCTTTTGTTCCCTTCTCCTCACCTCCCACTCTTAGGGACCTAAACTTTGCCTTTGGCACCCTGGATCTCCTGAATGATCTTTCCCCCTATTTTTTCTGCAACCAGTACTCCATGGTACTTCACAATAAAATATAAACTCTTGGAGGAAAAGTTACTGTTCTGCTTGCTTTGATTTGTATCTCCATGCTTAGTTATTTTCACAATATACCTAAGAAACCTTCTCTTGTTCATTGACAACTTATTGGAGAGTTTGCATAAGTATGTCTTATACTCATTTTGCAGGTAAGGAGACTGAATCTCAGACAGGTTAAGTCTAAATTTGAAATCATATGACTTGCCTAAGGTAACATGCCTAATGAATACTGGAGATGGACCTGAAGTTTCGGCATTTTTCACTTTCCACAAAACATACGGTTTCTTTTATTTAAAAAACCAAACAAACAAACAAACATAGTTTAGTAGTTGATATCTATTTATTTCCCTTAATCCACTATTTTTATCACTCCTTTTATCACTCTATTCTTTACCTGAGGGGCAAAAGATCATAGATGTAGCTAGTACTAGAAGGCAACTCCAGCTTCACATAGTCGTGTGTGTGTGTGTGTGTGTATGTGTGTGTGTGTGTGTGTGTGTGTAGTGAGAGAGAGAGAGAGAGAGAGAGAGCGCAAGAGCGTCATAGCGGTTATTTACCTATTAAATAGTCTGAAAAGCTATGTAGGAGTCAGTTTTCAAAGGCCTTTATATATGAAGATGAGCATTTGTTTTTTCCTCTATATGATAGGGATTTGGATAAATGGATAGATAGTTTATATAATCTATATATAGATTCATATATATCTATATATGTAGATTCATATATTTGTATACACACACACATATATGTGTGTGTGTATATATATATATATATATATATATACACATTTATCTATGTATTTTTATCCTCCATTTTTTAAAAAGGACTTGTGACATCATAATATTGGAGCAAATAGTGGATGATAGTTGACATTTTGACTTTAGTGTGAATTGGATTAAAGTGAGGCAGAGTTACACCAAATCTTCAGCCTCATTCTCTCTCCAGAAGCATCAAAGACCAGTGACAGGACAAAAGTCAAAGTGACTGGTGATGGCCTGGAATGCAGTGGATAACCTTGGCATTTTTGATATCTCATCACTGTTTCACTGTGCTTACTTCAGCTGTTTTCTACATGGAGGGTTTAAGCAGACTCAGCAGCTCTGGTGTGAGGGCTGCTGAGCATTTTTGGGGGTCTGCTAATCCATCTTTGTTGTCCACCTGTCACTCAAATCTCATCTGTCATTCCAAGATGCTATAATATGTGCAGAGACCACAAACTAGTAAAATCATCTTGGTTGACAGGTTAAGCCAGGTTGAGGGTAACTGACAGGCCTCAGACTCATTGGTGAGTGAGGAGAATATTCCGAACATATGAAAGCTTCCCCCAGTCTGAGTAAATGAGAGCAAATTATAGATATTTATTATACAAGGTCAGATGGTTCAGTGGATAGCATGGAGCCTGGAGTCAGGAAAGACTGAAATCAAGTTCAACTTCAACTGTGTATTAGCTATATAAACATGGGTAAGTCATTTAATCTCTGTTTGCCTCAGTTTATTCATCTCTAAAATAGGTATAATAATAATAATAACATTTACCTCCCAGAATTGTTGTATCAAATGACATACAAGTGATATATAAATATTAACTATTATTAGAATATCTTTATTAATCTAGTACTTTAAAATGCTTGCTGATTGATTCACTACTATTCTCACGTTTCTTAAAGAATGGACGTTATACCATATATCTTGAGTCACAAAAATGTTTCATGTTTCATTCTAGAGATGCCTGTTTTCTGACACTACCAGTAAGCACTAAACTAAAGGAATGCACAAGGAAATACCACAGCAGATGGTTAGTATACACTAATTTGTCTGACTTTGGCATTCACTCTTTGAAGGTACAGAGCTGAGGATATGAAACTAGAAGGAAGAAGAACAGTAAGTCCCTAATCCCTAGAATCACAGAGAATTATGGAACTTTAGAATCTGGGAAGGATATTAGAGGTCATCTAATTCATTCAGAGGAGAGAATTTGGGACCAGTGAAAGTGAAATGAATTGGGTAAAGTCAAATAGCTTGTAAGTAAAGGAACTGGGATATCATCTTAAGTATTTTCATTGCAAATTCAGCATTTTTCTTCACTGAACTCCACTACTTTCCTAATGTAAGACAAAAAAAAAGAAGAATTGATACAAATAGGATCAGCCTTGTAAAAATAATAAGAACTAATATTTCTTTAGGATTTTATGATTTACAAAACACTTTCCTCAAAGTACAAATAACATCCATTTTTTCAAATGAAAAATTTGTGATTCAGAGAAGTAAATTTCACTTGAAATAACTTATCCAAAGTATAGTAAATCTTCGTGTTGGAGTTCCATATGTATCTGTCCTTTTTTGTTGCTATCAAATGCTGGGATTTTAGAAGTATGATTACTATCTCAAATATCTAGGTCAATTGGTCAGATGACTGACAGTTCATTAATAATCACTATTTATTCTCTGTTATGATAGTATAAAAACATCACTGAGAACTTGAATTAAAAAAATGCTACACTTGTGTTTAGACTTTGTTGTTCATTAGATTTGTTGTACTGGGCAGATCACTTCACCTCTCTATGATTCACTGTCTTCCATTTAAAATGGAAATAATAATATTTATTCTACCTATGTCATAAGGTTGTTATAAGAATCAAATGATGTAATGTTAAATGACTTATTTTAATGTTATTACATATTTACTATATGCCAGACATTGTGCTAAATGCTAGGGATATAAATAAAAAAAACAAACAAACAAACAGCTGCTACTTTCTTATTTTATTTATTTATTTATTTATTTTTAATTTTTTTTTAATTTAATTTTTATTTAATAATTACTTTATATTGACACTCGTTTCTGTTCCGATTTTTTTTCCCTCCCTCCCTCCCTCCGCCCCCTCCCCTAGATGGCAAGCAGTCCTTTATATGTTGGATATGTTGCAGTATATCCTAGATACAATATATGTTTGCAGAACTGAACAGTTCTCTTGTTGCATAGGGAGAATTGGATTCAGAAGGTATAGATAACCCGGGAAGAAAAATAAAAATGCAGATAGTTCACATTCGTTTCCCAGTGTTCTTTCTTTGGGTGTAGCTGCTTTTGTCCATCATTTATCAATTGAAACTCAGGTCTCTTTGTCAAAGAAATCCACTTCCATCAAAATATGTCCTCATACAATATCGTTGTTGAAGTGTATAATGATCTCCTGGTTCTGCTCATTTCACTTAGCATCAGTTCATGTAAGTCTTGCCAGTCTTCTCTGTATTCATGCTGCTGGTCATTTCTTACAGAACAATAATATTCCATAACATTCATATACCACAATTTACCCAGCCATTCTCCATTTGATGGGCATCCATTCATTTTCCAGTTTCTAGCCACTACAAACAGGGCTGCCACAAACATTTTGGCACATACAGGTCCCTTTCCCTTCTTTAGTATTTCTTTGGGATATAAGCCCAATAGAAACACTGCTGGATCAAAGGGTATGCACAATTTGATAATTTTTTGGGCATAATTCCAGATTGCTCTCCAGAATGGTTGGATTCGTTCACAACTCCACCAACAATGCATTAGTGTCCCAGTTTTCCCGCATCCCCTCCAACATTCATCATTATTTTTTCCTGTCATCTTAGCCAATCTGACAGGTGTGTAGTGATATCTCAGAGTTGTCTTAATTTGCATTTCTCTGATCAATAATGATTTGGAACACTCTTTCATATGAGTGGTAATAGTTTCAATTTCATCCTCTGAAAATTGTCAAACAGCTGCTACTTTCAAGAATCATACATTTTACTTAAGTAAAGATATACACAATATAAGAAAGTTGTGACAAAGGAGAAATATTTTGCTCTGAGAAGTCATAGTCATGAATGGAGTCTTAGATCAATCAGTAAATGTGTGCTTTCTAGGAATAATAGTATTGATTTGATTCTTGTTTTAAAAGTAAGATAAGCGAAGGGTATAAGTGCTATGTTACCCTAGAGGGATGGCATAAAGGCTGACAGAAGGCAGCATAGTGAGACTGGGGCTGGCTAGACATGGAGAACTGTCACTAATCAGAAGTTCTGTAACCCTGGGCACAATCTTGAGTGTTTGGTCAAAGACCAAGGAATGTACAGAATCATATAATGTAGTCTGACCAAAAGAATCCCTACTATCACAAACTGGACTAATGGTTGTCCAAGTTTTTACACAGACTTCCAAGGAAGGGGAAACCTACCATCTCTCAAAGCAACCATTGCTACTTTTTGAATTTGAAGTTAAATTTTTAGAAAGTCTTTTATAGCATCTTTCTTTGGGACCAAATGGAATAGCTCTAACCAGTCATCCACTCTTCTTGTACTGGTTGTTTGGCAATGCATTTGATGTTGTTTGAGTTGTCCAAGATCATACAGCTAATAAGTTCTAAATGTCTGAGACTGGATTTGAACTTGAGTCCTCCTGACTCCAGGGCTGATACTCTATCTGCTGCACTATTTATTTGTCCCAGCCCTTCTTATATTTGAAAAGAGCTATAATGTGTATATATATATATAATATATATATATATATATATATATATGTATATATATATATATATAATATATATATATATATAATATATATATATATAGTGTGTGTGTGTGTGTGTGTGTGTGTGTGTGTGTGTGTGTGTGTGTAGGCAGATTGACAGACTGAGAGATGAGAGTGACAGAAAGTGAGAGAAACAGAAAGAGAGAGAGAGAAAGAGAAATAAAGAGAGAAACACAGAAACAGCCTAAAAGTGAGAATAGTATTTAACATGAGTTCTGAGATATAATCTCTTTATTCCTGGAAGTTATGCTCCTCAATTACATCTAAAGATGACATCAGCATTTTGGGCTGCCACATGATGATTTTGATTCTTTTAAGGTTGCAGTTCACTAAAATCCTCCGATCTTTATCAGAATAACTCCTATTGTAAACTGGGAAGAATTTTTTACACCTAAGGCTTCTGATAAAGGCCTCATTTCTAAAATATGTAGAAAAATGACTCAAATTTATAATACTAAAACTATTCTCCAATTGATAAATGGTCAAAGAATATGAATAGACAGTTTTCAGATGAAGAATTTAAAATTATTTCTAGTCATATAAAAATGCTTTAAATCACTATTGATCAGAGAGATGCAAATTAATACAACTCTGAGGTACCTACATACTTCTCAGATTGGCTAGGATGAAATGAAAAGATAATGATGAATGTTGGAGGGGATGTGGAAAAACTAGGATATTAATGCATTGTTGGTGGAGTTGTGAACTGATCCAACCATTCTGGAGAGCAATTTGGAATTATCCCCAAAGGGCTATCAAATTGTACATACTCTTTGATGCAGCAACATTTCTACTGGGTATGTATCCCAAAGAGATCATAAAGGAGGGAAAGGGACCCACATGTGCAAAAATGTTTGTAGCAGTCCTTTTTAACCCTTCTATCATAAGGAATTGAAAACTGAACCTATGCCTATCAGTTGGAGAATGGCTGAATAAGTTATGGTATAAGAATGATATGGAATATTATCATTCTATAAGAAACGATGAGCTGGATGATTGTAGAGAAGCCTGGGGAAACTTAGATAAACTGATGCTGAAGGAAGTGAGTAGAACCAGGAGAACATTATACACAGCAACAAGATTATATGATGATCAATTCTGATGGGCATAGCTCTTGGCATATATTAGAAATTTCATACCTATCAAATCCAAATGACATTTGGATATAATTGGATAAAGATTTTACAAAATGAAAAAAAAAAGGTATTTAATGTGGGATTTTTGTTCAACCATTTAACTCAATATCATTTATGTACATTAAATTAATAATAAAATATTTTGGTTAGAGTAGCTTATGAGGAAACAAAATTATCACTCTTTGCAATGATATGATGGTATACTTAGAGAACCCTAAAGAATCAACTAAAAAATTACTAGAAACAATCCACAACTTTAACAAAGTTGCAGGATTCAAAACAAATCCACATAAATCATTAAAATGTTTATATATTACTAACAAAGCCCAATAGCAAGAGATACAAAAAGTAATTTCATTTAAAAGAACTGTTAATAATATAAAATATTTGGGAGTCTACCTGCCAAGGCAAAGTTAGGAACTATATGAACACAAACACAAAATATTTTCCACACAAATAAAGCTATATCTAATCAAATGGAAAAATATCAAGTACTCAAGAGTAGGCCAATTATGATATTTGCTTTATAGCTTTGCTAAATAGTCATGGTACATATAAAGTCCTCAGGAAAAATACTCTTTATTGCTTTACTTTGTTTGCCATTACAACTTTTTCAGGGAATAGAAAATGCATTGGGATTTGAGGGTATTTCTAATGTCAACAATAATATATGTGATTATTTCTAGCAAGATCAACATATTAAGTAACTAGCACCTATGTTTGAACTTTTTTTTAATCCTACAATATGAGGGTAACATTGGTTTTTGTTTGGGTTAAGGCACTAAAAAAAGAAGCCATTAAATCAAACATGGAGAATAAAAAAGGCAAATTTTAGCCACTTCTCATTTGTTCTTGGATTTCTGTGGCTCTAAGAATTGGGATTCTGTAACTTGAAAAGAGTTGAGATATTAGTGAATAATGAATTCCAGTTGTCTACACCAGAGATGTATCTACTTATAAAGACATAACAAAATAATGATCCCAAATCTAAAAAGAAGAGAATAAAAGTTGGCAAAAAACCATAGATTTGCCAGGAAAAGGACAGGGAATGGCAGAAAATGTCCATCTCTGGAGATCTTTAAAAATGGAAAAGATGCTTGATTCTTTTTTAAATATATTTTTATTCCCTCTCAGTTAAATTTAAAACAATTTTTAAACATTTGTTTTTTAAAATTTTGAGTCCTGGATTCTCTCCCTTATCCCCAACCCCAGATCCCATTGAGAAAGCACATGTGAAGTTATGCAAAACATTTCCATAAAAGTCATGAAGATGCTTATTTCTTAAGGATATTTTTGAGGTGTTAAACTTATGCCTAAGAAAGGTCACATGCTACTATGAAATTTTTGCCCAGATTCAAATGTAATTAGAAAATCTTTAACAAAGCAAATAAAAATGAACTAAACATAGATAATGTTAATATGTGTTTTTCTAAGTCAATACATAGCTGACAGGGATCTATTCCTACCTGAATTTGGCAACACTAGTTTAGATGTAGGCCACGATAGAAGGGGATGAAGTAAAAGGCTTTTCAAGTCCCCCCAACCTTGGATTTTTGTGATTACATAAACTACTTCTTTGCATAATATAAACAAGAGAAAATGTCACTCTTAGTAACAACTCCTCACTATCAGTTAGTTAGATCAACCCAATGAAATATTAAATTAATAAATGTTTGTTAAATTTAATATTCCTTGGTAAATTATTAAAATATCAAAAGTGGTAAAAACTCAAAGAATACATTATGTTGTATATGAAGATAGTCATATGATCATTTTTTGTGTCTCTTCGTGTGTTAATTTACTCTGTTTTATCTCCCCTTTCCTTTTCTCCTAGTACAATTCCTTTTCTACCCTTAATTTCTTTTTATATCATCACATTAAAGTCAACTTATACCTACACTGCTAAGTTTACCCCTTATAAGTGCCCTGATCAAGATACAGTTCTCAAGAATTACATATATGATCTTCCCATGTAGTGATGTGAACATTTTAACCTTCAAAAAAGCTTTTTCCCTTCCCTGTTTACCTTTTTATGCTTCTCTTGAGTCTTATATTAGACATTTTCTGTTCAGCTCTGGTCTATTCATCAGAAATGAATGAAAATTCCCTATTTCATTGAATATCCATATTTTTCCCTGAAAAAATAATGTTAATGTCGATTCTTTGCTGTAGATCAAGATCTAGGCATATAATCATATGAACATATATGTATATATAAACTTGAAATAATATGGATTTTTCAAAAAATCTTTGAAAATCTGGATGAAGATTCATGATAAAATGCATTTGTACTCAGAGGACTTGGAAGTCAAGACTTGATTCTGCCACTTAATATGGAAGTCATCTTAGACTTAATCTTACTTGGTCTCTGCCAAGTTTGAACTGAAACAAGGAAGCCAGAATACATAATCTCTAAGGTGCTCTCTATCTCCACATTTTTGAGGATGAGAGGAAAGGAGGGATGGGATTTTGTATTTTTAAGTGAACTCATTTATCAGAGGAGCTGTTTAATGAATCTCTTGTAGTTGAATCTCTTAATAAATACATAATGGTCTGCAAATGTATGGTAAGGAAGCAAGCCTTTGTGTCAGGCACTGTGCTAGGTAATTTATAAATATTATTTCAGAAAGATAAGTTTTATTATTATTCCCATTTTATGGATAAGAAACCTGAGGTGGAGGGAAGTTATGTAATTTACTCAGTCATACAAGCAGTCTGATTTGTGGTCTTCCTGATTCCTTGGTGTACCCTCTATTTTTGCTGACATTATCTATTTTCAAAATTGGGGGGCTTAACATATAATATTTTCTTAAAGTGGAGCATAACTGTAGAGTTTATAGTGAATGTTCTGTTATGTTTAAATTGCTGAAAACTCACCTCCATGACCTCCTGATCAAGTTCTGTCTTTTTTTTTCCCCAATAGAGCAATGGTGTTTTGCAATTAAAGCTTATAACATTGGAAATCTTAAATATTTATTACTCTTTAAACCTCCCAGTGACTTTCTGCTGATGGTACTTTTTTTAGCTTGCCAAGAGGTTAATTTATCATGAAATTACTCAAGTTGATAAGTTACCTTTACTTTGTGAAGGTGACTATTTAAGCTATTGATGATGATTTTATATGCTGAAACATACCATTTCCAATCCTATCACATCCATTCTTGGTATAAAAAAGAACTACAAAATGATGAATTCTCAGAATAACCATAGATTTGGTAATTAGATGCTCTCACCTTTCAGACTTTTGACTTGGAAAGATGAGTAGCACCCCTTTTTTTCCAGATTCAGAAAATAAATCATTATTAAAGTACTAATAGGAATTGGCCTCTGTCTCTGAAAGGACATTTGGAGCACCAGAGTTCCATTTGGGAAATAACCTTACTAAGTACATAAATGATACACTGGTGGTTTGGAAGCTATTGAACTCAGAGATAGCATTTTGTGTGCTACAGGTCACCCTGGCAAAAATCAAATGCTTATAAACTGTTGGCACTTCTTCAGGGTTACATTGGGATGTCATTTCTATCCTCTCCCAGAGACATGAAAGCAATTTTTAGGATACCTCCTTTTAAAACTTATCCTTCTTCATCTCTGCCTAGGGCTCTTTCTTACCTTTTCTTAAAATCTTTCAGCAGACTGATCAAGTAATTTATCCAGACAAGCCCCACTGAAAAGCATTAACTTTAACACCCATTCTTCTGCTAAAACTAAGAATTTTCATTCTTTACCAGAGCTCATAACAAGATTGTTTCCCAAATCCTTCCATATACAAGATTTTTAGGTTATCTGCAGAAAATTAAGTAAGTATTTTTGGATAATAAATCACTCTTAGAAAGATTTTTCCCTGAAAAACTGACATTTAGCAAAATGTAGGATTGAAACATAGTGAATTTTTTTTTAAATGTCTAAAAATTAATGTGTCTACTAAGTGCCAAGCATGCTAAAAATGAAGCTATGAATACAAATAATACCTGCAATTTAGGAAGCAATGTGCTAAACATTAGGGATTTGAAGATGGACCAAATAAAACCAAAACCAAAACAAAGTAAAAACCAACAAACAAAAAAAGCAACCGGTTCTTGCTTTTAGGAACATGAAAAAGGTATAAAACATAAAGCAGACTGTAATAATAGTAAAGGAAAGTTTGAAACAAAATACTTGGGGAAAAATTGAGGGGGAATAAGTCAAGTTCAATAGAAGGAAATTAAAGAAGGTTTAATGGAGGTGGCCCCATCTAAAAGTAGTGTTTGAAGAAAAAAAAACAAGGATTTCAATGTATGGAAATAACAATCTCCCTCTGAGATAGAGTAGACCCCTCTACTTCTCAGCATTCCTGATTTCTCTATAAACTCAACTCATGTATAACAAAGCCTTTCTTAATCCCTGTAGCTTGTATATTCCCTTTTCTGAAGAAAATATATGTGAGTGTATAAAGTGTACACACATGTGCACATGTATGTCTCTGTATGTATACACATTTGCATACACATGGGCATGCATGTGACTGTATACGTATGAACTGAATGTACTTATATAAATATTTGTCAGTTCCTTCTTCATTAGAGCAGGGATCATTTTATCCTTCCTTTTTTTGGCTTTATATACTAGCATCTAGCATAGTGCCTAATGTAAAATAGGCACTTTATATTGTTTAATATTTAAAAAAAAATCACAAAAAATGTCAATCACCTAGAATGAAAAATTTATACTGTGATAACAAAATCCATATTAGCACTCACATAGACTATTAATTCAAAAAATAAATGGAATTAAATGATTTACTTATAGCAGTTTCAGTGAATAACTTGGAAATTTTCTTAAATTTCTTAACTTAAAGACTCCTTAAATTTCCAAACAAGGATCTAGGGAAGGATAAGATAGAATTCAGTCAGAAACTTAAAAGATGGAGCAGAACATTTTTATGACAAAATATTCTGAAGCAGAAAATCTATTGGATGTGAAATTATAGTCCATTCCCACTTCCCCCCCACAAGATTTTTTTAGAATGCATTTTCCCTGAGGGCAGACACTATGTTTTGTTTTCCATTAGACTATAAACTCTTTGAAAATAAGAGGCTGTCTTTTCATGGAAAACTCTCATATTCCTAACATATGCAGAAAGAATACTGGATTTAACATGGAAAAGCAGTGTTAAAATTCTAGCTACAGTAAGTGGCTATATGATAATTAATGAATCAATTAGCCTGTCAAAGATTTTTTCCTTATCTACAAGATGGAGCTAATTATATATATATTATATATGTATATATTACATATATATACATATATATATGTATATATATACACATACATATATCTAGTGGGATTGTAATGTGGAACAAATGAAGTTCTTTATTACCAAACTGTATAACATACATGTAACATTAAAATATATTAACTATTTTTGTTAAATCTTAGTTAAACATTTTCTTTTTTCTATCTATATTAATTTTTTTCCCTTAAAATAATTTTCTTTCTTCTATTATTTCCTTAGATTTCTTGAATATTAATGGCCAAGAAGTAGGAGAAGGCAAGTAAAACATAGAGCAACAAACACTCACTTGCAATTTAAGTCATCATTGCTGTAAACAAGTCATAAGAAGTACTGCTGATGAAAGAAACTGTGAGTCAGAATACAACACTGTCAGCAGTCATCTCTAAGAACAAACAGTAGCAATGAATTAGCAACTAAAAAAAAATTCAGTGTATAAATTGTCTTTCATCCAAAGATCTCAAAATGTTTAACGGTGCAATTGCTTGAAAATGTCATTTTAAGCATAAAAAAATTCAACTAGCATGGAACAAGTACTGATGTCTGAAGGGTACACATCTTCCTTAATGGGTGATTCCAGTCCCGTGTGATTGCTATTGCCCTTACTCTATAATGATCCCAAAGCAGAGATGACCCTCTCTAAGGATATATTCCTAGGCTTCCTTTACAACCCCAGTTACAGTAGGGATTGTCCTTTCTACCCTGCACTGCTCCTTGTGTTCCCCAATTTAATTTGTCTTAGGTACAGGTACAGGTCTATGGAATCATGATCTTGTAGTTCATTTGCACCAACTGTAACTTCCATGTTTTCATTTCCTTTTCTTTAACCTGGAAAAGTAAACTACAGAGAATCCACCTCCCAATGACTAAATGCTAGCAGCAGCTGCCTGCTGCCTGTACTTGAAGGGAACTTGCAGGTCTGTCTGTTTCTCTTACCAATATTTGCTGAGCTTATGGCCAAGTGCAGAGCCCCTCACAATATTTGGAGGCTACCCTCTGAGTAGAGTTGATGAAGGCCTGGCAGGCAGCTCAATTTCCTCTGACTTTTAAGGGAGAGAATAGAGTCTTCCAAGATTTTCCAAAATGTTCTCCCAAACACCATGCTGCTGACCAGTCAGGGGTACCTACCTATACTGACTGTGTCTGGCATCCCTACAGTTCCCCCACTATCTGCTGGAAACAGGAAATGAGGGCAGATGCTGATATTGCTTCCTCCCTGCTATGTTTAAATAACTCAAAAAGCTTTGCAGGGAATAAAGAAAAAGAGCAGTTTGCTGAACTCCTTTCGGGCATCTGCTGTAGGAGTCTGCTCATGTCTGGGATCCCTGGGAAGTCCTCAAAGTTCAATGTTTTAGGCATAATAAGGCTTCCTCTCAGAAAATGATTTTTAATCTTTTTTTTTTGTTTCTATTGTAAAATAGTTGAACCTTTTCACACGTCTTCCCACAAACTCCCTCCCACTTACTTTCACTTTTAGTATAACTTTGAGTCTAAGCTTCTAATAGGTTCACAAGGTTGGTTTAACTCAGGAACCAGTCTGTAAGCTCCTCTCTTCTCCCTATAAGGGCCATCAGAATAAATTATCTAGCTCGAAATAAACAGAACTTCAGAAAAGAGATTTCTCCCTAAGTAGGGGCTATTTAGGTAGGACTTCCAGATGTGGTTCAGCAACTTCCATTCTGCTTTATTCATATGTGAGGATCCTTTTAATATCTTTGAGGTTGGAAGGGAAAGATGTGGACAAGCACATGGAAAACAAGAGCAAACTTTGTTCTATTAAAGCATTATATATATCTCACCTAATTCAGTCTCATATTTTGTGTGTCCTATAACTCAAAATCCATTGCTATGAGATATTTTCCTCAATGGTGGAGATGGATAGCTTGTGAGGGACTGGGAGTAAATGGAGAGAGTATCAGAGCTTCAGTTCTTGGCTAGACTCTTTGGGGACTTTTCAGTAATAGAGCTACTTTGGACATTTCTGGAGAGAGAAAAATGGAAGAGGTAAATTATTAAAGGAAAAAATTCTGGGAGACATGATAGCTGACTCCAAGATTGAGATTTGAACCAATGATCTTTATTTCAAATCATGTACACTTTTTTTTGTACCATACTCTATGAGTCACAGTTTCCTTCCTGTAAAATTGAAGAATGCCTAAAGATTCCTTTTAGCTTTCAAATACTGATTCTTTTTTCAGCAATTCAAAAAGGAGAGTAAATAGTTTATGGTTGTTTTTTAAATGAGAAAAAAAAGATCACTCTCAAGTCTCTATTTTTATTGTATTTCATTATATCTTAGAATGACCAGGAACAAGTTCATTTGTCCCAAGAAATTCTATGTCTCATTAGAATGGCCAACGCTTTTAAAGAATCACTTTTGAAGAGACAAAGTTAGAATACATGTTTTTTCAATAAAATGTAAGCTCTCTGAGGGTAAGAACTATTTTATTTTTATCAGTATTCCAGTCCCTGGAACATAGCAAGTGTTTAATAAATGTTGCTTTATTGACTAGTCATTCTGTGAGAATTTCTTGGCGCCTCTTCTGAATACTCTACTTTTCTATCCCAAGTATAAATACATTCTGGCCATGAATATTATCTGTGTTTTTGTATAGACTGCAGTCACTTAGGTTGCCATAACTTTGTGTCTTTTCCAGTGGAAGGAATTGAATGCTTTTACCCCAGGAAATCCCATGGAATCATCTTTATGTCTTCTGTATAATGTCAGACAGCCAACATACTAAAGGGATTGGATCCTTTCGACTCTCACTTTCCATTGAGACTGGTACATGAACACCTTTGAGTGCTTTCTGTCTAGACCATCATCTTCTGGAGGGACAAAAACCAAAATCAAAGTTTTAAAATGGATACAAAATAGAGCAGTTTCTCAGGTGAAATCATCATGATGGCCCAGTTCACATTTGATAAGAACATTTCTGTACAACACAATGAAGTTACACATTTCCTTCTTTGGAAGTAGAGTTGGCTTTTTCTTTATTTTCTTTCCTTTTTCTTTCCCTCAGTAGAGGGAGCTAGAAAGTAACTCAGTTGGATTTCTTTACATGGCATTTTGCTATGTTCCCCAATGGACATTACTGGCTTTTCTGTGTATCATCTTTTCTTCAAGAGAAACAAATCCACTTCAAAGGTTCACTTTTATTTTGCTACAAGAAGAAGGAAGACAAGGAGAAGAGAGAAAGGGAGAAAGAAGGAAGAAGAAGGAGGAGAAGTAAGAGGAGGAGAAGGGAAGAATGAGGAGAAGGAGGGGAAGGAAGTGAAAAAAGGGAGGAGAGGAGGGAGAAGGAAAAGCAAGAAGGAAGAAGAATAAGAAGAAGAAAAAGGAAAAGGGAGGAAAGAGGAAAAAAGGGAGAATGAGGGGAAAGAAGGGAGTATGGAGAAGGAGGTGGACAAGGAGAAAGGAAAAAGGAAAAAGAAAGAAGAGGAGGAGAAAAGAAAAGGAAGTGGAAGAGAAATGAGGAAGAAAGAGGAGAAGGAAGAAGGATGGATGAGAAAGAAAGAAGAAGGAGGAAGAGATAAAAGGAGATATAGGAGAAAGGAACAGGAAGGAAGGACAGAAAGAGTAAAGAAAAGGAAAAAGAAAAGGAAAAAAGACAGAAAAACAGAAAGAGACAAAATAATCCAGCAGCACCTTTATGGGTCTCTTTCTCAACCTTTAGATTCACTAATTGTTATGCTTAGCAACAATGCTTAACTGGCCTTCTTATTGATCAGTCTAATTTTATAAAAATTGCTAGGAGTTGCCATGGTTATACAGTGTAGCTTCTCTCCTCTCTCCTCCCAGGGCATCTCTCCAGGTCTTTTCACCCTGCTAATGTATGCAACAGGGCCACTGCTGTGAATGGACACTGCTGACTTTCTGATGAGCTCCTGGCTCCTGGGGTTTGTTTGTCAAATGGTCTTATGCCTTCTGCTTTCTGATTCTTCATGTTGGTCATCTGAGACTCCAGGAAAATGGAGAGAATGAGCCCTGCCAAATCATTATTCCAAGCTGTCATTTTTCCTTAGT
Organism: Antechinus flavipes; assembly: GCF_016432865.1. Lineage (NCBI taxonomy): Eukaryota > Metazoa > Chordata > Mammalia > Dasyuromorphia > Dasyuridae > Antechinus > Antechinus flavipes. The sequence continues at coordinate 390,576,385 of NC_067398.1, forward strand.
ACACATCCCCATTCCTTTTCTCTTCCTTAAAACCAAAACCACTTTCCTTTTTAACTTTCTATTCCTTTCTGCTTCTACTTCCTTCTCCTCCAGATGGCTCATATTATTTTAATTACAGTAAGTGATTAAAAAGAGAACCAAACCATGGCTTTCTTTCTATTTTCTAATAGTAACCATCCTGTAAATTAAAACCATGTATCCTCCCTATCTAGTTCGGACATTGATATTGATGAGATTTATGTGTTTAATTTCCTAAGGCAATTTGAAAATATCAATAAGAATATTGGTTCTGCTAAAACATACTGCTCCAACATCATCCCAAAATTCATAAGGTTTTCCTGTTACAGTTACTAAAGACAATTCTTTCAATTTCATTAGCATTAGCCCTTAACTATAATTCATGAAATAATAAAGAAATCCTTTATTCAAGAAGTCACTTATCCTGGGAAAAAAAAGAAACAACAAAACAGTCCTTTTCATGCTTTCTCAATTAAAGCCAGCAGGATATCCAGTTTCAAAAAGGAATTAGGGTCCATAATGTTGGAGAGAGTTCGTCAGAGTTGTGAGGAAAGTTTGGTGCAGAGCAGCATCTGTTTAATATAAGTATAGAAGTCCACATAGGAGAAAAATCAACATCTTCATTTTCTTAAGAGATATTCTAAAACATGGAACTTCCAGAATATCAGTTGCTGAGGGTTGCATTTCCTTCTTTCAAAGTAAGTGTGTGTGTGTGTGTGTATTAAATATCCAAATTTTCATTACCTTTCATAAATCAGACAAGGCACATTCTCAAAATCCCTAATTCCTTGGATATTCCTGAATCCTTCATTCCTTACTAGGGAAAGTGCACAAACTGCATGTTACCTCAGACACCACCAGCTCAATCTGATTTTTTTGTTGTTGTCATTCAGTTATTTTCAGTCACATCTGACTCTGTGACTCCATTTGGAGTTGTCTTGGAAAAGATACTGCAGTGGTTTGCCATTTCATTCTCCAGCTCATTTGACAGATGAGAAAACTGAGGCAAACAGGGTTAAGTGACTTGCTTAGGATCGCCCAGCTAGCAAATGTCTGAGATCAGATTTAAATTCAGAAAGAGGAGGCTTCCTGATTCCAGGCTCAGTAAGCTGTCCACTGTGCTATATGACTATTCTGATTCTTAATGTGACTGACTATGCATACCAGCTAAATTCTGCTAACTGCAATGCTGGATGTATGGCACATTGCTGGCTGAAAAAGGTAATTCTCTGGCCTTCTAGGGAAAACAGCTTGCATTTTCTTTGAGAGCTTCTCTGAGGTTTTATTGCCTAAATAAATCTCTGTTACCAACCTGGATCTGTGAAATGGCTCTGTACATTGCAAAGATATAGATGAATGAATGTGTAAAATGCTATTTTATATATGACATGAGCTGCAAAACCATTGGCTCATCTCAGAGTTTACTTTGTATAGCAAACAGTTCATAAAACCAATATTCTATTGGTGCTTTATGATTAACTATAGAATAATAATTATCATCATCATAACTGTCATTGGTATAGCATTTTGAGGTTTACAAAGTGTATTACATACACTGTGGGATTCAAGCCTCCCAATTATTGTTTGAGACAGATAATGCAGATATTCTTATCCTCATTCTGTAGATTAGAAAATAGACTTAGATGAACTAAGGAACTAGCTCATGTTCAAACTGCTAACATGTGATGCAGGTAGAATTTTAACATGGCTTTTTTTTTTCTTCAGACTCCACATTTATCATAACATTGTCTCCCAAAATTACTGGCATCTGGATTTCAGAATAAAAAAAATGCATCTGACCCAAAGGCCAATAGAAAGATGCATAGTGAATGCAAGTAGATTATGTCATGTTACCAAGTTAAATTGTAGTTATAAAATGGTATAAAACAAATTAACCTCTTTATTGCAATGTAGTAATGCTTCACAGATATTGATAAAATACTGAAAGGATTGGAGGAAGACATCTATCTCTTCATTGTTTAGATAACATTCAGGAGATTTATGGGAAAATGTGGACAGAATAGCTCAGGATGAGAAGGCATACTATCCACATGGATAAAATCAATGATCTATTTCAGATAAAGTCCCAATTCAGGCATCTGTCATCTATTCTCTGGACTACTTTAGTAATCTTCTAATTGATATCCTCATATCTGGCTTCTACCCCAAGGTCCAAATTTATCATCCTTAAGAGATTTGACAGTGAGAGTTCAATAAATATTTTCTTAAATTTGAGTTCAAATCTTGAAATATGGGCTGATCATCTCCCGTTTCCATATTCCACCCCCCTCTAATCAGTTGTCAGATCTACTTTGGTGATATCTGTCTTGTTCAGCCCTTTTCATGTTATCTAGATCTCAACCTTGTTCTTAGACATTCTACATTGCATCACACTGACCTATACGAAAGTTCTATTATTTTCAAGACTATAAATTTCCTGCAGATTGGAATTGTGCCACTTTTAAATTTCATTTACTCAGAACCTAATACAGTATCTTAGGCAAAATAGGCCTTTAATTAATGCTTGTTGGATTGAATTGAATGTAATGTACTTTGATGATAACATGATTCAAAAACCAAAGAACACTTTGAAAGATTTTCCATTTCTCTAGTTTTTTTATTTTATGAAATATAATAAGAATTTTCATAACATTATTCATAATATATTATAATAAAAAGATGATTGTGCTGGAAAGCACAAATCTATTATGTACAACTTGCTATTCCTTTTAAATATATAATAAAGTTATCATGTAAATTTCTTTTTTGTTCCTTTTTTTCCCTCCCCAACCTTCAGCTCTCTGTTTTATGTTCCTACCCAGAAACTACACTAGATAAAACTACATAATATGGTGTAACCTATTCCCTTTGAAACTCCATCATTGGTAAAACTTGAAAAAGCAAATCTTTTTTTTTCCTAGAGAAACTGTATTTTTTTTTTTTTTTTTTTGTTATGTGCCCTTCCCATAGAGGATAAGTAGCTTGTTGGAGCTTTTCTGTCTTGGGAGGAAGCACAGTTATTATTGTATCAATCAACCTACAAAAACATAGACAACAGAAATATGGAGGATGGAAGGAGAGAAGGGAGACAAAGAGAGAGAGAAAGAAAAGGAGAATGATTGAAAGAGATTGCAAAGGGAATGCACAGAATGAAAATTAAGCACAATGACCTTTCCTATTATTTTCTGCTTTTGCTAACCATGCCAGTCCAGGTCTTTTCTTCCAGTAACTCGTCCTCATTTTTTTTTGGGGGAAAGAAAATGTTATCTATTTTCAGTGGGATCCATACCTAAATATAGTAGACCAATAGGCTGAAAGATAGCTACTCAAATCCTGCAGGTCTTTTTTCTGCTCCTGGGGGACTTTACTTAAGCAGTTTCATTTGGGGATGTTCATGTGGACTATTTGTATCTGACTTGTGGATAGCTTGTGTTAATTTGATCAGCCACTGTCAGATACACTGTTACGTGACTCTAACTTAAGGATATCATCTTGTTCCTCTTTGAGAATGAAAGATGGCAATCAACCAACCCCTCATTTAGAAGATAGTCATTCCCAACCCTAAATATATCCATTAATATAATTCTTTTTAATGAGCATAATACCTATTACTTAGATACTTGGTTATTTGGAAAATACCAATTACTGTTTTAAAATCTATAAAAGACATGATGAAATACCTCAGTTTCCCTGCATTGCAACACCTCAGTTTCCCTGCATTAGTTTTTTTTGAATTATAATAACGTATGTATGCTATATTCACCCCACCTCCCCTTCCTCGTTATTAGGACTGAGAGAATTAGGGCTTCAGCTTTCTGGCCATTCTCACATTCCAAAAAGTCATAAAATTCCAGAAGGTTTATCTCAGATACCTAGATGGTGCTCTCTGTCTTCCTGGCCCAGACTTCCTGACTTTTGATTGACCACTTTCTTTGCTCCCAACTTATGAGAAGTTATGGGCCTTCCTGAAATTATGACTTATTAAATGTTTCTCCCCACCCTTGCCTTTATTTCCCTGATAGTTAGAGCCCTGTACAAGTCTCTGGAATTAATTGCTGGATGCTGAGTGCTTTGAAACAAGAATCCCAGCCAGCCAGCCGAGTAATCTAAACTCTCCACTATTAAAATATTAAAAACCTAATTTCTGTCTTGCCTCAATTTCTTTGGCATTACAATGAAAGTATATGCAGCCTCTGACTTCAAAGAGTTTATAGTTTTAATGATGTTTCATTAATATTGATATACTTAAATAAATAATACCTAAATATTACTACAGATAGGAATTAAGAAAATAATAATAATACTATAGATAGCATATGACTAAGTATTTTCATACATAGGTGTTCAGAGGAGGAAGTAACTCATATTGGTCAGACCAATCAGAGAAGGCTTCATGAATGAGGTAAACCTTGAGCTCAGCCTTAAAGGGTGGCTGGAATTTAAATATGTGCAGAGAAATGGGGAGGAAACAGCATAGAATAAGCACAGTGTGGGATTTAGTGGAAATGCTTGACTCAAGCAGTGATGACTTTGAAAAAGCAGGCTGACTTTTGATTGTAAAATGTCTTAAATGAAAAGATGAGTAATGCCATAAAAACCAACGTAAGCCATTCCAATTCCAAACATCCTAAAGAACCCCCAGAGATTTTTTTTTTTTTTTTACTATCTAACCTAAATTTCCAGTTAAACCATTCCCTTTCTATTGATCTTTGAATCTAATTGTGTTTCCTCTGCTCACTGGGGCCATTTCATTTGGCTAATTGCTACAGGATTGAATGTATAGTTCTTCTCCCATTATTTTTTTACTCAGAGGGAAAGACAATTTAAGAATACATGGAGATTAGGATCTCTTCCCTTAGAACTTTACTTAAAAAGGAAAAAGGAGGAAGAAATAATATGCAGTTTCATTGAACAGCTAATATGATGATAATTATTAAGTAAGAGATGAAATCTGTTTTGCTACATTCTGTGGGGGACAGTTTTCCGTTTCCTGCTTTTAAAGGTATCACATGTAGTCATAACCATTTCTCCACTATGGATGGTGAATCATTATCGCCTACATTAAATTCTACTGAACAGAGTTCACTTTGCTTCTGAATCATTGAAATCCTACCATTGTAGCATAATTAGGGAACTTGACTAAGTGTTTATTAAAAGGTAAGCTGCTGCCTCTGAAATATCTGCATACTTGACTCAGACAATTGGGCTAGACATCTCACATCTGATTATGAGAATGGATATTTAAAACTGTGTATCTGGTCCCTGAAGGGCCCTGGCTACTAAAAGGGGGAAAAAGAGGTTGGGAGCTGAGTAGAAATGTTAATAGAACTCTGCTTTCCTAATCAGTTAGACAAGCAACAAAGACAGTGAAATAGGAACAAAATTAATAAATTCATGGATGTCTCCAAGGTTGAAGGGTTTTTTTTTTTTTTTTTTTAATTTCTCACCTAGGTTTTTCACAGAAAATTCAGTTCATGTTCTACATACAGTTTAATGGAAATGTAGAGGAGCAGAAGTCAGAGAATTGTAAACACATCTTTGCAGATTTATTCTGTAGCAAAACTAGGTTGTTTATAAGGTTCTGGCCAGGCACTTTGAATACAAAGAATTTGGATTGGGTGAATAGGTAACATGTACAGGAAATGGTGTAGGCCCAGGAGTTACTGATTTTGCAAATATGCATAACAATGGCCTCTCGAAGTTGGGTTCCAAAGAGTTACTTTATTCTTTCCCCAAATATTCAGTTGCTTCTTAGGACAAAAGTACTGATATCTTTACTGCCTTAAATAGGTTAATTCCACTTTCTCTTCAGTAATCAGTTGTATGTGCAGTTATTTCCCCCTTTTTACAAATGAAGAAACAGAGGTACAGGTTAATTTCCTTGCCATAGTTCTCACAGCTCAGAGATATGAATTGAGTCCCTGCATTCTAACTGATATGACACCATAACAAATAGCCATTAACCATACAGAACTATTTATTTGTTTGTTTGTTTATATACATATATGTGCATATATATGTAAATTCACTCATTTGCCAATGTTTTCACTTGCCTACTTTGATAATGGCCTCTATTAATGGCTGAAGGATATAGAAAGACAAATAAGCAGCACATTCTGCTTTTAAAAAGCTTGCATTATAATAGGACACTAAAATGTATGTATAATTTTATTGATACAGAACAAAATTTAGTAAATATAAAACAGGAATGTGAAGTGATATGGAATCAGATAAATGATATCTGATCAAAGGAGGATCAAAGAAAACATTTTGGAGGAGATGGCATACAGAAGCATTCTTAGGTAAACATTAGTATTTGTTTTTTATTGTATCCAAACTTTTTAAAATTTTTATTTTTAAAAAATTTATTAACAGCCTTTAAAAAAATCAAATTCCAAATTCTTTTTTTCCCCTTCCCTACCAATAAAAGGCAAGGAATAAGATACCAATTATACATGTAAAATCATGCAAAACACACTTTCATACTAGCTATGCTAAAAAAAGTGAGAAAAGTAAAATGCAAAAAATTTCAAATTGCTTTCAGAATTCATCAGTTCTCTTCCTGGAGGTGAAGAGCGTTTTTCATCATGAATCCTCTTGGACCATCATATTGATTAGAGTTATTAAGTCTTTCACAGTTGATCACCATTATAATATTGCTGTACAATTGCTGTGCAATATTGTGTATCGTGTTCTTCTTCTTGTACTCAGTCACTTTATATCAGTTCACATTAGTCTTCCCAGATTTTTCTGAACCCATTCTGCTCATTATTTCTTATAGCACAATAGTAATTCCATCACTTTCATTTACTACAACTTATCCAATCATTCCCCAGATGATGGGTGTCTCTTCAAGTTTTGATTATTTGCCTCCACAAAAAGAACTTCTATGGATATTTTTGTTCATATAGGTCCATTTTCCTTCTCTTTGATCTATTTGGGATAAAGACCCAATAATAATGCTGAAAGAAAACAAAACAAAACACTGAATCATAGTTTTATTGCCCTTTGGGCATAGTTCCAAATTGTTCTCCAAAATGGTTGGACCACTATTCAATCACTAGAGTTCTCTTTCTAGGGTTTGCTAATGATACTATCATATCATCTGCAAAGATTGATAGTTTTATTTTCTCATTGATTACTCTTATTCCTTCCATTTCTTTTATTTTTCTTACTACTATAGGTAGTATTTCCTCATACAATATTGAATAATATTAGTGATAATGGATATACTGGCTTCACATCTTATTGACAAAGTTTCTAGTTTATTTAGTTTATTATAGTTTACATACTAGTTTATTATAAAATTTATTATAAAACTAGTTTATATAGTTTATTATAAGTAATGGTTGCTCTTGGTTTTAGATAGATCCTACTTATCATTTTGAGAGTCTCCATTTAGTCCTATGCTTTCTATTTTTTAAAAACAAGAATAATTGCTTTATTCTGCCCTTTTCATTTTAGCTGAAGCAAATATATTCTTTTTCAGCCCCTGATTTGAACTCTATGTATTTCTTTCTGTTTCCCAAGGGTGTTTCTTGTAAATAAGATATGGTTGGATTCTGGTTTCTAATCCATTTGCTTATCTACTTCTGTTTATGGGTGAGTTCATCCCATATATATTCACAGTTAACTGTGAATTTCACTCTTCCCAGGAACCATAGTAGATTTTTATGGTAAGGTTATTTTTGTTATTACTTGGTCTTTTTTTTTTTTTTTTTCTAGCCCATTTCTTCACTTTCAACTTTATGGTAAAGTTTGGCTCTGTTCCCAGAGTGGGAAGGGAGTTAGGTGGAAGGCTAACTTTTTAGTATTGCCATTTTCGGAACTAGTTCTGGGGATTTGAAAGATTTTAGTGCTTCCAAGGGAGTGTGCAAAGAGGAGAGATGTAATCACTGTTATTCTGATCTGTGCTCTTGCTCTTATCCAGGAAGGATCCCTATTCCCTTGTGACTGTAAGATGTACAGCTTCTCAGAGTTTTTGTTCCCTTGTGACTGAAAATATTACTATTCCTCAGGAATAACTGTGCCCAACAAAGAAGTCCTTATATTAGGAGAGGATTTTGAATCTTATCTATAATTTCTCTTTTGTGTCTGAGTTTGCATGTAAATTCTCTAGTCCTGTTCAACTGCACAGTTCATTCATTCATTTATGACTCTAGCAGAGTCCACCTTAGAGCCCTAGGTACTGCTATTCCTCCCCAACTGTACAAGTATTATAATGCCAGAAAAACTGAGACAAGACAAAGATGAGGGTTTTTAATGTTTCAATAGTAGAGAGCTTTGATTAATTGGCTGGACTCTTGTGACAAAGCACCCAGCATCTAGCAAGTAATTGCAGAGATTCTTATAGGGCTCCTTCTATCAGGGAAACAAAGGCAAGGTGGGGAGAAATATTTAGTAAGACATAATTTTAGGAGGGACCATAAGCTCTGATAAGTTGGGAGTGAAGAAGGTGGTCAAGCAGGAGACAGGAAGTCTGAAACCAGAAAGATAGAGGGTGTCATCTAGGTATTTGAGATAAATCATCTGGAGTTTTATGATTCTTTGGAATGTCAGAGTGGCCAGAATTACCTCAGTCCTAATGGCCAGGAAGTGGGGCGGGGCATAGCATACTAACTCAGGGAAACTGAGATATTATGATTCAGGAAAACTAATGTAGGGAAACTGAGGTATTTCAGTATTTGATATTTTCCCCCATTTTATCTTAAAGAATGTAGTAATTACCACCCTTTAATCAAGGAAGAACACCTCCCTAGAAATTTGTCTAGCTAGTGCTGTGGAAATCCCATTAGACATTTTTTTGAGGGCTAAATCAATGCCCTGGAGCAATGCAAAATAGTGTCCTCTGGGGGCAGGGGGGCAGGGGTGAAACTTATTTGACCTTGAGAAGAGGGGAAAATGTGCTATATCCTGCCTATTTCATCCTTAACTTGCTGCCATGCTGACTTGCAGTCCAACTTAAGTAGGTCATCATCCTCCCCAGATGAGAAAATTAGTCTCCATTTTTAACATGATACAAGACTATGGGTATTAACTCATGCTCTTTTAGATGAGTAGATATAAATTGTAATTTGGCACAGAAATCAATTTAGGTATTATTGAGATAGTGAGGTCAGGAAGTAGTTCTTCACTCCTTTTGGGAAAGAAAAAAATCCAGTGGAATAGGAAAGATGTCCTAATTACACTGGAGGAGATAATAGGTATGAAACAAGTATCCCTTGAAAGTAAGACTGAAGTTCGAACAACGTAAGACCTTAGTGAAAAAAGAATGTCACACACACACACATACACACACACACACACACACAAAACATAATGAGAGTTATACCCTTGTGCCCTAAGGACTCAGGATCAACTTTTGAACACTCTCATCACACAAATTAAGGTAATATGACTCCCAATAACTCCCTCTACTTACACACCAAATGGTGACATTTGGTGAGGTCATGGGATTTGCTTTTTTTTTTTTTTTCCACCTGAGTCTTCAGTCATTGAAGCGGATATAAGAGGTTCTCTAGAGTGGGATAAAATGGAAGAGGTCACAGACCCCCAAAGGAAGAGTATGGAGAATCATTAAGGGGAGGGAGAGAGAGAGAGAAAAAGAGAGAAAGAGAGAGAAAGAGAAAGAGAGAGAGAGAGAGAGAGAGAGAGAGAGAGAGAGAGAGAGAGAAGGAGAAATGGGAGAGAGAGAAATGGAGAGGAGAGGGAGAAAAGATAGAGAGAAGGAGACCCATCTCTCCAAAGAAAGAAAGAAAAAAAAGAAAAGTATATATTAAGCTCTTCTTGATCCTCACATATTGTACCTACATATTGTAGGTGCTATTACTACTCCAGTTTACAATTGAGAAAACTGAGACAGATAGAAATTAAATAACTTGCATAGGGTCACAAAGCTAATAAATATCTGAGGCTAGATATGAAATTAGTTCTCAATAACCAGGCCCAAGGCTGTATTTATTTAACCTCCTAGCCACCTCATGGAAGGGGAAATTTCATTAAGTCTATAGGGAGGGAAGTTAAAAATTCTGGACATGTTGGAAGGCTGATTTATTCCTACATTTCTGCTTTCCAAAGTTCATTTTCTCTCCATGTGTCTCTCCCCAAAGAAGGTCTGGAGTCATGTGTGTCTATTCTCAGAAAGCAAGGAAAAGATCATTTTTCTCTCATACTCTCGTGTCAACTACCTTTCCCAAAAATATATGACATAAAATAATCATTCCCTTTCCCTCATGCAAAATTTTATGCACGTATACCAGGTTTGAATTGAAAATACAGATAGGTAGATATGTATGTAGGTAAGTAGATAGATAAATAGATAATTTATGTAACACTATGTGTCAGAAGTTCTGTTAAGTTCTAGAAATATTAAAACAAGAAAGACAATCCTTGCCTTTAAAGAGCTTGCAATAGTTGAGAAGGAGAAGGATTTGGAGAGAATTAAACATAAACATAAATAAAGTGAAGCATATCTGATTCCTTTTCTAAAATGCTCGTCCCAGGGAGGGAGTATCTAAAGAGGAGATCATGAATGTATACTCTAACAGCTAAATAAAATATAGAAGGAAGAAGAATGAAAGCCTGAAACAATTGTTGATCTATCTCTGGTCACTAAGATTTCTGCTATTTTAGTACTTTGACTTTCATAAATTAGAAATGTTAATTGAATAATTTTTCTCCAAGGTTATGTGAATAAGACAGTTTGAATATTTGTCAATTTAATATAACTGATTCTAATTTATTTTAAGCTTCCATTTTGTGATTGGGTTGTTTTGAATAAATTGTTTTTCAGTAATAAGATAAGCACTTGTGTGGTATGACAAAATAAAAAAAATGTATATATGGAAACTCTGATAGGAAAGACATTAACAGAAAAAAAATTATGAACAACTTTATTAGCAGTTTATGAAATAAACTACCAATCAAATTATCAAATTGCTACTCATAGTAGCAATATACAAAACACTCCAGAGGCCCAGATAATCAGTCTGCCTGTAGGTTGGGACTTGAACTGTATCCTCCACACTTAAGACTGTATTTTATGGGAGATTCTTTCCAGACAACCAACTTGGAGGAAGGCACATGTCCTTTAAGGCACAGAGAGAGAGCTTTGTTATGAATCAAATAGGAAAGAAGCTTATTGCAACCATTAAGACACATATGAGAGGTTTATTATTAGAATATGTTTTATATTGCTTACATATATTGGTGAATAAAGTTGCATTGTATGGATTGAGAATGTAAGCCTAATTAATGTTGCTCTCACATTAGTTAATCTAGGTGTCAGTAAATCAGCTATAAGTATGCTTTCTATATCACAGGGAAGCTACCACCTGCATGATCTGAAGTTTCCTAAATCCTTCTTGGGAAGGATTTGATGGGATCATGGCATTGCCTGTAAAATTCATTACTGATTGTTTCTTAGCTGATGCTCGATCGAGGAAGTTACCCTTTGTAAAACGAATAGGCTCTGCTGAGCTGGGAACACAACAATGGTTTCCAATAGGCTTCAGCTTGAACCTAAAAATTATTTCCTCTAGACTTGCTATTGGGACTATGTCTCAAATGGGGTGAAAAAGTTGCTTCCCCATTGATCAAAGACAAGTACAAAGGACTCACTAAAGAAAATGCTATCCATAAATCGCATAAAGAACTGATAGACTCAAAATGCAGATCGAAGCATTTTTTTCACTCTATTCTTTCTTGTGCTTTTTTTTCCTTTTGATCTGTTTCTTCATTCACAACTATGATTAATATGGAAGTATGTTTTACGTAATAATACATGTATAAACTATATCAAACAGTTTGTCATTCTTAGAAGAGGGGAGAAGAGAAAAAAATTTGGAACTCAAAATCTTGTAAAAATGAATGCTACTTTTTTGATGAAATAAATAAAAAGAATTAAAAATATTCAGGTGAAAAGTAAAATAAAATCATAACAGAAACAAACAAATAAACAAAAAGGTTCTTCCTATGGCTATGCTAGAGGAAAAATTGAGCAAATAAAATACTCTGGAATGAATGTTAAGAATACCACACAATGACCAATTCAAAGTTTTTGTTCAGCAAAAGGTCTGCAGTGAGATTTGATGCTCATCAGCAGCTGCTGGTCTGATTTTTAATTAAGTCCCTGAAAACCACATTCCACCCTTACCAAGCATCTTTTTATTTAGCTCCTTATAAAGTAGAGTTTTAAAAAATGAAATTAATGACAAACTATTAAATATCTTGATTAGTAAGTTACAGAGTTAAAAATCTAGGTGAAGGATCAGTTACATCCCAGACTAGGCTCCTTGTTACAGAATTTTCATACTTTTCTAGGGTCTAAGGGACAAAAGCATTGAGGCTTAGGCTGATTCCTGATTACTTTCCTTTAATGGAGAAGGAGTTTCCAGGCTTTGTATTCAAGGTTTGACTCCCTTCCCATCAAATGCCAGTTCTGCAAAGGACTCACAGCAAATATCAAATAAACCTATTTATTCAAGCTGATAGCAAACATAAATCAGAGAAGGTATATAGATGAGAATATACCAGACAATACATGGAGTGAATAAACTTACCCACTGGGAATGAGAGAGCTCAACAAAGAATATCTTAGGTTTTACCCACTAGTATTCTTTGAAATCTCTAATATATAGTAAACTGAAGATTGGGATATAATCAAAGGGATAGCTTATTTATTTATAAGGTTCTCAGAGTCCTTTTCTACCTTTAGGGACAAAAAGAGTTTAAAGAACTGCATGGCTTCTTTTAAAGAGCAGGATTTCTCTTCTCCCAAGCTCTTGACAACTCAGCCTCTTACACAGAAGAATAAATGAACTTTACCAATAAGAGCCTCATGCAAATAGATCTTGATCTGTGGGTTTCATTTTGGCCTTTTATATGTGGGTGACATTAGTTTATATATTCAGAATAATTAACATGGATTGGACTAAAGTTTGTCAAAGGGGAAAAAACAAACTTGCTAAACAATTGAAAAATATGAACAAGATATAGGAGTAAGGTTTTCTTTTTAAGATACTAGAGAAACTAAAGTGTTTTTAAGACTTTACCTTTAAATCACTATATTTATGAGCAAATGAAGAATTCTAGTTACAAATGGGACTTATCTATTCACCAAAGTAAGTACTTCCAACTCTCCATCTGGTAATACTTTTTTACCCTTAAGTTCCTTTTACTGTAGCTTCCTTAAATTAATGCAATAGGTTTTTTTTTCTCATTTTAAAACAACTGCTTCTTTAAAAAATGTATATGATTCAGAATTTTCCCTAATTCTAATTCTACTTTTTACAATTCATCTGAGTTAGTGCTGCTTGACATATCTCTTTGAAATTGGTTTGTAACATTTTGAGAAGAAACTCTACTGAATTTCAAGAACATTTTTTTTTTCAACTGGGTCCTGTGAAAGTCTATTTCATTTTGGAATATATTTTACTATTCATTTTCAGGGTGAGTGCACCTGATGTTCTGGAAGTTTTCAACATTTGAATGATGCAATCTTATAAAACTTTCTATCTTTTTCATCATACTTCACAAAATCATATAATCTAAACTTTGAAGAAAAGACTTCAGAAATAAGACAATAAATCCAATATAATTTCAACCAAGAATCCCCTTTCTGGCAGCATTGATTTAATGGGCCCTCCAGCCTCTGTTTGGTGACCTCCAGTAAAAGGAAATTCCTTCTCCTGAGGCAGCCCATTTCACTTTCAAAGGGTTCAATTTTTTTTTCTTTATTTTTATTTTATTAAAGCTTTTTTTATTTTAAAATCATATGCACCGATAATTTTTCAACCTTGACCCTTGCAAAACCTTGTGTGCCAAATTTTCCCCTCTTCTCCCTCCCCCTCCTCTAGATAGTAAGGAATCCAATATGTGTTAAGCATGTGCAAATCTTCTATACATATTTCTACAATTATTGTGCTGCACAAGAAAAATCAGATCAAAAAGGCAAAAAAATAAGAAAGCAAAATGCAAGCAAATAACAAAGAAGTGAAAATACTATGTTGTGATCCCCACTCAGTTCCCACAATCTTCTCTCTGGGTGTAGAAAGCTCTTTTTATCACAAGATCATTGGAACTGGCCTTGATCATCTCATTGTTGAAAAGAGCCACATCCATCAGAACTGATCTTTGTATAATCTTGTTGTTGCCATGTACAATGATGCACATTTCATTTAGCATCAGTTATGATGCTAAATGCTATAGATTAAAGTATGAAAATTTACAACCAAACTGAAGTCTCTCTAAGTCTCTCTTAAATCCTCTTGCTGATTGTTTCTTATAAATCAATAATATTCCATAGCATTCATATACCATAATTTATTCAGCCATTCTTCAATTGATGAGTATCCACTCAGTTTCCAGTTTCTTGCCATTACAAAAAGGGCTGCTACAAACATTTTTGCGCATGTGGGTCCCTTTCCCTCCTTTACGATCTCTTTCGGTTATAAGCCCAGTAGTAGTACTGCTGGATCAAAGGGTATATAGACAGTTTGATAGCCTTTTGGAAATAGCTACAAATTGCTCTCCAGAATAGTTGGATAAGTTCACAACTCCAGCAATGTATTAGTGTCCCAGTTTTCCCACATCTCCTCCAATATTCATCATTATCTTTTCCTATTGTATTAGCCAATCTGAGAGGTATGTAGTCACCGGTGCTTCAGAGTTGTCTTAATTTGCATTTCTCTGATCAGTAGTGATTTAGAGCATCTTTTTATATGACTAGAAATGATTTCAATTACTTCATCTGAAAATTGTCTGTTAATATTTTTGACCATTTATCAATTGGAGAATGGCTTGAATTCTTATAAATTAGAGTCAAATCTTTATATCTTTTTGAAAATCACTCTTTGTCAGAACAAAGAGTTCAAACTGTTGAACCATCATCTTTACATATTCCTAGAATTGGAATCTTTTCTTCTTCTTCATTACTCTCTATTTTATATCAAGGTGAATTTGTTCTCAGTAAAATGTTATCTCATTGAAAACAAGTGTTGTTTTATTATTCCTCAGTCCCATGCAATTAGCTTAATGCTTTGTGTGTGTGTGTGTGTGTACACACACACACACACACACACACATTTTATATATATATATGGAGTTAATGACAGAAACAAAAGACTACTACTGATCTCCTAACACTTAGCCTTCCATCACAACATAATACTTTTGTGAATTCAAAACACAAATCTTATCTCTGATGGGTCAGCAACAGCAACATCATAAATGAAAAATTGCAAATTTTGTATTTCCATTTTAATGGCATTAATTAGAAAATTCAGTGATACAGAATCCTTAATCTTTTGGAGATAAATACTTCACACTTTATAGAATTATCATTCAGTCCTGTTAGTTCCCCTGAAATTCTTCTTTAGTGAAATAACTATATAGAACTATATTATGACTTTGATCACCTTTAATGAAACTTCAAAGTCATGTTGGAACTAATTAAGCTATTGAATAGGCATCTGAGAAGGAAACATTCATTAGAATTCCAGGTTCTTTTAAAATATGATTGCCTTTGATAATACCTTGTGTTCATATAGATAATTCTGTTTCAGGATTATTAAGTTCTTTATATGTCTCAGCTCAGGAATACCCAGCATTGTTCTATAAAGCAGGGTGTTGGCTGGGTTCTTCCTCTCCCTACCCTTTTCTATGTATGGAGAAGCCCAAGGTTGGATGCTAAGGATGAATGTTATACAAGTTAGCAAAAGAGGCAAAAAGACAATCACAGTTATGCATAAATTACAGATTAGCAGGCTGAACACTGGGAACTTGCTGAATGCCTCCCTGACTCTGTACTTCCACACCAATTTCATTGTTCTTTGCTTCAGAATATTTTACCTTCAGGACTTTTACTTTGCCTTTAATGACAGAGAGGCAGAGTGGACAGAGAAACATGCAGACATCCTGGTTCAAGTTCTGTTTCTTCCATATATTGGTTATGGGGTATTGGGCAAGTCATAGCAACTGCTTGTGTTCTAGGTAAGTCTTTTGTTTTTAAATGGCAGAAAAGATGCCAAACTTCATTGGAAGAAGGGATTTCCTCATTAATGCCCTGACTATAGCAGTGATAAGAGAGATTCAGTTCCTAGTTGTATTACTACCAATATTTATTGACATATTCTTAGTGATTTAAAAATAACATGTTTCCAGCTCACAACCTTGTAAAGCAAGTAATACAAGTATTACTTCCCATTTTTTAAATAGTCTGATGAAAAAGAAGTTAAATGCCTTGATGAAGTGGATAGAGCATAGGACATGGAATTAGAAAGATTTGAATTTCAATCTTGCCTCAGACACAATTTAGATTTGTAACCCTGACAAGTCATTGAAACTTTCTGTCCTCTAATCTCCTTATTTGTAAAACATGGTTAGTAATAACATCTATCTCACAGAATTGTTGTAAGGATCATAGGAATTAATATACAAAAAGTGCTTTGAATACTTTTAACTTTTATATATGTTCAGCAATAAATAATCATAATTATATGTAATAATATATAACACAATTTAATATAACAATTATATAACTAGTTATTACCAGAGGCAGAATTTTAAATAACATTTTCTTATGTTTAAGTCCAGCATCAACTTGAATCTACTTTAACCCATGATAGCAGTCTGATATCTTATTCACAAAGGGATAGTACTTATAAGCTTTCTGAAGCTATATAGAAGTAAGAATTTACCTTTATTTTCATCCATGGAGTTTTCTCATCTTCCCTGTGTCTCAATCTCTATAATTAGAATGAAAATATATAAGATTGCATCTTTCATGGTTTTAAGTAATGCCACAGGAGAAATATTCCTGGGAATTAACAGACATTTACTTAGAGCAACCTTGGGTATTTGCAGAAATTAGAGAGTGAAATTCTCAAAGACTGTTAGTTTTTGGAAACTCTGCCAACTGATCTAATATCATGGGAATTGAAGTCTTGCATTTTGTAGGTTAGTTGATCATGGAGAGTAATACTTAGTGGTAAAAATAATTAGTCTGGGAGTTAGACTATACTAATGTCCTCAGAACAATAAGTAAACTATAAGATTAACAGTTATTCAGAGGAATTTATCAGGAAGAAAACCAAATATCTGTTGTCTGGCCACATAGCCTTAATTAATTTAATAATCGCTAACTTTCTTTCATTTTGGTCTCTGTAAATTTGGTCTAGAATAAGTTCAATATACTCTTTCTAGAACAATGGAATTTTGTTGGTGGAGTTGTGAACTGATAAAATAATTTTAGAGAGCAATTTAGAACTATACCCAAAGATTTTTAAAATTGTGCATCCCTGTGAAGCAGAAATTCCATTATTGCACCTTTATCCCAAAGAGATTAGAAAGATGGGAAAAAAACTTATCTGTGCAATGATATTTATAGCAACTCTTTTTGTAATATCAAAGAATTATACTATGTTATTGTTATGGAATGCTATCATGCTATCATACTATTAAAAATGATGAGCATGATGATTTCAGAGAAAACATGGGGAAAATATATGAATTAATACAAAGTGAAGTGAAAAGAACCAAAATATCTTACACAATAACAACAACATTGTACAAATTTAGGGGGTGTGTTTGCATTTGCAAAATGACTGATATGGAAATACATATTGCCTTATTTCAATACTATATATGTGTATATGTTTATACAATTTTCTTTCTGCCCAAGAAAAATCAGCTCAAAAAAGGAAGAGAATGAGAAAGAAAATAAAATGCAAGTAAACAACAACAAAAGGAGTGAAAATCCTATGCTGTTGATCCACAGTCCCTTCTCTGAGTGGAGAGGGGTCTCTTCATCACAAGATCATTGGAATTGGCCTAAATTAACTCATTGTTGAAAAGAGCCACATCCATCAGAATTGATCATCATATCATCTTGTTGCTGTGTACAATAATCTCCTGGTTCTGCTCATTTCATTTAGCATCAATTCATGTAAGTCTCTCCAGGCCTCTCTGAAATCATTCTGCTAATTGTTTCTTATAGAACAACCCATAACATTCATATAACATAACTTATTTAGTCATTCTCCAATTGATGGGCATCCCTAAGTTTCCAGGTTCTTTTTTTCCTAAAAAAAAAAAAAAAAAAAAAAAAAAGGATTGCCCAAACATTTTTGCATATGTGGATCCCTTTCTCAAAGGAGGGAATTTGTAACATTTTTCAAAATTTTTTTTTTTTTTTTTGCTGAGGCAATTGGGTAAGTGACTTGCCTAAGGTTACACAGCTAAGAAATGTTAAGTGTCTGAGGTAAAATTTGAACTCAGGTCCCCCTGACTTCAGGGCTGGTACTCTATCTACTGTACCACCTAGCTGCCCTTTATTCTAACATTTTAAAATGTAATTGAGAAAAATGAAGATAAAAATAGAATTTTAGAACTGGAAGGCCCTAAATGTCATTTTCAGGCTCATTTATCTTATTGATAAATAAAAAAGAACCAAGATAAGGTAGATGAGTAAACTAAACAAAGCCACCGTATCTAATTACTAAAACAACAAATATTAAAACCTGTGTCTTTTAATCATGAAGATAAAGTTAAAGAAGTGTGGATTTTTGCCTCAAAGGAGAGATAATATCACAGGTATTTGAAGAATTTTCCAGTAAGCAATTAAAAGATGTTTGCCCTTGGGAAAAAAAAGCTATGGCAAATTTGACAGTAAATTAAAAAGCATATACAGCACCTTTCCAACAAAGGCCCACACAGTCAAAGCTGTACTTTTTTTCAGTAGCAATGAAGCATTGTGGGATTTGGACTATAAGAAAAGTTGAGTGCTGAGAATTGATGTTTTCAAAGTGAGGTGCTGAAAAAGATTTTTGAGAGTCCCTTAGAGAGCAAGGAGATCAAACCAGTCAATATTTAAAGAAATTAATTCAGCCTATTATCTGACAAGTCAAATACTGAAAGTGAAGCTTAAATACTTTGGCCACATAATAAGACAGGACTCACTGGAAAAGACCCTCATGTTGGCAAAGATTAAAAGCAAAAGGAAACATGGATGGCAAGAGATAAGATGGATAGATAATGACATTGAAACGATGAATATGAATTTGGCCAGACTTCAAGATATGGCAGGAGATAGAAGGACCTGGTATGCTTTGATCGCTAAGATCACAAAGAGTGACAAAACTGAAAGACTGAACAACAATTACAAAATACCAACAAAAAAGATTTAGACATAGAAAAGATCTTGCAGGTTATCTTTTTGCACTCCTTGGGACTGTGAGAGGTGATATGGAATGGTGGAAAAACACTAGCTCTGGAATTAGAGGTTTTTGTAAGGTGCTTTGTTGAAATTCAGGGTTTTCCCTTCATTTAACATTTTAATAATACTATCAATAGAAGATATACATTGATTCACACATGTCTTTTTATAAATGTTGTCATCTCTTCATAATTCCTGTTTCCTTTTATACTCAAAATATGTTCCTTTTTTAAATATAATCTAGAATTTGCTATGAAGTCATGCTAACTAGTTTAGAGTTTGAAGATTTTTCCTTTGGTCAACTATGGTCAGTGGGATTGGACAAATTTGTTTGAAAGCATCACATCCAAAATAGTTAAGGATTTTAAATACTCCTCATAAAGAAATTGCCAATATGTTGTGTAATGTTCCATGAGAGTTATCAATTGTAAATTTTCTGAAGCTTTTCATTTGTCACTGTAGCTATTGAGTTAGGAAGCAACAACATGTGTTTTTATTTTATTTTGTATCTTCTGATGTTAATGTTATCTCCTACATAAAAATCACACTAAATAGGAATTTTTTAAAAATAAAAAAATAAGTGATTGAGAGTAGAAATGTAATCTATTATTCTTACATATTTATTGGTATTAAAGTGGCAGGATAGCACATTTAAAGTCAAGTAGTCCAATGTTCCAGTCTCTGTCTAACACATTTGCTATATGAGCATGGAGAAATCACTTGTATTCTCTGAATTTCATTTTTCTCTATAAAATGAGGATTAGCTTACTATTAGTGATTACTTCAGGTTATTTTGAAGGGAAAAATAAGATAATATGTAAGCATTTTGAAAACTTTCAAGCTTTACATAAATGGATAGTTATTAATATTGTAACCTGTGCTCACTCATTTCTATTTTTTCTATCTGATATATTTCTGATCCCTGGATAATGAGCATGTTGATGGTTCATAGGGATAGAGAATTCCAAAAAGTTTGTGATATTTGCCTTGTTCTTTTCTGTACCCAAACCTTGTGAGTCCCATCCCTTTGCTAGGATGTTTAAAGATGCTAAAGATTAGAAAATATTTATTCTCTATATTCAGATATTATGGACTAGGATAGGAATTTTTAACTTGTAGGCCATGGACACAGGTTTCAGTGGATCTGTGAGCTCTGATGAAAAGAAAAACAACTTCAATTTTTTATTTCAATAACATTGATTTATTTTTAAATTCCATATCTTTTATTTTTATTGGAGAAGGAAGTAGAAAACCATTTCCGTATCTTTGCCAAGAAAACTCCAAACGGGGTTCACAAAAAATTGGACACAATTGAAAAACAACTGAACAATTTCATTTTATATTTGAAAATACGATTCCAAGAAGTCAATTGACATTACAAATAGTTTCTAAGGGGTTCATTACATACCCACACCCACACACACACACACACACACACACACACACATACTCATTAAGGACCCTTGAGAAAGGGAGTATATATTACCTTTGTTTTCTTGTCCTTGAGACTAGCACTGTCTGTTTTACCATGTGATAAAGGGAAAGGACTGTCACAGCAATTAGACTGAGCCCTTGAGACAGAGGCTACTTTTGTTTCTTTTGATCACTGCAATGAGGGAAATCTAATGAGATTGGATTGACAATTCCTGCTTATCATGACAGCTAGCAACAGAAACCTTTGAACTGGTTATGACTGGGTGAAGAGAAAGGAGAACTCAAAGAATTGTTACTGTAAAGATCTATAATCCAGAACTTAGAGCACAGGCACCAGAGCATAAAGAAAAGAAGTTTTTTTTTAATGCCTGAGATCTTTAGAGACCATGAATCCTGGTGAATTTACAAGTCAGAGATAGGGCTCTTTCTCTCCCCTGTACTATTTTGTCTATACTCTGGCCAAGAGCCAGAATCCTGAACACACATGCCTTGCCTTTATACATGATATATGGATGTGTTCAGTTCATTAATTCTTTGGCTACAACTGAAGAAATTGGGGGAGAAATGAGGAACTGAGTTATATGACTAAAGATGGAGAGCTTCTTGTGGGCATTTTTTCCTGTCATTTTTTCTATGCTTGATAAATTATATAATCTCAATATTTTGAGTGTGTCTTTTTCATGTGAATGCTTGTGGAGATCGTTGTTGTTGTTCGATCTTGAACAAGCCCAAGGGAATAACAAGAGAGATATCTTGACTTTAGAATGGACTGGATGTAAGTGAGGTACAGGTGGCAAAACCATGAGCCCCACTCTCTCCTCCAGAGGCACTGAAGTTCAATAGCAAGACAAAAGTCAAGACAATTGATCATGGCTCAGGATACTATGGATCACTTTGGCCTTTCTAATTTAAGTTCTTTCTCAGGTCTCAGTTTGTCTGAGACTATGCCCTTTCAATGATTAACAGCTATATAAATGGAGATAAAAGTTAGCCAGAGTTACCATCATAAAAATATCAATTTGGGAGGGGAAGATCCTCAAAGATTCTGGCCAGAACAGATAAAAAATATTTGTATACTCATTCTAAGATAATGAATTAAATAAGAAGAAATTCCACTGTGAAATGAGAAGTCCAGAATCACAAATTTCCTATTTTCAATATTTTTGAACACTACCTCATATCAACTCTTTTATCTGGTCAACATGGGTTTAATATACTTCATACCACCTGCATGGTGGGGAGCAGCATAGACATTTGGTTGCTGGTTACCTTCTGTAAACTCTATGCTTATAATGTAGCCTTTTGTCTGGCTAGGCAACATTTGCAATAGACAAACACTGCCTTTCTTATGTCTTTCTGTCTCTCCCTCTTTTCCTTCAATCTCTCTCCTTTATTCGATTTCTTTCTTTCTGGCTCTAAATCTCAAGCTCTGTCTTTATGTTTCTTTTGCTCAATCTCAGTCTCTCTCTGCCCTTCCTGTTGTTTACAATTTGAAAGAAATTTTTGCAGTTATCTCCAGATACTATATCAGTGCATATAGGTAAAACAGGGGATATGTGACCTACATTGGGAATGATTTGCATAAGTTGACAAGAGAAATTCCTTAGACATACTTGTATATTTCCACTGAAAATCCATTTAAAAGATTCTCTAGTAATTTACTTCCTTTTTGTCAGTCCTTCGCTCTAGAAGCTATGCTTTTTAATAGTTTTGAATGGAACTGCAGGCATATAAACATTTCTGATATGAGCCAATCTCTAAGCAAAGGCTAAATAAAACATGCAGGAACCAGTGAGTCATTTTCTATTTGCATTTTAGGAGCCACTCTTGCCTTGTGGAAGGCAATGAAAGCAGCATTCTAATAGGCTGCCTGGATTGAGCAGCCTGGAAGTCTTCAGTGGAAATAGTCATCTTGTTAAATCATATATGATCCATCAAAACTATAAAATACACCAGAGGAAAAACTAAATAAGGTTCAGATCACAAACAATTCCAGCTTTACTATGATACCCTGAATGTGATCAGAGAGCTCCTTAGTGCTCCGGATGTTTATAATCTAGTTCATAGTCCTTGCTCACTCTACATAACCTTTTTCTTTTTTTCTCTCCATACATATTATAAAATTAAGCATGTGGCATCTGCTAAATGGTGTGTGCCTTATGTAGCAGCTGCCTTGGAGAAGGAACAGAGGATCACATCCATTAGTTACTATTTATGATTTAGAAATCCTGATTCTTCTCATGGTAACAATGATTCAAGACAAGCTCATACATTTACTGGGCACATAGCCTCTGAATCACTGGAGACTTACAGCTATGAGGGAAGTGCCCACGTGGGTTACTAAATGATGATTCATTCTCTGAAGTACAGAGAAAACTGACTTTATAGAAGCATGATGTCTTTCACATTTTGGTAGATGAACTCAGGTCAGCCAAACAGGAATTTTTTCCTACTTATCTGTTCAGCTTAAAAAGAATTACATGGAAAAATGATAGAGGAAAGGAAAAAAAAAATCTTAAAAACTAAACTACTGACATCTAGGATAAGAGATTCTGGCTTGACTTGCTTTCATTCTGGAATCGAGTCAGAGGTTTTATTCCAACAGTCTGAATAGTTTAGAGAATTGGCAAATAAAACGTGGGAGTTTTCATTAAGAGGGTGCCAAATCAAACCAGGCTCTGATTTGCAGAGATTAAAGGTTATTATCATTTGATATTCAATAATCAGTGTGAAATAAAAGGATGGTATTTGCCAATTTTCAATCATATCACTTCTACACAGGGTCAGGGCATTTTGTGGGCAACTGGTTATTTCTTACTTGTTTCCTGAGATAGAGAACTAGGAATAATCTTTGATATAAACTAAATCTAATCCCTTCATTTTATAATGGAAGAAATAGCCACAGAGTGTTCAAGTGACTTGTCAAGATCTGACAGCTAATAAGTAATTTAGATTTTGAAATAGGTGTCCTATTAGTAGTATTGAGAATCTATTAAATATGTTAATATAATTCACAGAAAGAATTGAAGGTATCAAATGACCTTTATGGAAAAAAAAAAAAAAAAAGAATGGCTCTAGGATTTGAAAAAAAACCAAAAACCTACAAACCTAAATATCTTGAGATGGAAAGGAACACTAAGTTGAAATGGAGTTGTACCTAAGGTGAGGAAATAGTAACTTTGCCCCAGGGTACAAAATTTATAAGGTGTTGACAATATCTGAAATTCTTTAGTTGGGTAGAAACAATAGAATTTAGTACTACATAGCTAATGAGTTTTCTGCTGCTTCTTCTCCATATTCTACTAGAAGTGTTTTTATTTGTTTTTTTTTTTTTTTCCCAGCAATGATAATTCAGCTCTTAGGCTAGTTGCCACTTAAATAAATGTGAATTTTATGCTGCTTTCTCAAGGCACCAGTTGTACTTGCTCTAGATGCAAAAATTATGACACTGGTTGAAAATTTGAAAACATGAAATCTTAGCTCTAGGCAAGGCATTGATGCATTATTTTCTCACCTTTAGGCAAAAGAAGAACCATATGTATTAGAATTATATCCTGCTATTAATATGTTTTTGGAGATAGAACGTGCTCTAAAATGCCAACTTTTATTATAAAGATCATTTGCATTATCATCATTTAACCTCTTTAACCCTCGGTTTCTTTAACAGGGAAATGAGGGAGTTCAACCAGACAATCACTTAATTTCTTCCAGCTTTGACATTATATGAATTCTGAATAGGGATATACAGAACTAAGGAAAACCTTGGATCTTAGATTAACCTCTTCCTATTTCAATGCAAATACATAGATATTGTGAATGAAACAACATATTGCATTTCTGATTATTGGTATGCATCATTTTCAAGCCTGAATACTAATGTTCTGAATTGGCTTTACTTTTGAATTCAACTTAATTATAAAATAGGATAACTGAGCTTTTAAAAATCTTCGCACAGAATGATAATCCAATTGTCTAGATATGAAATGAAGAGAATGTTTGGCACTAGAATTTGCGCAATTCCATACAACACAGAGATACATGCAAATTCCAGAAGCAAAAAATATAATTTTTTAAAAAGTGAGTACTTTTCAAGCTAAGGAAGTGTTTTTAAAACTTTTATAGTAAAAAATATTGCATAGCAAAAAGAAAGTAAAAAAATCATCCTTAGAAGTGCCCACTGTAGAATAGTTACTGGGGTTAAAGAGAAAAATTATTCATATGCAGATTTGTGAAATCTTTAACAGTTACATCTTTAGAGAAAATGTATATATGGCACACTTTTAAATTTAATCTGCATTATTAACATTTTCTCCATCATTTTCTTAAGTTTAAATAATGAAAACAATAAGTCAGGCTTTAATTTGAAGCATTTGCTGATTTTTGAGGTGTAAATGCTCACACTCAAAATTTAGCAATTGATTTTCTCATTTAATGGCTATAACCCATTTCTATAAGTCATATCATAGGAAGGAAAAACAAAACAAAATAATAATCCTCAGAAAGGATTCCATTTTAACTTTTGTGTTAAAGTATTCTAAGGCAAGTTTAAAACCTTCAATTAATAAATTAATAAAAAAAAATAAGTTGATTCAAGAACCATACTTTATCACCATCCAGATGTTCTAATCTCTTCACATCTCATTTCCATATGAGTAAGCTTTATTTCATTTTTTTAGGCAATTGGGATTAGATGACTTGACCATGGTCATACAGTAAATGTTAAGTATCTGAGGCTGAATTTAGACTCAGACCCTATTGACTTCAGGGCTAGTGTTCTATCCTCTGTGTGGAAAGGAAGAACTTACAGATTAAGCACATATTGATCAGAGAGTGTTAGCTAAAGTAGATCAGGCCTCTAGGCCCCAGTCACGTGATTTTAGATGTGACCTGGACTACATTTCATTGTCCAAAGAAGGAATTAAGTGGCCGAAGCTGTATATCACCTTTTTCACTGCATTCCACTGACCAAATAGGGAGATAAAGGTTTATGTAACCAATCACAGCCTGTAAAGGGTGGGATTTGGGGGATTCTTTGTCTGAAATGTATAAAAGTTGTAAGCATCTTCAAGTGAATGACTCTCCTCCTGTGGGTATCTTTGCTGTCCTTTCGGGCCCACAGGCCAGGATGGTCCACTTCTCGAGATTCTAATAAATTCTTTCTGTACATCATTTGGAGTGATTCCTGAGTAGTCAGTTTGGGTAGGTGCAATTGCCCCAAACACCTCTGACCCATGTAAATGCCCCTTTTATTTGATTGTAAACTCATTCTTCATTCTTGTATCTCCAATATTTATCAGTATCTAGGACCTGATATTTAATAGATAGTTGTCATAAACAGTCAAATAAGTAATCAAATATATGAATAAATGCTTAATAAATACTTGTCAGTTGATGGTTTATCGAATTGGTTTTAAATATTGTTCTGCTGCATTTATATTCAATTATATATAGAATGAACATAACATAAAATAATCTACAATCTATGCCAATTAGTAAGCTCTATTTGAATGAAATCAAATCAATTTAACAAGCAGTTATTAAGCACCTGTTATATATATAGCATAAGCATAAATATTAAAAGGATGTATAGATCATAATTTATGAATAACAAAATACATAATACTTTATTGTAAACTTTTGTAGCCAATTGATTTTCCCAAAATGCTTTCATAAACTTGCCATATTCTTGGATCAGTAGCCAACCTCTTTGGCTGCAATTCAATAATGATTTAACAAATGTAGTTTCATCTTCTCTGCTAACATTTTGCTCAGTACATTTATTGTTGTTACATCTACTATGTAGTCTTATGTTAAACTTTTTCTCATTTTCATATAGATTATATTAATAAACTGATTAAATTGATCTTTTTAAAGTTATAGCTATACTGATTTCAATATTTTGATACTAATTAAGTATGAAATCATGAAAATCAATTTTACGTTTTAAAATTTCATTGAAAGGGACAGCTAGATGGTGCACTGGAGGTAGCACCAGTCCTGAAGTCAGGAGCATACATGAGTTCAAATCTGGACTCAGCCACTTAACATTAATTAGATGTGACCCTGGGCAAGTACCTTAACCCCAGTTGCCTCAGCAAAAAAAAAAAAAAAAAAAAAAAAAAATCATTGAAATGATAATTTTACAAGATATGCATAGCCATATTTATAGACACTAGAATATCTATATAAGGCCAAGTAGATAGTTTGAATAAATTAAAATAATTAAAAATGCTTTCATTATTTCCGTCCAATAAAAGAACCAATTTCATGTGCTAAACTACATTTTCTAACAACATATTCCTAGGAAGAGCATTAATTCTTTTATTAAATGTAATATCTTTAAACTTATCTGACTTAATAAATCTTCAGTTCTATTCATATTTCTCCAGTACTTATCTTTACATTTTCCAAAGCTTTTATAGTACATTTGATTAATTTTTGTTCTTTCTGAATTATAGTTGATCTTGACTGCAATGTAGTTGAAAGTAATGAAAACTTTTTCAAGAATGTCAATCATTAAAGCAAGTTCTTGCAAAAATTAATGTTAGCCAATCTCTTTGCTAAACCAGAATAAGACAAATGAGAAAAAGGATATATTACTTATACAACATATAGCAGTAGCAGTTCAACAGTGTAGTCAACAAAGAAAGTAAAAAGAAAAAGGAAGGGTTTGGAGGGAATGATAATGAGTTCAGTTTTAGATGTGTTACATTTCTGTTTTCTTCAATTTGACATTCCTCAAATGGATTTAGAGATATGAAACTAGTCAGTGGCTAGATCTGCAAATTGTTAAAAACTACACATATTTTGGCAACAGTAGTAGAGTACCTCAGATCATATCATGAATCATACATTGATTTTGTCATTCTCAAAGATGAGAGTATATTACTAGTATTACTAAGTATTGATACTTCATTTTCCCTCTCCTCTAATCGTCTCTGACTTCTTTCTGAATATTTATTATAGAATTAGAAGATTCAGAGCTTGGAAGACCTTAGAAATAATCTTGTCCAGACTCTTCCTGGTAAGAAAAATGTGAACCAAATATTCAAGAGAACTTTCTGGATTCATATCGTAGATAACAGAATAAGAGTTTACGTCAAGTTCTTTGATCCCAAATCCAGTATTCTTTTCTATTATTTAATTTAAACACACACATATATATATAATATTCTATTATTTTCTTTCTATTTTATCATACTGTTTTATACACATCTTTCTTATATGATTCTTTGTAGCATCCCTTAAGACTACTGTATCTGCCCACCCATCAGTGGCCATGACTGAGCCAGCTCACCTGCCTTCGGGCTCCAACCCAACAGACAGACCCACCAGGAGGTAGAGATGAAGTAAGAGAGTTTATTTTTAACACAGTCTCGCTTATATCCTCTGTTCATAGGGATTTCCTGTAGGAGCTCAGAGGGAATCATCTGAGGATTGGTCCATGGAGAAGGAGGGAGGTGTGCAAGGCTTCCTGATAACTAAGGAGGGAAGCATGGCACTTCCAGTGGCGAGTGACTCCTTTTAAGGCTAGCCCTACCTCCACGTAGCACTCACCTAGGCCTCTACCTCTCAGCTCTCACATACCATCCCTGTGCCCCGTTCCACATTCTGCTCCTCTTACATCTCCCCCTTTTTTATTAATAAGACCTAGTGTTCTCATATTGATGAATGAGAAGCTCTTTATTAAGCACCTCTATAGAATTTTTAAGAATACATATAAAGCATCATAGCAAAGTAGGCAAAAACAAAAGAAGCAACAATACAAAAATGGCTACATAGAGCTCATGGGATACAATAGAAGAGGATGGGAAAGGAAGTATGTTTGATCCAATCACTAAGCCAGTCCAGTAAGGATAGTCATCTCCCCACTATGGCGTTGTTTTGGGCATTTCCTGGGTCATCTCCTTTTCTTCTTCTTTGGCCCCTGTTTTAATAGGGGAAACTTTCCTTGTTCTTCTTTCTGGAATCTAGCAGCTTTCCCCATCAGGACCTAAAAGACATAAATATCCCGGCTCTCTCCAAAGTACTAAGGATGGACCTTACCAATGTCCTTCCACGTCTTTCCAAGGATCTTTTGATTGTTCTCTGGTGCTTGAAGTGCTGTTTTCATGGAGCCTAGTTTTCTGCCTGTTTCTAACATTGTGCTAATTGTATCATTCCTGGAAAGAGGCTGGTATCCCTGTCTAGGCACAAAATATTGTAAGTATATAAGGTCTTATCCATGTCTTCCTGTGTAGGTCATTGAGAATTCTGTCTACTTCCTCCCCCTTTCTGTTTAATAAAGTTGGTCATCAGAATACAATGGGCTCATTCTACTAGAACCTGATCCTGTGGATTATAGGGAATCCCTGTAACATGTTTAATGGTGAATGTGGCAAGGAAGATGGCCATCTGCTTAGAGGTATTAGGAACTCTATGAGAGGAGAAGTAACTATACAAATGTTTAATGACCGAAGGAGTGTTCTCATGGGAGACCATTGTGACCCAAAGGAATTGAGAAAAGGTGTCAATACAGATGTGGATGGCCACACAGCCCACAGGGGTCACATCCATTTGCCACAAATCAATGAGTGATAAACGCCGGGGATTAACTCCTTTACTAGGTGGAGGAGGGAAAAACGGAACACACTGAATAGCAGTTAAAGAATTCTGAGGTTGTAGGACAGCATCCTCAACCCCTCTCAGCATTTGGATAGCATATAAGCTATCTGATATGATGTTAATGGGCTCAGGGTATCTTTTACAGGTCTGAAGAATAGCAAAAAGCTAATTTTTCTGGGTGGATTCATAAGGAGTTTCTATCACCAGAATCTCTTTTGAGCGCTCATGATAGATTGAGGCCTTGTGGTTCTTAGTAGCAACAGTAAAGACATTTGTACTTTGCACAGACTCAACAACAATTGTCTTATGAGTGGGCTATACCATGATGTGGGACAGCAAGGGAAGGATTAAGCATGTAGAATGGGGGCTTAGTGTAGCCTATTGAGCACAATACGCCCATAGCCAATAAGTTTGAATCATGACTTCTCTAGTTCCTGGTTCAAAGGGTAAATACAGTAAGGGTCTTTTCCCTGTTAGATGAGAAGCTCTTTTTACTGCCTTATGAGTAAATTCTTCCAGCATTTCAATATGGTTTGTTAACAATTTCTGTGGTCTTTTCATGTATACATATTCTAAAATTTTACTACCTTGATGTAATACTGTGAAAGGACTTTTTTGGTTTACTAAAGAGACCTCTATGAGAAAAGTGGGGTCCCATCTTGCTGTTTCAGATTTAGAAGCAAGAACAATGATCTTATAAATTGTGTCCTTCACTGAGGAGGTCCATTTATGAGGGGAGTTTAGATCAGACTCTCCTTTCAAGATGTCATATAAAGGCTGCATCAAAGAAATTGGAATAGGGGCATGAGCCCTTTAACAATTGAATTTGTCCAACTAGTTTCTGAAATAGGTTCAGAGTATTCACCTTGTCTAATTTTAAGTTAGGTATCTGGTTAGTAACTGCAGAAGTCCCCATGCAGAGCCCCAGGTAAATGATGGGACAGTTATTTCTGGATCTTTTCTGGGGCTACCAAGTTGAGCAAAAACACTTATAGTCTTTTTAAGTAGGGCAGAGAGTGAGTGAGTGCCAGTTTACAATCCTCATTTGTTTTATGATTTTCTGTTTGCACTTCATTATCTATTTTTAATGGATTGTGGCTTGCACTTCTTAAGTGCTTCTAATCTCTTGATAAATGAGGTGATGCTGTTCTGGGATGGCTCCCAGTGTTTCCTTATCATAGGAAGCCATCTGATTACCTACTAACTCCCACTTTTAAAAATCAATTTCCAATTCTGCTTGCTTTACTTTTACTATAAACTTATAACTATAAACTATAAACTTCTTTCCCTAACACCTCTTAGTCTGAGACCATCATTATAGTTTGTCCCACACCATACGTTCCACTCAATAGAGCAGAGTTCTGTCTCCATTCTGCTCTGTAGACCTGCTACATGGTGAAATCCTAGTTGCATGGTCCCTGTTCAGTCACTGCTTATAGAGTCTCTTTTGGGCTACTCTATTTGCCCATCCTGAGTGGCACAGCTGGGCCAACTTACCAATCCTCCGGCACCAACCCGGATCCCATAGAGACAGACCGACCAGGAGATAGAACTGAAGTGAAAGAGTTTGGTCCATGGAGAAGGAGGGAAATGTGCAAGGCTTCCTGAACACTAAAGAGGGAGTGTGGCACTTGCAGTAGCTAGTGCCGCCTTTTAGGTCTAGTCCTACCTTCACATAGCACTTACCTGCGCCTCTACCTCAAAGCTCTCACATATCATCCCTGTGTCCTGTTTTGCATTCTGCTCCTGTTACAATCCTTGACCTAAAGAATGAATAATCAGTTTCTGTATTATACACGATATACTTTTAGATGATGAAATAGGTATCATAGAATTCCTCTTTATACTCCATTTGTTTTGTTTTCAAATCTTTGGAATTACAACAATGATTTGGATGAATCCAGTATTTGACAGGAAGAGGGGAGACTTTGCTTATAACTTACCTAAGGATCTCAATTAATTATTAGCACTTAATTGTATCTGTGACTAAGTACTATGCCTCATATACATCAAACATTTAGAATTGTGAAGGTTTTCAAGAAATTACATGGTCCCTACCAACTCACTCATTTAAAAATGAGGAATCTGAGGTATTAGAAAGGTTAGGTTAATTTGATTACAATTTCCCAGGGAATGGTATTGTAAAAACAGTTGCCTGGATCATGTAGGATTAATCCCTTCTATGTGACACCTATACTCAAAATTTGTATTCCCCTATAATATGAAATTTTCAAATGTGAAAATTCATTAGCTAAATATACTTTAAAAAGGAGAGGGCTCTCAAGTAAGAAGCAAAAAAGAAATTACCAAACAAAACACTGGGGTTTTCTTTATTGAGTGACTCTCCTGTGTAATACACTATTAAGTGTTGGGAAAAATATAGAGATAAAGAAGATATAGTCCTTGCCAACAAGACAGTGTTAGTAGCTAATGTTTGATAATAAATGATCATTCCAACAAAATATTTTGATGATGAACACTTTCTTTTTTTAAAAAGTTCATTATTATTGCTAATCTTAAAAACAGATTTAGAATGGACCTAAGAGACCATTAATCTAATCCCTTCATTTTTTAGATGAGGAAATAGAGGCTGAGAGGGGTTTAGTATTTTTCAAGGGTTACATAGTTAATAATGGGCTGAGTCAGGTTTTGAGTAATACTGAAAATTTCTATGAGATAACTCTTTGTTGTTATTTTTGTTCTAGTTCTAAAGCAGGTGCATACTTATACCAGAATATTCTGGAATCATTGAATCTTTGACTACCAAGAACCATAGAGAATATTTACTTCATATTGTAGTGAAAAAAGGTGCTGTACTGGGAATCAGAGGAATCGGCTTTGAATCCTACTTCCAACCAATTGTGTCATCATGGGCCTAATTTTTTTTAATTTTGGGATTTGATAATTTTCCCCAGTTATATGTGAAACATTTTTTTTTACATTTGTTTTTTTAAAACTTTGAGGTCTAGATTTTCTCCTTTCCTCCCTCCCTCACCCATATTGAGAAGGCACACTTAAGTTATGTAAAACATTTCCAAAAAATCATGTTGCAAAAACAAACAAAACACAGATTCTCCCCTCCAAAAAAAAGCCTTCAAAAAAATAAAGGGAAAAAAGTATACTACAATCTGTATTCACATACAATCAATTCTTTCTCTAGATATGGATAGTGGTTTTCATCATAAATTCTTTAGAATAGCTTCAGGGATTATAGAAGTAGGCTCCATCTTTCCCTTTCCCTGTGCGGATTTCACAAGGAATGCTCACAGGCTCCATGAAGCTCTCCCTTAACCCCAGAGGTCACTGATGTTTTCTTAGATAATTTAACCCTCTCCAGGAGATGCATTACTGAGGATCTCCTTGCTCCCGTGTCTGTTAAAAATCTCGTACTTAGGACAGCTAGGGGGCGCAGTGGAGAGAGCACCAGCCCTGATGTCAGGAAGATGAGTTCAAATATGGCCTCAGACACTTAACACTTCCCAGTTGTGTGACCTGGGGAAGTCACTTAACCCCAGTTGCCTCACCAAAATAAATACTTTAAAAAAAAAAAATTATTATAGCTTTTTATTTACAAGATCTCAGCATGGGTAATTTTTCAGCATTGACAATCGCAAAACCTTTTGTTCCAACTTTTCCCCTCCTTTCTCCATCCCTTCCTGCAAATAGCAGGTTGACCATACATGTTAAATACATAAGTTAAAAACAATATATGTATATATGTCCAAACAGTTATTTTGCTGCCTTGTATGTATTTGTGAAGAATAAAGGGAGAGAGAATCTCCTAAATCTCCTTGGATCCCATCCCCTAATAGTGTTCTTAGAATGTCAGCATTAAAAAGGACCCCATAATCAGTCCATCTTGTTCTTGCAGAAGAACACCCAATAGTCCCAGGCTCCTAATATCTTCTTCCAGACTATACAATTTGGGAGAATCTTCTTTCAACTCATATATATTATTGTCCAAGAAAAGAAGCCATGGGATCATCCGGCCTCTGACATTTCATTCTATAGACCTCTATTTCCTCTTTGGTAGGATCTGCAGTCTCATGCATGCTATTGTAGGGCCTTTTCCTCTCATTTACCTGCATGATCTCCTTGACATGGAGAAGTTGGACCTCCTCAGCATTTAATGCCTTTTTCAGTTTTTTGTGTTTCTTCTTTTCTTCACCCTCACTGTCAGAATTACTCTTCCTATGCTTCTTCTTTTTCTTGTTCTCCTTTTTCTGCTTCTCTTGGTAAAGCTCCATTAAAGTTTTTGGTCTGCTTGTTTTCTCTTCTCTTATAGTATTATCAGGAATATATTCATCTGCACTAGCGATTTCCTTCCCAGCTTCTCCAGTACAGTAGGAAAACTTAACAAAGGAATGACAGATATCCCCATCTACCTTCTTTCCAATAGGAACCCCAAATATGTGCATGATTGTTGATCCTGACATCTTCCTCATATTTAGAGCAGGCAATAGCTCTCTCTTGTCCTTTGATGATTGTTCCGTGTCTTGAATATTCCACATAGTCTTCTGTTTGAGCTAAGAGTAAGTCAGAGGGGGGAGCATCCAGGTGTTCTTGATCTCCATACTTCTCTAGGATGCTTTCTTTCTGTTGTTCTTTGAAATCTTCTTTCTTGACTTTAAATCATTTAAATAGTAACTCCAGTTTTGTTGGATCTGCTTGGAGATGCACTTCAGACCTTTTGTCATAAGCTTTCCAGGCAAACAACTGTGTTTGTGCCATTGAAATGATATCTCCAGTGTATTGCTCAAAATTGTCTCCTGCATAACTAACTTCATCAGGATTCTTTCGTGAATTGGGATAGGGATTCTCTCGCATTGCTCTTTTTTTGGATCATAGTAGGCAGAATTGGGATCTAAGTTTCTCAAGTATTTAGCAATGTCCTCTCTAATTCTAAGATTCTGGACCGTAATTCATCTTTTAGAGTCAAAATTTTGTTCAGGCATAGCAATGTCATCTGCATATTTATCTTCATCTTCACTGTTATGGTCTCTTTCTGTTTGAGAATTTGGTGCTTTTTCCCCCCACTGATGTTTTGGGGAATTCACTTGTTCCATTAACTTTCCTGAGACTAATTCCTCTTGTAGCTTCTGAGCTTTCAATGTACATTTAGCAAGGTCACCTTTGGCATATTCTTCCACAATCTTCATATGTTCCTCCTCTGAGTTGTAACTATTCCAGCGATCCCTTTTACCATCATAATCAAACATAAGTTGAGGTTGTATATGTTCATCTGGTGCTATGTTAGTTCCTGTGAATTTGGCACCAACATGCCTAGGTCTCTCAAAGCAATCTTTTTTTTTTTTTTGGTGGGTCATAGCTTCACAATTTTCACATGCTCCTTTGCGATATTTTGTAGTCACAACATTCTTCTTTACACCTCTCTTATACCATTCTCCAGATGAACTGTACTCTTTTTGTTTCTCAGGTTGGGGCCTAATGCTTTAGAGTGGGTCTTTTTGATGGATCTATATACCATGGCACAGAGGAGATGTACTCAGGAATATGAGGATTGATATATTTTCCTTTCTCATCCACTTCAGCTGGGGCATTACCCAGCTTTCTCTCTTCTTCTAGCTCCTTCTTCTTTCTCCAGGGAAGACTGGCTCTTTCAAACCCATGTCACTTGATCCCCCTGGGGGAGGGGGACAGAATTTATTGCTTCTGAAACAGCAGCTGATGTGGTCCTGGTTATCTGGTTGATGTATCAAGTTTCCTTTCAATTCTGAGTAATAATCACCTCAACTGCAGCCAGGAGTTAAGGTCCAAATCCTGTATTTTCTCCTTCAAAGTCTTGAATCTTTACCTGGGGCCCAGTTAGCTTTCGTAGTGGCCTATCTTTCTCCTTGGTTCTGAGAGCTCTTGCTGCTAGTCCTTTCTCTCTTCCAGTTTTTGCCTCTAGCTCCCTCTGAATCCAAAGCCTCCAGCCAGCACAAAGGTGAAAGTTGAAATGAATCTGACTCTGCTTGCGAGAGTGAGCTTGTGGACTTCTGACTTGTGAATCTCCCAAAGTCAATCCTAGTTGAGGCTCCTAGCTTATATATGCTCTCTAAAGGTGTGAACTCTATTTTTTTTTTTTAAGCTTTACTCTTTTTTTTTTTTAAATTATAATAACTTTTTATTGACAGAACCCATACCCGGGTAATTTTTTTACAACATTATCCCTTGCACTCACTTCTGTTCCGATTTTTCCCCTCTTTCCCTCCACCTTCTCCCCTAGATGGCAATCAGTCCTTTACATGTTAAATAGATTACAGTATATCCTAGATAAAATATATGTGTGCAGAACCAAATAGTTGCACAGGGAGAATTGGATTCAGAAGGTATAAATAACCCGGAAAGAAAAACAAAAATGCAAGCAGTTTATATTCATTTCCCAGTGTTCTTTCTTTGGGTGTAGCTGCTTCTGTCCATCATTGATCATTTGAAACTGAGTCTCTTTGTCAAAGAAATCCACTTCCATCAGAATACATCCTCATACAGTATCTTTGTTGAAGTATATAATGCTCTTCTAGTCCTGCTCATTTCACTCAGCATCACTTCATATAAGTCTCTCCAAGCCTCTCTGTATTCATCCTGCTGGTCATTTCTTACAGAACAATAATATTCCATAACATTCATATACCACAATTTAAGGTGTGAACTCTAATGTGTAAACTAATGTGTAAACTCTCTTAAAGATGTAAACTCTAAAGGCATGAACTAAATACATAAACATTGTCCTATCAATTCCAGTGACTTAGCAGCTTGTTTCAAGTTCTGGCCCATAACACCAGACTCCGTTTCTAATCGTCCATTTTTGGAGAACCGTTTCCCTCCTTCCTTCCCTATCATTGTTGGTCACCTTTCACTGGCAGGAAGTTGTTCCTGATCACAGAACTTATTAGGGCTCTTTGCAGCAGCACTTGTGGCTCCCATTCATGCCTTCTGAGACCACACAGGAGTCAGATTCTTTTTCCAGGTCACAACTTTGTGAGCATTTGAGGAGATCCATGAGCTCCCAGGTCTTCTTCCTTTCTCTAGAACCCAAGTATCCTGCCTGTCCAGCTCCCATGATGAGCCTGAGGGACTTTCCCCTGCTGGTTACCTTCCTTTGGAGCTTCTACATTGCCAATGACCTAGATAAATATGGTGCTCCCCCTGAACATGGAACTTCATGTGGGCTCTCACCCAGCATGGCTCCCTCTGCCCTGGGCCCTTGGCCATGAGCTCTTATTCTAAGGCCAATGCACAAATAAATAAAAAATTCTCCTTTTTAGAGCAAATCAAAACCAAAAGGACTATACTGAATTATCATAAATTGGTTAAGTAACTTTCTTTTTTTTTTTTTTACTATTAATATATTCTTATTTATTTGTGTATATAACTAGATGCACACATAAAAATCTTATTGCAACAGTAGGAAAGAATTTAATAACTTTACAAGTCATTCTACTGGGGTTTAAGGGGGATTTCCAAAATGTTGGGATTTCAGACCAGCATCTTGTGTCTCAAAAGAATTTGCAAGCTCAGACCATCTCCAATTCAAGGTGCAAAGTTTATCATAATTGTAATGCCAACTAAAGCAGGCTAAATTTCAAAAGAAGTTAGCAAAGAACCAGGAGCAAAAAAATAAATTTACAGAGATGTCAAAGATAAGGTAATTTTATGGATTAGAGATGGAGTTGAAGAGTGGTCTGGTTCTGACTTTCTATGTAGATGAATACTCATAGTTCTCTGGGCAAAGCTGGGGGAGGGGAACCTTCTAGAGATGTGTTTTTAGGCTGAAATGTCACTAGGTCAACTGGCAGACACCTAATTTTGTTCTGCACCTGTGTCAACTTTAAGCACCTCATTACTGTTGCTCATTAGTTTCAGAAACTCTGTTATCATTAATCAATGGGCTGTTCTCTGACAGCCAGTAATATTTGTGGGCTTAGCATTCTGATCAATAAGATTACTACATCATAAGGGCTGTACCACAAAAATACTGTGTTCCAGAAATTCTGAATTTCAACATTGCTTGGTGGATGTAGAAGCTAGCAACATTTTTAAATCTCACTGACAATTCACATGTGGCTTTGATCCCATTTCCTGGGACATATATAACTGTGAACATTTCTTCTGTTACAAGAACCCTATCAGTGTTCTTAGATTCTAAATGGTCTAAATGAATGAGGTAGTGACTCGGATTGTGGTCCCTTTAAGAAAGTAGATTGATTTATTCCTTTTTGATTCCCAATCCCTCCTAGTTGATGCATTATCAATCCAGGAAGCTAAAACCTTTTGATTCACAAATCCCAAAAGCACCTCTTTAAACCCCAATAGAAGATCCAGCCTGTCCCAGCCCCACCTGAATCTGAGCCAACTTGGGCTTTCCCAGCCCCCATTCTAATGATCTGCTCAGGTTTCTCAATCCCCATCAAGCAAACTCAAGCCCCCACAGAAGGCCAAAAAGAGCCAACTTGGGACTGCATCCATAGGCCCCTTAGCTAAATCTCTCCTTATAAAAGAATCAAACTGGAGCCCCCTCTTTGAAGAAGGTAAAAACATGTGACACCCCAAGGACCCTCTGTCCACTGGAATCCTGTTTCTGGTGTTCTCTTATCTCTACCTTCACCTATTTCCTTCACTATACTTTAAATCTTACTTCCCAATCCCATAATAATCCTCTTTTATCAATCTAGCTTTTTAGTCCTGTCAATTCCTTTACACAGAACTCTCCCCTTACTAGACCTCATTTAACTCTGTATCCTTGCGCCGAATCCAGAGGGGTTGCAGGGGAGCTCTATTTGACTCCTTGTACCCCAAACCTGCCCCTAGACTTCAATTAAACCATAATTTCATTTAGGTACCCCATATCTAGACCTCATCAGTAGAAAACAAATCACCCTAAGACTGGAAAGCATATTCTATAGATGACTGATCTTTAGAGTTTACCTAAACCTTCTTTTGTCCCTTTGTGCCTTACAGTGACATCTCTGGCTGGAATCTTAAGAATCCACAGAAG
This sequence comes from Antechinus flavipes, assembly GCF_016432865.1. Taxonomy (NCBI): domain Eukaryota; kingdom Metazoa; phylum Chordata; class Mammalia; order Dasyuromorphia; family Dasyuridae; genus Antechinus; species Antechinus flavipes. The sequence continues at coordinate 390,614,652 of NC_067398.1, forward strand.
TACAAAGAAATAGAGGAGAAAGCTGAAGAGACAGTGGGAATGAGACCAAAGCAATTAGGATGATTTTTTAAAAAGTGGATTAGGTGAAGCAAATTTAAAGAATGGTATCCCTGATCAGGTACAGACTGGACTCGATGGCCTATGATATTTCTTTCATAACTGAGATTCTGTGATTCTATGACATACTCAGTGATGATAATCAGATTTCACAATTACAAAACTCCTAAACTTATAGCTGAATGATCATAAAAACCATAGATACAGGCCTAGAAGGGAATACAGAAGCTAGCAAGGACATTCTGCAAGTGAAGAAACTTTGCCTCAAGGAGATTTAGTTGTGTTGACCAAAGTCACACAGATAATAGTCATCAGAGAGGGGCTGTATGAGATCCTCTAACTCCAATGTTTTTTCCAATACACACCTGAGGGGAAATAGCCTATTCTACATTATCTATTAGTTGATGATTCTTCTTCCTTCTCCCAAATAGGGCATCAGGCTCCAGTGACAAGTGGTAACCCTCATTAACCTCAGGGCACTTCCCCAGTGAGGAGGTGTTGGAGTCTGGATCTGAGCCCCCAAAAAAGGACATTGATTCTTTTTTAGTTGTTTTCCATTGACTCCTGGGTGACCAGCAAAGGGAACAAAGACATGTAAATGATATTCACATCTTTTAATTGGTTCCATTACAGATGCCTTTGTTAGCTCTTCAGGTCAAGCTTGGGCTTTAGCTTTAGAGGTCACCTCTCTGAAAAACAAAACAACAACAATAAAAAAAAATGCATAGAAATTCAGTGTGGTATAGGGATAAAGCTGTTATTTTGGAGAATAGAACACTGCAAGTCTGGTTGATCTCTCTCCCTCCCCCTCCCCCTTCCCCCCCCCCCCCCCCCCATCCCAACACACACACACACCTGCAATCAAGCAGTAAATCAAGTGACATGGAAAGAATGACTAAACTGTCCCTTTTAGGAGAGTGTCGATGCCTGCAGCCCCTGTAAGAAAACCATTTGTGCTATTGAGAAAAGCTTTCTTTCTAGGAGCATATTTCTTCAGAGGCTGCAAGAGAAAACCAAAGAAAACCAAGAGCCAGATGAGTATGGACAGAATCTATTTGATGAGCTCCCCACACTTGGAATTTAAAAATACAAAAGAGAATTCACAGGAGAGAGCTCAGGGAGACATAAGGCAATGTTGACTTATGCAGTCTTATGTTTATTTCACCAATAAATATACCCTGCTCTCATCCAACACCTGTTCCCATCTTACTGATATCACTTTCCCCCCTTCTAAATTATGCAAGGGATGGGTTTTTATTATCCTCATCTATCAAAAAGGAAATCTATGGAAGAGAAATATGTGACCTGGGATGGGATTGATGAAGCATCTGAATGTTGAGGTTTATATCCCAAAAGAATGCTAATGCAAGAATTTTGTGAATTTTAAATTTATATCACATATAAATGAAAGAACTAAATTTTAAAAAGTTAGATTTTTGTACCAAAACATATCTTCTAGTAAGCTTTAGAAAATGCTAAGTCAGAATTATCTACTAAAGAAAGACAGACAAAAATAGAGGTCTAATAAAAATATAGAAACATTGAAACAAATATTTTAAAAAGGGGAAATACTGGACACATATCCTTTAAGAAAAATAATAATAAATAGGGTATGAGGGTGAAGATGATTCTTAGTAGATTAGAAAGTATATTATGAGGTTTTGGAGAAGTTCACAAAGCTGAGATGATTCAGTTTTATGTAAATGGCATTTGAAATGCTACAGGGATATGCAGCTGATATGCCAACATCAAATCAAATGAAGCTGTGAGCTCATGAATTTGATTATTTACCATATTACCCAAATTCTAAGTCATTCATGTTTTTCCATGGCACCCAATATTCTAGGTAACTTTCTTATTTTCTTGACATTATAAAATGCCATTGGTTCTGTTGGATTTTCCATCTGTTTTTGCTTTGTTCTATAACTATCCCATCTTTTTTGGTCTTATTAATTATGTTTGATATCCTTTACTTTCATGTTATATCCACAATGGGCCTCTCCATTGCCATCTGGGTAATAGTCACTTTTTAAGAGACTACTGTATTTCTTGTTTCATGGCCATTTAATGAAATTGCATGATTATTTGTTTTGCGAAAAAGTTTGGACTCATTAAGGAACTCTGAAATTTTCTGAAGAGAATCCAGCTCATTTTCTTCTTCCTATTTAATTCTAGGTCAAACTCATTGCTGATTTTTCCTGTTTGTCTCAAGTGCATACACACACACAAGGTCTATAAGTTGTTCATCATTAGGCATTTTATCTACTTGGTTTTTCTTTTAAGATAACTAAGCCAAAATCTTGGATCTCTTGCAAGGGTCACAGCAGTTTTCCATTGCTTGATGCAGCCACAGTGATTCTTTCTACAATTAGGAGCATTTGGAGAATTTTACCTACTATAGGGCATAATTCTTCAACTTGGACTTGGATGGATCTCATCCATCAGAGTGGGGAATGCTTTTGAAATGCATCTGTCTCCCTTCACTGTTTTTTTTTTTTTTTTTTTTTTTTTTTTTTTTTTTTTTGCTATCACTAAGAAGTAGAGCAGGAAATTAATTTCTTTTACAGTGATTTTCAGTGTGAACTGGATCATTAAATCCCAGAGCAACTTTAAAATCTTCTCTACAATTAATCAGTTTGTAAACATTTTATTTTGACAAATCAATCTGATTACTCCCCTTCTCCCCATATAATATCTTCTTATTAGAAAACAATAACAAAACAACAATTAAGAATAATTTTCTAAGATAGTGATGAAAACAGAACGAACAGTTTTTGTTTTGTTTTGTTAATAGAAAAGAAGAATGCCTGTTTTGAGTTAATAATTCACAACAATGTTATGTTTTAAATTATTTTATTGGCTGGAATTTTGCAATGGCTTGTTGGAAGATCTGTTTGCCTGAAGTCTCTCCCTACTTCATGGCTTTCTCTATTCAATCATTAAAGTGACATTAAAGCACAAGTCTGATTATGTTACCTTATGAATTGAAAGACTTCTCCCCCTCTCCCTCCCTTTTTTTTTTCCCTTCCTACCTTTCCTTCTTCCCTTTCCTCCTTCTGACCACATAGGTGATCATATCCTTGCCTACAAATGCTCTTAAAACAATTTTTCTTTTCTTTTGTACCTCTGAACCCTCCCAAGATATCTTGAAGTTTATTGGCTAGATTTCTTTCTTAAGGACCATGTCTTGATAAACTCTAGTGTCTTAATGCCACCTCTAAAAGCAAATATAGAATGCTTTATTATATTCAAAGTCTTTCATAACCTAATCCCTTCCTTCTATTCCTTTTGACCAAGCCCTCTCCAGCCCTCAATACTTTTATCAAGCCATTGCCTTTACCTTATTTTTATTTTGTTCTTTTTTGAATCCTGAACCAAATAGTTAGATAATGTACTTAGATATAACCTCTCCATATCTATTGCTCTTCTTCCTTCTGTTTTCAAACATACCCAAATCTTTTTTTTTTTTTGGAAAAAAAAAAGGTAAAAAAGTAGAACACACCATACCTTAATTTGATCAATCTACATCTCTTTTCCCTTTATCAATTAGAATCCTAGGGGAACAAACTATTTACATCTATATTCTCTTCTTCCTTGTCTCTCATTTACTTTGAAATCTAGCTTCTGATCTCATTATTCCCTTACCAACAGTCTCTTAAATTTGATAGTCTTCTCTTAGTATTCACCCCTTTCTTTCCTTCTTTATGATTTATTTAGTGTTTTATTTTCCCCAATTATATGTAAAACAATTTTAACCTTTGTTTTTAAAATTTTGAGTTCAAAATTCTCTCTCTCATTTCCCACCTTCCATATTTCCATATTAATTTCCATATTAATTCTGTCAACCAATAGTCATATCAACAGTCAATGACTCCTCCCAATAAAATATGTGTAGATCTATATTCAGATTCCTTTAGTTCTTTCTTTGGGGAGCATTAGAATTTTTTATCATATGTTTTTCCAAGTTGTCTTGGATCATTGTATTGCTGAGAATAGCTGTCATTCCATTTAGACCATCTTACAATATTGCAGTAACTATGTACAATGTTATCCTGGTTCTGCTTACTTCACCAGTATCAGTTCATATAACTCTTTCCAGCCTTTTGTGAAATCTAGCTGCTCAAAATTTCTTGTAGTACAAAAGAATTCCATTACATTGGTACACCTTGCTCAGCTATTTCCCAATTGATAAGCATCCCTTCAATTTCTACTTCTTTGCTACAAGCAAAACCAAAAAAAAAAAAAAAAAATTAGGAAAAAATATAAAATAGCTACTTGGGAAAACACCTGACCTGGAAAATAGATCTAGGAGAGAAAACCTTAGGATTAATTGGGCTCCCTGAAAACCATGATGAAAAAAAAAAAGATCCTGGACACTATTTTTCAGGAAATCATCAGAGAACTACCCTGATAACATTGAATCAGATGGTAAAATAACCAGTGAAAGAATTCACCGAACTACCTCCTGACAGAGAACCCAAAATTAAAACTCCAAGAAATATCGTGGCTAAATTCAGAATTATTGGACCAAGGAAAAATATTACAAGCAGCCAGAAAAGAACAATTCAAATACCAAGGAGCTACAATAAGAATTACTCAGGATCTAGCAGCTTCCACCTTAAAGGCAAAAGAACTTGGAATGCAGCCAAGAATAAACTACACATCTAAACTGAGCATTTTCATGATATTATAAATAAATTAGAAGAACATAGGATAGTTTACCTCTCAGACCTGTGGAGGAGGAAGGAATTTGTGACCAAAAAAGAACTAGAGATCATTATTGATCACAAAATAGATACTTCTGATTATATTAAGTTAAAAAGTTTTTGTACAAACAAAACTAATGAAGACAAGATTAGAAGGTAAGAAATAAACTGGGAAAATATTTTTACATCCAAAGGTTCTGATAAAGGTCTAATTACCAAAACATATAGAGAATTGATTCAAATTTATAAGAAATCAAGCAATTCTCCAATTGATAAATGGTCAAAGGATATGAACAGAAAATTTTCAGATTAAGAAATTGAAACTATTCATAGTCATATGAAAAGGCACTCCAAAATCACTATCGATCAGAGAAATGCAAATTAAACAACTCTGAGATACTGTTACATACCTCTCAGATTGGCTAAGATGACAGGAAAAGATAATGACAAATATTGGAGGGGATGTGGGAAACCTAAGACACTGATACATTGTTGGTGGAACTCTGAATGAATCCAATCATTCTGGGGAGCAATTTGGAACTATGCTTAAAAAGTTATCAAACTATAATATTGACCCAGCAGTGTTACTACTAGGCTTATATCCGACAGAGATCATAAAGGAGAGAAAGGGACACACATGTGCAAAAATGTTTGTGGCAGCCCTTTTTTAGTGGCTAGAAACTGGAAACTGAATGGATTCCCATCAATTGGAGAATGGCTGAATAAATTATGGCATATGGATGCTATGGAATACTATTGTTATGTAAGAAACGACCAGCAGGATGATTTCAGAGATACTTGGAGAGACTTAAATGAATTGATACTAAGTGAAATGAGTGGAACCAGGAGATCATTATACATGGCAATAACAATACTATAGGATAATCAGTTCTGATGGACTCTCTTCACTTGGCTGGCTGGTCGCAGAAGAGAGTTCAGCTGCATTGAGAGGAGCACTCTGGTGCAGACACAGAGCACTTTGAGAGATTTCAGCGGAATCACGACAGAAGCCCTCTCTCCGAGGCAAGGGAAAATATTTTCGACTTGGCTGGCTGGTGGCAGAAGAAGAGTTTTCAGAGGAAGAAGCTACTAGTCGAGAGTTCAGCAGAAAACCAGATTCATCTTCATCTCACACCACTGTGGTTGGTGGCTGGGCTCCTGCACTCCCCTCACTGAGACCAAGCTGGTCTGAAAGACTCACCAGAAAGCTAGCCGAGCCCCAAGTGAAGGAGACAAGAGAGTCATTCCATCTTTGTGCTGGCTGGAGGCAGAAGAAAGCAAAGGCAGAGGCTGAAGGACAAAACCCTTGGATTTGGAGATATTCAGAGGGCTCTAAGCTAACCGGGCTATATTAGAGACAATAAAAGATCTGAACTTTTATCACCTGGCTGTGTTTTGAGAAGAAAAAGCTCACCACATTTGAACCCCAACAATGAGATGATTCAACCCAATTCCAATTGTTCAGTAATGAAGAGAGTCATCCACACTCAGAGAGAGGACTATGGGAAATGAGTGTGGACCATAATATAGCATTTTCACTCTTGCTGTTGATGTTTCTTGCATTTTTATTTCCCTTCTCAGGTTTTTTTTTTTTTTTTTCTTTCTAGATCTGATTTTTCTTGTGCAGCAAGATAACTATATAAATATGTATACATATATCAAATTTAACATATACTTTAACATATTTAACATGTATTGGACTACCTGACATCTAGGGGAGGGGGTGGGAGGAAGGAGAGGAAAATTTGGAACATAAGGTTTTGCAAGGATTAATGTTGAAAAATTGCCCATGTATATGTTTTGCAAATAAAAAGCTATAATAAAAAAGTGAAAAAATAAAAGTTAAAAAGTTTATATCTCTATATGGGAAGGTGATTTGTTTAACTCTTGAGATCTATATATCTATTATGGGTATACCTAGAGGGTGGAGAAATAATTAGATTTTATTGTGACCTTATAAAAATGAAACAAGAGGAAGAAAGGTGATTGTACTGGAAGAAGAGGAAAATGGAGTTTAAATGGGATAAATTACATCTCATGAAGAGACCAAAAAGGTATTGCAGTTCAGGGAAAGAGGGGAGAGGGATTAGCATTGTGCAAATCTTACTCTCATCAGATTTGACTCAAAAAGAGAATATCAGACACATTTAGCTTTACAGAGAAGCTTGTTTTAGCCTATAGAGATGTAGAAGGGGTAGGGGGAAAGGAAGAGGAGAGATTAATAAAAGGGAGAACAGAAATAGAAGGGGAAAGGTATAAGAAATGTGGAGGAGCTGAAAAAGGGGAGGGCTGTTGGAGGAAGCGAGTGGTGAGTAGTAAAATACTGGGGAGGACAGAAAGGGGGAAAGGAAAGAGAAAAGTATGAGTGGGAGTAAATAAGATGTTAGGAAATACATAGTAATTTTATCTGTGAATTTGAATGGTATGAACTCTCCCATTAAATGGAAGTGGATAGCAGACTGGATTAAAAGCCAATATCTAACAGTTAATTGTTTGCAAGAAATACATTTAAAGTAGAGTTATACATACAGAGTAAAGGTAAAAATCTAGAGCAGAATCTATTGTGCTTCAGCTGAGGTTAAAAAAAAAAGTAGGGTTAGCAATTCTGATCTCAGATAAAGAAAAAGCAAAAATAAATCTAATTAAAAGTGATAAGGAAGGAAACTACATCCTAATTAAATGTAACATAAATAATGAAGTAATATCAATGCTAAACATATATGCATCAAGTGATATAGCATCCATATTTCTAGAGGAGAAGTTAAGAGAGCTACAAGAAGAAATATACAGCAAAACTATATTAGTGGATGATTACAATCTTGCTCTTTCAGAATTAGATAAGTTGAACCACAAAATAAATAAGAAAGAAGTTAAGGAGATAAATAGAATCCTAGAAAAGTTAGGAATGATAGGTCTTTGGAGAAAATTGAATAGAGACAGAAAGGAGTATACTTTCTTTCTCAGCAGTATATGAAACCTTTACAAAAACTGATCATGTATTAGGGCATGAAAACCTCAAAGTCAATTGCAGAAAGGCAGAAAAGAGTAAATGCATTTTTTTTTCAGATCATGGGACAATAAAAATTACATACAATAAAAAACAGGGGAAAATACACCAAAAATCAATTGGAAACTGAATAATCTAATACTAAAAAATGAGTGGATGAAACAAAAAATCATAGACAAATTCAATAATTTCATCTAAGAGAATGACAACAATGAGACAATATATCAAAATGTGTAGGATGCAGCCAAAGTGATTATTAGGGGAAATTTTATATTTCTAGATGCTGACTTGCATGAAATAGAGAAAGAGAAAATCAATGAATTGGACTTGGAGCTAAAAAAGCTAGAAAAAGAACAAATTAACAATCCCCAATTAAATACTAAATTTGAAATTCTGAAAATAAAATGGGAGATTAATAAAATTCAAAGTAAGAAAACCACTGAATTAATAAATAAAACTGAAAAAACAACAAAATATATAAACCTTTATTTAATTTGATTAGAAAAAGGAAAGAAGAGAATCAAATTGATAGTCTCAAAAATGAAAAGAAAGAACTTTCAACCAATGGAGGGGAAATTAGAGCAATACTTAGGAATTATTTTGCCCAATGACCTGTCAATAAATCTGATAATCTAACTGAAATAAAGGAATACTTACAAAAACATGGACTGCCCTTACTAACAGAAAGGGGAATAAATTACTTCAATAGTCCTATTTCAGAAAAAGAAATTTCAACTGCCTAAGAAAAAATCTCTAGGGCCAGATGGATTTACATGTAAATTCTATCAAACATTTAAAAAACATTTAATTCTAATACTATGCAAACTATTTGAAAAAATAGAAACAAGCAGCCCTACCAAATTCCTTTTATGAAACAGATATGGTGCTGATACCTAAACCAAGTAGGGTGAGAACAGAGAAAGAAAATTATAGGCCAATTTCCCTAATAAATATTGATGCAAAAATATTAAATAAAATATTAGCAAAAAGATTACAGAAAGTCATCCCCAAGATAATATACCATGACCAAAGAGGATTTATACCAAGAATGCAGGGCTGGTTCAATAATAGGAAAACTTTAACATAATTGACTACATCAATAACCAAATAAAAATTAGTTTCAAAAATCATATAATTATTTCAATAGTTGCAGAGAGATCATTTCTTATAGAACAATAATATTCCATAACATTCATATGCCATAAATTATTCAGCCATTCTCCAACTGATGAGCATCCTTTCAGCCTCCAGTTTCCTGCCACTACAAAACGGACTGCCACAAACATTTTTGTACATGTTGCTTCCTTTCCCTCCTTAAAAATCTCTTTGGGATATAAATCCAGTAGAAACACTGCTGGATGAAAGGGTATGTACATTTTGGTAGCCCTTTGCCCATCCTTCCAAATTGCTCTTCAGAATTGTTGAACCAATTTACAATTCCACCAACAATCGTATTAGTGTCCCAGGTTTCCCACATCCCCTCCAACATTCTTCATTATCTTTTCCTGTCATCTTAGCCAATCTGAGAAGTGTGCAATGGAATCTCAGAGTTGTCTTAATTTGCATTTCTCTGAACAATAGTGATTTAGAGCACGTTTTCATATAACTAGAAAAGGTTTCAATTACTTCATCTGAAAATTGTCTGTTCATATCCTTTGATCATTTATGAAGTGAAGATTGGCTTGAATTCTTATAAATTTGCATTAATTCTTTATATATTTTAGAAATAAAGCCTTGATCGGAACCTTTGAATGTAAAAATGTTTTCCCAGGTTATTGCTTTCCTTCTTATCTTCTCTCAATTAGTTTTTTGTACAAAAGTTTTTAACTTAATATAATCAAAATTATCTATTTTGCGTTCAATAATGAACTTCAGAGAGACCTAGAAAGATTTACCTGAATTGATGCTAAGTGGAATGAGCAATACCAAAAGATTATTGTACATGGCAACAACAAGATTATATGATGATCAAGTCTGATGGATGTAGTTTTTTTTCAACAATGCGGTGATTGGGGCCAGTTCTAATAGTCTTGTAAAGGAAAGAACCATCTGTACTCAGAGAGAGGATAATGGGAACGGTGTATGGATCGCAACATATTATTTTTGCTTTTTTGTTGTTGTTTTCTTGCATTTTGCTTTTTCTCATTTTTTCCTTTTTGATCTGATTTTTCTTGTGCAGCATGATAATTGTGGAAATATGTGTAGGAAAGTTGTAATATAGATATACTATATGTAATCTATGTAATATATATTGTAATATATATGTAATATGTAATATATACATACATATATATATATAGTTATATATATATATATATAGTTATATATATATATATAGTTATATATATATATATATATATATATATATATATATATATATATATATATATATATATATATAGTTATTTGCCATCCAAGGAAGGGGAGAGAAAGGAGGGAGAAGAAAATTTGGATCACAAGGTTTTGCAAGGGTGAATGTTGAAAACTATGTATGAATGTGTTTTGAAAACAAAAAACTTTAAAAAATAAAATAAGACTTTGTGTTTAGAATCTTCTCCCTCTCTCCTTTATTTCTCCTCTCTTCAAGGCAGTAAGCAATCTGATATAGGTTCAATATGTGCAATCCTTTTAAACATATTTCCATATTTGTCATATTGTGCAAGAAAAATCAAACCAAAAGAGACAAAACTACAAGAAAGAAAAAGCAAACAAATAAACAACAATAAAAAGGTGAAAAAAACTATGCTTCAATCCACCTTCAGTCTCCATACTTCTCTCTTTGGATGCAGATAGCATTTTCCATTCCCAGGCTATTTTAATTGTCTTTATTCACTACATTAATCAGAAGAAGCAAGTCTAATACAGTTGATCATTCTATGAACTTGCTGATAGTGTCTACAATGTTCTCCTGGTTCTGCTCATTTCACTAAGCATCAACTCATGGAAGTCTTTCCAGTCTTTATGAAATTAGCTTGCTCATCATTTTTATAGGATGTAATAATCCATTACATTCAACTACCATAACTTATTCAGCACTGATGCGCATCCACTCAATTTCTAGTTCTTTGCTAATACAAAACAAGCTGCTACAAACATTTTTGCACATGTAAATCCTCCCTCCTCAGTTATGATTTTTTTGTGATACAGACACAGCAATGATGTTGCTGGATTAAAAGTTATGTACAGTTTGATAGCCTTTTAGATATTGTTGTAAATTGTTCACCAGAATGGTTGGATCATATCACAACTCCACCAGTGATGCATTAGTATTCCAGTTTTCCCACTTTCCTTTCATCATTTATCATTATCTTTTCCTGTCATCCTAGTCAATCTGAGAAGTCTGAAGTGGTGCTGAAGTGGTACCTCAGAATTGTCTTAATTTGTATTTCTCTAAATAATAATGATCTATAACCATTTTTCCATATGACTAAATTGGCTTTAATATCTTCATCTGAAAATTGTCTGTTCATATCATATGATCATTTATCAACTTGAGAATGGCTTATATTCTTATAAATTTGAGTCAATTTTCTATATATTTTAGAAATGAGCACTTTATCAGAAACACTGCCAGTCACACCTCCCTAACTTTTTGCTTCCTCTATAATCTTGGGTTCATTGACTTTGTGCAAAATAATTTAATTTAATTTAATCAAAATTATCCATTTTGCTTGACTCATCAACTTAGAAGTAACTTTGAATGATCATTCTACTTCATTGACATATTCAATCAGTTATTAAATCTTAAAGTCCTGCATTCTGTCACCCTACAAAATTTCTCACATCTCTCCTCACACAGTCACTATCTTAGTTCAGTTCCTCATTATCTCCCATCTAGATTATTGAACCGATCTTCTATTGATCTCTTTTCTTCAATTCTCTCCCAGTTCTAGTTCATCTTTCCTCAGCTACAAAAGTGATTTTCCTAAATCCCTTATGTTGATGTCTAATACAAAATATTGGCTCCATCTTGCTTAATGGATTGAAAGTGAGTGCCTTCATTTCAGTTTTGAGGTCCTTCACAACCAAATCCAAACTTGCTTTTCCAGTTTCATTTTACTCCTACTTCTGCCCCTACAATTCATGCAGTTAGATTTTTCTTTGACTTTATATTATATATTTCATCTTCCATTACTGTGCCTTTGCTTTGTCTATCCTCCATGATAGGAGTGCATTATCTTTTCACTTCTGTCTCACTGAATTCCCCTTCTATGTGAAGTTGTAGCTTAATCTCCAAGTGACTAATGCTTTCCCTTCTAACATACTCTATCTTGTATTTATTTATATTTTTATTCATGGTTAATTGCATGTCATAGCTGTCTTTTTAAAAAAAAAGATTTCTTGATGGATTGAGTTCTATTCTATTCTAATTTTCTTATTGGTGCATTTAAGCCATTATCTTTCAAGGTGGCATTTTTAAAACTTTGTGTGTCCTCCATCAAATTCAGTTATACTGTTTAAAAAAAAAATCATTTGCTCTCTTTTTATTTTTTGTGTTGCATGAATCTATCTCCTATTTACATTTTCTAATTATTTTCATGGCTTCTTTTAATATCCTCTAATTATTGTTGTAGTTTCTGCTGTCCAACTAAAGCCCTAATCACTTGATTTTGCTTTTATTGTGATTCTGTAGTTTTTTTTTTTTTGTTTGTTTTGTTTTTTTTTTTTTTTTTTTTTTTGCTTTACCTTGTTCAATCCAGAACTTTATCCGACTTTATCAATTTAGGTAAAACTGTTACTTAGCATTTCCATTCTCTCAGGTTTTTTTTTCCCTCAGTTTTTTTCATTCTACTTTATTGTCTGAATGAACTTTATTTTTTTGTACAATGGTCCAAGAAATGTCAAACTAGCTCTTCTCTTACATGAATTCTTCCCTCTTCTAGGATGATCTGAACTCTGATCCCCTTTCTTGAGCTTTGATCACATATTTCCAATTTTTTAAAAATACAAAATAAAATATAGTATTAAATTTCTTTTAAAAATGGCTTTTAACTTTTTCTTTCCCATTTCAGATAAGATGTGATTCAGAATCATCTATATTAATTTTTCATTCCTCTGTTTTTCTTTTGAAAGTGTTATAGCTACAGAATTCCTTTCTAAGACATATGAATTTGTCTTCCTCCTTTCTCTTTTACTTCATCAGGAGTGGACAGCATAATGCTATGGAAAGCAAACTAGATTTGGAATTAGAGGAGTCAAATGACCTATATCTGAATTCTGACTTTATTACTGTATTACTTTGAATATGTCACTTAACATGTCGAGGTTTCAGTTCCTTATAGGTAAGGTGTATACATATATATATATGTGTGTGTGTGTGTGTGTGTACATATATACACACACATATATATGTAATACATAACATGTATGTATTACATATATATGTGCTTCATTACATATAATGTACTTCAAACTATATATATAGATAGATATAGATATATAGATACATATAGATACATATTCTTTGAAGTACATTAATTTAATTTTTCCTTATAGTTTTAGTTATTAATATTCTTTTTATTCTTCACTAAGTATGAAATGAAGTGAAAATTCTAAATGACATTTGACTCTTCTCTTTACATAATATAAACATTGATTTATGTTTTTATTATAAGCTATAAATTTGTTTACCTATCATAATTTTCTTTTTGCTTGATGAATTTGCACATTAAATATTTTGTTCATTTCTTTTCTTTAGCTGGGACCAATTCTAAGGTTATTCAGAAAATCCACCTTTTTCATTGATGGTAATAGTGGACTTTAGCCAGCTCTTGCTAAAACACCCACTGAGACACATTCTCAAGGGCAGCGGGCATGGTAAGAACTAATTAGAGTGGAACAGCTAAACCAGATTGTAAAATAGAAGTAGAGGGTAGGAGGGAATATGAAGAACAAGGTTATAAAAATTAAATAGATATCCTTCATGTAGATTGTCTTCAGTCTTATCCAAGTTTATAGCATCCAGAATTTGAGGAAAAAAACTTGTGCCAGAGAAAGGTTTTGTTGCTCTTCTGATTAAATGAAGAAGAAAAAGTTATAAAAATGTAGATTTTTGACTCAGTATAATGAAAAACTTCATAGCAAATAGGTCTGCCCTAAACTGAAATGGACTGATTTAGTAGGTAGTGGGCTCTTCTTAAATGGAGGCCTTCAAGTATAGTGTGGATAACTCCTTATATTGTAGAATGATTCTCTCATCTTTCAAGTAACCAGGATTTGTAAGCACAGTAGCAGGTCTGATTCTTTCCTTTTCCACATCCAATTAAAATCTAATAGGATGTCAAGTCATATTGATTCTTCCTCTACTATCTCTTCTCCACTCATATTATTACTAACATAGTCAAGTCCTTACCACTTAGAACCTGTAATATTGAAGTACCTTCCTAATAGGTATCCCAGCTTCTAATTTCTTATAAATCCTTTACACATTTGCCAAAATAATCTTCCTCAAGGAGTCAAATCTAGCATTTAATTTCTCTATTCACAACCCTTCCATGCTTTGCTATAATATTAAATAACTTCTTATCTTTGCTCTTAAAACTATAAAATCAATTTCTCCTCACCTTCCCAGTCTTATTTCATATAGCTTCCCTTAAAGGACTCTGTGGATCAAACCTAACTGAAGGCTAGCTACCCCACGAATTTGTCACTCAGTGAGACCAACAGAGAGCAGACCTGGGAGACTTGTGAAAAATCACTAGAAGATATCAGAGCCTTCCTGTTATCTACCCTTTCCCACATACCTGTCTTTCCCACTGATATTTCTTAAATAAGTGCCTCTGCTTACACAAATTTCTCTGTCTACATGTGTTATTCATATGTGTCTTGTTCTCCTGCGTAATTGTTCTTCTTTCTATTCTTTCCACTGGTGATTTCTGTATTTGTGGAAGAGAATGGCACATATTTATGGAGAAAGTATTTTACTATAATATTTCTTATTAGAATTCTATCTCATTAATTTTCCTTCTTTTCAGTCATCTGTGTCCTTCAACTAAAAAACATTAAACCTTTGGACCTTGTAAAATATGATTTTGGTGGATGCCAATTGGCAGAGTACTTTGAACCTGGGGTATCCTTCTTTAAGGACCTATCATGTAAGTTTGGGAACATGGCTCCAGGTGACACACCATAACACATTCTAAAACTCTGAGGTGAAACCCAACAATTTAGTAATAGCAATTGCCTTGTCAATTGTAAGAATGACTGTCACAGTTTAAAAAAGCACACACACAAATACATACATACATATACATATAAAAAATATATGTATGTATGTATGTATACTTCTAAAGAAATTTTTGTTCCTATGAGGCTTCCCTACTAGAATGTAAGTTCTTCTAGGTAAGTAATTATTTTGTTTTTAATTTTTATTCTCAGCAATTCACACAGTGCCTTTCACATAGTAGACACTTAATGAATATTTGTTGCATTGAACTGAATTGAAATTAAATTAAATTCTTGCTCCAGGTAGGGACTGGACTAACTGATCTTTCACATCCTTTAGAACTGAGAATTTTAAAATGATTCTAATATTGTAAACTTTCTCCAGTAAATCGTTATTTTTGCTGTATTATCTTAAAGTTCACTTTGGCTTGATTGTGCCTTGGCATAGGAGAATTAGAAGGGAAACTATTTATTTGGAGCTAAAAGTATTTTTAAAAAGGTAGGAAAAATTGGAGGATTAAAGTATACTGGAATATTTCAGGCAACATTTCAGCTATGTTGATATTTTAGAAAGAAAATCAGTTCCCAGACCTGCCCTTGCCCTTAGTTAGGGTTCCAGCTTCCCCATCAGCTAGAGGTATCAGAACTTTCATGTTCTCTTCTGAGTCAGAAAACATTTTGTGTAGAACATCAACTGGGACTCAGTCCCAGGCCATGCTACTTTAAAGCCAGTTCATTTCTCTGTGTTAATTGTGGTGATATAACAGGTTTAGTCAGAGATGAAATATGCATCTGGCATAAAAAAGGGAAAAGAACCCTTATGTGCAAAAATGTTTGCAGCAGCTCTTTTTGTAGTGGCAAGAAACTGATAACTGAATGAATATCCATTAGTTGGAGGATGAGTGAGTAATTTATGGCATATGAATGTAATGGAATATTATTGTTCTATAAGAAATGATGAGGAGGTTGATTTCAGAAAAGCCTGGAAGGACTTATATGAACTGATGCTATGTGAAGTGAGTAGAACCAAGAGAATATTGTACACAGCAACAAGATTATGTGATGATCAAATGTGATGGACTTGGCTGTTTTCAACAAGGAAGTGATTCAAGGCAATTTCAATAGATGTGATGGAGAGCATCATCTGCATTCAGAGAGAGGGCTATGGAGATTGGATGTGGATCAGTTGTAGTAATTTCACATTTTTGTTGTTGTTGTATACTTACTTTTTTCTTGTTTTTTCTTTTTAATCTGATTATTTTTGTGCAGCATGATAAATGTGGAAATTTGTTTAGAAGAATTGCACACTTAACATATATTGAATTACTTGCTTTCTAGGAGAGGGAAGGGGAGAAGGAGGGAGAAAATTTTGGAACACCAAGTTTAGCAAGATGAATGTTGAAAACCATCTTTGCATGTATTTTGAAAAACAAAACTCTATCATTATTAAAATAAGTAAATAAAATAAAAAATATGTGTAAAAATATTCAGCTGGTTCAAATTCCTCATTTTACAAATGAGATAAATGATGTCCAGACAAATCAGACAAATAGTGAGTAGCGCATCTTGGATGGGAACCCAGTTTATCTCGTTGTAATCCCTAGTCACTTCCTATCACACTGTATTACCCATTACAGAAGTTGTCCAACATCGAATTCTTGTCATTAGGACTTTAGCTGTTGCTCATTTCTGAGGTTTGAAATCAAAACAATTTGTTTTCAGTTAAGATGTTAAAAATTCAGGTAGTCACTTAACTGTTTTTCTAATCTTGTGATGATCAATTAGCTAGACCCATTCCTGCCTCCCTCCTTTCCTTCTTCCTCCTCTTCTCCTCCACTCCTACCCCACTGAAGTGACTGAGAATATATATACCTCACTGTCATGTAGGGGTAGTTTATGCAAATGCAGAAAAAAGATTTGGACTGATTTTAGAGAAGCATTTTTTTTTTATGGTGGCAGGCATTTTCAGAAGTATCAAAGCCTAATGTGCTTACGAAACAGCTAAATTCCATTGCAGAGTCTTAAAATGTGTTTTATTCCTGCAAAATGTTAGTACTAATTAATTGTACTGTCCTTGTCTTTGCATAGATTTGTGAATTGTCTGCAAAGATAAAAATGTTCCCAGTGTCTTATGAATACCCCTCTTCCCCACTCCTTCCAATGCTGTCATTCCAAAGACAAGCTTTTTGATCCTGAATAAGGAAAATAATAACCAAAAGGATTTGTATGACATTTATTATGTGAATCAGAAGCAGCATGAAAGATAAACACAGCCATGTATTATTTAGCCCTATACCTAATAACCCACTTATTTTTGACTAAACAGCAGCATTCTGCTTTTCTCAAGAGAAAGGCTCTGGGCTGTCAGTGCCTCCCACATGGATAAGTGTCTCTTAACACAAATGATGTGCATCAATTGCATCCCTTCTTGTGACTAGTCCTGTTGTGACAGGGGGCTGTGATTCGACCAAAGGAGGTAACCAGTCAACAAAGAGAACTCTACTTATTCTTTCTCCCCTTCCTTAAACTATGAGACAA
The DNA here is from genome assembly GCF_016432865.1 of Antechinus flavipes. Lineage (NCBI taxonomy): Eukaryota > Metazoa > Chordata > Mammalia > Dasyuromorphia > Dasyuridae > Antechinus > Antechinus flavipes. The sequence continues at coordinate 390,632,124 of NC_067398.1, forward strand.
CATTATATGGGTTTAGCTCTTTATTAAATCATTCTGTTTGTATTGAAGAAATTATTTTTAAAGTTTTTTTTTATTGAAATTTTTTTTTTATTTTCAAAACATATGCAAGGATAATTTTTCAACACTGACTCTTGAAAAAGCTTGTGTTCCATTTTTCCCTCCCTTACCCCATCCCCTCCCTGAGACAGCATGTAATCCAATATATGTTAAACATGGTAAAAATATATGTTAAATTCAATATAGGCACATATATTTATATAATTATCTTGCTGGACAAGAAAATTAGATCAAAAAGGAAAAAAAGTAAGAAAGAAAATAAGATTCAAGCAAACCATAATGAAAAAAGTGAAAATGCTATATTGTAATCCACCCTCAGTTCCCACAGTCCTCTCTCTGGGTAGAGATGGCTCTCATCATCACAGGATCATTGAAATTGGCTTGAATCATTGAAGAAATTCTTAATTTATCTTTTTATTATTATTATTTTAGCCTACCTAGATGTTAGAGCCCAGCACAGTTTCCATAGTAACCTTCAAGTGGAAAACATTGGCAAAGTCTTCATTTACAGTATTCTTTACTTTTCACAACTTGATTATAAACAATCATTAGAGGCCTGGGTCATTAAAAAACACTATCACATACATAGAAATTCTTGTTTTAAAAACTAAGAAGTTATTAAACTGAATGTGCTTAATTCATGCCTTCCTTAACAAGATTTTCTTCTGAGGAACACTTTCATATTATTTATTTGTATTTTAATCACTGAAAGAAGTCTATTTTTTTAAAGCTTTTTATTTTTGAAATATATGCAAAAATAATTTTCAACATTCACCCTTGCAAAACCTTGTCATCCAAATTTTTTCTCTCTCCCTTCTACCCACCCCATTCCTTAAATGGCAAGTAATCCAATATCAATTCTTCTATACATGTTTCCATAATAATCATGCTACACAAGAAAAATCAGATCAAAAAGGAAAAAAAAATGAGAGAAAACAAAAGGCAAGCAACCAACAAAAAAGTGAAAATCCTATGTTGTGATCCACACTCAGTTCCCACATTCCTCTCTCTGTATGCAGATGGCTCTTTCTATCACAAGACCATTGGAATTGGCCTGTATAACCTTGCTGTTGATAAGAGCCACACTCATCAAAATTAATTATTCTATAATCTTGTTGCCATGTAGAATATTCTCTTGGTTCTACTCACTTCATTTAGCATCGGTTCATTGAAGTTTCTCCAGGACTCTCTGAAATCATCCTGCTGATTGTTTTTTTATAGAACAATAATATTCCATAACATTCATATACTACAATTTATTCATCCATTTTCCAACTGGTGGGATTCTACTGAATTTCCAGTTTCTTGCCGCTGCAAAAGGGTTGCCACACATTTTTGTACACAGAGGTCCTTTTCTCTCTCTCTCTCTTTTTTTTTTTTTTTTTTTGATGTCTTTGGGATACAAGCTCGGGAGAGACAGTGCTAGATCAAAGAGTATGTATAGTTTGATAACCCTTTGTACATTTTCCCCTATTGCTCTCCAGAATGATTGCATCGGGTCACAACCACGTTAACGATGTATTAGTGTCTCAGTTTTCTCACATCCCCTCCAACATTCATCATTATCATTTCCTGGCATCTTAGTCAATCTGAGAAGTGTGCAATGGTATCTCAGAGTTATCTTATTTCAAATTTTTCTTATCAATAATGATTTAGACCATTTTGTTCATATGATTAGAAATGGCTTTAATTGCTTCATCTGAAAGTTGTCTGTTCATAATTCTTTGACCATTTATCAATTGGAGAATGGCTTATTTTATTATAAATTTGAGTCAGTTCTCTATTTTAGAAATGAGGCCTTTATCAGAACCCTTGCATGTAAATTTTTTTTCCCCTGTGTACTGCCTCCCTTTTAATTTTTTCTGCATTGGTTTTGTTTGTACAACATTTTCTTACCTTAATAAAATAAAAAATATCCATTTTGCATTCCATAATATGATGAGGCTGTTTTACGGGCCTTGTGCCACCTTCATTTTTACAAAAGGACAAATAGCAGGCACAAGGACATAGAGATTCTCCAGGATATGGTCTCTAAACTTTTTTATTGTAAACCTCTAAATTTTTGTTTTCATAAGTATTCATAAGTCCTTTAATGATACATCTTGGATCCCTTGAAGTTATGCAGCAGACTACTGAAGGATAAAGGAAATATCCTATACTTTAGATACTGAATTTCTAGTGGATGGAAAGATATGTCAATGCATGCATATCAATGTACTATAATAATAACTGAGATTTCTGACAGCGCTTTAAGGTTTTCAAGTCATTTTTATACATTACCTCACTTGATCCTATTCTTTGCAAAGTATCATCACTAAGTTTATAAAAGCAGTTGTGATTACATAAAACATAAACCTTGTTCAGAATTCTTATCTGCATATATGGTGTATGTACACCGTAATTTTTAGTTTAATGTAATCTTTTCTCTTCAGACTATGAGCTTCAATTCACTTCAGTAAATATGTATTAAATCTCTGCTATTTGCCAAAACCCACGCAGGTTGCTAAGGATACACAGAAATCAACCTTGTCCTCAAGAAACTTACATTCAATTAAGCTTAATGCCTATTTTCATATTAGAGTCAAATATACCTTCAATGTCACATGTCACAAAAATAGGTTGTGCATATACTAAAGCTGGAGCAGATAGGAGATGTAACAGATACAGGGAATATCACATCTAGTGTCAGAAGATCAGAATTCAAATCCAACCTCAGATACTTGCTAGTTATATAACTCAGTACAAGTCACCTATGTCTATTTGCCTCAATTAACTCATCTGTAAAATGAGATAGTAACAGAAATGGAAAATCATTTCAATATCTTTGCCAAGAAAACTCCAAAGTCACAAAGAGTCAGACATGACTGAAAAGTGACTGAACAACAAAAATGTGCTATAGTGATTTACTTAGTTCATTCTAGTGAGTTGGTTTACTTACATGTTAGTTTGTGTAGAATATAAATGATATAACTCAAAGAGAGAAAACTGCCTTGTACATTGTAATTTACTGGTTTTTGAGGTAGAATTGCTCTTGAGTTTTACTGCTAAAAACAGTTTTTACACTCAAATGATCTGTAGTTATATTTTATAAAATTAATCAATTATTGCTAAGAAGGGGCTTTTTTCTAAGGCTCTCTTTAAAATCTCTCTTAAATATGTGCTGAGATTGATGGGATAAAACCACAGGAGGGTTGGTGAGAATTAACAGGTCTGCAAATTAGAAAAGTGACAATTAAAGAGATTCCACTGTATGCAAAGAAAAAAATTATAACCAACCTAGCTAATTTGTATGGCCTGTGATCTGTAAATGAATAAATGTTTTCATTAGAAACAGAGATAGCACAAGGTTCTCCTGACACTTTTTTTTAGCCACCTACATTGCTCCAAATTCCAGATGGAGTTCACTTCTTGACTTAATTTGATTTAACTTTTTTCATTGCATGCTGAATATCCTATTTTATTTTTTCTTCTTTAGTTTTTCCTACCATACATTGTTCACATTCACAGGAGCATGTCTTTTAATATAAATTGATATATATTTGCTATATTTGCTCAGAGAACCAAGAAAGAGTGTATTTTTTAAATTAAATAAACAAACAACAAAATCAATGCATACTGCCTCATGGGAAAGCATAATAGCCTTCATTTAGTCCTGCTCTGCTATTAACCATTAAGTTCAAATTGTTCTGTGTAATGGTGCCTGGTTTGTCATTCATGTTAATAAATTCATTTTATTACAGAGGTCACAGAAACAGCTACAACTAAAATAAAGCTTATACATACAGATTGATCATGACGAGGAAGAATATAGATCTACTAAAGTCTGGATAACATTATGATAAAGAAGGAACTACATGGAGCCATCTTCACATGGATGGAGAAGCTTTTTACATTTTTCCAAGTATTGATTCTTTTGTATTTTATTCTCCTAAACATATTTGATGACATTGACTTTCCATCTGTTTCTCTCATAAGACTCTCCATCTCTCACCTCCCATTCTGGTACATTTTCACTTGTTATTTTCTATGCCTTAAATTATTTTTCTTTATTTTTCCATTTCCTGGGCATCATTGTTGTGGTTATTGTTATTTCAGTTGTGTGTGATTCTTTATGATACCATTTGGGATAGATCAGATATTGGTGTGATTTGTCATTTCCTTCTTTAGCTTATTTTCCAGACGAGGAAACTGAGGCACAACAGGTTAAATGAATTATCCAGGATTAATCAATTGGTAAGTGTCTCTACTTCCTGACTTCATACCAGGTGCTCTATCCATTGTGACACTGGAATTCCTAGCTTCCTTCAAAACCCATCTAAAATTTTTCAAGCTTTAGAAAGCTAAAACAGAAAGGATTCTGGGAAGATGATAGAATAGTCAGAAAACTTTCAGCTCTTCAAATTTCCTAGACAAAAGACAAAATATTGTCTCAGAGAGAATGTAAAACAGTGCAAATAAAGTAGGGCTAAACAGTTATTCTCCTAAAGCACCTTAAGAAGACCTCAGAAAAGACTTGACTTCTAGGGACAGAGGTTCAGTCTGAGTGAAGTGCAAACACTTCCAGCTTGATTCTGCAGTCATTAAACAACAAACCCTGGGGACAGCTGGGATGGAAGGCAGCCTCAGCTTAGAAATTGTCATCTTTCAGTCAATATGGGTTCCTGAAAGCTAAGTAGAACATTGAAGGAATTTCCACTCTCAAGGGATGCTAAGCATAGCTGTGCTGACGAGACACATCCCAGGCTGCGGTTTCCATCTGTGAAAGGAGATAGCAAACATCTGGCAAATGCAGGAGCAGTATTTGAAGGTTGTGGGCACTTACAGGAGAGCAGAGTTCCTGGTTTCAGTTCTGGTGCAGAATGGACAACTGATAATTGCAGCCATTCAAGGGATATTAGGGAGCAAAATTATTTTCAGGATTGTGTAGTTAAGGGCACTACCTGTGGCTTAGGAGTAAAGATGAGAGTCCAATGTTGAACCCCAAGAAAGACCCCAGAAAATAATACTAAAAAGTACCTGACATATAATTATCCCATTCATCAGGAGTTTAATTCTTATGTTTGGCTGTGTATCTGGCAAAGTTTTTTTTTTTTTTCCCCCTTCTCTTATTTTTTATTTAACTTTAAAATAAATGATAAATAAAGGAGAAAGTAATCAACCATAGACAGCTGCTATGCGATTCAAAATCAGAAGAAAATAGAGCAAAAATCTTCTCCTTTTTCCAATGAAAAATGTCAAATGGTCTCAAGTACAATAAGAGTTATTGGAGGAACTTAAAAGGACTTTTAAAAATCAAATAAGAGAAGTTGAGGGAAAATTAGAAAACAAAAGAGCAATCTGAGAAAATCAAGAAAATTATGTAAAGAAAATCAACCAACTTCAAACAGACTGTCAAAAACTTAAAGAAGAAAATAAGTCCCTGAAAACTAGAAGTGGGCAAAAAGAAGTTTATGACATTCTAAGACTACAAGAAATAATAGAATAGAATCAACACAAGGAAAAAAAAATTGAAGAAACATAACCGATGTAGAAAACAAATCGAGAAGAAATAATATAAGAAGAATCAGACTACCTGAAAACTATGATTATTAAAAAAAAAAAAAAAACTTGATAAAACATTAGAAGAAATTATCAAGGAAAATTGCCCTCAATTCTAGAACAATAAGGCAAAACAGAAATTAAAACAAAACAAAACAAAATACCAATCACCACCTGAAAGAGATCTCAGGAGGAAGACATATAAGAATATAATAATCAAGTTTCAAAACTTTTTGGTTAAGGAGAATATTGGAAGCAACAAAGAGAAAATTAATTATCATGGATCTATAGTAAGGATTATACACAACTCAGCAGTTACTATGTTGAAGGACTACAGTTTGGAATATTATATTTCATGTAAAAGAGTTGGGGTTATGACCAAGTGTAGAGGTCCTGAATTCTGGAAAAGTATACTTGAAACAAAGATACTTACAGCAGGGTATTAACTCAATGTCACTGAAAAGATGATGATTCTCTAGTTTACATATACTTAGTACTTAGTATAATGATGTAATGATTCTACAGTTGACACATGCTCAATGTGCTCTAGTGATGTAATTGTTCTAAGGTATAGAAGGGCTGGGAGGACTTGAAATAAGCAGACTAGAGTGAGTGTGTACTCGTGCTCATTCTGAGACTAGAAAGCTAGCCTGGACATTACAACCAAGGGTAACATCCAATAAGGTTAAATATAATAATGAATGAAAAAAATAGAAATTTAATGAACTGAAAGACTTTCAGGTATTTGGGACAAAATTAGCAGAATTTAAGAGAAAATGCAATATATAATATAATATAAAAAGTCTTTTAAATACAGGGAGAAAAAAGGGGCCTTCCCTATGTGAATATCTTCAATTTATCTTGTTTACATGAAGTTGTTTGGATGTTGTCTTGTCTATTAGACTGTGAACTTTTGAGGGCAGACAATTTTTGCCTTTCTTTGTATCTCCAGTACTTGGCATAGTGCCTAGAATAAAGCATATCCTTTAATAAATGAATTATATCTGACTAATTGTCTCAGCTTCATACAGTGGAAGGAGTGTTAGCTCTGGTATCAGAGAATCTGAACTCAAATACCACTTTCTGATACTACCTGTATAACCTGGAGGAACATTTGATTACTATGGGTCTCTGTTTTTTCATGTCAGAAGAGTTGATTGGTCTAGATAGCCCCTGAGGTCTCTGTCAGCTCTAAATCCACTGTCATTTGCTGTAGTAGCAATATTATTTAATTGACACTGTTCCTTAATATAGGAATGGAGGGATGGTTTCATTGTACAAGGTGCATTTCAAGTGTAATGGTCTAAATAAACCAGAAATGTTGAGAAGTTGGAATCAGATATAAAAATCTGTGCAGGAAACTCAGATATCAATGCAGAAAAGTACCACTTGGACAAGACTAAAAACCTATTTTTTGTCCTATTTTCTTTGGTGTTTCTATTAAGGAGCACAGTGAAGCAGGAACCTAGAAACATATGAACTATAATGCCTTCCTTCTCCATTTTTCAGGCTATTCCAGGTAAATTGGACTGACAGGATGACTTTCTGTATTTTTCTCACTCTCAGGAATATCTACATAGAACCAGGATTTCAAGTCAGAGCAGCACAAATTTACTAATTTCCTCTTGGGGCTCATTACTTTGTTTTTTGCCTTACATAATGATACTGCAATTTAAAAATGTATTTGTGTGTTATAGCTGAAGGCTGAATCCTAGCTAATGACTGAATGAGGGAAATGGTGAGCAAATCCATTATTTGTGGTCCTATTTATATTTTTATTATGAAGGTGCTTTAAGGAAAATAAGAGGCAGCCTTGTTACCAGAATAAGCTAGAAAATTTGTGTATCACACTGCAGAGACATTTTATGTGACCATGACCAAGTAATATAGAATTTTTGAACTTCAATTTTCTCATTTGTAAAATGAGATCAATAATGCTATAATAAATCTTAAAGCATATTATAATTGTAAGTTTGTAATTCCAGACAACTGGATGGTACAATGGAGAGACCACTGAGGAAGCATGAGAAGACCTAATTTCAAATGTGAGCAACTATATTATGTTAGGTAAGTTATTTAATCTTTATCTGCTTCAGTTTCCTTACCTGGAAAATAGAAAAAACAATTAACATCTGCCTCTCAGAATTGTGAGAATATAATGAAATAGTATTTTTAAAGCACTTTGTAAACCTTTAAGTATCAACTAAATGTTAATAATAACAATCATCATTAACATTATCATTGTGCTGTATCATTATTGCTATTGTGTTTTCCTTTCATTTAGTCATAATGCTGAATAAATGAAAATGTGTGAATTTTTACAGATGTACCTGAATTTTATAAATCTTGTTGTTCAGTCATATTTAACTCTTTACGATTGAATGTTTGTTTTTTGTTTTGTTTTTGTATTTTCAAAGATAGTGGAGTGGTTTGCTATTCCTGCTTAATAACTTTTATTTTATTAGATTCAGATAGTTCGTCAAGATTGTTATGACAATCTGTTATGCAATGTTTAGTGAAATATTCAATATTAATTCTGTATCATTTCCTTATTGGTTCTATTCGTAATTAATTGATTTTGTGTTGAACTTGCTTAAATTATGGATCTTTGTCTCTGAATTTATTTCCCTGGTTTGTGTGGAGTTAAGTTCTTGTTTTCTTACTAATCAGCATTTTATTCTTGCCTCAAGGAATTTAGCTGATTTTGGGGAAGCTCTCTTGCACTAAGGGAATTGGGCCTAATATCTCTACACCAGGCTATCTTTCAAGTATATCTGGTTTGTTATCCCAGAAATCTGGGTCACTTTTTCAGGTGGAATCAGACAACGAATACTTATTAGTTGCAGGGGGTAAGAGAAGGAGTATTGCTACCTCCTTATTACTACATTTTCAGCCAATCCTATTGTTCTCCACACCTCTCCATGTCTCAGCTATATTGTCCTCATGATGTCACCTACCTCGTTCTATTCTTGTTCTATACTGTCCTATAAATGAAACCTTAAATGAAAACTGCCTCCCTCATTCAAGGTCTTAGCTTACAGGGTAAATTGAGACCTTGTTTACAGATAAATTCTCACTTTATCAATAAATTGATCATGCTTGTAACTTTGGGCCTCAGTTTACCTTATTTTTATTATTATACCAGCTTGGTATTATCTGCAAATTTAATTAGCATGCCATCTATACTTTTGTTTACTCATTGCTCAAAATTTGCTTACTCATTGCAGGACTAAGCACTGGGACATTCAATGGAAAATCCCAACTTGACTTTGAACCATTAATGATTACCCTTTGGATACAGCAATTCATCCAGTTCTGAATACTTATAATTCTAGTGCACATCTAGTCTCCATCATTTTATGTTTTCCACATGAATAACATGACATAGTTTATCAAACAATCTCATTAAAATGTCGTTGTATCATATTTAACACTCTCTGCTTTGCCAACTGAGCAGCCTGTAAGAAAAAGGAAATAAGAAGAATCTGTCATGATCTGTTTTTGCCCAAGTCATGTTGGCTCTGCATGATCATTATTTCCTTTTATTCATGTTCACTAATCATGTCTTAAATAACATATTCTAAAGGACTGTTCATGAAAAATAATTGAGAAATCAACTCCCATTCCTTGTTTTGCAAAGTTGGGATGGGGGTAGTGGTGGAGGGTATGAATGTTTGACATTATACATACTATTAAACTTGATGTGTTGATTGAATTTAATGAACTGATTATTTTTACCCTTTCTTTAAAAAATGATAGAAATGATGGGTTGCTGGGCAGCAGAGGAAGGATAATATACTCAGTGACAAATGTTGGAGGAGATATGGAATAATTAAGATGATGCTAATTCACTGTTGAATGGAAATATGAATTGATACAACCATTTTAGATAACAATCTGGAATTCTGCCCAAAGAGTTATTAAACTGCCCAGAAAAATTGACACAGCAATACTAGTACTATAGAAGGAAACAGACACATTTCTCAACATGATTAGGAAAAAAAGAAAAGAAAATAGGTGTTTTAAAATATTTATAGCAGCTCTCTTTGTGATTGCAAAATATATCAATAAAATATATTCTCACATTTCTCAAGAATCAAACTCATTGTTCTAGAATTTGTAGAATACAATGTCTTCCAGTTTATAAAACCAGGATAAGATTTACATTTTTCTTTTCCTGTGGTGATTCTCCCATTGTCCACAAACTTTTAAAGGCCACTGACTGACTGTGGCTCAGCAATCAAGTTATCAATTAATTCAGTATGTAAAGATGCAGGAATCTGCATTAAGTGATTTGAATTCATCCAGGACAGGTAGGTTCTCACATTCTATTTCCTTTTCTATTTGAGATATCAATTCCCTCTCAGCTGCTTTTACTCTGACCTTTCCATTTCTTAAGTTTTCTCTTTAATTCTCTTTTCTTTTCTACAACAAATCCAACAGAGCAAAACAAAGCATCTTTTCTTTTCCTTCTTTCCTTCCTTCTTTCTTCCTTCCTTCCTTCCTTCCTTCCTTCCTTCCTTCCTTCCTTCCTTCCTTCCTTCCTTCCTTCCTTCCTTCCTTCCTTCCTTCCTATCTTTCTTTCTTTCTTTCTTTCTTTCTTCTTTCTTTCTTTCTTTCTTTCTTTTCTTTCTTTCTCTCTTCCTTCCTTCTTTCTTTCTTTCTTTCCTTCCTTCCTTCCTTCTGTCTTTCTTCTTTCCTTCCTTTTCTTTCTTCCTTTTATTTGTTTCTTTGTTTTTCTTAGCCTCCCTCACTATCCTCAGTTCATTTTGAGTGTTAGCATTCTGAACATGATCTTTGCCATCTTGGATTATTACTTTTCCATTCTTTCCAATTACAAGCTCACACTTTCATATTTTCATGTAGATCTTTTAACAATCAAAGTTGGTTATTAGTTCTCAGAGCACATTATTGTTCTCAGACACATATTGGTGTTTTCAAACAATTATCCATTTCCCTCCCCATTACAATTGTTTCTACTTATAATGACGACATAATGGCTCCAAAGAGATACTTTTATTTGCCTAGTTTAGTGTCAACTGTATAATGATCTACACATTTGGTATATATTTCACTGGGATACAGTTTTTATGTATAATGGTTTCAATTTTAAAAGTTACTTCAGGTTTTGGTTTTATCATTTTAAAAGTCATGATGAAGAGTTGGCATTTTCTGGTCTAAATATGAATGCAGGGATTTTGATTAGTTTCCCTTCAATCTTGAAGTAGCAGATATGTACTACATTTAATTTACTGGGCAACTGGAAAGTATACGAATTGGCAAGAGTTTCTAAAGGAAAATTTTCTCATCCTTCTTAAAAATAAAAAAAAAATGTACGTAACGTAAGTTTATGGTTTGTTATACAGTACATCTTTCTTTTTGCTTTGTGTGTATTGAAATGTTGTTCTTTACTGGTGATTGTTAAGTTCATGATAAAAAAAAAAAGAAATTGACTTTAACAATGTCAAATCTAATAGAAAAACTGAAATGCAAAAATTCTTGTACCAAGAAGTAGATAGCTATAAAAGTGTTTACTGGTTCTATAAGAGATACATAGGAAGCAGAAGACATAGTTGTTTTTTTTTTTTCTCAAGAATCTTGCAGATGAGACGATATCTTGTCTTGTATATGCACCAAAAACATAAAAAATAACCTGAAATTAGCAGCTAATGCATGATACAGAGATAGCATGAAAAATGGCAACCAAGCTGGTAAAGGGCTTTAATCTTTTTTTTTTTTTAATTTTAATATCTTTTTTTTATTTTTTATTTTTAATTTTAATATCTTTTTATTGATAGAACGCATGCCAGGGTAATTTTTTACAGCATTATCCCTTGCACTCACTTCTGTTCTGATTTTTCCCCTCCCTCCCTTCACCCTCTCCCCCAGATGGCAAGCAGTCCTTTACATGTTGAATAGGTTACAGTATATCTTGGATACAATATATTTGTGCAGAACTGGACAGTTTTCTTGTTGTACAGGGAGAATTGAATTCAGAAGGTATAAATAACCCGGAAGAAAAACAAAAATGCAAGCAGTTTATATTCATTTCCCAGTGTTCTTTCTCTGGGTGTAGCTGCTTCTGTCCATCTTTGATCAATTAAGGCTCTCTTTATCGAAGAGATCCACTTCCATCAGAATACATCCTCAAACAGTATCGTTGTTGAGGTATATAATGATCTCCTGGTTCTGCTCATTTCACTCAGCATCAGTTCATGTAAGTCTCGCCAGTTCTCTCTGTATTCATCCTGCTGGTCATTCCTTACAGAACAATAATATTCCATAACATTCATATATCACAATTTACTCAACCATTCTCCAATTGATGAGCATCCTTTCATTTTCCTAGTTTAGTGTCAACTGTATAATGATCTACACATTTGGTATATATTTCACTGGGATACAGTTTTTATGTATAATGGTTTCAATTTTAAAAGTTACTTCAGGTTTTGGTTTTATCATTTTAAAAGTCATGATGAAGAGTTGGCATTTTCTGGTCTAAATATGAATGCAGGGATTTTGATTAGTTTCCCTTCAATCTTGAAGTAGCAGATATGTACTACATTTAATTTACTGGGCAACTGGAAAGTATACGAATTGGCAAGAGTTTCTAAAGGAAAATTTTCTCATCCTTCTTAAAAATAAAAAAAAAATGTACGTAACGTAAGTTTATGGTTTGTTATATAGTACATCTTTCTTTTTGCTTTGTGTGTATTGAAATGTTGTCTTTACTGGTGATTGTTAAGTTCATGATAAAAAAAAAAAGAAATTGACTTAAACAATGTCAAATCTAATAGAAAAACTGAAATGCAAAAATTCTTGTACCAAGAAGTAGATAGCTATAAAAGTATGTTTACTGGTTCTATAAGAGATACATAGGAAGCAGAAGACATAGTTGTTTTTTTTTTTCTCAAGAATCTTGCAGATGAGACGATATCTTGTCTTGTATATGCACCAAAAACATAAAAAATAACCTGAAATTAGCAGCTAATGCATGATACAGAGATAGCATGAAAAATGGCAACCAAGCTGGTAAAGGGCTTTAATCTTTTTTTTTTTTTTAATTTTAATATCTTTTTTTTATTTTTTATTTTTAATTTTAATATCTTTTTATTGATAGAACGCATGCCAGGGTAATTTTTTACAGCATTATCCCTTGCACTCACTTCTGTTCTGATTTTTCCCCTCCCTCCCTTCACCCTCTCCCCCAGATGGCAAGCAGTCCTTTACATGTTGAATAGGTTACAGTATATCTTGGATACAATATATTTGTGCAGAACTGGACAGTTTTCTTGTTGTACAGGGAGAATTGAATTCAGAAGGTATAAATAACCCGGGAAGAAAAACAAAAATGCAAGCAGTTTATATTCATTTCCCAGTGTTCTTTCTCTGGGTGTAGCTGCTTCTGTCCATCTTTGATCAATTAAGGCTCTCTTTATCGAAGAGATCCACTTCCATCAGAATACATCCTCAAACAGTATCGTTGTTGAGGTATATAATGATCTCCTGGTTCTGCTCATTTCACTCAGCATCAGTTCATGTAAGTCTCGCCAGTTCTCTCTGTATTCATCCTGCTGGTCATTCCTTACAGAACAATAATATTCCATAACATTCATATATCACAATTTACTCAACCATTCTCCAATTGATGAGCATCCTTTCATTTTCCAGCTTCTAGCCACTACAAACAGGGCTGCCACAAACATTTTGGCACATACAGGTCCCTTTCCTTTCTTTAGTATCTCTTTGGGGTATAAGCCCAGTAATCTAATTTAATTTAATAGATCAATAAATATTTAACAAATGTTTATTGGATGAATATTGAATCAGAAGGGCTTTAATCTTATGGTATTTCAGGAAGAGTTGAAAGGTACATTTACCAGGAGAAGGCAAGACAGAAAGAACATGATGGCAGTATTCAAATATATGAAGGGGCTCTCATGTAGAAAGGGGATTAGATTGTTCTATTTATCCCTAGAGGAAAGAACTAATAGGATGAGGTAGAAGTTGCAAAGAGGTAAAGACAAACCTAAGGTAAGACAAACTAATTAAGAATTAGTACTAACCAAAGATGGAACAGATTGTCCTGCAGGGCTGTGGATTATTCTTTATATGGAGATCTTAATTCAAGGTTGGATGATAAACTTTCAGCATTGTTAGGAAGAATTCCTCCCCCACTTAATAATATTTTATTTTTTTTCAATTTTTTCAATTACATATAACCATACTTTTATGTGATTTTGATTTCCATTTTTCTCTCTCTCTTCTTTCTCCCTCCCCAAGACAGCAAGCAATCTAAGGTATACTTGTATAATCACTTAAACATATTTTTATATTAACCATGTTGTTTTTTTTTTTTTAATTTTATTTTATTTAATAATAACTTTGTATTGACAGAATCCATGCCAGGATAATTTTTACACGACATTATCCCTTGCAATCACTTATGTTTCGTTTTTTCCCCTCCCTCCCTCCTCCCCCCCCCCCCCAGGATGGCAAGCAGTCCTATATATGATATTAACCATGTTGTAAAAAAGAATAAGAACTAAAGGGGAAACCATGAGAAATGGAAAAAAATGAAAGTAGTATGCTTTAAATCCATAGATTTTTCTCCAGATATGTATAGCATTTTCCATCATAAGTCTTTTGGAATTGTCTTGGATCATTGTATTACTAAGCAGAGTTAAATCTATCAAAGTTGATTACTGCACAGTGTTGCTGTTATTCTGTACAGTATTTTCCTGGTTCTATTTACTTCACTCAGCATCAGTTCATGTGTTTCCAGATTTTAGTCTGCTTATCATTTTTATAGAAAAATACTATTCCATTCCATTCATATACCACAACTTGTTCAGCCATTTCCCAATTGATGAGCAACTCCTCAATTTTCAATTCTTTCTTACCACAAAAAGAGCTCTTATAAATATTTTTGTAAAGGTGGGCCCTTTTTCCTTTTTAATGCTCTTTTTGGGTACAGACCTAGTACTGGTCTTTTTGGATCAAAGGGTAAACACAATTTGATAGTCCTTTGGCCATAGTTCCAAATTGCTCTCTATAATGGCTAGATTCAGATTACTGAATAAACAATAATGCATTAGTGTTCCACTTTTCCCACAACTTTGCCAACATTTATCATTTTACTTTTATGTCATCTTAGTTAATCTGATAGATGTGAGTTGTGCCTCAGACTTGTTTTAATTTGCATTTCTTTAATCAATAGTGATTTAGATCTTTTTTCATGTGACTATAGTTAGCTTTAATTTTTCTTTATCTAAACACTGCCTATTGAGATCCTTTGACTATTTATCAATTGGGTAATGATATTATGGTTATAGAAAGTTATGTACCAGTGCACTGGTAAATATTTTAAAACTGGTTTTTTAGAAGACAAAATATATTCATAACACACTTTTAAGTTTGATCTGTATTATTAACATTTTATGTGTCACTTTCTTGCATCTGGTGTCAATAAAATAATAAATCACATTTTCTAATGTGTTGATTTCTGAGGTGTACATGCTCACACTTGAAAATTTAATGAACTGGCTGTAGCTTGTCCCTGATTGGAGAGCAAAGAGTAATTAAAGTAAACCATTATTGCTAGAGATACTAGAATTCTTAGCCTCTTTTAGGTTCTGCTTCTTATTTTTATCTCTTTATTTTGGGGCTTCCAGGTTGGGTTAAACATTTGTTAAACAGGTAATAAAAGAGTTCTATTAGACTCATTTGAAAGAAATCTTCAACCAACTCCCTATCTTACTCAGGAGTCTTAATGAAGCTAAATGCTTGGAAAATCCATCTTGTATTTGACTTTCAACTGAGGAAGGCATTTAATATTCTACATCCTTTATGCAGTTGAAAGTTCCTTATATTTTAAATGAGAGAAGCTGGATTCAAATCCTAATTCTGACACTTACTATCAGTATGACTTTGGACTAGTTGCTCAGCCATGATTTCTCTTACATAAAACGAAGGTTCATTAAGGATGGGACTAAAAACCTCTAACATAGATCTCCTTCTAAAATTACAATCTCAAAGATAACTTCCCTGATATACAGTTCTTTTTGCATAGACCTTTTGGCAACTTCCTTTTCTATCAGAATTTTAATGACTCTTCCCAATTATTTTGAACCTAGAAAATTCTGATTTCTTCACGCATATTCTCTTGGTTTTTCTAAAGTAAATTTGTTACAATTAGTCATTAGAATTTGTTCTACATTTGAGTGAGGCTTTACTTTCATGCCTCTTGCCATGACTGACATTTGAGTTCACTGGGTCTATGCAGCTCTGATAGGTCATGATTTTTAAAGCCATTTTTCCCTCTTCTGTTACCCAACAGATCACACTTCTCTTTTTGTTCACATTCTGTTCTCTCCCTAGATTTCTCCCTAAGTTTCTTATCCCAGTATCTTATTCCAGCTATGTTTCTGCACATTTTCAGAGCTGATATTGACAGATAGGTCTTTCATTTAATGAATGTTCGTACTTTTTCAAGACTCAGATGATTCATTCTGTTCACTTCTTACCAAGTCTCTAAATAATATATCTGCTATTATCTAAGGAAAATGTTATTATTTTATCTTGAGAGAATCGTATTAATTGTGCTTTAAATAATAGATAATTTTCATCACTAAAATAATAGAGGAGTTATTTCCATGTAAAAAGAGTATTTATATATCACTTTCAGATTTGCAAATCACTTTACTCATATTATCACATTTGATTCTCACCATAAGCCTTTGAACCAAATACAATCATTCTTATTTTACAGATTTTGATACTGAAGTAGACATAGGCCAAGTGAATTTCTCACTCATGTCACACAATTAATTGTATAAGACAGAATTTGAATTCAGGTTTTCCTAAGTGCTCTGTCCTCAATATTACTACCAAATTGCCTAAGACCATTAAGGGATTAAGAAGACCAGCATGAAAGAAGGTACATGAAAGAAGGATTTAGTAGAGTGTGTACTTCTATTTAACATTTAAAATATTCAGAATATAGTTCCCAAGCTCCTTTCCAAGCTTATTCATTATTTCCCTTCATATAGATTATGATCCTGAGAAATTGTCTATTTTTTCTCTTCTATATTCTATTCCATTTCATATCTCTATGCCTTTGTATAGGTTGTTTCCCCTTCCTAAGTTGTACTCCCTGATTATTACAGCTTTAGAGGAATCATAGTTATCTTAAAAGCTCAACCCAAGTAGTATCAATTATGGGAGGCCTTCTTTGATACTCCCAATTGAAATTGTCTCCCTACTGAAATTACTTTGTATGACTTTGATATTTTAAAAATTCTAACATAGTGGCTAGCCAAGCACTGCTTGACTGAAGTTACAGGTAGTATTGACATTTGCTGTTTTTCTAACATCATTATGTGCCCTAGATTCATTGTTCTGGGATTACTTCTGTCCTCATTAGGGGAAGCAGGCTCACCAGTATTTTGGTTCTGTCCCTGCCTTGGCTACCTAAAGAACAATTCTGTCTTGGTTTAAGGGGGCCTCCTGAGTAAAAAGAAGAGAGAGTTCAAAAAGGTAACCAGAACACAAATATGAATCACTATTATTTCCACATAGAAAAGGGAATCTTAAGAAATAAAGATGGCATATGAGTTGAAATATTGATGTTCAAACATCCCCAGGACATTGACAACTATTTTTGTTTTTTTGCATTGAGTTGCTTAAAAGTGATTTACATTTCACCTTCAATGAATATAGCTTTATCGACTCTCAGTGGTCTTTTTCCCTCGTGGTTTACCTCTACAGACAATTTTTTTTGGATAATCTTCCTAGCTGCTATAACAGCTCCATTAATTGCTACTTCATTGCTCAAATATCTACCAAGGGGAAGAGACCAGCTACCTTTCAAGACCTCAAAAGGCCCTTTGGAAAAGCTAAGAAGACAACCTGCTAATTGAAGACTTTCCTACAATGCTGTGAACTCATGATTTGTTACCAAATAGAGAGATTTAAATCTCTCCACTTGCTTCTCTAGTTCTTAGATCTCTATACTTCAAAACTAGCAAGAAGAGAGAACCTGAAGGATTGGCACATAATAGGAACTTGATAGATATTTGTGATTTACTGGAGAATATCAGTGCTATTACTTATGATAAGATAAATAGTTTGTGGAAGAAAATGATGCTTAGTATCTGCTTTCCTTGACTGAAATTAAATTAGAGTAGTAAATATCTTTAGAAGAGTAGCTAAATGAATGGTTTGATTTCTGGGCCTGAAGTGAGGAAAACTCACTTTGTGAGTTCAAATTTGACTTCAGACATTTACTTGCAATGTGACCCTGGATAAAGCACTTAACCCTTATTGCCTCAGTTTTCTCATCTATAAAATTAGCTGGAGATGGAAAAGTCAAACCACATCAGTATTTTTCCCAAGAAAACCCCAAATGGGGTCATGAGTTAGATACAACTGAAAATGACAACAAAAATGTTTGAGAAAGACTACATATAGAATAATTTTATCCTGCTTCATATTATGATCTTTGAAATGATGATATGTATCATGTTTATTTTTGGCATTATAAGCAAATTTAAATATGAAAATGTACACAAAATTAATGTCATGTGTTTCTTCAGTTTTCATATAATGTGGTATCAAGATTCTTTATTATTCTAGTTTTCATCCTTTACTTACTTTTGGAGTTTATCATTGAATCCCCTAACTAAATTGTGCTGTCCAGAACTGACAATTTTTTCTCTGACGTATATTCTGATCAGAGTGAAAAACAATAGTATTCTTGTGATTTAATCAATAAAATAATATTTTTACTAAGTATTGTCTAAGTTCCATGGCCTAACGATATAAGACAAAAAATGTAACAGTCTGCCCTCAAGTAGCTTATATTCAATTGGAAGAGAGTACAGAACTCCTTCTCTCCCATCCATCTATCTTCCTGCTACCATTCCCTTCAGGCACAGAAGTCAGTCATGGATAAAAATGAGCTGGTGCAGAAGGCAAAAGTGGCTGAAGAAGCTTAGAGATTTGCTGACATGGTATCCTGCGTGAAGTCTGTAATTGAGCAAGAAGTTGATTATCTAATGTGAGAGGAATCTTCACTGTTGCTTATAAAAATGTTTTAGGGGCTTGAAGGCTATCTTGGAGGGTTGTTTCAAATACTGAACAAAAAATGTAAGGTGATGAGAAAAAACAAGTTGGCCCAAGAATAGAGAGAAAATTGAGACCAAACTAAGAGATTTCTGAAATCTCTATTGGAAAAGTTCTTGATTCCTAATGCTTCACAAAAAAAAAGCAGTTTTCTATGTGAAAATGAAAGAAGACTACTAATGTCATTTGGCTGAGATTGCTGCTGGTGATGACAAGAAAGAAATAATGGATCAATCACAACAAGCATGACAAGAACTATTTGAAATCAGCAAAAAGGAGATGTAACTAATGCATCCTCTAGCATTGGGTCTGGCCTTGAACTTTTCTGTGTTCTTGAGATTATGAGATCTTGAATTCTCTAGAGAAAGTCTGTTCTCTTGCAAAGACAGCTTTTGATGAAGCCATTGCTGAATTTGATACATTATGTGAAGAATCATGCAAAAACAGCGTGCTAATAATGCAATTACTGAGAAACAACTTGACATTGTGAACATCTGACATCCAAGGAGATGGAGCTAAAGCAGAAGGAGGGAAGCATTAACCAGTCTTCCAACTTTTGTCTGTCTCATTCTAAAATTTACTCAATGGGTTATTTGTTATCTGTGCTTTCCCACAAAAGATTTTTGCCTACAATTTATAGCGGGTTTATGTTACTTCTATGTGGATTTCTATATTTCTCCTGTGGTTTTTAAGTTTAATATTAAAGGAGTAGAGCCAGTTAACATGTAGATAGTTATCTGTTTTCATCTGAGGTGACCAATAAGGGGATATGGAATTTTTGTGCACAATTTGTGTATTTCATTGCGATCTCACAAGGCCTGTGTTATAATAGCTTCCATGTCTAAGCAAACAAAACTGTCTGCATAGCGGTCTGTCATGGTGGGAAAATAAAGGGATAACTGGCTCAAGTCACAGTCTTAGGACTGTAACACTCATGGCTGTGGTAGAAACAGATGTCCTATAGATATTACATGTCATTCCATATGTATCTACAGAATATACCATCTCAATATGTACACCTTTATGATTGCAGTTGTAAAAGTGTTTAGACAAAATGTTAATCCAGTCAATTTACATTTACCAGAAATGGTGCACATTCCATTATTTGTAATGTTATCTTCACTTTTATTATTTTTGCTACACTAATTTTGTTTGTATTTAAATGGTTTAGGCAACCTAAAAACAAATGTACAAGTAAAGATGCAGTAAAAATGAATTGTTTGATATACATACAGAGCAGTGAAACAAACAAACAAAAAAAGACATGTATTTAACTTTTTAAAAGTTTTTTGCTTTTATTATGTTCTGATATTTTTTGAAACTTTCCTAACATGCATGAACTATAAAATAGTTAACAGGAAAATAACTTGAGATGATGGCTAGTTTTTTTAATGCCCTATTAAATTTTCATGAACATTCCAAGCATAATTGTTAAGAACATGTATATCAACTTGGTATAATTGAATTAAAAGTTTTATGAATGAACTTAAAATATATATGATAATTTAATGAGAAGACACTACTTGAAGAAATAGAAAAGGCTTTCTGTAGGATATAGGACTATAGATGAATTTTGAATGAAATACGGGATTAACAAGTAAAAAAAAAGGGGGGAGTTTCTTCTAGGAATGGGGACAGTAAGTAGAAAGGAGATAGGATATGGAATGATATGGTTTGCTATGTCAAGGCTGAATTGAAAAGGAAGTCTCCAGGAAGCTAGATCAAATAGAAAGCTATAGTATTTGTCCAGGTGGGAGGTATGAGGATTTAAACTATGGCTAACTAGTGAGAAAAGAAGATGGATGCAAGAGATGCTATAAAAATAGGAGCATAAAGAGTCAGTTATGGGTTAAGTGGGATGAAAAAGCTGGGTAATACCAAAGTTGGTAATGATTATATGATTAAAAGGATGGTGGTGCTCTTAATAGAAAAAAGGCCATTCAAAAGAGGTTTGTATTAATGGGAGGAAATGTAGTGTTTTTTTTTTTTTTTTTTTTTTTTTTTCATTAATAGCTCTTGGAAAGTTAAAGTTTTAAATGGCAATCCCCAGTCTGAAAACTCTACTAGTTTTAGAAATGCATGAGTAAGGCTAAGGATGTTGGCTCAGGTTGGATATATAGATTTAGGAGTTATTTGCATTAAAGTGATAATTAATAATAGCTACACTTAGATAGGATTTACTATGTGCCAAGTACTGTGCTATGAGTTTTAAAATCATTATCTCATTTGATCCTTACAATAACCTTTGGGAGGTAGCTGCTATTATTACCTTCATCACAGAGCAGAATAGTGAGGCAAATTAATAGAGTCACATAGCTAATAACCTTAATAAATACTCATAGTTTCCACATCTGCCAGCCTTGCACCATCATAAAAAGTTTAGAATAAGATATGCTAATGTGACAGTTTATAATGGTCCAAGTTTATTACAATGTCCCCACAAAGTAATAATAATGTGTGTTATAGTGGAATCTAGTCACTGTGGAGTCATACTTGAAGCCTTATCTCTCTTGCCTAAGTATGTGTGACACCTTTCTTTGACTCACTCCTCCAGGCTGCTCTCCCATTAGCACTTATGTTTCCAGAGATTGACTTCCATTTCAAGATTATATTTAAACTCTTTAAAGGTCCTAGGAGATAACCCCATTGAGGAGAAAAATACTTCCTACTCAGGACAGACAAACAGATTAGATAGATAGATAGATAGATAGATAGATAGATAGATAGATAGATAGATGGATGTTATTGCTGTTTGTCTTTCATTCTCATAAAGGACCATGGCATGAGGGAGGTGATGCTGTGACATACAAGTGAGCTGGATGTAAGTGAGGGAGGCTGTGTAAGATCACCTGTCTTACTTCC
Organism: Antechinus flavipes; assembly: GCF_016432865.1. Classification (NCBI taxonomy): domain Eukaryota; kingdom Metazoa; phylum Chordata; class Mammalia; order Dasyuromorphia; family Dasyuridae; genus Antechinus; species Antechinus flavipes. Next base: position 390,653,706 of record NC_067398.1, read on the forward strand.
CCTCTAGAGCCATCTGGGTCAGTAGCCAGAAAGAGATCAAGATGACTGCAGATGGCTCTGGATGCAATGGGAGACCTTGGCCATTTTAAGCTAAGGTCTTCACAGATCTCAGCTTGACTGAAGCCACACTCCTTCAGTGATTAGGATTAGGTACCAATTGAGGCAAGAATTTCTTCTCTAACCCAGTCAAAAAAAATTGAAATAAATGAGTGAATGAATATAGGACATAGATAGACAGACAGATAGACACATAAATATCCTTGCTTTCTTAATTCACTGTTTTATCCCTATGGTAAGTTTTTAAGAAATCACTCTGATATAGCCTAGTTTTCATAGGTTATCTAGTAACCCTTCCTCTTCCATTCTTATTTATCAAGTTTTATCCTCATTTGAGGGTTTATTTAAATTGTTTCTTCGACCCCTTTCTTTAGTTACATATTTCTCCTCTTTCTTTGTTTATTGAAATGGTTAGTATAAATAGCATCTTTCTGCCTTGCCACCAAGTTCTTTTGTTTATTCATTATTTTCTGGGCTTTTTCCTAACATTGTTTTGCTTTGTTCTTTTCATTTTGTTCCCTTCCCTCCACCCTATCTGTTCTAAAATTTGATCTTTGATAATTGGTCTATAATGTTCTCCTCTATCTTTTTGTCCCATATGAAGTGAATACTTTTGAGATATTCATTTTGAAGTTCCTTCTATACAATTTGTATGTTAACACATTTTATAGCATTTGCTTCATGTTCCTTTTTAAAAAAAAGCCCTTCATGTCTGACTTTTAGAACTATGATTTTACAGGGTAAGAAATGTGGATAAAGTACTATAAGAATAAAAATTATCCTATGCTCCAACATAATTAATCTTTGGGGCTTTAAAAAATACTTGGGTAAGTATCTTGTGTAACATTTTATTTTTCTGCTGACCCATGATTCCTCTTTCAGTGTCTGTATTTGTATTCTCAGCATGTAACACAGTGCCTGGCTCTGTTGTAGATATTTAATAAAATGCGTGTTGATGGATTGATTTCACTAAAAGTATGCTATGGATATCACAATTTAAAATTGTCAGAAAATATTAATTTAGTTTTGGTATTTCATATATGAAATTTGGATTCAATAAACTGATAAGCTATTAGAGGGACCAAACTAAATACATACTGACATTATTATAAATAAAACTAAAAAGACATAAAACAGTTAAAATGGAATAATGACACAGGTTTAATCAGAGAAGAAAAATTCAATGGAATTAATTTGATCATGTACTCAAAGGCCAAAAGAAATATTATTTCCTTGGAATCTTCTTCATCTTTGCCTTGAAATGCCCCAAAAGTGTATAAACAAAAAAGGCCAGTACTATAGCTTATATATTGTCACATAAAAGGATGAACAAGATCATTGAAGCAGTTAAAGGAATAGAGAAATTCTATGAAAAATTTGACAAGATTTCTTTTTTATTATTAGTTTTATGTATTTATTCTTTATTTGATATATTTTTGTTTAATATTCTCCTGTTAATTTTAAAAGAATTTTTACATTTGCATTTAAAATTTTTGAGTTCTTGGTCTCCTTTATCTCTAATCATAATTCAGAAACCACATGTGAAGTTCTGCAAAACATTATTATACAAGTTGTGAAAGAAAACATAGATCTCTTATGCTCATGAAAATAAAAACCCTCAAGAAAATTAATTAAAAATGAGAGAGCTAAAGAAAGAGAAAATGCTTCAATATGTATTCACACACAATTAGTTTCTTCTCTGAGTATGGATAGGACTCTTTATCATAACTCCTTCAGAGTAGTCATAGGTGATTGTATGATGGAGAATAGCAAAGTCATTTACAGCTGGTCACCCCAGAGCACTGCCATTACTTGTATGCACTACATTTCACTTTGCTCGAGTTCAGGGAGGACTTTCAAGGTTTTTTTATATAGCATATATAAAGCATCGTGCTCATCACTTCACACAGAACAATAACATTCTATCACAAACACACAGTACAGTTTATTGAGCCACTCCCTAATTGATGGGTATCCCCACAATCTTGACAAGATATCAGTAAACATATAACTTGATATTTGGTAATTTACAGATGGAAGAGAGCACAGGAGATAATGAGGGAATAAATAGAAATGAAGAAACTAAAAATTACTAGACATAGTAGGAAGAGAATAAGCTCATTAAAGGAAAATATTTTAGACAGCAAACACCTGGTTTCAAATCTAAGGGCCATTTTTGTTTAGGGGGGAAGTGGCCTACTTTTAGACAGATCATCATCTGTTTAAAATGATAGTCACCATCAAAAGGAAGAAATTTTTATTTTTATTTTTTGGCAATTGGGGTTAAGTGACTTGCCCAGGGTCACACAGCTAGACAGTGTCTGAGATCAGATTTGAACTCAGGTCCTCCTGACTTCAGGGCTGGTGCTCTATCCACTGCGCCACCTAGCTGCCCCTAAAAGGAAGAAAATTAAGGGGAATAAATATTCACATAGTGCCTACTATGTACCAGAAACTCTGCAAAACACTTTATATGTAGGATCTCACTTGATCTTTACAATATGACTTTGAAAAAGGTGATTTAATTCCCCTCATTTTACAATTGAGAAAACTGAAGCAAACAGAGGTTAGGTGATATGTCCAGGTTGACCTCGCTAGTAAGTGTTTGAAGCTGTATTTGAATTCAGTTTTTCTGATTCTAGGCCCAGTACTCTATCTGCCACATCGCTATTAGTAAAAAAAAATAAGGGTCCTGTGGAACACTAGAAAAAATTACTGGATCTAGAGTGAAGTTTTTAATCTTTTTTATCATACTGAGCAAGTGATTTCAATATTATTTTATCAGTCTTATTTTTATAATATATAAAGTGAGTTACCTTAACTGATTGGTCCCTAATATTTCTAACTGTAAATCCTATGAGAACGTAGAAGAAAGGGCAAATATGCAAAGCAGGTAACATATGTAATAATAATAGCTCTCACATATTTATTTAAATAAGTTGTTGTTGAAAAATTAGGACATGGATAAAATGAAAAAATTCTATTATTAATCAAGTTATTAATGTTATCCCACAAGTCAATGCAGTTTAAGCTTGATACTACACTGCCTTTTGAAACACTTTGTATTATAGAAGTTAACTGATATGAAAGAATTGCTACAATGAGCACTCAAAAGCATCAAAGAATCACTTCACTCAGCAAGCACTAGGTCTCCTCACCATCTGGAAAGGCAAGACAATGATTAGTAAAACTGTTTTAGTATACATAATCATTTGAAAAACATGAAATAGAAAGTGGATGGAAGATTATAAAGAATATTGCCTCATGACATAAAAATATTAGTTTGGAAAACAAATTATATAAAATATGATATGATCCTCAACTAATCAAAATCATTCCAAGATTAAATGGAAAGGAGAACCATTTTGTTCAAATTTCTAGAGCAATCTAACGTAAACATTGACTAGAATGAAACTGCTGCATTTAAATTCTACAATCGCAGGATCTAATTTTATGTATTTGAGGTAGTAAGAAATGGCAATTAAGATGAAGTTACGTAGAGCAAATGGAACTAGCCTAATACATATTGAAGAAATTCATGTTGGAAATAATATAATTTTAATGTTGTTTAGGGATTTAATTTTCATGGTATTATAAAGAAGATTATTCTCAAGAAATACAAACTATCAGACACTATATTAACAATTTTTTAATAAAATGATTAAGAATACATAAACAGCTATTGACTGAAATGTCCACTTTCAAATTTTTTTAAAAAAATCTACGAAACTAGTCATAGAATTACAAATTCTTAGAATGTGAAGTGACCTTAGAAGTTGTGTAGACCAGATTCTATTCAACATATGAATCAGACCTACAGTGTTTTCCATAAATGGGCTGCTAGGCTAAGCTCTGTTTAAAATATTTTTGTATGAAGGACTCATTTTCTGATGAGTTGACCTAATCTCCTTTGAATAGTTCTAATTGTGATGATGAGCTGAATTCTGCTCTCCTGTAATGTCCACATTTATTCTAATTCTGTTCTCCAAAGCTAACCAGAATGAGTCTTGTCTTTTTTCTATATAACAACCTTTCATATGTTTCCATATGAAATACCTATTCCATATGTGTCTGTTCATTTATTTATATAGTGCCTATAATATATTTCAGGTGACAAGTATTATGGGATACATTGGTCATTCTTTCAATGACTGTATAAATTTGTGTCCTCATTACAATAACTCAAATTACAAATTGCAACCTTTCTATTATTACTGATTCTGTGTTACCCTTTTCTGTGTCATTCCATAATTTTAAGAGGATCTAAAACAAATAGAAGATAAGAATAGTTACCTAAAGTGTCTCACTGACTTGCAGATGCCTGAAGTAATTTTTGAAGTTACATGGCAATATGTAAAGTTTGATATAAAAGTGTACATAAAAGCATACCTAATGAATTTGTTCATTGTTCTTTTTTCAGAGACTCAGCATTAAATATTACTAAAACATTTCTACTAATGCCCAAAAGGTACAAGTATAAATAACATGTAATTCCATCTGAATTTCACTTAGTTTTAATATTCAAGACTATAAAAAGAATACTTTTGAAATATCAGTCTGTAGATTCAATTATTTCCCTGGAGGGACATATGCCAAGCTCGAAAGTCTCTCAAACAGGTAAATATTCCAACTTAATTGGTTTTCTGGAATTATAGTTCTTTGTTCTCATTTTTCGTTTAAAAAAGGTGGTTGAAATGCCATGGCAGTTTAAATATGTCTCTAAGTTCCTCAGGGTTTTAACAGTACGTTTTTTAAATCTTCCAACAAGATCTTTAAGAAAACGAATCCATACCTATAAAATTATTATACCCAAATCCTCCTTTATAGGAAAAGGGGCAGTACTGCTGTTCACAATATGTTTTATATCCTTAGTACTGACCGTCTCATTCTGGTGATGAGGTGGAATGGATCACATTTGTCCTTCTTAGCAGGGATACTCTATACTGATGTTTATGTGAACTAATTTCCTTCCCTACTCTTTCCCTCCAGTTCAAAGGGATGCCATTGTCATTCACAATAAAAGGAAACAAAAATCAAAAGAATCCTGACAATATTTTGTAAATCTATTATTATGATTTTGAGAAAATATATTTTAAAACAATTTAATATTAATGTTTCTGGCCCTGGCAAAAACCAAATTGAAAATTTCTTATTGCTTGTGTTTTATTTTTTTTTTTCTTAACACACATTTTAAAATTAGTATTTTTTACTTAAAACTTTGTCCTTTAAACAAGCAATGCTGATCTTATAATAAACGAATGATTTATTGCTGTGATGAAATTAATCCACCTACATCAGGGAAAACAAATGAATACTTTTCTTCTGAAATTTAAAGGCTAAATGAATAATCATAAACATTTTTGTTTTTTAAGATTTTCTCTTGCTGCTGAAGACTGTTGTGTTGTAGAATTCCTCCAATGGGAAAGTAATCTGTTGCTGACATTTTTTTTTTTTTTACAAAGAAAAGAAAATTATCTGACATACAACCATATTAGAAGAGCATTTCAGATAGTATAGCAATTCATTAAATAATAGATATATGAAAAGAATCCATTGGCTCAAAGTTAATCTGAGCAGCATTTGGGAACTTAGAAGACTGAAAATCATTATTGTTCTCTAACATTTTCGAGAATGATATTTATTTTTTTCCTTAACTTCTGAAGCCCTATTTTACTTCCCATTTATCTACTTTTAAAAGAATCATGATGTCAGAAGTGCAATTCCATATACTATAAATGGCTTCCTAAATTGCATGTCCTGAAAAATACATGAACATCTCAGGAGCTAAAGTGGAGATATAAACGTATGGTCATGGTGCAGACATGGCAGATGGTAGATAACAAGAAGGTGATTAATAGTCTTCCCATGATGTGCACAAGAGTTTTAAGAGTAGGAACCAATTACTGACTTCAAGTAAAGAAAGGTTTTGATGAGATGGATGCTGGCCAATTATTTTTCATATCTGTGAATATGTAATATGAAAAGAGGAGCATGGAAGTTAGATTGATTTTGATTGGCAAAAGAAAAAAGTATTTGATATTAAATAATAAACCACATGGCGAAAACATGAAACTTTTTATTTCCTTAGCCTCTTAATGTGGGAACCTCTCCCACCAAGAGTTTTGCAAGTATTCATGATTTTGTTGAGTTCTATGAGACACAATAATGACCTGGAGTGTCTAAACTGCTAAGTGGTTGGGGAAGAACTTGAGATCTAATTTTCTTGGCTGAAATAAACTATGTTATTTCTAAGTAAATTTTGGTCATCAATAAAGGTTAACTGAATTTAATAACAAATAAATTATATATTATAATTATTAAATACTTCATTACTGCAAAGCAATTAGCAGAGAAGATAGCAATCTGCATTGATAGATGCAGTTTTCTCAGGAAAGAGTTTCTTCTCTTTCTCATCTATGAAATGAAGAAGTTTGATTAGATGGCATATAAATCTCTTTATGACTTTATTTTTATAATATGAAATATACACTGTAATATAAATGATCACTCACCTACCTGCAGATTCTATGTGTGTATAGAAATACAAAAATATATGTATACATACATACTTACATACATGCATATGTACATACAGTGGAACTTTTCCCTATATTCAGAGTCATCTTTTGTGAATATAAGACCGAGATATTGGTCAGACTGGATACTGGTTCAATTCCAGTATTGGAATTTCTGGTGGAAGTAATTTAGGAATTTTTGAAGAAGTAGGATCCTTTTTTTATCCTAGAAGTACAATTAAATCAGTTTATGATTTCTTCAATCATTCAGTATGTCATTTAACAAACACTGAACACATATAGATGTAAGATATGTTGCTTTAGCAAACTCAGAAGCATTTGAGTGACATAACAGACACATTCAGGAAATTTAAACAAAGTGGGGAAATTGGCTTCAAATATTTTAGAACTAATTTATTCTCAATATTGAGGAAAGGCTCACCTACTACATGGTATTTACCCCCAAAAAATACAGTGGAAGACTATATTACATGTAAGGTTTTATTTTATCCAATTAGTTCTCTTTTTTTTTTTCTTTATGATATGGATATTTTGGCTTCTTTCCTCTCTGAATTTTAATTGTATATAATGCAACCAGAAGTATATTCTCCTTAAAATTATACTATGTGTACATGTCTGATTTGTTCCTTCTTGATTCTGATCCCAGTAATTTCCAAGGTCCTTGAGGTCCAGGACTGCCTTAACTTTTCTCTTGGTATATTCAGAAAATATTACAATTCTGAGCACACAGGATGTGCTGTCAACAGTATGAAAATGGTTAGTAAAGAATCCAAGTTCAGTCATGGTTTGTAACTAAAAATACAATAATCCTTCTGCAAAAAATTAGCAGTATCATTTCCTTTTATAAATTATCATTATAATTTGAGCAGGATAGTAACATAAGCCATTCAAAACTATCATAACAGCTGCTAGAACTCAAGGAACTTTTAAAATCTTATTGTTCAGTTGTTTAAGTCAACTCTTTGTGATCCTATTTGGGGTTGTCTTGACTAAGATACTAAAGTGGTTTGTCATTTCCTACTCCAGCTCACTTTACATATGAGGAAACTGAGACAAATAGGATTAAGTGACTTGCGCAGGGTCACACAGTTAGTAATTACCTAGGTCAGATTTGAACTCAGAAAGATGTGTTTTTCTAACTCCAGGACATGCACTCTGACTACTATGTCACCTAGCTGTCCATAACTTTTAACTATTATGGCAATAATAAACTTTGACAAGAGTTAAAACAAATTTCTTAGTAAGTACTTCCTTACAAAGTAATAATTTGTTCTTAACAATTAGTAAGTGCTTAATAAATTGCTTGCTGATTGATATCACACCCCTTAGTCCTTAATACGCAATGATTTGTAGAGCTTTCTAGATGTCTGATGAATGTAACTTCTGCCCAATGATTATATAGAGAGACTTGAAGTCTAGAGTTCTGAGATGTAGGAGGCTAAGTTAGTTGATGTTTCCACTAAGCTTGACATTTATATGAAGAACTCCCAGGAACTGAATGCTACTAGGTTACCCAAAGACAAATGAACTAGCTCTGGTCAATGGTAGATTGTGTCCAAACCTATGTCTATCAGAGTGGAAATAGACCCATGAATAATTCCTACATTTCCAATGAGTAGCATTAGAGAGCATTAGGAAAGACTAAGACACTAGAAAGTATTTCTCACTTGAGCTAAATTTTGTAACAGATAAAAAAAAAATAGCTGGAGATCATTCCACTCAATCCTGGGTAAGTTACTTCATTTTGCCTTAGTTTCCTCATGTGTAAAACGAAGAAGAAAATGGCAAAACACTCCAATATCTTTGCCAAGAAAATCCCAAATGGAACCAAGAGTCAAGCACAAGTGAAAAATGACTGAATATGCCTTATGAATGTTAAATCTTACCCAGATGAGGAGATTGGGATTTGATCATAGAACTAGGGATCTAAAAGGTCATCTAGTCCAACCCCCTCATTCTCCATATCATGAAAATGAGATTGGAATTGACATTTAGTTCCCATTACCTCACATTTTACACATTCTACATTCTACAATCTTTTCACTGCCCCAATCATTGCCTCAAGATGATTTCTGAGTCTCTTCTAGCTCTAATTTTCTTAAGAGTGAGTGATCAGATGATCTCTCAGCTCCTTTCCATTTCAAGACCCAAATGATCCTATTATCTTTCCCATCTGAGCAGATTATTTTGATGCCTATATATCTCTTGAGTTGGCTTTAAGCATAAACTGATGAATAATTCCATGGGGAGGGAAAGCAAGGAAGTAAAACAATATTTGCACAGTTAAACTCTGTGAAAATGCTTCCTCATGTTCACAAGAGAGACCTGTCTGTCTAAATTGTGCAAATGAATTTAATTCATGTTTAAAGGGCTTCTATTTAAATCCTTTTTTATCCCTAAAGCAAGCTAAAATTACCACAGACATTTGGGGAATTTGAAATATAAAATCCCTCTTAAAGTGAACTCTTATTTGTAAGGAAAGAACCACACACAGCTACATAAATCATAGACTCATAGACCATTAGAGCTGGGATTATCCTATTCCATTGCCTTTTCTTTTTTCTTTTTTAAACTAATGAATTAGGGTCCAGCAGAATTAAGTGATTTGTCCAAAATCACATGACTAAGAAACGGAAGAAAGAAGAATAAAATGCAGATTTCCTGACTGCTACTTTTGTTTTCTTCTCCATGTTTTTTTTCTTTGTTTTTTTTTCCTCTTCCCCCTGAAATAGTGTCTCAAACATAAGGAAATCACCCTAGAGAAAAACCTGTGGAGAAAAAGAAGATAGGACAGTCATACATTTAAAATGTGTCACCAGGATCTTACTTTTTAATGATACAACTGCAAATGATTGTAGGTTTGTAATTAGGAAGGCGAACAGATGGTAGAGATTTCATTTAAAGTGTTCATTAAAATAACCTACCCTGCCAAGTTACTGTTCCCCACTATGTATGTAGATGTTGCTCAGTTGAAATGCATTATACACCGAACTGAGACTTAGGAAAAGATCATGGCAAGAGGGAATTTGCTAAAACTCTTTTTAAATTGCCTGCCAATTTCCTGATTTGTTCAGTATGACACCTCAGTTTTAGTTGCAGAACAAAGTTCTTTTGAAATTCTTAATTAAGTGCACCTGGCCTTTTAGTAATACATAGGAGAAAATATATAGTGCTCTGGCAAGCTAACTGGGGCACCAATTCCCAGGCCAAGAGGCCTATTCCCGATTCCATGGCAGTCCGGTTATAGTGTTGGGTGTATTACCTTTCTCTCTTTTTCTTTTTCTCCTTCAAAAAAAAGTAGTTTCAGACTATCCAGGATAATTTTGTAAGATGAGAGAGCTTATCAAAATAGTTAACAGTAGTGAAAGAAAACTTCCTAATAACTCAGTACCTAATTGGCTATCAAGATACGTAAACTGGACTGATTCATTTTTAGCACAGAGATAGGGACTGGACCTGTGTTGTCTAGGATAATCCAGATAAAAATATTCCCTTTACCATCACAGATCAGTACCTTTCTGCAGCTCATAATTCATAAATTATGTAAACTATGATTTCTGCCTGAAGCACTAAAAGGTGGGTGACTTGATCAGGCTGTGAAGACTGCATGTATCAGAGACAGAATTTAAACCCTAAACATCCTTAAACTTACAAATGTTATTTCATTTGCTCAGTATTACAATCTTGAGAGTTAGTTGCTATTATCCTAATTTTACAATTGATGAACATGAGGGCAAAAGGAATTAAATGATTTACCTGAAGTCCCTTAGATAATAGGTATCTGAGATTGTATTTGAACTGACTCCCAGGCTATAGTTCTATTGTAAAGGATTTTAAACATCATACTTTTAGACTTTGTTTAATGACCTCTAATCAAGAGGAGTACAAGTCCTCTACAATGTCTCAGATATCTCTTACTGTTAGGATATTTGTCCTTTGTATCACTTTGAAACTTGCCTTGGCTGCTTCTATCCATTGTTTCTAGTTTTGCTTTCAGAATAACAAAAAGGCAATTCAAATTTTCTTTCTCATGATAGTCTTTTGCATACTTGAAGAGTTATAATCTCTTCCCCTTTCCCTTGCCCCTATCTCCAATCTTTTCTTTGGATATCTGGAATACTTTCTGGATGGCTCTATTATTCTCATCATCTAAGTCTTTTCTTTTACAACATGACTAATAGGGGAAAGTTTTGCATGACTATACATTTATAATCTATATGGAATTGCTAGCCTTCTCAGTGATGGGGGGAGAGGAAGGAGGAGATAGAATTTAGAACTCAAAGATTAAAAAAAAATTAAAATTTGTTTTACATGGAATTTGGGAAAATAAAATACTAAATATAGTATTTCCATTTTATAAATTAGGAACTGAGACTGAAAGTTTTAAGTGATTTATCTAATTTCATTCCATTGTGGGATTCAAAATCTTCCTTGTGCTCTCTAAGCAATAACTATTTTGACTCAAATATCCAGCTTGTTAACTGACTGCCCAATTTTATTTTGAGTAGGGATATAATAATACCTTCATCTAAGTCACTGATTAAAATGTTAAACAGAATAATGATGAGTTTAGACTTCTAGAACATCCCACTATAAAACTTCTATATATTCATCTATTAATCATTTCTCCCTGAGACCAAAGGATAAACTAGTTCTATTCTGTTAAACGTTTTTGTCAATATATCATCCAAAAAGATATTATATGAGATCATGTCAAATGATAGAAATGCTATGTGGGCAACATTTCCTCTGATCTCTAATAAATTTCAAAAAAAGGAACATACATAAAGGAACATACGTGTGTGTTCACGCACGTGTGTGTAGATTTTATCCAACTATAGATAAGTATAACTATTAGATAAAACTTTTGGATAAAAAACATTCTTCTTTCCACTTTTTTTTTCTTTTTGGAAAACTATGATAGTAATTTGCCCACAATCACTGCTTTTCTCCATGATTTGTCAAAGATCCTTGACAAATCAGCAATCACAATCACAATCATATCTGTCACTTCTAAGAATATCACTGAATGTGCTACCCATTCAAGTCTTGTTGATAGGCTAACTTTTCTGTTCACAGGTCCTGGATTTTAATCTGCTATTAATTTTCTCTCCATTCCTTTCTGGTCTGGAGATCATTATACTTTCATTTTAATTTTTTTTTGTAATTATTTTAATGACATTTTATTTTTTCCAAATTAAAAATTGTTAAAACTAAGTTCCTCTATACCCAAAGGGTTATCAAACTGTGTATACCCTTTGATCCAGCAGTGTCACTATTGGGCCTATAACCCAAAGAGATCATAAAAAAAGGAAAAGGACCCACATATGCAGAAATGTTTGTAGCAGCCCTTTTTGTAGTGGCAAGAAACTAGAAATTAAATAGATGTCCATCAGTTGGAGAATGGTTGAATAAGTTATGATATGTGAATGTTATGAATTATTATGGTTCTATGAGAAATAATCAGCAGGGTGATTTCAGAAAGACCTGGAGAAACTTACATTAATTGAAGCTAAGTGAAATGAGCATTACCAGGAGATCATTATACACAACAGCAAGATTAAACAAAGATCAATTCTGATGGACATGGTTCTTTTCAATAGCAAGGTGATTCAGGCCAGTTCCAATAGTCTTGTGATGGAGAGAGCCATCTGCACCCAGAGAGAGAACTTTGGGGACTGCATGTGGATTACAACATAATATTTTCACTATTGTTGTTGATTGCTTGCATTTGTTTTCTTTCACTTTTTTTTTTCCTTTTTGATATTTTTGTGCAGCATGATAATTATGGAAATGTGTATAGAAGAATTGCACATGTTTAACATATATTGGATTATTTGCCTTCTAGGGAAGGGAATGGGGGGAAAGGAGGGAAAAACACAAGGTTTTGCAAGAGGGAATGTTGAAAATTATCTGTATATATATATATATATATATATATATATATATAAAGCTTTGATAACAGCAAACAAAAAAATTAGGTTCCTAATGCAAAGTGATTAGTCAATTAATCTAATTCTTATTTTGAGCTAATGATTTGCATATTTGCCTGTGAGCTAAATTCCACCCCCTTCCCCCTTCTCCTCCCCCCCCAGCTAAAAAAAAAGATCAACATAGATGATAGCCAACAGTTTAGAAGATAGACAATTATTGTTGAAGTGAAAATGATTCTAATCCTATCTCTGATCTATCCACGTGTGTCAATATGAACAAATAATGTAATTTCAATATCACTAGTCATGTCTTTAAAAACTTGTGCCACAGAAGAATTACCAATTTGAATTGGTAGTGTTTCCATATTCTTTGTTTAGAATGCAATTAATTGAAATCTCACCATACAGACTGACCCAGCTTTTGATTCTCAGCACCTTTCTCTGATGGAACAGTTGGAATGGAGAATAATAATCACTTCCCAAGTCTGCCTTTATAAAGGATTCTGACTCTCATTAATTCTGCTTGAATGGAGATTCTTGATCTCTTTTTCCCCTTTCCTCACTTTCAGCTTTCTTTTATTTTTCATGTTCTTCCAACAGATTCTAAACAACTTGAGGGGAGAGACTGTCTTTCTTTGTCTTATTTACCCCTTTCTGCCCCACCATTGCTTAGCATAGTTCCTGATAAATAGTAAGCATTTAATAAATATTAATTTAATTAAATTGAAATGTTTACCTCCATTAGTAAAACAAGTCTTGACTATGATCAATATAGTAGATTTCTTAAGCTTAATTTAAACACCTATTTTCAAGGAAAGATATTTGTGAGTGTGGCTTGTTGGGTATGATTTGAAAAAATGTACTATTTATTGCTTAAGATGTCAAATTCAGAAGACTCTGAAAATATGAATTAAAAAAAGGACTATGTATAGGAAAGAAATCTCATTAAGAAGAGTAATGATAATTTATTTGACCTCCATCTATGCTCACCAATATTCAATTCTTTTTTTGTAAGACAATGTTCCAAGTTTTTCTCTCTCCCTCCCTTACCTCCTCCCTCTCCAAGGCAGCAAGCAATCTAAAATAGGTTAAACATGAGCAATTCTTTTAAACATATTTCTGTATTTGTCATGTTGTACAGGAAAAAACTAGCATCAATATTCAATTCAGTTCAATAAACAATTACATTTTTTATCAATCCCTGGCACTATTGATTATAATAGTTATAACACTATTATAATCAATAATTAATTTTTTTCTTTTTACTTCTGGTTGTTAGACATGGGACAGAATATAGATTATCTTCCCCCTCTCTACCCAGTGTAGTAAGTCTTACAAGAGAGTGATCCCAAATGGTTTAGGCTGAATATATGGAGAAGACTTTTGTTTCTGAAGTAGGCAGGATATTTTTGATTCAGAGATAAAAATTAGATTCCATCTTTGGAATGTGGTATGAAACATTTCTACACACTCTCTGGTTTGGCAGGGCTTGGCATATAAAAGATCCCATGTCACCTCTAGCTCTGAGATGCTTTAAAAATTGCTAAAGATTAATTTTTAATTAACTTAATTAATAAATTGCTAAAAAAACTGATTGATAGTAGGCCTGGGACTAGAATTCAAGTCTTTTGATTTTGAATCCAATATTTTTTGTTTGTTTTTTGCAACATGAGAATCTTATGATAATATTTCAGAAACATGTTAAATTAAACTTCCACAATTTGAGACAATTTTAAATATAACTGAAAAACTATATGAGACTCTTAGGGACAAGGCCACGAATCTGAAATTTTAGCATATTGATCCACATTTTCCTTCCTTTTTCATGCCTAAATAAAAAGAATTTTCAAACAAGCTCTTAAAAAATGTCTTCAGATAACAAGGACAACTAAAAATGTCAGCAAATGAAGAAGGACGGATTTCAATCCAGCAACAGATGCCCTGGAGAAACTAGATCCAAGAAAGAAATATAAAGCAAATATGAGAAAAATCATGGCACATTCATTCTTATATGCACATATGCTATTTATTGAATTAGGTGTAAGAGCTGGCGTAGAGTTCTCAAAATAGGAATTACATGCAACATGGCAATTAGTTAAAATCAATCAAAACCCCATTATTTTCCTTTATCACTAATATATTTTAACAGTAAGTATGAAATGCAATGCTTATGATGAATTTTTATTTCTTTACTCTAGGGACAGGGGAAATTTAAATTTCTTTTTAAAGTTCAGTTTGCCTGCTTTGGGGTCAATATTATACAAATTCTTCACAAAATTCTTATTTTAATGTCTCATTGGGTCATGAAGATCTCATTGGCTTCTCAAGGAAAGTATGAGAATCAGCCCCCTAAATTGTTTATCCAGTTATACCTGTCTTTCATCACAACTATTCATGAAGACCATCTATTAAAACATAATGGTGATTGGATCTGTTTCAGTAAAGGAATTTTTCTTGACAATGGAATCATAAGTCCTTGAAATATGTAATACAAACCACGTGTCTTAATTTGGGTAAATACATAAGAAAAGGTTTTTTAAAATTCTATTTTTTATATTTCTATATTTAAAACTTGCTTTTTTTTAAAGAATAAATGAAATTTGAGATGGCAAATAAATACTTCTTTGGAATAAGAACAATGGTGTGTAAAACAACATATTTTATTTGCTCTTAAGTTATTAAAAAGCAGTGTCTTTTAATCAAATAACATGGAATATACAATTTTTCTGTTATATGTAGCAAGAATATATAATTTTAAAATACTATGTAAAATGTGTTTCCATGGAAATTAAAAATATTTTTAATTTATGGAAAGAAATAAGCATTTTAATAAAAATGATGATTGCATATGAAAGTGTAAATCTGTTATGTATAACTTGCTATTCCTTTCAAATATGCAACAAAATTATCATTTAAATTCCTTTTTTTTCCCCTTCCCCCCTTAGAAATGGCTACCATTAGAAACAAATAGTTACTTACATATACAGGAATATATGTTTATGTAAAATTATTCCATGTTTCTATTTATCAGATTTTTCTCTGGATGCAGAAAACATCTTTCTTCATACATTCTTTATAATTAATTTGGATATTTAAAATAGTCAAAATAATTTATTCTCTCAAAGTCAGACTTAGAGCAACATTGCTATTACTATATACATTGTTCTCTCATTTTCTGCTCATTTTCATTATTTTATTAAAATCTTTCCAAGTTTTTCTAAAATCATTAAGCTCATAATTTCTTACATAGCACAGTAGTATTCTATCACAATCATATATCACAATTCATTATACATATTGTATTATATTCCATATAATCATGTACCATAACATTCAGTTTATTAATTCCATGAAATGTTGAATATCATTAGCAATAGGAATAACAAAATCTGAATATAAGTCAAACTCCAAAACCTCTGAATATGTAAGTTAATTTTTTGGCCACTTTCTCCAGTGATGTAGATGGCAATAGCTTTCCATGCTCATCCTAGCTTATTCTCATCTATTTTATCCTATAAGTATTTCTCAATGGGTCCACATAATATACTGAGAGTCATTTTTTTTCCTTGACATTGATTGTTTATAAGGGAATACAAAATCCATTGTTTATCCCCACTTTTGCTACAATACTTTACTTTTTTTCTTGCTTATTTTTCATCATTTCATGGTGAGCTTATGAGGACAGGGACTATCTCTTGCCTCCTTTTATATTTCAATTTTTTTTTTTCCCAGAGGGCCTTCCACTTAAGTAGACACTTAATTAAAAACATTTTTAGTTCCAAATTTCCTCTCTCCCTGTATTGTCTCCCCACCCATCAAAAAGGCAAGAATTGTAATGTCTATTTTATATATGAAGTCAGGCAAAACCTTTCCATGTTGGCCATGTCAAAAAAGGATGAAAAAATATACTTCAATCTTTATTCAGAGTCCATCTCTTATCTCCCTGGAGGTGGATAGCATTTTTTTTTTTTTTTATCATGAGCCCTTTGGAACTGTTCTGCACAGTTGTATTGATCAGAACAGCTATGTTTTTTTCACAGTTGTTCAACATTACAATATTGTTACTATGAACAATATTCTTCCTGTTCACTTCATTCTGCATTTTATTCTCTTATAATTTTTCTGGAACTATCTCCTTCCTCATTTCTTATAGAAGAATAGTGTTCTATTACATTCATATGTCTTAACTTGTTCAGCAATTCCCTAATTGATAAACATCCACTTGATTTCCAATTCTTTGCCACCACAAAAGCTGCTATAAATATTTTTTGTAGAGGGCCGGAACTCTGGAGAATCATACTTGAAGCAAAGATACTTACAGCAAGGTGTTAAATCAGTGTGACTGATGAGATGATGGTTCTCTAGTTCACATATATACTTAGTACTTAGTATGGTGATGTAATGGTTCTCTAGTTCAGACATCCTTAGTGTGATGTAATGATGTAAATCATATCAAGGTATTTAAGGGCTGAGAAGACTGGAAATAGACACATTCCATCTTTGACCAGCCTCCTGGTGGGTCTCCTGTCTCCTGCACTCCTTCACTAAGACCAAGGCTGGTCCCGAGATCCTCCAGAATTAGTCCGGACATTACAATTTTTATACATATAAGTCCTTTTCCTTTTCCATTGATCTCTTTTGAATATAGACCTAGTAGTGGTATTGCTGGGTCAAAGTATATGCATAGATTTATAGCCCTGTAGTTTTAGTTCTAAATTGTTCTCCAGAATGTTTGAATCCACTATAATTGTATCACCAACCCTATTTTTCCACATCCTTCTGGTTTTTTCATGTTTCTACTTGGCACTTCATAAATGTTTATTGATTAACTGACTGAATGGTTCTAGCTGCATTGGGGAGTTTTATGGTCATTTGGAGCCCGTGTACCTTAAGCTTAATACCTCTGACTGTTTCACTTCCCTATTTGTTACTTGGACTATTCTCTTTCCCCCTCCTTTCTCACCCTTTTTACCTTCAATGCCTAGATAGTATAGAGAATAGAGGTCTATACCTGGAATTAGGAACGCCAAACCCATAACTAGCCTCAAATACTTGCCAAATTTATGACCTGAGGCAAATTACTTGTTCTCTTTTTGCCTCAGTTTCCTTACCTCTAAAATTGAAATAATAATAATCTAATACTGTTGCATAAACTAAAATGCTCTTTGTAAACCTTAGCAGATAGGAGCTTAATAAATGCTTGTTTATTTCTTTCCTTCTGATCCCTTTCAGAATATAAGCTTTTTCACAGTAGAAGCCATCTTGTTTTCTTGTATTTATATTCTTTCTATTTAGCACTAGGCAACTAGTAAGCACATAAGGATTGTTTATCTCTTTCTGGCCATGTGCCATTGACAGGTTGAAAATGGAAAAGCACCTGAGTAGGCCTATGCTGGTCTAGTTCCAAGGGTTAGACTCACAGACCAGAAATGAACCATGGTCAACATGAACCCCTTCCAAAACACATGAACCCCTTCCAAGAATTGAGGCATTTAAACTTACTCTTCAATGAGTCCACTCCTTTTGTAGAAAAGTTGCCCTTGTGTTCAGACAATGCATATTAATTTTTTTTTATTATAGCTTTTTATTTACAAGTATATGCAAGGGTAAATTTTACACCATTGACAATTGCCAAATCTTTTGTTCCAATTTTTCCTCTCCTTCCCCTCCTTCCCTCCCCCCAATAGCAAGTGGACCAATAAATGTTAAATATATTACAGTATAAATTAAATACAATATAAGTATACATGTCGTAACAGTTATTTGGCTGTACAAAAAGAATAGGACTCTGAAATAATGTATTATTAGCCTGTGAAGGAAATCAAAAATGCAGGTGGACAAAAATATGGGCATTGGGAATTCTATGTAGTGGTTCATGGTCATCTCCCAGTGTTCTTTCTCTGGGTGTAGCTGGTTCAATTCATTACTGCTCTATTGGAACTGATTTGGTTCATCTCATTGCCAAAGATATCCACTTCCATCAGAATTGATCATCATATAGTATTGTTGTTGAAGTATATAATAATCCCCTGGTCCTGCTCATTTCACTCAGCATCAATTCATGTAAGTCTCTCCAGACCTTTCTGAAATCATCCTTCTGGCCATTTCTTATAAAACAATAATATTCCATAACATTTATATACCATAACATATTTAGCTATTCCCCAACTAATGGGCATCCACTCAGTTTCCTGTCTCTGACCACTACAAAGAGACCTGTCATAAACATTCTTGCACATACAGGTCCCTTTCCCTTCTCTAAGATCTCTTTGGGATATAAGCCCAGTAGAAACACTAGTGGATCAACGGTATGCACAGTTTGATAACTTTTGAGCATAGTTCCAAATTAATGAATATTTGTATATTTTTATTTATTTATTTTTGTTATCAACATCTTCCTATCCACCATTCCCCTGCTCCAACAATACACAGACACAAAGGACTTACAGACTTACAACTCTCCTGGATTTTTCTTGCCTCACAAGCTGATCTCATAGTTTTATAAAATGTGGATATTTTCTCTTTAAAAGGTCCTAGGCCTTTAAAAAAAAAAGGGTCCCTAGGCCCCAGACTCAATTCCACATCTTTCTCAATTACCTATTTTATTCTCTTTAAAGTCATAGTTAGAAATTATTTAATAAGATCCCTCATTTTCCCCACATTTTGCCATTAAATCTCTTTATCTTTTAAAGTGAGGGTCACCAAAGTTAATTGTCATGCCTAAGGTTATAGAGCTGGATTTTATTGTCTCAAGTGGGATGGAACTTGGGCCTCCCAATTCTGTCTATTGTTTTTCTTATTGTAAATTAAATCAAGAAGGATTTATTAAGTGCTTGCTATGTTCAAGGGACTAGGCTGAATATTAGAGATATAAGAAATGTGAAAAAAGCAGGCTTTCTCACAATCCAGCACAATTAATAATGTTTGGTACTGGGTGAGCACATTCCATAGTGGACATTTACATAACCGTATCTTCAAAGTTGAGGCTCTGTGAATTTGATGTCCAAAGCACCTGGGCATAATCCTACTTTTCACACTTACTGTTTGAGTAATCCAGAGCAAGTCAATGTATGTCACAATGACTATGGAGTAACACTGAAAGATTTCCTAATATGCAGTGACAAAGCAAGGACGTTCTTCCTTCCCTCATGTTATTTGCCACTTTTCCAAAAATGCTGGCTATAACAAAAATATGAGAACAAAATTAAAGGTATAAATATCATCAGATAAAAGATAAAATTGTTCTTGCTTGTGACATAATTATATACTCATAAAACAACAGAGAATTAGTGAAGAAACTAATTAAGATGATTAATAGCTTCAACAAAATTGTAGGATACAAAAGAAATCTATAAAAAAACAATCAGTATTTCTATGCCATACTATAGTTATTAAAATAGTAACAAAAATCAAAGTGACATAATAAACATCCTATCCAAGAAAATTAGAATATGCACAAAATAGCAGAGAGCGAATTCATCAAGTATTATGGAAAATATATAAGCATTTAAACACAGGAACATTTTATGGAAATAATAGAACCTAAAATAACTGGAAAAATCAACTGCTCATGGTTGGATTATGTTAATAAATAAAACTTAAAATATTACTTAAATTAATTTACATATTTAATATTATCCAATCTAATTTCCAAGAAAATATTTTTTACAAGACAAAATAAAATTAATTTGTAACAATAAAACAATCCTTCTACTCCCAAGGGAAATGTTAAGGAAAAAATACAAACAAGGGGGTAAAGTATTACAGAATATTAAACTGTATTTTAAAGCCATGATTATAAAAATTACTTGATACTAATTTTCAAAAAAGTGGATCAGTTAAACAGTTAAATAAGCAGAAAAAAATTAACCAAAGCAATAGGAAATAGCAGCCTGGTGTCTAATAAACTTCAGAGCACAGATCATCTCTTGAGGGGTCCTTTTTTCATAGTAACTTCTGGAAAGATTAGAAAGCAATTGGTCAGAAATTAGATGTACCCAATATCTTACACCTTATTAATACTAAACTCAAATGAAAAGTTAACCTTCAGAATTATGGCTAGGGGATAATTTTTAATCAAAGTTATAATAGAGGAGATTATAAAAGATAAAATAGAACATTTTAATTATATTAAATGCTTTGCATAAATGTATAAATGAAGATAGAATAGGAAGAGAAATTGCAGAGCGGGAATATATTTGGATCAAAAAGCAATTAATTCATAAGCATTTATTAATTGTCTACTATGCATGAGGCAGTGTGCTAAGTGCTGAGGATACAAAGACATAATTAAATGTAGGATACTTAACACATATAGGGATCAGAAATATTTAATACTGAGAATCTTACTGCCAAATATATAAATGATAAATGTGATATAAATAGTTAAGAAGTGAAAATGATAAATGGACATGCTAAATCACTAACATAAAGAGAATTCATAAAAAGGGCTTTATCTTACACCCTGCAAACAGGCAAAGGTGACAAAAAAATAAGAACAATGAGTGTTGAGGATTATAGTATTCAGAGATGTTATTGTTGGAACTAAATTGATATTGTAGTGCAAGATATATATTCTCTATTTTCCATTTGGCAAATATAAATATGTATGGAATGTTTTTTTTAAAAAATACATACATGTGCTTGTACACATATATGATTCCACACATATATGCACACACATATACATATTTGTGTCTAGTGGTAGTCATCCCCAGGTGATGGAGTGAGAGGAGCAGAAAGAAAGAAACATAAAAATGAAGAAGAGAAAAGTTACATGATAACTTTATTACATATTTAAAAGGAATATAAGTTGTATTTAATAGATTTGCAGTCTCATATGCAATTATTTCTGTCTATTCAACTATGCTATGGAAATGCTTGTTTTTATTTCCTAAATTCAGAATAAAATAAATGGGAAAGATAAAAGAGAGAGAAAGAGAGAGAGAGAAAGGTCCAAAATATTGATAGTAAGCTTTTAATATTAGAAACAATCTGAAAAGAAAGTTGATTTTTATTGAGAAAGGGTTGATAAATATTATAGCAGGAATATAATAAAATATTTTTGAGCATTAAGAAATGATAAATATTAATAATTCAGTGAAATGTTTGAAGATATGTCTGAACTTATGCAGAATAAAATATGTAGAACCAAAAAAACAGTATACACAAAGCCTACCAAAAATGTAAATGAAAAGATCACCAAAATAATTGGATATGTAATTATGTCTGAAAGAACAGATGAGAAACAGAACATAACTAAGAAGTGTTGAACTACTAGACAAAAATATTGTATACATCAACATATAATAACTTTATTTGGTGTTTTTGTTTAATTTTTTGTGAGGACAGTGGTTATGATGATAATTCAATATAGCAAGTCACAGTATCATAAACTTAAAGCCAGAAGAGATTTTAGAATTCGATTCTCTTATTTTATAAATCAAGAAGCAGTAGCAAAGAATGAACACTTTCCCCAGGCTTTAAGGCCAATTCTCCACCCACCATACCATGCTTAATACCATTATTAAGTACTTACTATATTCAATGCACTGTGCTATGATTTGAGGATAAAAACAGAAAAGGAAGGGAAGAAACATTTATTAAGCACCACTATGTGTCAGATACACCGATAAACACCTTGATCTCAGAGTACAGTAAAATGGGAGTAGGAAGTGAGGAGGGAAGAAAGTGAGGGGAAAAAAAAATTGGCCTAGAACCACATTTAGGCAACCAACAAAGCAAGTTTTTCCTTTATTTTTTGTATTTTTTACTTTTCTAACTATAATTATAAAAAATATATATTTATTTCAAATGAATACATGGGGATGTGAAACTAAATGACATCCTTCACCAGAGACAATCTTCAAGCATGAAATATGTCATTCCTAAATAAAGAATAATATGCATTTTAACAAGTCTAATTTTCAAGAAGCCTGACTCAAATTTTAATGTCAAAAAATTTTTTTTAGAATATTCTCTGATAATATTGCCACAAACCATGCTGACTAGAACCCTATTCTTATGTTTTATTGTAGTGAGGCAGTAATCTAACATTCTTCATAAGATTTGCCTATCAAGAACAAACTCTGCTAAGTCCTACCAAGATGAATGGGTTTTATGTACAAATCTTGTGAGCTATGGTAATATATATCTGTATTTTAACATCAACCTGGATATCTTTGGAGTAGAAAGGATTATCACTGGGTTGTTGGACATAAGACTTTATTTTGGTTATAGTAGCTCTTAGAGGCCCTTTATTCAATTGTAGATTTATTAGGAGCTATCTTCATGCAGAGTATAACCACAATGATGAAATCAGAGAGAGGTACTTAAAATGTTGAAGCAATATCAGTAATATTCATTATAGAAATCATTACTATAATCTTGTAAGAGCTGATCAGTTTAACAAAATGCTATACAAGGCACTATCCTCCGGTCCATTTCTAGTTTGTTTCTATTCTGGTGCTATCAGCCAAATTTAGAATTCTAGTCAGTGGTGTGGGTGTCTGAGGATGACCAAAAGAAGCATCTGTGCTTAACATTTTATCAGTCATCTCTTTTCATTACATTGGGGACTTAGAAGCTGAGACTTTAATATTTCAAAAGCTTTCTAATTTCCCAAGGTGCTGGGTTTTTTGGGGGGAGGAAATAAAAGAAGGGATACCAAAGACATGAATCCATCATCATATTCTCATATCCTGTGAATGTCATCATGACGTACTTCTCCCTCAGACCAGATGCCTGGGAGAAAATGTGCTGTTTTTCAGCATTTGGATCTGCCTTACAAAAGCTTTAGCGTGAGATTCACTTCTTTTTTGGTGTTATATTTTCTGCACCAATATTTCTAACCCCTTTGTTTTCAAGCTAAATCATTCTGAATCTGTCAAAAATATGAATCCTGCATATCTTGCATCAGGAGTAACATTACACTTTTCAAAAATGTTTTTTGTTAACTATCTTTTAAAATATCATAATTTTAAGGAAGGAATTTTTTTCATTACTGTAATGATATTCCAATAATGCCCATTCTAAAGATCATTGATCCAGGACTCAATCAAAAATGGAGAACCAGTTATCAAAAAAAGGTTACCATGACAACACAAACTACTGAACCTGAATTTTAGGTAAGTGAAAGAGCCCCTGCCCTGGTGCTGCATTGGGACAAGGCTTTCCAGCTCTATGAACCTGGAACAAGTCGTTTAATTTTTTTCTTTTTACTTTTTCTCAAAGGAAAGCAGCATGATATAGTGGGAGGGGAGGGGGGGAATGCTGAATTTGGTTTCCGAGGATCTGGGTTCAAATCAGAAATCATCCTGGGTCTACTACTCACTAAATATATGACCTTGGAGAAATTACTTTAACCCTCTGTGTTCCAATTGTCTTATATGTAAAATAAGAGGGTTGGCTCAGATCTTCTATATCTCACCCCAATTCTGCCCCAATGTAGTTCTCTAGGTGCACATCTACTCAGGACAGAAGTAAAACTAAATATAAGGATTTTAGAGCTAAAAAAAAACTGCAGAATTCCTTGCCACTTAACAACTTCATTAGCAACAAACTTCAATATTTCATTTCTTATGTTTTCACTTGTCATGTTTCCTTCATGAACCTAAATCATGACCCCTCTATCAGCAGATGACATTTAAAAATTTCTCCACTTATTCACCTATCACAATTTATTCAACCCAGTGATGAATTTCTTTGTGTACCCAGCTAGACTAATCTTGTACAACACACATGCAATACATAAATAGGCCCATACAACGAGCCTTTACAAGTTGGAGGAGTTGGAAGAAATTGCATTCCTCTAACAGATTTCAAGAAATGAATGTCACCTTCATGCTTCAATGACATATATGAGTAGGATTTTAGTGGCAGAACAATCTTAAAACCACTAGAAACAACTGCAGTGAGTGATTTTTAAAATATTGCCCAAAAGAAACATATGATGCATATTCACCTGACATTATACATAATGAGTTTATACTCAAGTGAGGAATTTCACTAAGTTAAGGGATAAAGCCTTTGGGTGAAAGTCAAAGGAAGAAGAAACACAGTGCTTTTATTATTGTTCTATCCTACAGAATATCTGAATAGAAAAAGAAATAAATGGGACTTTTGGGAAATAGATCATAAGCCTGCCCATGATGCCTTAATGATGGGAAACACTAATTGTACAAAATATTTTATAGAACTCCATCGTAGGGTACTTAATAACCTTGCCATGCAATTAGAGATAATTTCATCCTTCAAAAGGTAAAAGAATCAACAAAAGGTAATTCTATTTTTGATCTGATTCTCGATAATGGAAAAATTGGAAACTAGAGAAGAAAAGTCAAAAACCCTGGGAAAAAACCAGTACTCCTTCCTACATTTTGTGATAAAGTAGATAAAAGCTGACTGTGGTCTGACATGCATCCTAGATATGAGGCAAACCAATTTTAAAGATTTCAAAGGAAAGATAAATAATATTTCATGGAACAAAATGTGACAGAGGAAGTTAACTCTGGAGGGAGGGGAGATGCTTAAGGCTAAAATTCTGAAAACAAAAAGGGAAATAATTTCCAGAAGAACAAAAATAGAATTTGTCTGAAAAGAACAATGTAAAAAAGACATGAAACTAAGCAACCAACTTACATTTTAAAAATAAAAAAGTCACAAATTGTGGAAATGAGTAAGACTACATAAAAGACGATAGGTATGAATGTATGAGCAGTAGCAGGAATTTTAAGGTTCAGAATAAACTTAGCAAATGAAGCTAAGGGAAACAAAATGAGCAAACTTTTTAGTTATATTAAAAGAAAGATAAGAGGAAGAAATTTGTAACCTTTTTAACTTTTTTTTCTTTGTTTTATCGCATGTTCTTAATTGTTTTTTTTTTCTTTTTTACTTCTTAATGTCTCTGTTGAAGTTCTCTTCTAAAGTACCAAATTACTTCCCTCTTCAAATCAGTATTTTTTTTTTTTTTTTGTAATTGACTTTATGGATCCTCCTTTCACTCTGCTTTTTCCCTATTATGCCTCACTTGCAAATGTATCAATTCATGTGGAATTAATCAGGAGAAACTCATTACTTCCTATGTGAGAAATTTCCTCATGTTTCTAATCATGAGGTCTCATTCTCCTTCTGACCAACCCGTTCTTTATTCCAATTTACTATGCTCCATAGTGATGAATGTAAAAATATTTCAGTTGGGTAAAAAAAAAAAAATGATGAAACTACAGGTTTGCTAAGGTATGGTTAGGGAGGAATTGCTTTGAAAAAAATCTGAGAATTTTAGTAAGCTGTAAGCTTATATTAGTCAGTAGTGTGGTATGGAAGGAAAAAAAAAGTGGATATAGTCATATCTTGTTTTCTTGCACACAAATATTGGAAATATTTTTTAATTCAAGGTTTATGGCAACCCCATGTCAAGTAGGTCTATAAATGCCATTTTTTTCTGACAGATGTACTCATACCATATCTCCATGCCATATTTTGATAATTCTTAATATTTCCACATTTTTCATTATTTTCATATTTGTTATGGAGATATGTGATCAATAATTTTGATGTTATGTTATTATTGTCATTGTTTTGGGACACCACAAACAGTGCCCATAGAGGTGAACTTAATAAACACTGTGTGTTCTGGCTGCTCCACCTACTAGCTAGCCATATTTCCATTTCTCTTCTTCTCAAGCCTCCCTTTTCTCTGAGACACAACAATATTGAAGAATATTAAATAAATTTAGTTGAAGCAGTAGCAGGATTTGAGAGAATTACTCTAGTTTTGCAGATAAAATGCTATTAAATAGCATCTCATTCTACAGAGAAATATTTCATGATAGGAAGAGTTAATCAATGTGACAAACATAAATGTTATCTTATTTTAAGAAATTGCCACAGTAACCCAAACTTCAGCAATTGTTATCCTGATTAGCTGGCAGACATCAGCATCTAGGTAAGACCTTCCACCAACAAAAAGTTTATTGTTTGTCAAAGGCTTGGGTGATGGTTTGAATTTTTAGCAATAAAGTATTTTAATTAAGGCTTGTACATTATTTTAGGAGACTGCAGTATAAAGTATAACTTTTATTTGCACTGTGACACCAAAAAATTTTTGTAACTCACTTTATTGTGATAGTCACTTCATTGTGGTGGTGTGGTATCTGATACCAAGGTATTTCCACAATTTTATACTACATTAATAAAGGCATAACTTTCATGTTTCTTCAAATAATTAAATCATTATCACGAGCAAGGAGGGATTAGAACTTTGCTGATTGGTACTAGAAGAAAGATGATAAGTAAATTTCAAAGTAGAGTTCAAATATAAACGAGGTATTAGGAAAATTCTTACTTCTTAACTGTCCAAAAAAATAGAAAAGGTTGCCATAAAATATAGTGGGTTCCCCTTTTCTGATCATCAAGCAGAGGCTTGACAACCAAACTCATCAGGTATATTGTAGTAGGTATGGACTATGGACACTGAGCCAGATCTCAATTTTTTTAATTCTACAAATGCTCTTTGTGTAACATAAGTGACTTATAGAGAATGGTAATTCTCTATATAATATAGAGAATTATAGAGAATGTAAGAATATATATGAGGAAATTCACCAAAGTCTGAGGCTTCAGAAATGTGAAGAAAGAAAAAAGTACAAAAGCTTATATCCTAACCTAATGTTTACAAAGGCTGGGAGTTTCCTTTAAGCACTGACCATAGGTCAAATTATATTAATTCTTTAAATCTCAGATGACCCTATAGTCATTGACCCTGAATTTTTGTTCATTGCTCTTTCACAATCTTTTGTGCTTGCTTCTCCCAGCATGAGGGAAGGGAATTGTCTGTAATAAGTGCATGCTAGGCTTGGTGCCTGGTGTGCTGGCAAATTAACTGAGTATATGGAGATCAGTTTATTGCCACCTCCATTCCTAATTGCAGGGGTTTCTTCCAACTATTTCTTCATTGTGACCTTCCAGGGTCAAGATTAATATAATTAATATAAATGCATTATTGGTCATATCATCCCAGCTACCATTTAAAGTAAGTAAGCTTATTGTATTGGGACATAGTGAAAATTTCTCTGCCCCCCAGATATTCATAATCACAATGGCATATACCTCCCTCCTTCTTTTTGTCTCAATCTTAGCTTCTAATTTCAAAGTGTCTCATCTTATTTGGGGTTTATCCTCCTATCACTGGCATTAGAACTACCAACTACATAAAGTTGAGCAAGGGGACTGGTAAAAGGCAGACAAAGAGGACAAAGCATTTGATGAAGCTTCCTCAGAGAAGCTTTGAGATAATTGTAGGTACTATGATTGAATATACATATTGCAACATATTCAGATTCTGAGGATAAAATACATGGTCTTGGAAAGACTTCATGGTACTTAGAGCTACTCAAGTCCCACGGGATGTACTGACTAAAATTCCACTCCCATTCATTCCACTGGATTAAATATTCTCTAGGAATTCTTTTCTGATATTCAAATCACCTTCATAGACTGAATTACTCTTTCAAATTGTTTACTTTCCTGTGAGAGGTAGGATAGCTATTGGGCATTGGTATTTCTGGATTGTGCATTTTAGGATGAAAGGAACAGAA
The DNA here is from genome assembly GCF_016432865.1 of Antechinus flavipes. NCBI lineage: Eukaryota > Metazoa > Chordata > Mammalia > Dasyuromorphia > Dasyuridae > Antechinus > Antechinus flavipes. The sequence goes on from NC_067398.1 coordinate 390,681,828, forward strand.
AAGTGAAATGTAGGAAGCTGAAACCAATTATTGTGCAGCAATGCACAATAACACTTGACTGAGATTCAGGATTCCACAACAAAAATAAACTGCTGTGGAACACATGAAGGATCTTTATCTTAATTTTTTAAAAAAGGAAACTGTCATTTAAATTTTATGGAAGAAAGAAAATACTGAGTAAATCAATACATTGCTGTTCAGTCACATTGAACTTTTGTGATCCCCATAGACCATAGCACTTTAGCCCCTTCTAACCTCCAATGTTCTTGAAGAGTGTCTAATCCATGTTCATTGTTTCTATGACACTATCTAACCATCTCATACTTTGCCATCCCCTTTCCCTTTGCCTTTCATATTCCCCAACATCAGAGTTTTTTCCAATGTGTCCTATCTTCTCATTATATGGCCAAAGTATTGAAGCTTCAGCTTTTAGTATTTGACTTTCTAGTGAATAGTTGAATTAATCTTTTTAAGCATTGACTGCTTTGATTCCCTTGCTGTCTAAGGATTCTCAAAAGTCTTCTCCAACATTACAATTCAAAAATATCACTTCTATCACATTTTGCTTTCCTTATATACAATTCTCTCACTTTTTTATTATATAGCTTTTAATTTACAAGATGTATGCATGATAATTTTTCAGCATTGACAGTTGCAAAACCTTTTGTTCCAACTTTTCTCCTCCTTCCCCCCACCTCTTCCCCCAGATGGCAGGTTGACCAATACATGTTAAATATGTTAAAGTATAAGTTAAATACAATATATGTATATATGTCCATACAGTTATTTTGTTGTACTTTGAAATAGTACAGTACAATTCTCACAACTATAAGTTGTTTCTTTATTTAAACAAACCTTGGTCAAGAAGGTGATATCTCTGCTTTTGAGTAGATTGTCCAGATTTGCCATAGCTTTCCTTCCAAGGAGGAATTTTTTTTTTAATTTCATAGCTGTACTTACCATCTGCAGTGATGTTTGATTTCAAGAATATAAAATCCACTTCTCCCTTTATTTATCAGTAAATGATTGAACCAACTGCCAAGATTAAATCAAAAATATAACATAATATTGTTTAAAAAGTGAAACATGAACTTGATTAATTTCTTTAAGCTCAGAAGATACTTAACAATGATTTCTTCCAAACAAGATGAGGAGACAACATGTCCCATCTTTTCTTATTTTTTTTAATCCAGTCCTCCTTTTTAGGGTATCCCTAGCAGTTTGCTTGAATCCTGAGAAAGTAATTAATGAAAAAAAATTTCAAGAGTATTTAAGTGTGGTTTAAAGAATACTTAGGTCTCTACAAAACATATTCATTGTTTAGGAGTGCTGTCTGTGAATCAAACCTCTTTAACTCTTGATTTATCTGGAACCATGCCTTTTTTTTTAGGGCTAAGGATCAAAGTCTTGCCTTTGCTCTGTAGAATGGTGGTACTTGTAGCTATCAGGAGAGAAATAGGGGCAGATGCCAGGACTCAATCCTTAGCAAAACTGAGAAAACTCATACACTTTAGAGTTAAAAGGAATCATTGAGATCACATGGTCCAAACTTCTATTTTGGAGGTGATAAACAATTAAGAAGGTTACATAGGTAGTCCAGTGGCAAAAATGAGACCACAAATCAGGGATCTTGAATATCATGCTGGTGTTAATATAGTTAACTTATAATATATAACTTATAATAATAACTTATTAAAATGTTCTGTGCTTTTCTAATCCATGAAAATTTCAAAGATTAGTAACAGTGTCCATTTGTAATGATTTCAGTGGTTCTAAATTGCTTCTAGATATAAGAACCTAATATTTAATTAATAATAATATCATATTGTCAGTAATTTGGCTACAAATTACAGAACACCATGATTTCAGAAAACTCCAAATTGCAGATTACTTGAGGGATAAAACAGTAATACATGACATGTGAAAGCATGTTCTATTATGTTGCCAAAAACACATTGCTTTCAAGAAGTAGAAAATACATAAGGTCATAAGGCTATAGATAATCAATAGATCAAAGAATTAAAAGTAGAAGGGACTTTTGAAGTCTGTGCACCTCCTTGAATCTGTTTCCTCATTTATAAAATGGGAATTATCATACTTATTCTGTACATTAAAGCAGGTTGTTTTGAAAATGCTTTGTAAAACTTAATTATTTTAAATTTTATTTTTATTTTCTTCTGTGGAAGGGGAGTGATAAACATTGGAGATGTTTATATCAGGTAATGTTGTTAGAGGAATCACCTCCACAGTATAGAGAAGGAGAACTATATTTTGTGCAGATGAGCCTTTTTTCCTTTCTGCTTTTTCAGCTCCTTTATATCTCTTGTTTCCCTTTTAGAATGTAAGCTTGTTGAGGGCAGGGACTGTCTTTTTTTTTTGCTTTATTTATATTCTCAGTGCCCGGCACAGAATAATTGTTTAATAAAAGTTTCTTCTCTCCACCCCCATTGTCTACCTCACTATACCATCTTTATTTTTCACCGTATAGCTTTTTGTACATAGTTTACTGAATCTTGTCTCCCCAATTATATTGTGCTTTCTTGGGAACCAAGATTCTTTCCCCTCTTTCTTTTTATTTCCAAGTTTTAAACATAGTACCTGCTACATAGTAGAAGCTTAATACTTATTCTTTAGTTAATTGTCTTTTGATCAGCTGCCTCTCACCTAATTCTCTTCCCTTCTTTCATTCCCCTCAGACCTCATATAAGAACAAGGCCTAGTAAAAATTTTAAATAGCAGTAGGACAAAGAACAGCTTCTCCTCTACCCAGTTCTAGCATTTGAGACAAAGCATTAGACATTCTTCTCTAGTTATGGTTCTATTATTCTTTTAAAAAATAAAACTTTAGATTACCATCATTCTATTTAGAGAACATGCATTTGCATGAATTATATCAGAATTCTATAGTGCTATGATCCCCTCCCATTGAATCACAGGCTGTATGATGGTCCATTTTGCCCTTTATCATTATCATTGGTTGCCCATCTGCATGTAGAAGGGAGAGGTGAGGGTGCAGAGGAAGGCTGTGATAGAGGAGAGAAAGAAAAGAAGCTTGTCAAACCCCTGGAATAGAGGTTAAGAAACAAGTATGAATCAAATGTCTATTTTTCTTCACAAAAAATGGAAGGAAAGTGCCAGTTTCAGTAGCTGTAATCCTTTCAAAAACCTCCCCCTCTAAAGTCATACTTATATATTTCTACATTGAATATAGCATATAAAAATAAAATCTGGCTCTGTCAAGCCAATAGGCTTATATGCTACATCCTCCATCATTATGAAGAAAATTAGTTTTCTTAAATAACTGTTATGCTTCAGTAGACAGTCTTAGCCAGCTTTCACCAGCATTTCTCTTTTGTGATTCTAAGTTCTCTGTTCACAGTGTGGTGGCTATTTTATAATGTGGAGTCTCTAATGTGTTTTCTTAGAAATTTTTTAGGTGACAAACTAACAAAAACAATCAAAATATGAATTGAATTTTAAATTGTTTTATGTTTTTAAAATTCTTCCATGAAACTAATGACACAATCCATCAACTTGAGCAATTTCTGTAGAGACAGATAGCCTCCTCACTGACCTGCTGTATTCTCAGGAAATCTAGTGTTTCTTTTAGTTTGCATGTGAATGAAATAGTGGGGGTTTGGTGACTCCAGCTATTTCTTTAATAATAATTCCTAACATTTACCTTGAGCATGAAGCTTTGCAAAATGCTTTACATAAGTGATTTCATTTGAACTTCACAATAACCCAGTTATGTAGGACTAGAGAAAATAGTTTTACTGTTTTTAGAGGAAGACATAGAAGCTTATCTAGGATTAAGTGACTTAACTATGGTCAAACAGTTGGCAAAAATCTGAGACAGGATTTGAATTCAGGACTGTCCCATAGTCTAGGTCCAGGGCTCTATCCATTCAGCTTGGCTATTGCCAATTATTTTCTCTTATCAGGGGAGGGATTTTAAAGGTCATCCATTCCAATTATTTTATAGATGAGATGAGGAAAATTAGAAAAAAGAAATAAAATAAGAATTTAAAAAATAGTTATCAAATGGCAGAAACAGTGTTCAAATCTATGTCTTCTGACTCTAAATCCCACTTCCTTCCCTCTGCACAATGCTGCCTGTTAATTGGCACTGATTGGCAGATGTCACAGAGAAAATAAGAGCTTTGTATCTTTCAGCGCCTGCCTCATGCTGTCTTCAGGGAAAGAAAAAAACAACTATAGTTGCTATTATTATTTCTTTTGCGTCTACAATCTTGGCTCAGTTCAGTACTCTGTAGAAATAAGAACACTTAAATTCAGGGCTCAGGCAGCAACCCACATGCTCATTCCTCAGGGGTTTCTGGGACTAAAGAAAGTGAATGCCAACAAAAGAAACATGATTCCAGAGGGCGAAATTATTTATATTGATAAACACAGACACACAAGCACAAATCAACTAAGGAAAATTACTATATATATATATAACTATATAACAGTAGTTTTAAGTTTTCAACAAAATATTGTCAAAAACGAGTACATTTCTCTGGTACTACTGGCAGCTTAGTAGAGACTTGGAGGCCATGGTAACCTGAAGGCCTAAAGTTTTCCTTGTTCAGATGCCAAAGTTGCTCCCAGCTTTAATCTTAGGGACTATATCCTTTGGGCCATAAGAATTTCCAAATGTTAAACAGAAGTATTCTAAATTGGTTATGCTCGATACTTCTTATCATTTAGAATCAAAGGACAAATTAAACAACTAAATCCCTTGTGTAGGTATGACAGGGAATAGGGAGGACAGTCTATCTTTATCCAGGATAATGGCAAAATTTTGTCCCCCTCTCTCAAAAGAATCAAGCTTATATTATTATATGTGATTTACCCTGAGAAACAACAAGGATGCTGTGAGAGGATGCCTGCTCTGGGAAAATTCATATTGCATCTGTAAAGGTTCTATAACTGAGGCCATGTAGGTTTAATATTTGTGGGGAGGCTTTAAATTCATTCAATCTTAAAAAAAACCCAAAAACATTTTTTGTTACAACACCAGCAAGCATTTATTAAACACTGATTGTATGTCAGACACTGAGCTAGAAAATAGAAATGTAGAAAGTGAAACAACCCATGTTCTTAAGGAAACAATATTATTATTATTATGTACAATGAGAGAGATATCTTGGTGTAGTAGACAGTACCTGCCTTCTACAATCTTGCATTCTAATTTAAGGAGCTAGATGGTGCAGTGAATTAAGTTGAAATTAAGATCTAAGTTTAAATCTAGCCTTAGATATTGACTAGATGTGTAATCTTAGTCATCACTTATTCCTGTTTGCCTCAGATGAGTGTCCTCATCTGTAAAATGAGCTGGAGAGGAGAATGGTAAAATCTCTACAGTATCTTTACTAAGAAAACCCCTCCTGTATCCCAAAGAAATCTTAAAGGAGGGAGAGGGACCCATCTGTGCAAAAATATTTGTGACAGTCCTCTTTGTAGTGGATGCCTATCAGTTGGGGAATGGCTGAATAAGTTATGGTATATAAATGTTATGGAATATTATTGTTCTATAAGAAACAACCAGCAGGATGATTTCAGAGAGGCCTGGAGAGACTTAAATGAATTGATGCTGAGTGAGATGAGCAAGACATCATTGTATACAACAAAAAGATTATATGATGATCAGTTTTGATGGATGTGGCTCTTTTCAACAATGAGATGATTCAAGCCAGTTCCAATGGTCTTGTGATAAAGAGAACCATCTACATCCAGAGAGAAGAATATGGGGACTGAATATGGATAACAACATAGCATTTTCACTTTTTTGTTGTTTGCTTGCATTTTGTTTTCTTTCTCACTTTTTCCTTTTGGATCTGATTTTTTTTTTGTGCAGCATGATAATTGTATAAACATGTATACATATATTGGATTTAACATATTTTTTAATGTGTTTAACATATATTGGATTACTTACTGTCTAGGGGAGGAGTGGGGGAAAGAAGGGAGAAAAAAATTGGAATATAATGTTTTGCAAGGGTGAATGTTGAAAACTATCCATGCATGTGTTTTGAATAATAAAAAAGCTTTATTAAAAAAAGAAAATAAGAAGAAAACTCCAAATGAGGCCACAGAACTAGACATAATGGAAAAATGATGACAAAACAATAAACATATCCTATTTTCCTCTAGTGGTTTACACATTGTCTTTCCTATTGGACTGTGAGCTCCTTTGAGACCAGATTGCTTTATTTGTTTTGTTTTGGCAACAAGTGAACAGATTATCTGAAAAATATCAGTGATCAGTATAACATGACCTTTTATGATCTTTATTATTATGATCTTTAACCACTTTGAAGAGCGTATTTTCTGGAACTAGATTATTATATTCTGTTTCACTTCTGCTTAAATCAACTCATACTCTTGACAGATGACTGTTAAATTTGCTTTGAGTATTCACACCTCCAAAACTGGAAAATGCTAAAAATCAGGACTTGATTGTATAGACTTAAGAGTGATAGAGAAAATGTTAACAAATTAAAAAATTTTGTGTATGTGTGTGATGTGTGTGTGTGTGTGTGTGTGTGTGTATCTATGTATTTTCCCTCTACAGGAAGCTTGTCATTAACATTTTGTGGCATACCCTTTTCCTCAGGTCATAGTTAATGTTTTGAGTTCAGTTCTGAGTGTCATTCATTGATAAACTCCATAGAATCTAGAGGAGGCCTACCAGAATGGTAAAGGACTTTGATATGTTATTTGAAAGTTGGTTAAAGGGATTGGGACTATTTAGTCAGGAAAAAAGGAGTCTTAGGGGAGTCATGATATCTTCCAGTCTTTGAAAAACTTGAAAGTAGAAAAATTATTTTCTTTGCTTGACATCAGAAATCAGAATTAAAAGCAATGAATAGGAGTTGCAAAGACATAAACTTAGGCTTTAATTTTTGAGAAAATATTTTTAACAATTAGAAGTATCAAAAAAAGAATATACTTGCTAAGTATAATATGGTTGGAATTCTTGATAAGGTATGATTTGGATGATGTAGATCTGGAGGTCTCTTACATTTCTGATATTCTTGAATTCTTATCCTAAAACTGCCTCTAAGGGAAGCCTCCAAAATGCCCAGAACAGGTCAATGAATCCTAGATTATAAATTACCTGAGGTCAGATTTATTCATCTTTATATGTCTTTCAGAGTCTTGCAAAAAGGCCTAGTGACAATCAACATTTGAGGAATGAATTTTCATGATAAAGCTCCAAATGGATTTAGGACTGCAGTGTCCTAGCAATAGTCCTTAGGGTAAAACTTGGCTGTATTAAAGTGGGAAATAATAGCTTTCTTTTCTTTTTTTTTTTTCATCTGCACATTCAATTTTAAGTTTCCTGGACAAGGCTTATTTGTCCTATACATGGCATGACAGGGTATGCTTATAATTATAAAAAACCACCTCTTTCTCTTCACTAAGGCTAATAATGACATCCTCTCCTTTTATTACTATTCTAATGACTTCATGTCCTGAATTTCTGTGGCATTATTAATAATAGCAAAAATAATTTTTCTTGGTCTTAGTTAGCATAAGGGGAACTTCATCATATTTTACTTTTAAGAGTCTGTAAGTTAGCTGACAGGTTAACGAAGCCACCTAACTCTGCAGCTGGAACATTAAAGTGATACAGCAATAAATGAAAGTGTGTTAGTATGAGACATGATTCACTTTTCTGAATTTCTCATTCCAGTGAGATATTTACCTAGAAGCAGAGCAGTCTATTATGGAAAAGACATCCTATTTTAAAAATACATGACTTTTATCTCAACAATACCCTTTAAACATAAGCATCTTTTACTTACAACTCCTGGGGTTTTAAAACCTTTTTATTGTAAAGCTTAAAAAGAAAGGGTAAAATAAATATGATCAGCCTGGAATATAAAACAGACACAATACTGCGAGGAAGGTAATAAACTTATCCAGTAGAAGTGAAATAGACAGGGCCCTTTGGGAGAAATAATAGAGTAGGATGAAATCCTTTGTGATTGTCTTCAGGGAAGAAATTATAGATGGAGGAGTAGGTTTAGACCAGCTCTTAAATGCTAAATAAATTTGAGTTTTCTATTTTTCCCTTGGAGACACTCAATTTCTTCTTCTATTTGGTTCATAATTTAAGAGTTAATTTTGACATCATTTATGATTTCCAGTGTTACTATTTACTTGAAAATGTGCAGTCTCTAAAAACTAGTTGTTTTTGTTTTTTCATAGAAACTTAAAATACTGAGTCTGTTTTAAATTTGATAAACCATTGACCTTAATGAAAAAGAAGGCCCACAACGCACTGGGTAAAGTACAAGGTCGTCAATTTAGAGTTACAAAGGATGTTGGAGATTATCTACCACAATTCCTTCATTATACAAATGAGGAAACTGAGGTCCTTAGAGATGAAATGACTTATATTTTAAGCTAGTAAATGGCACAAAAGGGATTTGAATTTCACAAGATTAAAAAGTATAGAGAAGTTTCAGTACATGTTGATGGAGGGAATGCCCAGATTGTTGAAACTACAACTTTTGAAAAGTACTAAAATAATAGACAAATGATGAAAAAAACCAGTCACATAGGAATGAACTTGGCCAAGTTCCAATTTCCTAAGTGCTGAGGCTTTGCTGAACATTCTATAGAAACTGTTGAAAGAATGGGGCTGAGTCGGGAAGGCTGAAAGATAAATCCTTGCAAGTCTTTCTTATCTAAAACCAGAAGCCATTATATAATTCTTTTTTGATTCAATATGTAAATTCATTCATTTCTCTCCCCAGCAAAAATAAGAATGTATGTATGTGTGTGTGCTTGTGTATATTAAAAACAACTAATGTCATATAATGTTTTAAATTATAATGATTCTTCTTTTGCTCATGGTACTCATATGGAGAAGTATGTTAGGGAGAACAGGACAAAGGTATGTTGGAATTAGTACAAGCCCTTGGGTTCCTCTAAGATAATTTTTGAATTAAGGTTTAACCTATTGTATTCCTTAATGGACTTCATTCACCATATCAACATCCTTGAACATATGTAATTACTTTACTATTGTATGTGCAACAAATAGGAAATGATTAATTTTGCAAAAAAAAATTTCATCACAATATTCTACTATGATGGATTTAAGTGTACAAGGCACATAAAGCATTCATTGGTTAGTGGCATTTGATGTAAAAAGGCAAGTGGGATATTGCTATAACAATATAAATAATCTGCCACATCTGGGTTTAAAAAATTGTAGATTCAGCTCTCAAAAGACAAGCTGAAATGACATTTTTTCAACCTTCTTTGATGCTTGTAAAGATAGGAAGAAAAATTTGTACCAATTTTTAACTGAGAACGTTATATTACCCAAAGGATACAAGAGCCAGGCTCATGTTCTCACAAGCAGGAGTCTTTCCCATTCAAAGAGAATTAGCACAATGGTGAAAGTGAGTAGAAATGACTTTGCCATTACTTTTGTTAGGCCAAATTCTCAATCTTCCAACCATTTCCACTGCTCCCAGGCAGCTATTGTAATTTCCTTTTGTAAAGTGGAGGAAGAAGATAGAGTGCTTATTGAACAAATCAATTAACTTCAATTTCCTTATGTACCACTAATGCCACCATCATCAGCATTATCATCATCCTAATGCCTAGGGTTGTTGTAATGAAACTTCTAAAGCACTGAGATAGTAAATGGTTTGCCCAGGGTCATAGGAGTCAGAGCTAGGTGGGACTTAAAACCAAATCATTTTGTTTTAAAGCAATCTCTTTGTCCACTATAGCATATACATAAATGGGTAATGCAATTTAAGTATAAGTTAAGACATTATCCTTGTGATGTCATTGCTCCAATTCAGGAATAAATATGAACAATAACATGTATATATGCATATGTATATATGTGTGTATGTATGTATATATTTACATACACACACACACACACACACACACACACACACACATATATATATATATAAACCATTCCCTGTAAGATCAGGAGTGAAACAAGGTTGCCCACTATCACCATTACTATTCAATATTGTTTTAGAAATGCTAGCTTTGGCAATAAGAAACAGAGATTAAAAGAATTAGAAAAGAATTAGAATATATGATATATTCTTTTTGTTTTTCTCTGAAAGTGGATGGAGTGCTCAGCCTAGAGTCAAGCTCAGTTTCCTCATATCTAAAATGGTGACAGTAATATTTTGTCCTACCTGTATCAAAGATCTATTTCTAAGAAGGCATTTGGTGAACTATATAAAGCACCAGAAAATCAAGCCCATTATTGCGTTTTTCCCACACATGGCATAGGCCCACATTAAATTTTGACTCATTCAAAAAACTTTTGTCACTAAGGTCTTAACTCATTAAAAGCTGTAATCTTTTTTTTTAATTTATTAATAGCGTTTTATTTACAAATTTATATGCATGGATAATTTTACAGCATTGACAATTGCAAAACCTTTTGTTCCAATTTTTCCCCCTCCTTCCCCCCACCCCCTCCCCTAGATGGCAGGATGACCAATACATGTTAAATATTTTAAAGTATAAATTAAATACAAAATAAGTATATATGTCCAAACCATTATTTTGCTGTACAAAAAGAATTGGACTCTGAAATAGTGTACCTGTGAAGGAAATCAAAAATGCAGGTGGACAAAAATATAGGTTTGGGAATTCTATGTAGTGGTTCGTAGTCATCTCCCAGACTTCTTTTGCTGGGTGTAGCTGGTTCAGTTCATTACTGCTCTATTGGAACTGATTTGGTTCATCTCATTGTTGAAGTGGGCCACGTCCCTCAGAATTGATCATCATATAGTATTGTTGTTGAAGTAAGTAATGATCTCCTGGTCCTGCTCCTTTCACTTACCATCAGTTCATATAAGTCTCTCCAAGCCTCTCTGTATTCATCCTGCTGGGCATTCCTTACAGAACAATAATATTCCATAACATTCATATACCACAATTTACTCAACCATTCTCCAATTGATGGGCATCCATTCATTTTCCAGCTTCTAGCCACTACAAATAGGGCTGCCACAAACTTTTTGGCACATACAGGTCCCTATCCCTTCTTTATGATCTCTTTGGGATATAAGCCCAGTAGAAACACTGCTGGATCAAAGGGTATACACAGTTTGATAACTTTTTGAACATAGTTCCAAATTGCTCTCCAGAATGGCTGGATGTGTTCACAATTCCACCAACAATGTATCAGTGTCCCTGTTTTCCCACATCCCCTCCAACATTCCCCATTATCTTTCCCTGTCATTCTAGCCAATCTGACAGGTGTGTAGTGGTATCTCAGAGTTGTCTTAATGTAATCTTAAACAAACATACAAACAACAAATCAAATAAACAAGCCTGGCTCCTCATTCTTCCTGTACCTGTTTCTCTTGGTAAACAATTCTTCTTCTTAGTTCCTGGTGTCTACCTTGAGAGACAGAGCAGTGGTCTTTCTATTGTTTATTGAGTCTGTTGTAGAAAATGTAGAGCTTTTATTGGTTCATAATATGTTCTCTATCTGACTTCACTGAGTCCCATCTGTCTGGATTCCCTGATTTCATAATATACACACATTTATCACACAAAAAAAAGGAAGTTTGTATTACTTTGTGTGAATTACATTGAATGTAATTCAATGGGACTTCGAAATTTGCTTTTCTCCCATGAGTTTGCTATATGTGGATGTGCAGTAAACTTATTTCACTGAGCATAATGACATGTTTGTGTTAAATGTACTTTAACTTTAGGTAAGAAAAACAAAATTATTCTGTTCCTGAATATTAGATTCTTTATTAATCAGATCACATATTATGTACATGAAATAATCTAGGTAGGAGAGTTCCCCAAAAGCTAAATATTTTAGTGATTTTATATCAGAGAAAAGAAATATAAAGGAAATTAGTAAATTGAAATTTAACCAACATATGAGGAATATTAACTGTTTGTAGCTCAAAATTACTTTGTTAACAATTGTAAGAGGGGACTGAAAGATTAAGGGAAATATAGTTATTCTATAAAGAAAAGAACAAACAGTTTATATGATTGCTGATGTTCTGAGAAGTTATTTAGCATGAATAAAACTTGTTTTGTGATTTATTTTCATGAAGGAATATCACCAAGGGGGAATAATTAACAAATGCTTATGTAATAATTGCAGTTTCTATAGACTTTTAGTATTTACAAATAATATTTCTCATACTAATTCTGTGAACAGACATTATTATTTCTATTTTACACATAAGCAAACAGGCTTGGAGAAGCCACAGAATCAAAAAAAAATTAAAATTTGGACAATTCTAACATTTATTTGAGGATCCTGTAATGAGTAGAACAAGGTATCCCTTTTCATCTTTGGATTGCTCCAATTATATATAAGAATATCCCTTTATTACATGAATAATAATAAATGACAGGAGACAGGTTATAAACTCAGATATCCTGCCTTCTAAGCCAACTTCTTTTCCATTTTGTCATGATGACTCTCAAATTGTACCCTACTTAATAGTAATGGTATATATCTATTTGAAATGAGAAACTCAGATCTTAAAAAAGAAAGAGAAATATTTATAGTGACACTCTTTATTTAAATTATTGCACATTATATTTTCAAAAATTGACACCTTTTACCAGACTCATTAGTTTTCTAGATTGTTAATATGGCATGTTTCTACAACCTTCATTGTGTTTTTAACATCTTAACTCTCTTTTAGGAATAATTGGTCTCTATCCTTATTCCAATCATTTACTGAAGGAAATTCCTAAAAAGCAAATTCCATCTAACTAAGGATGTAACAGTTTTGGTAGGGATGTATACCTTCCCTATGGTGAATTTTATACAAGCTCTTAATAATTATTTGTCACATTTGGAGATGTCTAGGCAAGCCCTAAATAAATGGTAATAGCCTATCTTTTGAGAAGCTAAGATGGAAAAAATTCACAATAATATTCTTATTCAGATTTTACAAATTTTTACTTTTAATGATGATAATAAATTATGAAAAGCAGCATATATCTTTAACATATTGTTTTGTGAAATGAATTAACTCAGTTTATCCTTCTCTGATAATTATAAAATTGGCTTAGCCCATTGCCCAAAAAGATTTTTTTTAAGTTTAAAACTGTATTCAAGGGGACTTCCGGTTAAGATGGCGGAGAGGAGGCTCACAGCTGCATAAGCTCCGCACTTTCTCTCACTATCCACTTCATTACAAGCCTCTGAATCAATGCTTGACTGAAAAAAAACCCACATATAGTTACCAAGAGAAGCCATCCTTGAGATTCGCCAAGAAAGGTCTGTCTTTACTGGAGGGCTGGGACGGTTTTAGATCGGGCGCAGGCGGTGGGCAGCGGCAGTGAGAGCACGGGAGCAAACTGGAGAGGGGGTGGGGAGTGATCGCAGCCGTCTCTGCGGGGAGAGCTTCGCTACAGGTTTGGATACTTTGCTCCGGCAGCAAGTCAGCAGCCCAGCAGAGAAGCTAAAAACACCGGGGCTGAAGAATACAACCCCAAACAGCTGGAGTCTCCCGGGACCTGGCCGCCCCCCCCTTTCCCCCCCCACAGTGACTCAGCACGCTCTGGGATCTCAGAGCGCAGGCGCAACACAGTCCTGCTAGTGCCTCGCTGCTGCCCCCCGCAGTCTGGAGAGGAAGCTCGGTAACATACCCAGCCCCTCCCCCAAAGAAAGACTCCAGTTTTTTCTGTTTTTCTTTGCTATTTTGTCTTTGATTATTAGACAGAATGAGCAAGAAGCTGAAGAGGACTTTAACCCTTGACAGCTTCTATACAGACAGAGAGCAGACTCTAAATCCTGAGGAGACTAAAAACAGACAGTCTCCAGGTGAATCCCCAAAGAAGGAGATCATCTGTTCCTCAGCACAGATGAACCTCATAGAAGTGATTAAAAAGGCTCTCACAAGGGAGCTAGAAGAAAAATGGGGAAAGCAGAGGGAGGCTTGGCAAAAGAGCCTGGAGAAGTCAGTTAAAGAGAGAGTGGATAAAGAAGTAAAATCCTTGAAAAATAGGATTGGTGAACTGGAAACAGAAAATAGCTCTCTCAAAAACAAAATTGGCGAAATGGAAAAAAATTCCACAGAACAAAAGAATTCAATTGGACAATTAGAAAAAGATCTTAAAAAAGTGAGTGAAGAAAACACTTCACTGAAAATCAGAATTGAACAAGTGGAATTGAATGACTCGAGGAGACAAGAAGAATCAGTCAAGCAAATCCAAAAAAATCAAACAATGGAGAAAAATGTGAAATACCTTCTGGGGAAGACAACAGACCTGGAAAACAGATCCAGGAGAGACAATCTGAGAATCATTGGACTTCCAGAAAAACATGATGAAAAAAAGAGTCTGGACACTATTTTCCAGGAAATTATCAAAGAGAACTGCCCAGAAGTCATAGAAACAGAAGGTAAAATACACATTGAAAGAATTCATCGATCACCCACTGAAAGGGATCCTAAAATCAAAACACCAAGGAATATAGTGGCCAAATGCCAGAACCCTCAGATGAAGGAAAAAATATTGCAAGCGGCTAGAAAAACCCAATTCAAGTATCAAGGAGCCACAATAAGGATCACCCAGGATCTGGCAGCATCCACATTAAAAGATCAAAGGGCCTGGAATATGATATTCCGAAAGGCTAAGGGACTTGGTATGCAACCAAAAATAGCTTACCCAGCGAGAATGAGCATCTTTTTCCAGGGAAGAAGATGGACATTCAACGAAGTAAGCGAATTTCATCTATTTCTGATGAAAAAACCAGAACTTAACAAAAAGTTTGATCTACAAATATAGAACTCAAGAGAAATCTAAAAAGGTAAAGATTAATCTTGGGAACTATATTTTGACTATATAGATGTATAAAGAATACATGTATACCTTGTTCTAGAAATTGATGTGGAAAGGACATTGTACCAGAAAAAGGGTAAAGGGTGGGGGGGTAGTACATCTCATGAAGAGGCATAGGAAACCTATTATATCTGAGAGAAAGAATGGAGGGGGATGAATATAGTGGGTATCTCACTGCCTTCAGAATTGGCTTTAAGTGAAAAATCTTAAGACATATTCAATCTATGGTGAAACTTCTCCCACCTCATTGAAAAGTGAGAAGGGAAAAGTGAAAAGGGAAGGAATAAGCTAAGCGGAAGGGGATACGGGAACTGGGAGGGAAAGGGGTAAGATAGGAGGAGGAACTCTAAGGCGGGGGGAGGGATACTAAAAAGGGAGGGCTGTGAGAAGCGAGTGGTGCTCACAAGCTTAATACTGGGAAGGGGGGGAAAGGGGAAAGAAGGGAGAAAAGCATAATCCGGGGTTAACAAGATGGCAAGTAATACAGAATTGGTCATTCTAACCATAAACGTGAACGGGGTAAACTCCCCCATAAAGAGGAAGCGGTTAGCAGAATGGATTAAAAGCCAGAATCCTACAATATGTTGTTTACAGGAAACACACCTGAAGCGGGGAGATACATGCAGGTTAAAGGTAAAAGGTTGGAGCAAAATCTACTATGCTTCAGGTGAAGTCAAAAAAGCAGGGGTAGCCATCCTGATCTCAGATCAAGCTAAAGCAAAAATTGATCTAATTAAAAGAGATAAGGAAGGACACTATATCTTGCTAAAGGGTAGCATAGATAATGAAGCACTATCTATATTAAACATATATGCACCAAGTGGGGTAGCATCTAAATTCTTAAAAGAGAAACTAAGAGAGCTGCAAGAAGAAATAGACAGTAAAACTATAATAGTGGGCGATCTTAACCTTGCACTCTCAGAATTAGATAAATCAAACCACAAAATAAATAAGAAAGAAGTCAAAGAGGTAAATAGAATACTAGAAAAGTTAGATGTGATAGATCTCTGGAGAAAATGTAATGGAGACAGAAAGGAATACACTTTCTTTTCAGCAGTTCATGGAACCTATACAAAAATTGACCATATATTAGGACATAAAAACCTCAAACTCAAATGCAGTAAGGCAGAAATAGTAAATGCATCCTTTTCAGACCACGATGCAATGAAAATTACATTCAACAAAAAAGCAGGGGGAAGTAGACCAAAAAATAATTGGAAACTAAATAATCTCATACTAAAGAATGATTGGGTGAAACAACAAATCATAGACATAATTAATAACTTCACCCAAGAAAACGATAATAATGAGACATCATACCAAAATGTATGGGATGCAGCCAAAGCGGTAATAAGGGGAAATTTCATATCTCTAGAGGCCTATTTGTATAAAATAGAGAAAGAGAAGGTCAATGAATTGGGTTTGCAATTAAAAATGCTAGAAAAGGAACAAATTAAAAACCCCCAGTCAAACACTAAACTTGAAATTCTAAAAATAAAAGGTGAGATCAATAAAATTGAAAGTAAAAAAACTATTGAATTGATTAATAAAACTAAGAGTTGGTTCTATGAAAAAACCAACAAAATAGACAAACCCTTAGTAAATCTGATTAAAAAAAGGAAAGAGGAAAATCAAATTGTTAGTCTTAAAAATGAAAAGGGAGAACTCACCACTAATGAAGAGGAAATTAGAGCAATAATTAGGAGTTACTTTGCCCAACTTTATGCCAATAAATTCGACAACTTAAATGAAATAGAAAAATACCTCCAAAAATATAGCTTGCCCAAACTAACAGGATGAATACAGAGAGGACTGGCGAGACTTACATGAACTGATGCTAAGTGAAATGAGCAGAACCAGGAGATCATTATACACTTCGTCAACGATATTGTATGAGGACATATTTTGATGGAAGTGGATTTCTTTGACAAAGAGACCTAACTAAGTTTCAATTGATAAATGATGGACATAAGCAGCTACACCCAAAGAACGAACACTGGGAAACAAATGTGAACTATCTGCATTTTAGTTTTTCTTCCCGGGTTATTTATACCTTCTGAATCCAATTCTCCCTATGCAACAAGAGAACTGTTCGGTTCTGCAAACATATATTGTATCTAAGATATACTGCAACATATCCAACATATAAAGGACTGCTTGCCATCTAGGGGAGGGGGTGGAGGGAGGGAGGGGGAAAAAATTGGAAAAGAAACGAGTGCAAGGAATAATGTTGTCATTATAAAGTAATCATTAAAAAAAAAAACTGTATTCAAATTACACTCTGAGGCCAATGTATCCACAATTATTATAAAACTAGTCAATTTTCTTGCTATTCTTGAGTTTAAAATGGATGCTGCTCTATAGCAAATGCTTTAAAATGCTTCTTGGCTTGTTTTGCTTTATTTTACATTAGGAATTCAGTATCACAAAACATAATTCAAGAATGTTTTCTGAGTAAGGGTGAGCATGGGAGCATGCAAATTTCCATATACACTGTATGTGTATACAAGCACAACCTCTGTTATTTGATAAATTGATAGAAATTACAGTAGTAAAGACAACATGCCTAGAGGAGAAAAATAAGAGGAAGGTTAATATGCATTTATTCTAGCCATCTGTTGAGGTTAACTGTCATATTGCCACCTGTCTTATAAGGATTGATAAACTTATTTTGCACATTGTTTTCAGTTCTTAGGTTAAAGATGGCATGGGAATATCAATTGAAACTATTGACAGTGGTTACTGAGGACCTAAGGGCTTAAAGTCTACTAAGTTGATGGAAATAAATCTTCAGTTCAGTAGGTTCCCATATCTAAACAGTACTAATCTTGGTAAATCCAGAACAAATGCAAGCTGTTCATTCATGTGATTTTTATTTCATTCTGTACAGAATTAGGTTACTTTGGGTTTGCACCCACTACTATGACCGTATTCTTCATCTATATGATGTTTTGTGAATTGTACTTTATGTTCGCCATTATTTACATTGGTGTTTATTATGTAGAGCAAAATTTCTGCAATGATTAATTATTCCTGCCAGAAGGCCCCTCTACCTGCCTTTCTGAAGGTAAAAAAGTGCTCAACTCTGCTTTTTCTGCAGTCTGATGCTCTGTGCAGAGTATGTGAATGAAATGAAGCAAGAAGTTTTGCCTGATGATTAATGGGATTATTTTTTGTGATGGTCTGGGAGTTGTAGTTGGTTTGATTCGTGATACTTCTTGGAATAAACTACAAAATCCAGTGTTTTGTTTATTTTGTGGCATGTGAAAAAATCAGCAGAGGAATCAATTCTTTCTTTCTTTCTTTCCTTTTTTTTTTTATTACTTTACTTTTCCTGAGAACAGAGCTTTTTTTCTGGGGGAAGGGGGAATCAGAATTCCAGAATTTCAAATTTTTTCTGAGTTCAAACACCTTTCTTAGTTTTGGAGAAAAGTCATTTTTTATGAATTTGCAATATAAAATGCAATTTTAGAGATACAAAGCAATTTTCTGTGAAGGATAAATGTGAATGAGAGAGATTAAAGTGAGTGAAATCTCTCTCTCTCTCTCTCTCTCTCTCTCTCTCTCTCTCTCTCTCTCTCTCTCTGTGTGTGTGTGTGTGTGTGTGTGTGTGTGTGTGTCTGAGATTGTGGTGGCCTATATGTAGTGCTGAAGGAAAGTATTCTTAGAATGATTGTTATGCTTGGAGCCAGTTGTGCTGGATTTAAATTCTGGCAATGTGAAGGCAGGGAGGCTTATTTCACAGAAGAAATCCTTTGAGTTAGGAAAAACTGAATTCAAGTTCTATCACTGATACATATGACTTTGTAGCATTAACTTCTTAATGGCTCAGGTTACTTTTTAAATCACAAAAGTAGAGGATGTGTAGTGTGAGAGAAACTCTCTTATTGAGCATTCTCTATTCCAGTAAAATTGAGTTCTCATGTCAACCAACAAAATTACAGCTCTAATGTTTATGACCTTTGAGAACTCTTAAGCCTAGATTTCCCTGATAGATTGGCCAACTTGAAAGACAACTACTGACTGAGTTTGTGATGAAAGTACAGTTTGTAATAATAAGGACATTCCTTACTAGTGTAGCTATTTAAAATACTAATATCACAATAAATATTAATTATATTATTATAATAAATAAAACATTGTGCTGCACTTCAAATAGTTTAAGGGAGAGATAAGATAAGATGATGTACATTAGGGAACCTTTCTATAAACAAATTTCAGAGAAATTGATGAGTTGGCTAATTCTAGACAAATTGTTAGGGTACTGATAAAGAGAAAAGCCATTTTGGACAGAAATAGTTACTAAAAATGTAATTAAGACTGCTTTGATGCTTGAAAATAAGTCACTTAATCTTTTAAGATTTCAATTCATCCTTTGCAAGATAAAGAAGCTAGCCCAAATCCTGCTAAATTTTTATATTCTATGATTCTAAATATTAGCAATATTAAATAATGGACAGCAGTCTAGCAGGATTAATAGTCTCAAAGAACAGAGGAAGTGCTCCTTGAGAAGTCCAGTTCTGGAAAGACTTTCACCTCTCTGTTCCAGAAAAGCAAAAGTGGACCCTTAGCTTAGGAAAAAATAAAAGTAAATATATGGCTTATGGGTATTATTTTCGGTCAGGTAATTGGGATTAAGTGACTTGTCTAGGTCTCACAGATAGTAAGTGTAAATATGACGCTAGATTTGAATTCATGTTCTCCTGACTTCATGGCCAGTGGTCTATCTACTGCACCATGTATCCATCCCTAGTTCAAAGGTATTTTTTCATGACTAGAATGGAATAAGTAACTTATGTTGTTCCAGGAAATAGGTCTAATAGCAAAGGGTAGAAGTTATAAGAAGATAGATTCAGGGTCTGGATATTGCAATAATTCATAGATATGATTTCTAAATCATTGATTTTTGACAATAGAAGTCATCCCGGAGAATGGGAGATAAGCTGTGGAACTAGAGATGAACAAAAGTTCTTTCCTTATTCACCAAAGGAGAAAAATTCTAGACTAGTAAGTTTTGTTCCTGAAAATATAAATTATTGCTAATTAAAAGGGCTGGGTTGTGTCTACTGAAAAAAAGTAGTAATGAATACTAATCAATTTGATTTAATTATTCTAATGTTTCAAGGACCTATGATTTCATCAGCTGTAGGTACATTCTTTACCAATGCAAATATAAGTCTTCTATACCTTATGTGACATAATAACAACAAAAAAATTGTATTCAGTAAATAATCTTATGTCGGGGAAATTTCTTTTTTTTTAATTAAAACTTTTTAATTTTCAAAAGATATGCATGGATAATTTTTCAACATTAACCCTTACAAAAGCTTATGTTCTGAATTCTCCTTTCTCCCCACCCCACCACTAAATAACAAGTAATCCAATATATGTTAAACATAGTAAAAATATATGTTAAGTCTAATAAATGCATACATATTTATACAATTATCTTATTGCACAAGAAAAATCAAATCAAAAAGGAAAAAAAATAAGAAAAATAAAAATATAAGCAAACAATAACAAAAAAAGTGAGAAAGCGATATTGTGATCCATACTCAGTTCCCACAGTGCTCTCTTTGGGTATAGATGATTCCCTTCATAATAAGGTCATTGGAACTGACCTGAATCATGTCATTGATGAAGAGAGCCACGTCCATCAGAATTGATGATCACATAATCTTGTTGTTGCCATGTACAATAATATCTTGATTCTGCTCATTTCATTTAACATCAATTCATATACGTCTCTCCAGGCCTCTCTGAAATCATTCTCCTGATCATTTCTTACAGAACAATAATATTCTATAACATTCATATACCATAACTTATTCAGTCATTCTCTTATGATGGGCATCCACTCAGTTTCTAGTTTCTTGCCACTCCAGAAAAAAATTGCCACAAACATTTTTGCACATGTGGGTCTCTTTCCCTCCTTGTAATACAGGTCCAGTAGAAACACTGCTGGATCAAAGAATATTCATATATTGAGCATAGCTCGAAATTGCTCTCCAGAATGTTTGGATCAGTTCACAACTCCAACAAAAATGTATCAGTGTCCCAGTTTTCCCACATTCCCTCAAAGATTTGTCATTGTCCTTTCCTGTCATCTTAGCCAATCTGAAAAGTATGTAGTGGTACCTCACAGTTGTCTTAATTTTCAATTCTCTGATCAATAGTGATTTAGTTCACCTTTTCATATGACTAGAAATAATTTCAGTTTCTTCATCTGAAAATAGTCTGTTCATTTCCTTTGACCATTTATCAACTGAAGAATGTCTTGAACTATTATAAATTTTATTCAATTCTCTATATAGTTTATCAGATACTTTGAATGAAATTGAATCCCAATTTATTGTTTCCCTTCTAATATTGTCTGCATTAGTTTTGTTTGTACAAAAACTTTTAAACTTAATATAATAAAAAAATTTATTTTTTGTTCAATAATGATTTCCAGTTCTTCTTTGGTCAGAAATTCCTTTCTTCTCCACAGATCTGAGAGGTAAAATTTACTTTATTCTTTTAATTTGCTTATAATATCACTCTTTATGTCTAAATCATGAACCTACTTTGTCCTTATCTTGGTATGTAGTGTTTGGTGTGGGTCAATGCCTAGTTTTTTCCATACTAGTTTCCAATTTTTCCAGCAGTTTTTGTCAAATAATGAGTTTTTATCTCAAAAGCTGGGGTTTGTGGGTTTGTCAAACACTAGATTCCTATAGCCACTACCTTTTTTGTCTTGTGAACCTAACTTGTTCCACTGATTGACTACTCTATTTCTTAGCCAGTACCAAATGATTTTGATGATGGCTGCTTTGTAATATAGTTTTAGATCTGGCATAGCCAAACCAACTTCATTTGCATTTTTCATTAATTCCCTTGAAATTCTTGACCTTTTGTTCTTCCAGATGAATTTTGTTATTAGTTTTTTCTAAATCTGTAAAATAATTTCTTGGGAATTTGATTGTTATGACACTGAATAATTAGAATAGTTTAGGTAGTACTGTCATCTTTATTATATTTGTTCAATCTATCCAAAAGCACTTGATATTTTTCCAGTTGATTAGATCTGACTTTATTTGTGTGGAAAGTGTTTTGTAGTTGTGTTCATACAATTCGTGACTTTACCTTGGTGGTAGACTCCCAAATATTTTACACTATCACAAGTTATTTTAAATTGAATTTCCTTTTGTATCTCTTGCTGTTGGATTTTGTTGGTCATATACAAAAATGATAATGATTTATATGGATTTATTTTGTATCCTGCAACTTTGATAAAATTGTGAATTGTTTCTAGGGCAATCTCTAGGATTGTCTAAATACACTATTATATCATCTGCAAAGAGTGCTAATTTGGTTTCCTCATTACCTATTCTTAATTCCTTTAATCTCTTTTTCTTTTCTTATTGCCAAAGCTAACATTTCTAATACAATATTTAATAGTGATGATGCAGGGAAATTCCTTTAAAATTAGCTATGCCTTTAAATTTGGCATTTCTTCATTGGATTCAAGAAAACCACAAGCATCTTTCATTCCTTTTTGGGTCCTTCTCATGACTCGCTAAACTTCTTTCTTTCTTCTGCCTGTTCCCTTTTTAGTTTCCTATTATTTGTTGTCTTCTCCCATTACAATGTAAACTTCTTGAGAGCATATAATGTTTGTCTTTTGTACTTGTATCTATTCCTAGTGCTTATTTTTTGTATTTGTACTTGTCATCCAGTAAAGGCTTAATTAATATTTGTGACTTGTTTACTCTCAATTTTATAGAACTTGCTATAAGTATATTCTCTTGGCATCACTTGAAAATCCACAGTTACCTTCATTCGAAAAGTAGGAATCAAAATAGGTAGGATATTCCAGGAAGATACATTGAGAAGAAGTAGATCATTTTCTTTTTCAATGTTGTTCCCAAACTACAAAGTACTAAACTGATAGACCAGGAGGATGCTTTAGCACAGTATACTTTTATTGCAATAAAGAATTTGACAAAGGCTGTTATGAAAGGTTACAGAAAAGGTAGAATGAAGTTTACTGAATACATTTGGATAGATTTAGAACTGACTGAATGACTGAATACAAAAGGTGAAGATTAAGAGATCAATATCAATTCAATTTATTTCTACAAATATTTGTCAAGTGCTCTTTATCAAGAGATACACCATGGAAATTTAGACAAAGAGCTGGCCTTGGAGTCATGAGGACTTTGCTCCAGTCCTGCCTTTGACCTGTGCTGGCAGCATGATTATCCTGAATAAATAATGTAAGTCTCCAAAGTCACAGACAATTCTCTAAAATTCAGTTGAAAAGCAAATATACTTCTGTACCAGTACAGGCAGTTTCCTCACTGGGAATTATCTCTATTAAATCTCCACTGTCATCTTATATTCATTCTATCAATTTTACTCTATTACCTATTTGGTCTTCCCCCCTTGCCCCAAGTACTAGAGACTACGCTAAGTCAATACAAAGAGTCACTTTCATAAAAACCAAATCAAAATTGTCATTTATGTCATTGGTGAATTCTCTGAGCAATCTGAGGAGGAAAATATTTTATATGAAACTGTGGTAGGGAAGGGAAAGATGATTTAATAGAGATATGGCTTCAGAATTATCATTCAAGATTGGGACAGGATTACAAAACAAAGTCATTCAAATAATCTCTATGATAGCTTTTCAAGTGATATGAACAAGAGACAGAAGAAGATTTGAAGTCATCTAGTTTGAATAAATTACACAGTAACATCAATACTATAAAGATAATCAACTTTGAATGAGTTGATAACTTTGATCCAGTCAGAGACCCATCACAATTCAAAAAGAGTCATGAAACATGTTATCTACCTTCAGATAGAGAACTGATAAGTTCAGGGTAGAGATGGAAGCTTTTTTCTATTTCTTTCTTTTTCTTGTTTTTTTCTTTTTTTTCTTTTTGAACCTGACTACTGTGGACATTTGTTTTGCATGACTGTACTTGTAATAGGCTTTTGCTTTCTTGCCTATTTATTAGATAGAGATGGTGATAGGGGGGAAAAGAAAATTTGAAACTGAAAAAAAAATCTCTGTGCTTTAAAAAATAAATAAAAATAAAGTTTGCAGTTAAAATAGGATCATCCAGTTTACTTGTATTACATTTTAACAAGAAATAGCCTATGATAAGGCTAGAGAATAGATTAGAGAGAGATGAATGCAAGGAGGATTTGTCAATTTTTTGGGAATACATTGAGAGTTGTTAAAAATTTGTGAGCAGAAGTATTATATAATCAAAGCTGTATATGAGGAGGATTACTTAGGCATCAAAAATTAATTAGATTGGCATCAAAAAAAATTAGAAAGGAGTTATGATGTGGGCAAGAAGGTAAAACAGCAACAGTGGGGAAAGATAACAACTTCTAGAAGTTGTTTGCCATAAGAGTGGAAAGGAGGAGAATTGTAGAGACCTTTTAGACATATTTGTTAACAAGATTTGGCTTCTAGTTGGATGTGATGTATACGACCTGCTTGTAGTAATTCTTATGGACATGGAGCAATCTAGAAAGCTTTTCTAAGGATTATAAAGTCCTGAGCAAGAAAAACAGAGATATTAGAGAAATAGTTTTAATCACTGTTACCTATTGAAGTAAAAGGCTTCCTAAAGAAGAGTTGAGAAGTAAATTGGTTACTGATAATATATTAGTTGAATATGGGATTTGCATTTTTAAACAGTTTAAGATATATAGGCTCTTGTCAGGAGTTATAGCATACCTCATCATTGCTGATGAATGTATTTATTAAGAATATTACAAATCTAAATTTAAAAAAAGCTTTAAACTAAAAAGGAAGAGGAAGGAGAAAAGTACCATAAATTCCCATTGAGTTAGACAGCAATAGGTGCCCTCAGAAATCCACAAAATTAAAAATATAAGAAAAGTAGTAAACAGTAAAAGCCATGTCTATCAAATTCATAAAGTATGAATGACAAGCAAGTGAGCTAGGTTCTCACATAAAGAAATAAATTATGTTGCATTACATAGATAGGCCTGATAGAATAAAATTCACTACTGGGATATCTAGGATATGGGAAAATATATTAAAGTATATATTTTTAAAAGTCTTGAGAAAAAGTGAAGAATCATAGTTGGGAGTATTTGGGTAAAGATCAATGGAAGAAGAAAAAATAATATTATCATCATGTTATTCTGTAAATTATCTTCATGAAAGGAGGAAACAGATAAGAATATAGTCAACAAATAGGAATTTTGACAAAAAACCATAACATAATAGTAATGAGGACTTTCAGCTATTCCTGTCTGTTAAGAGCGTTCTCTCTCTCTCTCTCTCTCTCTCTCTTTTTTTTTCTCTCTCTCTGTCTCTGTCTCTCTCTCTCTCTCTCTCTCTCTTTTTCTCTCTCTTTCCTTCTTCTCTTTCTCTACTAAATGTAGAGGAACAGTTAATAATTTCTCAATTTGCCATGACAGTTTCCATTTTAAAAAAGTGAAATAATTTAATGAGAAGAACTTCTGTTTTATAGATGATTCAAACCAACAAGGAGAAATTGATTTCTGAAAAAGAAAGAAGGGGATTTTTTAGCAGGGAGAAAGGAAAGCATGAACCTATTTATCTTAGATTAAATAATAAATAAGAAGAAATCTAAGTGTCATTTGATACATATCTTTGAATTTTGGAAAGCATATTTCAAAGGGCTAAGTGAAAAAACAGATTGTTTCTTAAAATTTTATAGAAAATGTCCCAAGAGGAATGGGAAGTGCTTAAGAATAAAATTCTAACTAAACAAAAAATAATTTCATTGAGAAGAAAATAATGAATTAGCTAAAGACACTAATATAAATGCAAAGGGAACTCAATGACTAACTTAGATTTTAGAGATATATCCAGATGATGGAAGCAAGGACAATGATGGAAAATTGATACAAAGTACTAATAATGATGTGAAATTTAGTTAAATGGTACCAAAAGACTATTTGAAGTTAGCAAATACATACTAAAGAAAATAATTATTTTTTAAAAGTGATATTGGGAACAAGAGGAGGATCAAAGAAGAAATAGTACTCTTGTTCAAAACAGAGAAAATGATGAGAAGATTGTTGAAAAGATAAATATTTTTAATTCTTATATTTCTTCTGTTTGCGCTATTGAGAAAAACAAGCTCTTTGGATGAGAAAGGAAAGAAAAAATGGATCATAGTAGATGCAACCCAAGATATGTAGAGGAAAGAAAACATATTTGATCTTTAAGAGCTTACATCACCACACATAAATGAATTATGTTCCTAGGCACCAAAAAAAAAAAAAAAAAGAATATGATTTCTAAGCAATTGTCAATAAATTAGAAATATACTAGAGAATGGAAAAAGTGCTATAGGATTGTCAAAGGAGAAATATTGGCACAGCTTTCAAGATAGTAAATTATTAGAGACCAGGGAATTTACCCTTAATTCCAGAAAAATTCTAGAATATGATATAGAAAGGATAATTAGTAAATGTCTAACAATAGAAGTGTTGATCAGTCATTGTGTGGATCCCATTAAGAAAAACTCATATAAGACTACTATGTTCACAGAACTTTGAATCCTGTCTAATTGATGGCTATTCTTGACGAGTTTTTCTATCATTTTTCATCCAAAGATTTTATTAGTTAAAGAGAATATTCTATTATTTATTATTTTTAAATCACTTAACTATATGTCTCAACCTTACCTTTTGTACAACTTAGAAAGAAATGAGTTTGATAGTACATATTTATATGGATTCAGGATTGTCTGAATGACTAGGCCTAAACTAAAGTCACTAATGGTTCAGGAGATTTCACATATAGTATATCTAAAGATCTCTGCTCAGTCCTATGCAGTTTTTTAACATTGTTATCAATAATTCAGATCAAGAGATAGATGAAATGTTTGCCAATGTTTTCAAGGACTAAAAAGCTAGAAGAGATAGCTAATATATTTAATGACTTATCAGTATGTCCAAAGATTTGAACAGGTTAGGATGTTGGGCTCAAATTAAGATTTAATTAAATCACATCCTCGACTTTCCTCTGTGACAAGGAATGTAATTCATTAGAGTCTTATACTTAAGATTAAGAAAATCATCTTTACAAAAATTAGATGGAGGAGTTGCAACTAAAAAGTTTTTGGGGAAAATCTGATTATTATATTTATTATAAGCTCAAAATTGATCAGTAATGTAGAAGACACAAAAGGAGTAGAATTTTGAAGTGATGGGGAAGCAGCAGCAGCAACAATAGTAATAGCAAATAATATCTAACATTTGTATAAAATGTTCGAGTTTGCATAGGGCTTTACAATATTATTTAAATCTTAAAATACTACAATTATCTCTATTTTTACAGATTAGGAAACTGAGAAAGACGAAATTAATTAGTTAGCTTGAAAAGTAACTAGAATTGCTTGGTGTAGTGTTTTTGGTTTTCTGGAGGTCTCTGGACCAGCCTTTGTTTCAGCTTAGTAATCATGAGAATAGCCAGGGATAAAGTCCAAATTCTTTATTGTTTCCTTACCTGGGGCTTGGCTAGCTTTCTGGAGGCCCTTCAGACTGGCTTTGGTCTCAGTGGGGGAAGCAGGAAGACAGGCCAGCCACCACGGTGAGATGGAGTGAATCTAGCTAAGTTTGTCCCAGCTTACATGCTCTATTACAGTTAAATCCAATCATCATACTGAGTATAAACCAATCATTATATCATTAGGGAACCATTATTTGTTTTAAGATTAAATCAATCATACTGAACTACAGAACTGTTAATCACCATGCTAAACTAGATAATCATTGTCTTATCAATTGCACTTAGCACCTTGTAAGAATCTTTGTTTCAAGTACAGAGTTCTGGCCCATAACAGCTTGGGATCATGTTTGGCATACAGAGTCTGGTCACTCAAGCTTCAACTGAACTTGACTGTATATATTGTAAATTATAATGCATTTGATGTGCCTTAATTTTAACTTTTGCCTTCAATCAAAGGAAAAGAGAAAAAATAAAACATAAAAGCAAAAGGAAAATGAATATTCTTCTTGACCTTCACCATTATAATTTATGATATCTAAGTTCATTTAATTGAACCATCCTTGTTGCAGTTTTTCTCTCTTCTACTTGCTATTTTCCATTCTTATCCTATTCTCCATCATTTCTGTCCCTTTGCTTTTGCTGTACCTACATCTGGAATGGATTGAATCATTAACTATATGTTAAAGAACTTCCCACCTTTCATGTTTTTATTTTTTAAATGGTAGTTATTTTTCCAAATATATGCAAAGATAGTTTTCAACGTTAACCTTTGTAAAACATTGTCCTTCAAATTTTTTCTTATTCTCCCCTACTCTAACTCACCAAGACAGGAAGTAACCCAATACAGGTTAAACCTGCGCAGTTCTTCTAAACTTATTTCCATATTCATTATGCTGTACAAAGAAAAGTTAGATCAAAAGAGAAAGAAAAAGACACTAGAAAGAAAAAAATCAAGCAAATAAACAACAACAAGAAGATGAAAATACTATCCTTTGATCCACTTTCAGTCTCTATAGTTTTCTGTCTGGATGAAGATGGAACTTTCCATCACAAGTCTGTCTGCATTACTTTGCATAATTTCATTGTTGAAAAGTGCCAAGAACATTACAGGTGATCGTTACAAAATCTTGTTACTGTATACAGTGTTCTCATTTCACTTACAATCAATTCATGTAAGTTTTTTTTTTTTCTCTAGTGAATTTATTTATTTCCAATATATATTGCTTTATGAATCATGTTGGGAGAGAAAAATCAGAGCAAAAGGGAAAAAAACCATGGGAGAGACAAAAAACAAACCAAAACAAAACAAACAACCCCCCCCCCCCAAAAAAAAAAAAAAAACAGAAGTGAACATAGCATGTGTTAACTTATATTCAATCTCCATAGTTCTTTTTCTGTGCAGATAGTATTTTGTATCTCAAAGTCTATTGGGATGGCTTTGGATCACTGCACCACTGAGAAGAACCCCAACCAAGTCTTTTATAGTCTCATTGCACATTCTACCTGTTATTATATATAATGTATTCCTGGTTCTCCTTGTTTTGTTCAGCATCAGTTCATGTAAATCTATCCAGGCCTTTCTAAAATCAGCTTTGTTCATTCTTTTTTATAGAACAATAATATTCCATTACCGTCATATACCACAACTCTGTCAGACATTCTCCTATTGATGGGCATCTACTCATTTTCCAATTCTTTGCTACCACAAAAAAGGCTGCTGCAAATATTTTTGCACTTGTGGATCCTTTTCTCTTCTTTTTGATTTCTTTGGAATACAAATGTAGTAGTGACACTATTGGGTCAAAGTTATGCACAGTTTGTTAGTTCTTTGGGCATAATTCCAAATTGTTCTTCAAAATGGTTGGGTCATTTCACAACTCTCTCAACAATGCATTAATGTCTCAGTTTTCCCGTATCCCCTACAACATTTATCATTATCTTTTACTGTCATCTTGTCCAATCTGAGTGAAATTATGGATTATTTCTGTGATTTGTTGTTTGACTCATTCATTTTTAGAAGTAGATCATTTAATTTGCAAGTCATTTTTAGTTTATCTTTCCCTGCCTCTTTATTGAATATAATTTTGATTGATTGTATCATGATCTGAAAAGGAAACATTTATTATTTCTGATTTTCTGCACTTAATGTTGAGGTTTTTATGCCCTGATACATGGTCAGTTTTATGTAGGTATCATGTACTGCTGAGAAAAAAAAATTCCTTTCTATTATTTAGAATTTTTACCACAGGTCTATCATATCTAGATTTTCAGGATTCTCATTAATCTCCATCATTTCTTTCTTGTTTATTTTGTGATTAGATTTATCTGATTCTGAGAGGGGAAGGTTGAGGTCCCCCAGTAGTATAATTTTGCTGTCTGTTTCTTTTAGTAACTGATTTAACCTACCACTTGGTGCATATATATATTACTTCATTATTTATGGTACTCTTTATCAAGATGCATTTTCCTTTCTTATTCCTTCTCTTTTTTAATAAGATCTACTTTTACTTTTGCTTTTTCTAAATAGATCAGAATTGCTACTTTTTTTTTTTTACTTCAAATGAAGCATAAAAATTCTGTTCCAGCCTTTAACCTTTACTCTGTATGTACCTTTCTGTGAAAAATGTGGTTTTTTTGTAAACAATATATTGTAGGATTCTATTTTTTAATCTACTATGCTACCAGCTTCTGTTTTATGGGAGAGTTCATCCCATTCACATTCACAGTTAAGATTACAAACTTTGTATTTCTTCCATCCTATTTTCTTTCCTGTAAATACTTTTGTTCTCTCCACCTTGTCTTTAGTGATGTTTTCTTTTTTACCCACTCCACCTATAACACTGCCTCTTTCTCTTAATAGTATTTTTCCCATCATTCAAAGACACAATTAGATGCCACCTCCTATGAAGTTTTTATTCTATTATTCCCTACTTTCCTTTCTTTACCCACTATGCCATTTGAAATTGATCTCTTCTTTTTTTTAGATTTCCAAGCACTTTGCCTAGACCTCCTTTGTCCTTGTCATATGACATGCAATGCAAAAGAATTGAAGAAAAAGTTCCAAGTTTTTGATATTGCTAGATCTTATTCCTTATATGTAGTAGCAGTTGAATGAATATTTGTTGATTTGATTTTGTGAAAGAAAAAGATGAATAATGGTCTTCTAGTGAAGCAAGCCATTTACATAATATGCCTAAGGAATGTCCTATTTTTCTTAAAAGATAAAAAATATCACTTGTCAATCTCATGATCCTTCTTACACTTATTTGTTTTATTTTTCCTTTTCCTCACCTACTGTCCAAAAACACATGATTAGAGATAAAAAGGAAGTTTCAGTAACTTTTTATGGGAGGGACCTGGAAAGAATCTAAATGTGTCTGTGTGTGGCTAATATGGCTTTGTATTGTCTCCCAGTATAGTGCTGCAAATGCTCTGACCATTCTTACCAGGTAGGAAGGTTCAGGAGGAGGTGTGGCAAAGATGGAACAAGCAACTAAATGCAAATGGTCATGGTACACTTTATTTGTGCCAGAAAATATGTTGTGTCTTTTTGAGCAAGAAGGATGCTCAACATCTCTAAGCTTTAACTTTTTAGATTGTTGTGACTAAAATTTATTTTAGGAGACAAAGGGGATTCAGAAGTCACAAAATTTTTCTTCTGTAGAGGAATTTTGGTTCATTGAATCAAATCTCATCATCTTATAGGTGAAATAAAAACTGTAATGGGCTGAGGCTTGAGTTGATGCACTGAGGTCCCAAGCACATGAGGCTAAATAGTAATTGGACCATAATCTATTAATATATAAGTTTGGAGAAAGAATGGCCCCCGCCCACTCTTTGTGCAAGTCCTGATGTGTTGTATAGGAAATGACGATTTTGGTGGGTGGAGGCAGGGGAGTGGAAAAGGAAGGGGAAGGAGGGACTATTTGCATTGCGATTGCAACAGACGACCCTTCAGCTCAGGTCTCTCTCTGCTAGCTGGCTTCCTGTCGCAGCTTTCCATATTGCTATAGCAATCTTTCTTGCCCACATTGCTATCGCAATCTTTATTCACCTCTTTACTTCAATAAAGATTGAAGATTTTTCCCTTAACCTGAATTCCTGACTCCAGCTGATTTTAAATACTCGGTCATTACAAAAAAACTATGGCTGAGAAAATTGGAAATGACATATTCAAGGACACACATTGCAAAGATGAGAACAGAACCCGATAATGATGAATAATTATTGAATATCAGCTCTATCAGTTAATCAGACCATGAAGTGAATACATCTATTTCTTATAATACTCTAGCTATTGTCACATTAGACGCTCAATGAAATGAAGAAAATGTCCAACCATGGGCAATGGATAGCTTATCACTGTAAAATAAAATGAATATACTATCAAAAGGGGATGAGGCTTATCTAAAACTTTAACCTTTTATTCATTATGGATCCCCCTTCCCTATTTCAAAAATTTATATTGAAATGTAAAGAAGGTATAGAATGTGGGAAATGCAATTTCATGTCAACTCTCAGTGAAGATCTATGATAATAATCTAAGCAACAGAAAAAGTGGTAAAGTAATGAAAATTCATTGGTCATTCTTTTCTTCCTTCACTTTCCTTAGGTATCAAGTATACCATTCATGTACTCAAGAAGCTTCAGTGTTGCCTCTTCTCTCTGGAAATGCCAAACACACACACACACACACACACACACACACACACACACACAGAGTTTTCTTTCACACACTGTATATTCTATCCAAAATAACTTGCATGATATTCCAGTGCCTAACATTCAATCACCTGTCTCTGTTCTTTTTTTTTTTTTTTTTTTTTTTCATTCATTTGTTTATTTGTTTTACTGAGGCAAGTGGGGTTAAGTGATTTGCTCAGGGCCACACATCCAGGAAGTATTAAGTGTCTGAGGTCAAATTTGAACTCAGGTCTTTCTGAATTCAGGGCTGGTGCTCTATCCACTGTGCTACTTAGCTGCCCCTGTCTCTGTTTTGCAAGAGTTATTCTGCATTCCTGAAATGTATTGTTGCCTCATCTCAGCATCTTAAAATGTCGAGCTTCTCTCAAAGCTCAGCTCAAGTACTCTCTTCTATAGGAAGCCTATTTTGATCATCCCAGTTGCTAATGCCTGATGTCTGGAAATTATTTTGTGTGTATATACACACACACACACACATACACACGCACACATACACACATATTTATATATATATATATATATATAGATAGATATGTATGTATGTATCTATCTATCTATATAATATTTTCTATTTTGTGAAAATAAAACATGAGACCTTGAAATGGGAATTTTTTTCCTTTTAAAAAAAATTTATATCCTGTGTATTCAGAATGGGACTTGGATCATTATAAGTTTTTAATAAGTGCTTGGTAAGTAAACAAATGAGCTATTTTCAAGGATAAATCTGGGAAAAGAGTATTGGGGGAGAATGAGAAGTAAATAAAAATAGAGCAATATATGAAATTAGGCTAATTTATACAAAAGTTTACATGTTCAGATGACTATCAAAAGATCTCTGTACTTCTAGGACTAGCTCTCTTAGATTATAGTGAATGAATTCGTTGTCATAGCTCCCTTACTTTCCCCCAATACTAGATTCACTAATGGTCTCTGTAAAGCAATGATTCTTGGCCTGGAATCTTTGAATTTTTGTGTGAGAAGTCAGTGAAAGTATGCATATGTGTGTGTATTTTAATATCTTGGTAATTGCATTTCAATCCAATTGGTTTCCTTTTTAATATATGATTAAACCTTACCTGTGGATTTTGTTTTTAATATTTAAAATCACTTTTCAAGGGGGAAAAAGTTAAGCTTTACCAGGATGTCAAAAGAGTCCATGATTCCAAAGAAGAACTCCAGCAAAGAGATTATTTGAGATAAATAGTCATCATGAATGGGCTCTATATGAATAACTTTCTGGAACCCACACAAAAAATAATAATGCCACATAATATGTAGGTAGTTTTGTTCTATGCTTTTCAAAGTGCTTTTTCATGTGCCATAAGAAAATTAAATGCAAACTATATTATTCCCACATTGTTGATGAGTAAATTAAAATTCAACTAAATAATGTCAAAAGCAAGAGTAGACTATATCCAAGATAAAAAAAAAATAAAGGCAAAAACCTGTTATAAAAACAAATGACCTCAATTCTCAGATACTTAACAAAAATTGTAGAGCTTCAGATGAAAAGTACTGGAGCTTTTCCAATTCCCTATTTTGTTTCTAGGAAAGTATTCATGTGAAAAAGAAAATTTGCTCTTATTCACTTTTCTGGCTTAGTTACCTTTTGGTGTTCAGTGTGTGACAGCATCAGTTTTTGATGAGGCTACTGAATGAAATTGTTTTCTCAGTCCAACTGGTAACTATATCCTGCAAATTGCTTCCTTAACTTCAAACTCATGGAAGAATAAGAGTTGATATTCTGTTAAAGAACTGAAAGGTTTGCTATTCCAGGGTAAGTTCATTTTTTTGAAACCAGGGGAATTAATTGGTGTGAACAACTACCTTGGAATGGGTAGCTGATTTGAAGGAAACAATTTGGGATCACAGAGATAGAGAATTTAGAATTAGGGGAGAATTTGACAATAGTTAATTTAACTTTTTAATTTTACAAATGAGGAAATTGAGCCCCAGAGATGTTAAATAACTCATCCATGAGCACAAAACATGCTAGTATTAGATTTCTATGATTAGAACCCAGGAAGTGTGACTTTCACCTAGATGAGAACTCTTTCCACCATACCATATTGCTTATTACATCACACCAATATGACAGCAAGCAAATATTTTGGGAAGGAATTACCTAAGTGTACGGGTAAAAAGCAAATTTCCATTCCAAATGTCTCCCTAAAACATTATATTCAAAAGAGTTTACTACTATTGTGTTAAGAGTTTTATAAGCAAACTGAAATATCAAATCAATGGACCCAACTATTTTTTCTTAGCAAGTCATGTCTTAAAATTCCTTAGTTCTAGGTAACACACACACACACACACACACACACGATGGGAAAAAAAGACCAAATGAAATAATTCTATTGGAATTCTTGTTTCATGTAAATATCACTAAAGTAGAAACAGAGAGCTTAACTAAGATACAGAGAAGTAAATATATTAGACAGGCTGTAATGGTACAGTTAATTGGAATTTTGGAGTATTGGAGTACAAGATCTAATTATAGGTAACAGTCCAGTTTCTGTGACTAATTATTTATGTTAGAATCCTTACAAGGTGTTAAGTCACTAGAATTGATAGAAACAATGCTTAAGTTTACACCTTTAAGAATTCACACATTAACTCACACATTCACAAGTTCGGGAGATTCACAAGTCAGAAACTTGCAATCCCACTCTCTCAGAGGAGGAGTCAACCTTTGAGTTCACACCTTTAAGAGATCATATATAAGAAGCTCTTAGAGTTTCAGTCAAGAGACTTGAAGAGATTGAGAAGTGAGAAGTCAGTTGAAGAGATTGACAAGCTAGAGACTATAGTCGGGCAGAACTGAGGATTCGGAAGAGGAGAGGCTGAGGCTGGCAGAGACAGAAGCAAAGGACTAGCAACAAGAGCTCTTGGTACCAAGGAAAACTAACTGGGCTATTTTGGAAGAGATAACAAAAGATTGGATTTTAACTCATGGCTGTATTTGAGGTGATTATTACTCTGAACTGAAACTAAGGCTACCTCTAGAAGCTCCCCAAGAAACCTGCACCCATAGAGAATGATTATATTTTTAGAAAAGAAAAGAACATCACTTCTTTAGAGAAATCATTTTGGGGTCTTCACTCTCTTATTCTCAAAATGATAAAATTTTATGTGTAGATCTGACAATTGAGACACAAGAGAAAATAGATACAATATAATTCAGTTCAACTCAACAAATACTTATTAAGTAAAATGTATTCATTAAGTGTAATAGAATACAGTTTATCTAAGACAAGATTAAAAATAATAATTCAACTAAGGAACTTATAACTTCTGCAGGAAGACCATCTATAACTGTGATTGGTAATTCACAGCACACAATATTAAAGAAAAGAAAAGAAATGATTTGACATTATATTTCTCTATACAAATGTATAAAATAGAGAAAAAAAACTATGTGACTATATCCTAATACAAGGGGAAATTTTTTTCTGCGCTTGGATCACTGAGAATTGATTGGAGTAGAACTCATGAGTGGAATATGTTTCTTGAAGATATAGGAATATGGATTGACCCTATGGTTTTATTTGGAGAGGTAACTTTTAGTGAGAAACTTTCTCTAATTGGCACTTTCTCTGAAAACTTTTAGTATTAGAACATGGAAAGTTTAAGTGTTGTGCCCAGAATCACAATGCTGTTAGGAGGGACTTGAAATAGGTATTCTTAGCCCCAAGATTGTCACTCTCTACCAAATCATGCTGTTTCTCCTTAAAAAGTAAAACTTTATTCAAATGCTTCAGAAATCAAAAAGGAGTGATAGGGAAGTTTCATATACTATTTAAAGAAATTCCAAAATCAAATTCTGACTGCATGCTAGAGAACATTTGTGTGAAGACCAATGGTAAAAAAAAAAAAAAAAAAAAAAGGTAAAAATGTAGAAAAATATAGATAAAAACCTATACCAAAAGGGAAAATAGATGTGGAATTGAGGACAGTTTGATCACAAATCTGGTAGGGAGGCAGGATTTAAAAGTGACAGGGCATTTTAGGAATTCAAATATATATTGAAGGTATCTCTATGACAAAAACAAAGTAATTGATAAGTTTCTATTCTGCAGTGATGATTATTTCATCTTTCAGAAGCTCAGCAAGTGATAGGAATATTTGATTTCTTGACTTGATTCTCAACAAAAAAGAGGAGATGGTTGCTAAAGTTGAAGACAAGTGACCTTTTCATTTTAAAATTAATGATAGGCAAGCAGAAGAAAACTGGTCATATTTTGAAACATAGCAAAGATTTTTAAGGAAGAAATTTTGAGTCTGAATTTGAATAGAAATGGTTTCAAAAAAATGAAATTCTAATTATGAAAAGATTAATTATTCCAACCAGGAATAAAAAGAGTAACTATCAAGAGATATTTTGGATAACAGGGACTTCAACCAATAAAAACTGTGTGTTTGTGTGTGCACACATATATACATACATATATGTATATATGTTATAAATATACATATGTATCCACACATATACACACATACATGTTTTAATTATATCTTATCAAAAGAAAGATCAAAAAATAAATTCAATTCAACCAAGTTTATTAAGTACTTGTTATTTATAAAAAATCTGCTATTCAGGCTGGATGGAATGATTAAAAACATCCATGAAAAGAAGCAGAAATACTACATTCTTATTTTTTTTCCTGTTTTTTGTTTGCTCTCTCAAAATGAATGTTCTTTGGATTGGTAAGGGTGAAATAAAAATGATTAATTGTGAATCAATTCCCAAAGGTAAGTTAAAAGACAGTGGTAGAACACCTCAATGAATTTAAGTCACTAGGAATAGATTGCCAAAAGCTACTGAAAAACAGCATAGATACTATATTATATTTATTGTCTGTACCACCACAAGATTGAGGGGAATTGGAGAAGTGTCTTTCAATCTAGGAATGTTGTTCATTTGGGGAAATGCTATATCAGGGGCTCCAATTATTAGTGGCATCAATTAGTTACCAAAGCCTCCAATCATAATAGGCATTACTATGAAGAAAATTATTATGAAGCCATGGGCTGTAACGATTATGTTGTAGATCTGATCATTGCCGATTAGAGTTCCAGGGCAAGTATTGTGCCAGTTTTCAAAACAAGTAAAGAAGTTCAAACTGTAGGGGTAATCACTTTGATTTCCATTCCAGGAAATAGTAGAAAAATATTTTAAAGGGATAACTAGCATTAGAAAAAGAAAAAGAACCAGTGATCACTGTAAGCCTTCAACATCTTATCAAGAATATGTCATGCTAGACTAAGCTTATTTTCTTTAAGACAGAATCACCAGACAGATAGCTTAGGAATGTGTCATTAATATAATAAATTTGTACAAAGTAGGTGGAGAAATGTGGGCTAGATAATAATACAGTCAAGTTGATTCGGAACAGGCTAAATGATTGCACCTCAAAAGGAATCACTAAAATAGTCATGCAAATTTGTCTTGAACTTGAACTGATGAAGTACTCATGGATATATACATATATATATATATAATTATATCTGTAGTACAGAAGAATGATCTTCTCTAAGAATAATATCTGCTTACTGAAGATCCTGGGTATGTAGCAAAGTATATTCTTATTCAACATAGGATTGACATAATGACTATTAACACAATAAAAATACTCAGATTAATAAAAAAGAAATTAGAAATCTTAACTCAATATTTAAAAGAGAAATAGATGAATGTTAAAAATGAATAAATAAATCTGTGGGTCAGACAGATTTACAAGTTCTATTAAAAAATTTAAAAATAATAATTACACTACAAATATTAGAAATAATTAGAAATAATGTATTCTATTCATGAGCTCTTTTATTTATATAAATATAGTCATGATGCCTCACTTATGGAAAGCTAAATGAGAGGGAAAATCATTTTGATAATGAATATCAATTTAAAAATTTTGAATTAATACCTTAGCAAAAAGTTTACAACAATATAAATTAAAAAAAAAAAACTTCACTTTGACCAAATGCATTTATACCAGAAATGCAATTTAGTTCAATATTAGGTAAATAAAATGGAAACAAAATCAACATTATCACATCATGATTTATAACATAACTCTTTAGTAAAATATAGTATTTATTTATAATTAAACCTCTAAAATCACAGGCATATTTAGATAATATAATCAAACATATTTATCTCAATGAGTTAGCATTATCTATAGTGTTGACTCACTGGAAGATAATAAGTACAGGAACATAGTCTACATGCTCATTGAGTAGTATTCTAAAAGTATACCTACAGTAATAAACCAAAAGATACAAATCACAGTTACAAGCATTAGCAAAGCAAAATCTAATTATTCTTCTTTTAAAAAAACTATGATGGTTTATTTACAAAATCTTGGTAAACTAACAATGAATTAAATAAAGGAAATGAGATTTCTAAATCATTTTTTTTCCAAAACAAACAAACAAAACAGAGAAGCAGAAATATAAATACTATCTGGTACTTAATTCACAAAGACACTGACATTTTATCTGGGAGGTAACTAAATAAGACATACTCAATACAATATGAGAAAAAATCTTTATAGAAATAAAGAAAAACTTAAAAAAACCAATATTTGGAAAGTTTATTATTCATGATTAAATCAGAACAGTAAAATGAAGATGATTACAGTATTCATATCAACTTACACATTTAGTGATATACTAGTTAAATTATTAAGTTGCTATTTCATAGAATGATATAAAAGTTTTAAAAATGTCATTTGAAAGAAAAAAACACTTAGAAGTTCATGAGAAATAATAAAAAAGTTGGTCTAAAGGTGACATCTATCAGCTTTCCTCAAATCATATAATAAAGAAGTAATCATCAAAATAATTTTTGATTGTTCCCAAAACAGAATCTGTGTGTATCAGTGGAACCACTTAAATTTAAGCAATCAAGTCTCAGAAACAATAGACTCCAATTAACTAGTAATAAGATAAATGTAATTTAAAATAATTCTGGAGTTTTACCTCAAAGACAGTAAATTGATAAAGATAACAAAAAGGTAAGAGAGACTGTAGCTCTACAAGGAGACAAATATACTGTTGGCATAGAGCTTAGAAATGGTCCAACCTATGATGCAAAACAATTCAGAATTACATGTGCAAAAAAGGGATGACTAAAAGCACCATACCCTTTGACACAGAGTTTATCATTTCTTTATACTCAAAAGGTTCCTCGAACAGAAAGGTTTCATCTATGTTAAAAGAGGAATACCAATATTTTTTGTAATAGAAGAACAAACAAACAATTTAAGAAGAAAAAAAAAACAGAAGAGAAAGTGGCTATTTGTTTGTTGTGGTTGGGGACACAATGGATAGAGGCAATTGGCCTGTAAGACCAGAATTCAAATTCAGCCTTGGACATTTACTATGTATATAAACCTGGTTAAGTCACTTATCCTGTTTTCTCAGTTTCCTCATCTTTAAAATGAACTGGAGAAGGAGATGACAAACTACTCCAGTATCTTTGTCAAGAAATGGTAAAAATGATCTCAAATGGGTTATGAAGAGTCTGAAAGCAGTTGTGATATAAGAATGTGATGAAATAGTATTATGCCTTAAGAAATCATGAATATGAGAAATCTAACATGGGAATATTCATATGAAGTGATGTAAAGGGATTAGTAAAAAAAAAAAAGGAATATACACAAAGACTAACATAAAGTAATTTATTACAACACCAAGAGGACATCAAATTATTTTTGCAATTGTAATGATCAAACTTTCTCCTGAAAGAATTGGTTACAAAACAAACTATTCCTCTTAGTAGAAAGGTAGTTGACTAGATTTTAAGCATCTCATCTAGGCTTTATTCAGTCATGTGTAACAGTTTTCTTAATTTTTTTGGTCTGTGTGACAAGGAAGTGCTTAATGTGAGGTGAGTGATTTCAAGAACTATTACTGTGGAATAAAAAGAAATTTAAAACAAACAAACAAACAAACAAATAAATATAAAACAACAACAAAAAAGGAATAATTTCAGAGAAGACGATAATTTTCCATTCTATTCTCAGAGGAAATTCCTATAATGTTTAAGCTGTGGAATGGAAGGGTCAGAGTGAGAATGGGTCTTTTATTTCCCTACATGATTTTACTTCTGCTTTTCTCTTTCTATATAACTGAGCATCAATAATTACAGAACATCCTTCTTACCTTCCTCCCTCACTTTTCCCTCCATTGGCTCTGTTATCTCTTTTATGACTTACTCTCCTAAAGGCCAAGACCTTGGGCACTTAGGGGTAAAAAGAGCAGAAGGCTGAT
This sequence comes from Antechinus flavipes, assembly GCF_016432865.1. Taxonomy (NCBI): domain Eukaryota; kingdom Metazoa; phylum Chordata; class Mammalia; order Dasyuromorphia; family Dasyuridae; genus Antechinus; species Antechinus flavipes. Next base: position 390,722,173 of record NC_067398.1, read on the forward strand.
GAGTATTTTTGATAGAGGCAACTTGGCTTTAAGGGAATAAGTCAAGGAAAGAAAAACATCAATAACGTTTATTTCCACACATAGCCATGATTTGAGGAAATGAAATAATGATGTTCTCAAAGCTTCTCAACCAAAAGTCAAATATATAAAATATTTATTCTGGATTTAGTAAGTTTCACTTTAATTATAGAACTTTTTTCTTCAGAATAGAGTTAATCTCAATAAAGAAACTTCATTTTTTTGTATATAGCACTATTATTATTTATAAATACAGTAATTTTTTTTCAGTAAAAAATTTTCAGTAAAACACACACACACACACACACACACACAATCCAATTTCTTTTTTGAGGTCTTTTATGCATTACTTTTTTCTGTGGCTCAGGTTTGGAGACTGTATTCTATTTTTCTACACATCCTATTACTCTACATATCCACAGCCTCTTAAGGTTTGTAATTTTGTCATATTTTAAGGTGGGCATGATGACAAATATGTATTTTGTGAAAAAGAATGTTGAAACTAATTCCAATCAGGAACAGGTATTATCTTCCCTGGGAATGAATTCTCTAGCCTTTGTTAAATTGATAAAGGATAGAATTATAACCTATTTCTAAAAAAAGCACAAAGCTGGCCACAAATTTTTTTATTATATAGCTTTTAATATAATTTACACGATATATGCATGGGTAATTTTTCAGCATTGATAGTGGCAAAACCTTTTGTTCCAACTTTTCCCCTCCTTTGGCCTACCCCCTCCCCCAGATGGCAGGTTGACCAATACATGTTAAATATGTTAAAGTATAAGTTAAATACAATATATGTATACATGTACATAGTTATTTTTCTGTACAAAAAAAATTGGACTTTGAAATAGTGTGCAATTAGCCTGTGAAGGAAATAAAAATGTAGGCAGACAAAAATAGAGGGATTGGGAATTCTATGTAGTGGTTCATAGTCACCTCCCAGAGTTCTTTCACTGAGTGAAGCTGGTTCAATTCATTACTGCTCTATTGGAACTGATTTGGTTCATCTTGTCGAAGAGAGCCACGTCCATCAGAATTGATCATCATATAGTATTGTTGTTGAAGTATGATAATGATTTCCTGGTCCTGCTCATTTCACTCAGCATCAATTCATATAAGCCATTCCAGGCCTTTCTGAAATCATCCTACTGGTCATTACTTACAGAGCAATAATATTCCATAATATTCATATCCACAATTTATTCACCCATTGTTTACCTCTCAGATCTGTGGATAAGGATGAAATTTGCATCTAAAGAAGAATGGGAACTCATAATTGAACACCAAATAGAACAGTTTGATTATATTAAGTTAAAAAGTCTTGTACAAACAAAACTAATGCAGACAAAATTAGAAGGGAAGCAATAAATTGGGAAAACTTTTTTTATATTTAAGTGTTCTCAGGTTCAATTGCTCAGTGATGAAGAAAGCCATATACCTCCAGAGAGAGGCCTATGGGAACTGAGTGTGGACCACAACATAACATCTTCACACTTTCTGTTGATGTTTGCTTGCATTTTGCTTTCCTTCTCAGGTTTTTTGTTTCTTTCTAGATCCAATTTTTCTTGTGCAGTAAGATAACTGTATAAATATGTATTCATATGTTGGATTTAATGTATTTTTTTTTAACATTTTTAACATGTATTGGACTACCTGTCATCTAGGGGAGAGGGTGGGGGAGGGAGGGAGGGAAAATTTGGAACAAAAAGATTTGCAAGATTCAGTATTGAAAAATCATCCATGCATATGTTTTGTAAATAAAAAGCTTTAATGGAAAAAGGCAGAAAACAAAAACAAAAATACATCTAAAGGTTCTGATAAAGGCCTCTTTTCTAAAATATATGGAGAATTGACTAAAATTTATAAAAATTCAAGCTATTCTCTAATTGATGAATGGTCAAAGAATATGAACAGATACTTTTCAGTTGGAAAAATTAAAACAATTTCTAATCAAATTAAAAGATGCTCTAAATCACTATTGATCAGAGAAATGCAAATTAAGACAACTCTGAGCTACCACTACACAACTCTCAGATTAGCTAAGATGACAGAAAAAGATAATGATGAATGTTGGAGAGGATGTGGGAAAACTAATAGATTGTTAGTGGAGTTGTGAGTTGGTTCAGCCATTCTGAAGAACAATTTGGAACTATGCTCAAAAAGTTATCAAACTGTGTATACCCTTTGATCCAGCAGTGTTTCTATTGGACTTATATCCCAAAGAGTTCTTAAAGGAAGGAAAGGGATCCACACGTGCAAAAATGTTTGTGGAAGCACTTTTTGTAGTGGCAAGAAACTGGAAACTGAGTGGATGCCCATCAATTTGAGAATGGCTGAATAAGTTATGGTATATGAATGTTATGTAATATTATTGTTCTATAAGAACGGACCAGCAGGATGATTTCAGAAAGGCCTGGAGAGATTTATATGAGCTGATGCTGAGTGAAATGAACAGAAACAGGAGATCCTTGTACAAGGCAACATCAATATTATACAACTATCAATTCTGATGGACATAACTCTTTCCAACAATGAAATGATTGATGCCACTTCCAATGATCTTGTGATCTCTATACCCAGAGAGAGGACTATGGGAACTGAACGTGAATCACAACATAACATTCTCACTCCTTTTGTTGTTGTTCACTTGCATTTTGTTTTCTTACTCATTTTCTTTCCTTGTTGATCTGATTTTTCTTGTGGAGCAAGAGAATTGTATAAATATGTTTACATGTACTGGATTTAACATATATTTTAACATGCATAATATATTAGATTATTTGCCATCTAGGGGAGGGAATGAGGGAAGGAGGGGAAAATCTGAAACACAAAGCTATGCAAGGGTCAATGTTGAAAAATTATCTGTGCATATATTTTGAAAATAAAAAGCATAAAAAGTTTGGCCTATTCTCAACTAATGAGTAAAATCACAGAATCCCATTATTAATGTTTGTCCTTATATGAACAAGAACTAATTACTGCCTTAAGTGAAGCCTTACTGGCCACCTCACATGGTCAAGAGGTTAGAAACTCATCTTTAATGATTATTATTGTTACCTATGAAATAGACTGTCATAACATGAATTTTCTGTTTGAAATTAAAAAAAAATTTTGGGTACTTCAAAGTAGTATTTTATGTGAAGTAAATGCTAGGAAGCAATGAAAGAATGGCTGCTATGGTGACAGTGGATGACCACAAGCTAACTAGTTGTCTATTCAACTGTGCTAATATATGATTAAATGGTAAGAATAATTTTATTTGCAATCAGAAGACCCAGGTTCAATTCCAGCTTTTCTGCTACTTATTAAGTGTGTAATTTTGGGCAAATCATATTTCTTTTTGTTTCAGTTTCCTACCTGTAAAATAAAGGAAGTCCAGTAGATATCCCAAACATTTGCTCTCGATTCTATGATAAATAAGCTCAAAGAAAGAAAAAGACAAGGGCCATACTAGCTTTCAGAGAAGAAGCTTTCTTTCTTTCAACAACCTCACTACTACTTTTCAAATGGCACCTATTGAAATAGTGATTTTGTGACCAGGGTTTTGTCAAAGGTTTTAGACTCATAAAATCACAAAGTGCAAAGGTACCTTAAGGGTCATCTAGTTCTACCTTTATCCAAGGATTTCTGAGAAGTAGCTATCTGGCTTCCACTTGCAGATCATCAATGAAGGAGTACTCATGTGTTTTTTAGGTAACCAGTACTATGCTAAAGTTAACTTGTGAGAATTGGTTGTCAAATTTTCAGTGTGAGCATTTACTTCATGGATACTGGCAGATGCTAAAAATAAGGGCATGATTTATTATTCTATTGTTTGTTGAGATTTAAGAAAGGGATGGAGAAGATGTTAATAACCTTACAAGAACATGAAACCCACTTTTTTCCCTTCCAGGAAACAGGTTGTTAAGCAGCCTATTCCACTTTTGAGCAATTCCAACCAAAATGATATTTTCCTTATGTTAAGCTAAAATCTACCTCTATACTAATTTCTGGTTTTGGAGTGTTTCAAAGAAAAATACTGAAGAAGATATCAGATATATTTAAAAGATCTGAGAAATTATCACCTATTTTATAAGTATACAGATTTACATTATTTTCAAAAGTATTCAAAACCTTAGGAGAAAACTTTATCAAAACAAATTACAGATATTGGTTTCTTTTTTCAATATTGGCGAAAACATCATAAATGCATACATAAATACACCATAAATATATATATATATGTTACATATATATAGTTTATATGTGCATATACATATGCACATACACACACATACACACACACACATACACAGACACACACACACACACCTATATATACACAAGGAGTCAGGCAACAAGTGCTTAATTAATGCACTTACTAAGCCAGGCTCAGTGCTAAACACTAGGATATGATTACTAGTATAAAAGGCATTATCTGGTGTCAAAAAGCTTACAAAACTGGGGTGGGAAGGGAAGTTACAAAAGTAGATAAGGTGACAAAAGACAGAATGTCAGAAACAGAGCTGGGCGGAAGGCTATTAGGAGTTCTTGTCCAAAATAGAAGCCCAGAAAGAACTCACTAGTGGCAGAAAGGAACTGAAGGGGGTGAGAAACGTTCTAAAGTGAGATAAACAAGATGCTAAGGGAAATTCAAGTGTAAGAAGGCAATTGAGAAAAAAAAGAAATGAAGTCCAAAGAATAAGAAGCAGAGGGAGTTATTTTTAAATATTGTTTAAAATTATTGGAATATATTTAAAAATTGAGAATACTTGGACAAATACAACCTGATTTTTCTCTGAACTTGTGTACATTTGGAGTGCTGCCAGAAAAAAATGAAGAGTCAGAGTCATTTCTTTCATTATCTTGTAGCAGGGTTCACAAATATGATGGTCAGCTTCCTCTTGAACTTCCTGGCTCCCAAGGGCCTATTCCTGTCAGCCACTACTCTTCATGTGGTTTTGACCATTTTTCTTTCAGCTTAACCACTTTGAAAGTGTATAGTTTACTAATTGACACTGTAATGCCCACAAAGCATTAGCTTGCCCATTAGGGGTAAGCAATATAATCTAGGGAGCAACTGATCCACTCTAGGCAATAGCATTAAAAAGCCAATGCAATTTTAAAATGCTAATTTTAAGTTCCTTCTATACATTTATTTTTATGACTTTAATATTCATGAATTTTTCCCCTACCAGGAAGCTTTCATTGCTATGTATCCAGTATGCAATGAAAGTACTTCTAGAGTGAAATTAAATAAGGCAATTCAAATGCTTGGATTTACTGTTTCACAATCCCTTGTGATTTAAAAATTCCATTTCTGCTTCCTGAAAGGTTTATGAAAATTTTCAACTTTTGTTAAGAGAAAACAAATAGAGCTAGTCTGATCCTTGGACAATGGTGTATAACCCAGTCTATGCTTGATGCATTTCCAACTTGTGCTAGTGGGAGATATAGCCATTGAGGCACTGGGTTTAAATTCACATGGTGATATGACATCAGAGTATGATTTGAGTGAGGGTTGGATGTGTTCAATATGAGACAATTGAAAAAAAAAGCCAAGGGACATTTATTCAAACAAATTTGTTAGTATATAGTTGGTTTAATAATCATCAAAGTAGCTAATGTCTTACATAAACTCTATTTTTTTTTTGATCACTTGACAGAGAAAGAGGCTCACTGGGGATATTAAGAGCTTGGAAAGTCCAATCCATGTTCAGAATGTTTTGAATATAGGGAAGAAGGAGGAGGGCTATTGAATAAATTGAATACTTGAGAATAGAAATAATTGCTCATGACTGACTGCTTTTATAAAACACACCGTTTTACTTTCTGGTTTAAAATTAAAAATTTATGGAAATGCCCATCATTCAAAGAGAAAGAATAAAATAGCGATGAAAAGATAAAGAGGAAAAAAAGGGTTTGGAAAATCCAATTATTTTGGTGATATAAATATTGATCAACTTATTTTCAAGGACCTGGATAATTTCTTTTCAGCCCAAAGTTTCTGTATTTGAGTTCTATATTTTTTCATTTGTAGAATGTTATTGCAAGTTGCTACCAGTGAAATGCTAAATTGGCTTTTAGTCATGATTTTTTCCTAGTAATTTCAATGTATATCAAATAAAACGTAGTGTTGAGACTAAATTCTATTATTCTCTGTTCCAAATTAATAAGCATCAAATCAAACTCCATACTTAACCTTGCTCACTATATATTCTGTAGGCCAACATTATAGAATAAAATAATATTCAAGGCCCAGTAAGGAAGGTGTTAGTGGAACTGAAGTTTGAATTCATATCTGTCATAAGTCAAGTTCCAGGTTCAGCCAAAGTCTGTAAGGCTAATATGAACACTTAGGATATATAAAAACCCTACTATCAATCCCTTTTATCATTCCAGAATTCAAAATAGTAGGAAAATATGTCCCTGAAAATCTTTACTTTGAGTAAAGATGAGAGAAAGAGGGTTAACAAAATTTCAATGACAACTATGTTCAACTCATTTTGCCTATTTATAGAAAGTGTATCAAATTTCTATACTAGTATATATATTCTACATAGAGAGACTGGATGGATTATCTACTAACTCCTCATTGTATAGGAATCTCATAAATCCTCCATATAATATAATTATATTGCCATTGTAATAATCGACATCATATAGTAGTAATAGTACTAGTAGTAGGAAGATTTATAAGAAAACTATGCATTAATCATTTAATATACGTGGATTAGAGTAAGTTATATGTTTTCACTGCTAAACAAATAAAAATAATTACTTTATCTCAGTGGAAACATTTTTTGGTTGGCAACAAATTGTCATTTGAATTCTCTTAGTGAAAAATTCTAAACGTGACTCAAGGAAAAGCAAGGATTGAAGACTTTGATCTTGAATCCAGAGACTATATTGAAACAATCAAAAACCATTTTCATTAATAAAAATCATAGAATTACCTCAATAGATGCCAAAAAAGCATTTAACAAAATATAATACTCATTCCTAATAAAAACATCAGAACACATAGGGATAAATGGAATTTTTCTTAAAATGATGAATAACATCTATCTAAAACCACTAGCAAGCATTACATGCAATTAGGATAAGCTAAAAGCATTTCCAATAAAATTAGGGGTGAAACAAAAGTGTCCACTATTATTCAATATTGTACTACAACTGTAAGCTTTAGCAATAAGAGAAGAAAAAAGAATTAAAGGAATTAGAATGGGTAGGTAATAAGGAAACAGAGCCATCCATCTTTGCATATTATACATATGTAAATATTTATAATATATAATTATATATTATATATTTATAAGTATATATGTATAATATATATAATAAAATAAATATATATTTAGAGAATCAATTAAACTACAACTAAACTAAACTAAAAACAACTTTAGAAAGTTGCAGGATATAAAATAAATCCACATAAATCATCAGCATATCTATATTTTACCAAAAAATTACAGCAGCAAGAGATGCAAAGAGAAATTTCATTTAAAATCACTGTAGATAATATAAAATATTTGGGAGTCTACCTGCCAAGACAAAATCAAGAACTATATAAACACAATTACAAAACACTTTCTCCACACATAAAGTTAGGTTGAAACAAATAAAATATATCAATTGCAAAAAATGACAATTCTATCTAAATTAGTCTACTTGCTCAGTGTCATACCAACCAAACTGCCAAAAATTCATTTATACAGCTAGAAAAAAATAATAACAAAATTCATTTGAATGAACAAAAAATCAAGAGTATTAAGAGAATTGATGAAAAAAAAATGCAAAGAAAGGTAGCTTGGCCATTACAGATCTAGTACTATATTATAAAGCAGTGATCATCAAAATCATTTAATACTGGATAAGAAATAGATAGTGGATAGGTTTAGGTACACATGACACAATTATCAATGACTATAATAATCTAGTGTTCGATAAATCCCCAAACTCCTGTTTCTGGGATAAAAACTCACTATTTCATAAAAATTGCTGGGAAAACTGGAAAATAATATGTCAGAAATTTGGCATAGACCAACATCTCATACCTCATATCAAAGTAAGATCAAAATGAGTACATTATTTCAGTGTAAAGAGTGATACTATAAGCAAATTAGGAGAGCAAGGGATAGTCTATCTGTCAGACTTTTGGAGAAGGAATTTATGTCCAAAAAATAACAAGAGAACATTCTGAAATGCAAAATGGGTAATTTTGATTACATTAAAATTAAAGTTTTTGTACAAACAAAACCAATGCAGCCAAGATTCGATTGGAAGCAGAAAGCTGGGATTAATTTCTGTGGCCAATGTTTCTGATCAAGGCTTCATTTCTAAAATATAGAGAACTGACTCAAATTTATCAGATGACAAGTCATTCCCCAATGGAATATGAACAGACACTTTTCAGATAAAGAAATTAAAGGTACTTCTAGTCATATGAGAAAAATGCTCTAAATCTAACTAGAGAAATGCAAATTAAGATAATTCTGAGATGCCAACTCATTCTTCTCTGATTGGCTAAGATTACAAGAAAAGATAATGTTAAATACTGGAGGAGATGTGGGAAAATGAGACAGTAATGCATTATTGATGTTGTGAACTGATCCAATCCTGGAGAGCAATTTGCAACTATGCCCAAAGGGCCATAAAATTGTGCATACCCTTTGATTCACTACTAAGTTTATATCCCAAAGAGATCATAAAAAAAAGGAAAAGGATTCATATGTGCAAAAAATGTTTGCAGTAAACTTCTTTGTAGTGGCAAAGAACTAGAAATTGAATGGATGTCCGAGTGTTGGGGAATAGCTGAATAAGGTATGATATATGAATGCAATGAAATATCATTGTTCTATTAGAAATGATGAGCAGAGAACTGATGCTTAGTGAAATATGCAGAATTAAGAGAACATCATACAGTAACAACAATACTACATGATGATCAACTGTAATGAACGAAGTTCTTTTCAACAGGGAAGTAATTCAAGTTAATTCCAATAGATGTAATGAAAAGTGTCATCTGCATGCTGAGAAAGAACTATGAGGACTGAATGTGCATCAAAGCATAGTATTTTTTACCTTTATTGTTTGTTTTTGTTTGCTTGCTAATTTTTTCCCTCTTTTTGAGTTTTTAAAAACTTTTTAGAACTGAATTTTTCTTGTACAGCATGATGGAAATATGTTTGCAAATATGGCACAAATTTAGTATGTACCAGATTGGTTGCAATATTGGAAGGGGGGCAGAAAAAGAGAAAAGGTTGGAACAAAAAATATTGCAGAGGTAAATGGTGATTATCTTTCCATACATTGGAAATTATTTAAAAATAAATACATATTTTTTTAAAAATCATGAGCAGGCTAATTTCAGAAAAGCTGGGAAATACTTAAATGAACTTATGCTAAGTGAAGTGAATAGAACTATGAGAACATTGTACATAGTAACAATAAGAGTATGTGATGATCAATTGTGATGGACTTGGTTCTTTTCAACAATGAGATATGTTATCTTCATCCAGAGAGAGAACTTTGGAGAATGAATATTGATTGAAGCATAGAATTTTCACCTGGTTATTTATTTATTTATTTTGGCATTTTTCCCTTTTGATCTGATTTTTTGTATAACATGACAAATATGGAAAGATATTAAAAAGAACCGAACATATTTAATCTATATCAAATTGTTTACTGTCTTGAGTGGAAAGATGAGGGAGAAAAATTTGGAACACAAGGTTTTACAAAGATGAATGGTGAAAACTCTCATTACATGTATTTGGAAAATCATGTTTTTTTAATTAAAAAAGTTAAAATAACATAATTCAGCAAAAATAATAAAACTACTTTTTTCTTCATTGAATAAAACATATATTGTAAGGTGAACCAGGAGAAAGCTAAGTTAGAAGACTTGAGTAGCATGCTGAAATCAATGCTGAGAAGAATAAATTGTAAAAAATTGATTCCTACATCATATCAATTTTTCTGTATTTTTGGTATGATAAAATGAACAGTGGCCTTTGAAAGTATTCAAATAAATCCAATTTAACATTAAAGAGACCTTGGACCCCAGAAACTCAGGTTAGAAGGATGATTTTTTTTTTAATCAAAAAGGATTAAGAGAATTGATAGCTATTCTCAGAACTTATGAGAATTCACATAAGAAAGTAGTAGTAAGATCTGACAACAAAATATGTCACTAGATGTTAAAATATAACCAAAAGTGTTTTTTCTCTAGACAAAGTCTGTCAAGTGGAAAAAAAATCCAAGACTAGAAATAAAAGTAGTCCATGGGTATCGTCTAAAGGAATTCAACTAATAGTATCTTATCAAAGCAAAAAATGGTTTAGTCATAGGGATTTATTTATAGAAGTAAATTAGAATATATTTATCGCCACTAGAAATTATATAAAAATTATCCTTTGGGAACCTAGAGTTATTGATTGAAGTACATTTTACAGAAATTGGTGGAAACTATACACTGTGTGACCTCAGGTTTCTAAATTTCAGTATTTATCAAATACCTAGAAAGATGTGAGAAGATGACCCGAGGAGTTAATATTTTTTAAAAACTAACAGTTGACAAAGCCCTCTACTACAAAAGTAAATTTCAAGAAATTCATGAGAATTCAACAAATAAACCATATTGATCCCAGAACCTCATTGTAGCTGAACTGTTACCTGCAATAATTCATAAATATTGACCAATAAAAACATAAGAATGTGTTAAATATATTCTTGCTGTTATACATGTTACAAACTATGTGGAATAAATAGAATTTGAAATAAGGCCTAGCAAAATAAATTAATACTATGTGTTAAACAGAATAAGGAACATTTCATCATCAATTGTCATGTCTGCTACCAGAATTAATCCAAAGATGTTTCTAGTGAATCTATGCAAAAAGAGCTTACATTCCAGTATTTTCATTTAATCACAAAGTTCAATCTGAAATTGCCCTTAGACCAAGTCTATCTCTATTAAAATTATGTCTATTATTAGAATTATTCCAAAAATGCTTTACGATCATTATAAATTTTATATTTTTGACACATTTGCTTATAATATGATGTCATATATCATATGTCATATGACAACTCTGGGTCAGATGAGACATTCAGCTTTTTGACTGGATGAGTTCTTGACCTCCTTCAAGAGCCTTGAGTTATTCTCCTTCAGTTACTTCAGATAGTCAATATTGGATCTTCCTACCAATAAATTCTCCCTATCCAAGATTCACTCAAGCTTACACTAAAAGAACTTTGTACCACATTTGGGTTTGATTAGGAATGACTCAAATCTGGTAATGATTAATTTTGTTCAACCAAGCCAGTTTTTAGTCTATTTAATCTTGCGACTTGACCCCCAACTTTGAAAGTTGCATCTTTGAGAATGAACCTTTGTCTTTTATATTGCCAGATAATGTGTGTGTGTGTGTGTGTGTGTGTGTGGTGTGTGTGTGTGTATGTATGCATGTGTGCATGCCTTGCTTCCTTGCTTCCAGGGCTATATATAACAATAAAATTTGTGATTGTATTATTTCTCTGAATGTTAGTTTTGAAGAAATCCTCCAACTTAGGTATTTTTTTTAAACTCAAGTCTTGAGAAGTCAAATAAATATGCTTTTAATGAGTCAACACTGTAAAATAGCCAAAAAAAAAAAAAAAATGATCCAACTATTGTATCCATTTGTGAAATTTAAGAACACTGAATATAAAAGAACAATAGTAGGATAAATAATTAACTTCATATTATTCCTATCTGTCCATATAAAAAGATGAAATAATAAAATAATAGTAATAGTAATAATAATAAAAAATGCATTTATAGTGCTTTAAGTTTGCAAAGTTTTTAATAAATTTTATCCCACTAAATCCTCATATCTACCCTATGAGGGAGGTATGGTTATTGCTAACTTTTTATAAATTTGGAAATTGAAGTACAGAAAGGTTAAGTATCCAAGGACACGTCAGAGATTGTGCCTTATCAGACTGGTTAATATAGCAAAAAGGAATACTACAAAATGACAAATGCCGGAGGGGATGTGGACAAATTGGGACTAATGAATTTTAATAGAATTGTAAACTAGCCTAACAAATATGGAGAACAATTTAGAATTCTGCCTAAAGGGCTGTCAAACTGCAGATACCCTTTGACTAAGCAATATAATCACTGGATCTCTATCCTAGAGACGTCAAATAAAAGGACAAAAGGCTTATCTGTACAAAAATATTTATAACAATTCTTTATGTTGTAAATTGAGGAGATTCCTATCAACTGGGGAATGACTGAACAAGTTGTGATATATGATTTTGATGAAAAAGTGTAGTATATTAATGTAACAAAATGTTACTGAGGGGTGTGTAAGAAATGATAAGCCAGCAGATTTTAGAAAACCCTGGAAAGATTTATATAAACTGATGTGAATTAAGAAAGCAGAAACCAGAGAACATTGTATGCAGTAACAACAATAGTATGCAATAATCAACTATGATAGACAGCTCTTCTCAACAATACAATAATCTCAATTCCAAAAGACTCATGATGAAAAATATTACCTATATCCAGAGAAAGTACTATGGAATGTGAATGCATATTGAAGCATACGATTTTTACTCTGTGTGTGTGTGTGTGTGTGTGTGTGATTTCCTCCTTTTGTTTTATTTCTTTTTTCACAAATAACTAATGTGGAAAAATATTTAACATGATTGTACATGTATAACCCATATCAGATTGCTTGCCATCTTAGGGAAGAGAAAGGAAGAAAAATTTAGAATTTCAAATCTTGCAAAAATAAATGTTGAAAACTATCCTCCTATATAATTAGAAAAAATAAAACTATTTACATATATGTTTTTAACAAAGAGATGATATACAGAATGATTCAGAAAAACCTGGGACGATCTGTATGAACTCATGCAATATGAACTGTGCAAAATCAGAAGAACATTGTACATAGTAAAAGCAATATCGTAAGGTCAACCAACTGTAAAAGAAAGATACTCTTATCAAATCAATGATCCAAGATAATTTCAAAAGAACCATGATGAAAAATTCCAGAGTGTGTATGTAAAGTCATGAATTCTTAGTGCAGATTGAAGCAGATTTCTTTTTACTATATTTTATATTTATTGTTTTATTTTATTTGTGTTTTCTTTTACAACATGGCTAATATATAAATATGTTCTGCATGACTTCACACATATATGATCAAAATCAAGTTCTTTGCCTTCTCAAGAAGTTGATAGAGGTACAAAAGGAGAAAAAAATTTGAATTCAAGAAAAATTTTAAATATTGTTAAAATGTATATGTAATTAGGGAATATTTGAAGAAATATATTAAAATAATTAGAAAAAATTAGAAAAAATGTGATTGCTATAGGGTCACATAGCAAGTAAGTTTGTAAGGCCAGATTTGAACTTTGTTTTTCCTAACTCCATGTCCATCTCTAATTAGATATTTCACTTTCAGATTCACCTCCCCATATCTTTTATCTATTGGTTCTAGTTCTGCCCTCTAGGTGCAAGTAGGTCCATTCCAATTTCTGTTCAACCTGACAATTCTCCAAATATACTATTACTCTTCATTCAACTTTTCCAGTTCAATTTTTTTCTCACAAGATCCAGAGTTGAATAGAATAAGTGGTCCAACCCAAACTCTAATTATAATTTTTGTATGATTTTCCATTGTAATTAACAATTGGTCATGCACCATTTGCTAGACCTAATTTTTTTTTTTTTTTTTAACAAACTATAGGACTTTGAGGAGCTTTCACAAGAGAATCCGACAGCTATGCACAAATGGAAAAGAATCCAACATCTCCTATTATAGCCCTTTTGTATGTTTCTAATTGTGTAACTCAACATATTCAGTCTAAATTTACTTTTATGCAATTTCAACTCATTGCTTCAAGTTTTTGTTATGGCAAGCATATGAACACATTTACTTCTTCCATATAATATCTCTTTAGTACTTAAAGACAGCTGTCCTGTGCTACCCAGAATTTCTTATTGTCAGGTTAAACATCTTCCTTGCCTAGAATTGCCATAACCTCAAAGACTTTCATCATTATAGGTTACTTCCTCTATATACTCCATATTATTAATGTTTTTCCCAAAACATAACAATTAGAATTGAACACAGTAATCCAAATGTTATGTGACATGGGCAGAGGATAGTAGAATTATTATTAGATGGACTGATGTCTAGTCAAATCTCCTCAGTGTGTTTTAGTGAAGTTGATGTCTGATACTAAATCTAAGACATTAGGTTTGTCCCCATTAAATGCTATCCTATTTGATATAATTCAACAACCTAGGGTTTTTTGGATTCTAACTCTGTTAACCAACATGTAAATCATCTCTTCCAGCTTTGTTATCTTCAGATTTTATAATCCTATCTTGATGTAGGCCTTCATCTTCTCTCACTCTTAGATTATTACAACAGCTTTTGGTTTATTTGCCACAATTCTCTCCCTATTCCAGCCTATCTTCCAATCAGTTACCAAAGTGATTTTGCAAAAGTGTAGTTACTACCATGTCATTCTCTGACTCAATAAATTCTAGTTTTAAGAAAGTCCTTATCACCTCCAGAATCATTTATAAAATCTGGTGTTCAAAACTATTTATAATATATCTGCTCTACTTTCTCTTCATATACTCTTTAATCAAGTAAATATTCTATTTATCCATATTTGTTGCCCCTCCCCCCCCATTAGATTGGGATCTCCTCAAAGGCAAGGACTGTTTTTGTCATTCTTTGTATTTCTACTCTTAGTACTATGTCTGGGACATAGTAAGAAGCTAATACATGCTCATTGATTGACTAGGACTTTATCCAAATCATTGGTGAGAAATTATTAAACAACAGAGAACCAAACATAATTGGAGACCCTCTTGGAAAGGTTATCAAAGCATTAAAGGCTCATCTGTTAAGTATATCCAGTTAATCATTTACAAGTACCTTTAACAATACTATTGCTTATCCAACGTCATTCCATATTTTCTCAATGAGCATGAAATATGTGTTTTTTTTTCTGTAAGATATCCCTACTGTTCCAGCATTAAAATCCTGTCAAAAGAACTTAATTGGGTATGACCTGTTCTTGATTAGATCATACAGATTTTTTTAAACCTCCATTTTCTTTTCTAATTATTCATTAATCAGCTCTTTAGTATTATCAGCAAGATTTTTTTCCAGCAATCTAGATCAAGTTTACTGATTCATGGGTTGCAGAATTTATTCTTCCTTTTAAAAATAATTAAGAAAACATTTGCTCTTCTTTACTCAATTGATACTGCTCTCTGTTTCTCTGTCTTTGTCTCTCTCTCTCTCTCTCTCTCTCTCTCTCTCTCTCTCTCTCTCTCTCTCTCTTTCTCTCTCTCTCTCTCTCTCTCCTTAGTCTTTGAAAGCTCATAGAAAGAGTTTCAATATTTGAAGGTAGTTTGAGCCTGATGACTTAAAATCAAAAGCAAATTTTTTTGTCAATTTTGTCCAACTCTTTTTGACCCCATTAGATGTTTTCTTGGAAAAGATACTGGAGTGATTTGTCATTTCCTTCTCCAGCTCATTTTACAAATGAGGAAACTAAGGGTCAAGTAGCTTGCCTAGAGTCACATAGCTAGTAAATGTCCAAGGCCAAATTTAAACTCAGGTCCTTCTGATTCCAATGCTGCCACTCTACCCACTGTGTCATCTAGCTGCACCCCTGCCGCACTCCAGTAATCTATATTACTATCTCCTTGCTTAATTTGAGGTAACGACTTTTATTCTGTTTGCTCCAAGTCAAAATCATTTTTCTGTCAGAGGGAAAAAACCAACAACAACAACAACAAAAAAAGATTTGAACATTTTTCTCTTCACTGATTATGATTATCAGTTATCAATTACTTGTTATATGCAAGGAATTATGTGCTAGGTCCTGAAAATAGCAAGAGAGATAAAATACAATTCCTGCTTTAAGAAAAATTAATGAGAAGGGAACTATATAAGATGATAGATAAGGGCAGCTATGTTAAGTGTAGTCAGGTGCAGATAAAGACCTTTTTAAGATTGCATTTTTTCTCTACACACACACACACACACACACACACTCACACACACACTTTCCCTCCATTAGTTTTGTTTTTTAAATAACCACCAGCAACAATTAAAAGTGTAGTGTTAGCATGGGTTTTTAGCCATCAGGTAATGCTTTTAACCAGTATCATGATCCTCTTCAACAGGAAGAATTAAAATGGAGAGTAGTCATACATTCACTCTCAGAATATAGCTTCTACTCCAACTTTTTAATTGGAAATGCAGAGGGAAATGCTAAAGTCTCTTTGTCTTCCTGTTGTCAGAATGATATTGCACTTCAATTTCCTTCTGGATTACATAAAACCAGGGGTTACAGTACCGTGGATTTACCCAGTTAAGTTTGCTCTAAGTCCTCTCCTCCCAATATTTGCCTCAGCCTCTTTGGACTCATATTTCATTGAACCCTGGTAATGTGAAATTGGCATAATGGACATGGCTCCCCTTCTCTTTAATGAATAGAATATGATTTAAAAAATACAACATTTTAATCTTATTTTAGAAGCAATAAAATCAATAAAACAACATACAATAAAATAAATATAGTAAGGCACCACACCTGAATCTTGTTCTAGAATCATGGATGCTTTAGTTAGTGGATTTCTCTAAACCCAGGGATTCTAGAGGAAAAAATAACACTGTTACTTACATTTGTTTAGTTTCCTACTGCCACAGTTTCTGTAATTAAACAAAAGAGGGTATAAAATCCAAAGAGCCCCAAATGATGATTGATTCAAAATTCCATTGGGGATTTACTCTAAAAAATAATGCCTTCTATCCATGAATGTTTGAAATGCTCCTTTACCTCATCCTGAACAAGTCACTGACTTGTATAATAATCCAATGTAATTGCCTTTATGTTTGCCAAGGGTCTTTGACCTTGCTTGTCTGTTTATGTAATTTCTGACAAAAGAAACCTAGTTTTCAATTATAATGTTCTGCTTCATGAATGAGGGCAAATTTGGAGCCCTTGCTCTCAAATCATGATGTTTTATTCCAGAGTAGAGGAAAATCATAACTATGTCACCATTTTAAAAAATGAAGTTATGCTTAAAAATTACATTTCGGTAAAAAATAAATTACAAAGTTATCTAAAAAACTGGGTAAACTTGTCAGAGTAGAGAATTCTGACTAAAGTCACATCTCTAACTGCTTAAAAAGTAAGAAATTTATAAAATAAAATAAAATAATATAAATCAAAAGGAAAGCAGTTCTTACAAAATAATTATGAGAAGGAAGTTCAAAAAGGGACACAAACAATCAAGTAATATTAAAATTTAATTTTTGTTCAGTCCTGCTTTCAGTCTTGTCTGATTCTACATGACACCATGTAGGGGTCATCTTTGCCATTTCTTGACAGATGAGGATGCTAAGGAAACAGTTTTAAGTGACTTATCCAGGATCACATAGATAGTAAATGTCCAAGGTTGAATTTGAATTTAGGTCTTCCTATCTTTGAATTCCAGGCTACTTGCTCTATCCATTGTGTCACTTAGCTATCTTTAAAAAATGATATAGATATAGACATATGTAGCTATCTATAAATATGCTATGGATAATGCAATCCATAGTTTCAAATACAACTTTCTCTTTTTCCGTTCTTTATAAATGGAATTTTGGAGGGTTGCAAAATTTTTTGCAAAGTCAGAACAATTAAAAAATTAAAATATGATTTCCACAAAACATTTTTAAAGTTAAATACAATTTGTTGTCATGTGTCCAGCTAAGCAGAAAATTAGACATTTGGCTTATTCTTCACTAACTCTTAAAAATCTTTAAAAGAAGAATAAGGAAACAAGGAGGTAAATAAGGTAACAGTTTTTCAAATTAATACAGTGAAATTTAATTCTTAAGGCACTCAGCACTCCTTCTCTATCAACCTCCATGCTCTTCCAGGCTGTGTGAACTGATTCATATTTTTGCTTTGGGGTTAATATAGGGATTCCTCTCCTAATTACAGCAAGCTGATTTCACTGACTCTATCCAGCCTTATGATAAAGAGAGGAGACCGGTGCCTCTTTGTTTAGGGAACCCAAAGCTGCAGACATCCTGGCCATAACAATTTTCCATGTCCTTCCAAAACTTACAAAAAACCAGCAAATACTAATTAGAACAAATTAGAGAAAAGAGTTAGTGGAACTGGTCAAGGGACAGCTTATGTGGCTGTACCAGAATTGAAGGAAAGGAGATTGAAATTTATAAAGTCCACAGTCTTCTTCCTACAGATGCTAACCCAGGTGAAAGTCATATTAAGACTCACTTGGAAAGAAGTCAAACAGTTTCAGTTTTATTCCATGGATACTGAACCAATATGCAACAAAACACAGAAGACGGGATAATGTGATGAGATATATACAAGATATCTCATATACAATATACTTATACAACATAAACATATAAGAAGCAATATAAATAAAAACATTTTATTATTCAGAAAAAAATAGAAGTTGATCAATGGAACAGTTTAGGTATGTAATACAAAGAAACAAACAATGGAATGTTTTAGTTTTATTATACAAAGAAACAAGTAATTTAGTGTTTGTTAAGCCTAGAAATATAAGCTATTGGAGCAAGGTTTTGCTATCTGACAATTTTTTTTTTGAAAAATTGAAAAAAGTATGGCAGAAAGTAGATAAAAATAAACATTTTATACATATATAAAGGTAAGCTCAAAATATATACCTTATTTAGATGTAAAAGATGGCATCATAAATAAATTAGTGGAGTACTGAAGAAATTGCCTGTGACATATATAAACAGGGCAAGAGTTCATATCAAAATAAGAAACAGAAATGTTCAAAAGAGATGTTTTTATTGCATACACTTAAATGCTTTTGCACAAACAAAATCAATGCAACTATAATTAAAAGAAAAGCAGGAAACTGACAAAAGATCTTAGCTGCACGATTGTCTAATAAAAGTTTTCTTTCTAAAAATATATATTGGAACCTATATTAAATTTAAAAGCATAAATATGAAACAAATCCCAATTAGATAAATGATTAAAGGATATGAATAGGCACTTTTCAGAGAAAGAAAAATTTAAACTATTATCTAAACCATATGAAAAGAAAACACTCTGTCACTAATGATAGAAGAATGCAAATTTAAACGACTCTAAGATATTAACCCCTACCTATCTGATTGGCTAAGATGACAAAAAAAAAAAAAGGAAAAGATGGAAGGAATGTAGGAAAACAGATACCATAACACATTGTTGGTGGAGCTATGGTCCAATCATTTTGGAAAGCAATTTGAAGACATGTACCCAAACCTATTAAATCATGTATATCCTTGAACCCAATGATGTCACTCTATAAAGAGATAAAAAAAAAAAAAGAAATATAGAAACTCCTTGTGGTGGAATATAATGAGTAACAGAGAGAATTTCCTTCTATCATGCAATGGCTGAACAAGTTATAATATATGAATATGATTTTGTGTTGTAAGAAATAATAAAAAAGATGATTTCAGGAAAAAAAAACTCTCAAGGATTGTAAGGACTGATACAAAGTGAAGTAAACAGAACCAGGAGAAAAATTCATACAATAAAAACAATGTTGTAAACATAATCAAATTTGAAAGATTTAATAATTCTGATCAATAAAATATGTAATGATTGTGATCAATACAATGACCAATTACAATTCCCAAACCATTCTAACTGCTGAAGATAAAGAGCTGTTGAACTCAGAGTTAATATTGAAGTGTATACATACATACACACACACACACACACACACACACACACACACACACACATATATATTCTTACATATATATATTCTTTCCATTTCTTTATTTTTTTGACATTACCAATACAGGAATTCGTTTTACATAATTATTCATATTGATAATGATTATTGTATCTTTTCAATGACTTGTGGAAGAAAGCGAAGGAGATAATTCAGAATTGAAATTAAAATTAATATTAGTTTTTAAAATTAAATTGAAATTTTAAAAACACTGAAAGTTCGCCTTTTTCTAATGTTATAATATCTGTCTCCATGATATTTCAAATATCACTGACAATTTATGATGTTTTGTTGTTTTGTTTTGTTTTTTCAGTAATGACAGATATAGCTTGTGCCAAATGACTTTAATAAATCAGGAAAAACTAGGCATTCTAATCTGAAACTCTCTTTACAATATTATATAATAAATACTACAAGATAATTACTTATCTTGGGTACCAACTTCTTAATGAAAAAAAATCAATATTAAAAGATTTAAGGTCAGAGTGAGGAGAGACTGTGAGAATGAAATAGCAGCAGACTCTCATTACAGGTGCTAAGAACTAAATCCACTCCCCTTATTCCACAATAAGCTAGTTACAGAAAGAATTTGTTAGGATTTATGCCAGTAACAGAACACTAATAGTGACATACCATCTTTTAGGGGTCTTATTTTCACCAGTCCTCAAGTTTTTATCCTGTTCTATAACAGAGTCCTGAATCTTCATATAAAGACTGATCTTGCTGGATTTATTTGCACATAATAAGTTGTGAATTGCATTCAAAGTGCGGCACTCGTTTATCTGCAAAAGGAAAGAGAAGACTAATCGGGGAGGCAAAGAAAACAGTTTTTAAGTTCTTAGAGTTCTGGCCCTTGGAGTAGCTATGCACCTCTGGTGCCTGCATAAGTCTGGGAGATCTTAAGTATTTGAACCTATATTGTAGATAAAAATATTACAAATTTAAGAGGCTGAAAGTCCGTGAAGTCAGTTAGTCTACTGCTGTCTTTTAAAGACTATTTTGTTCAATGGGACAGAACAACATAATTTCCTGGGTGACAATAAACTAATCTTGACATTTTTTTTGTTAAACAAATCTAAGATAATAATTATCAATGCCACCTGGTGGCTTCATACAGAACTACATTCAAATGCATTGTGACTACCAAGATACCTTATATGTATTATGACTACCTACAAAAAATCTAAAATACAATTAGCAAACAAGAAATTAAGATGTTAAATATGCAATCTGAGAAAAAGAAACAAAGTAACCATATGGATTTCCAAAGATTATTAAGTTTTATTTTTCCAAAGGAAAAAAAAATCCAATCTTTTAAAAAAAATTATAAACATCCAATACCTACATTTAAAAATATTGGAAATAATAAATAAATAATACACTCTAACAAGTTCCTTTTATGAGATAGATGTCATCTTAAGACTAAAATAACTACTGATAAAGAGAGGTATAGAACAAGTTCATTAATATTCCAGCAAAAAATGATTTGTAACATATAAAAAGTGATTGCTATGAACAAGTAATATAAAGATAATAAAACATTAGGAAAACTATTGACATAATCCCATCAATAACAATAGTACTCACAAACACACACACACACACACACACACACACACACGAAGCATAACACTGACGCATAAACTATTGTACTCCTTTATGACTAGAAATCAAATCTAAAATTCATAGGTTTAAAATACATAGATTTTTCATAGAATCAAAAATATTTTCAAGAGTAAGAGCTAGTATCACTTACAATAGTGAAAAACTATAAGCTTTCCCATAAGTGAAAGATAAACCAAAGTATGTTTCCTTCCTCACTTCAAGTAAATGAAATTCTAAAATGTCAATGATAACAAGAGTAACAGAGAAATCAGATGTATAAGCATCAGCTAAAGGAAAATGAAATTATACCTACTTATTGATAAGATGATTATTTTATTAAATTTATATAACCATTAATAAATTAATTGAGATGATTATTAGCTTTAATAAAATGAGGTTATAAATAAATCCACAAAATAATTAGCATTCTGCATAGTACTAACAAAACCTAGGCAACACTTATTGATTATGTACTATTCAGAACAATCTGAGAATGCATAAAATAGCTGATGGTCAATTCCCTAAAAACACTGAGGACTTATATGAATGCAACTGCCAAGGTTATCTGCACAGAAATAAGAGAAGATATACAAAACTGGATAGCATCATTAACACATAGTATCAATAAATCAGCCAATTTACAAACATTTATCAAACATGTGCTAAGGGTCAGATATTTTTTGTAAACACTGAAGATATAAAAACAAAAATGGAATAGTCTCTCTGTGCGTGTATGTATGTGTACAGAACAGATAGAAAAGGAAAATAAATGATTTTGCAGCTTTAGAAATCATAAAAGGTTTCATGACAGAGGTAATACTTAAGTTGAATTTTGAAGGAAACTAGCTATTATGATAAATGGAAGTGAGTAAAGATAGCATTTCACATATGAAAAAATAGTCACTACAATGGCTAAGTGATTGGAGATGAAGTATCATATAAGAGATACAGTAAATAGACTAGTATGATTATATCAGAAAAGATTTGGTTGCAGAGTAACATGAAAAAAAAAAAAAAGAAAATTAGAAAGAGGCCATGTTGCAAAGAGCCAAATAGAGAAGTTTTTATTTGATCCCATAAATAATAAGGAGCTTTTGGAGTTTATTGAATAGAAGAATAGTACATGCTTTACGAAATTCACTTTGTCAGCTAAGGAAAGGAGGATGGATTGGAGGGAAATATACAAAAAAGGCATTTGAAAGAAAATGACTGAATCTGGCAAATGAGCCTATGTCCTATGCAGAGTGAGGATTCAAAGGTGACACTGAGTTTGCAGAGATGGGTGATTGATCACAGAATTGACATTTTTAAAGCATTATGTGTGAAAACTAACATCTTATTTGGAGATACAAGCTTATTGTAAATTAAAAGAATGTATTTTGTTTGTAGGACATGATTTCTAAAGAATGACTTGTACATGATAAATGGATGTATGTAGAAAATTTTTTCTCTGTATGAAATTAACATCTTATTTGGAGATATAAAATTTGTTACAAGCTTATTGTAAATGATAAGAATGTATTTTGTTTATAGGACATGATTTCTAAAGAATGACTTGTACCACATGATAAATGGATCTATGTAAAAAAAAAGTTTAGCTCTGTAAATATCTTCAGTGTTAATATTCAAGCCTTTGTTACCAACATAGAAGAGTTCCAGATTTCCTCATTGTATACACTGTCCTCTATTTTATACTATAACAAACACTTACCTTTCACTTAAAAAAGAAATATATTGTGCTTCAGCTGAAGTTAAAAAAAAGGGCATGACTAATAATTCTGATTTTTAAACAAAGTAAAAGCAAAAATGGATTTCATTTAAAAAGACAAGGAGGGAAATGATATTTTACTAAAAGGTACCATAGACAACGAAATAATCTCAATACTAAATATATATATGCATCAAGTGGTATAGCATCCAAATTCTTAAGAAGAAAGTTAAGTGTTTTAAAGGAAGAAATGAACATCAAAACTGTATTAATGGAAGACCTCAAACTCTCTTTTCCAGAATTAGATAAATCTAACCCCAAAATAAGCCAGAAAGAAGTAAAGGATATATACAATTTTAGAAAAGTTAGATATGATAGACCTCTGGAGAAAATTGAATGGAGATAAAAAAGAATGTAATTTTCTCAACAGCCCATAAATTAAGGTACAAAAATCTCACAATTAAAGGCAGAAAGGCAAAGATATTAAATATATATTTCAAATCATGGTATAATAAAAATTATCTGTAATAAAAGGTGATGGAAGGATAGACTAAAAATTAATTGGCAACTAAATAGTCTAATCCTAAAGAATGAATGAATAATTTCATCATAGAGGATGATAATGACACAACAAAATTGATGAGTTGCAGCCAAAGCAGTATTTATGGAGGTTTTATATCTCAAATGCTTACACAAATAAAATATAAAAAGAACAGATCAATTAATTGGTCATGCAATTTTTAAAAAAACTAGAAAAAGAACAAATCAAATATCCCCAATTAAATACTAAATTAGAAATCCAAAGGAGAGATTAATAAAATTGAAAGGAAGAAAACTATTAAACTAATAAATAAAACTAAAGACTGGTTTTATGAAAAAAAAACAATAAAATAATATAAACTTTCAATTAATCTGACTAAAAAACAAGAAAAAAAAACAAAATGGAGCTATTCTTCCAATTCTATGTCAATAAATGTGATAATGTAAATGAAATGGAGGAATATTTACAAAAAAATGAGTTGTCCATATTAATAGAAGAGGAAATAAATATTTAAATAATAGCATTTTAGAAAAAAAATCTACGTAATGTTTACACACACACACATACACACACACACACACACATACACAAATACATATATGATATAATCTATCAAGGAACTCCTAAGAAAAATCTATAGGGCTAGATGGGTTTGCAAGTGAATAACTGTAAAAACTATTTGGGAAAATAGGTGTAGAAGGAGTTCTACCAAATTCCTTTTGAGACAGAAAAATGGTTGATTACTAAATCAAGAAGAACCAAAATAGAGAAAGAAAATTAATAGACCAATTTCTCTTATGAATATTGATGTAAAAATTTAAAAATATTAACAAAGAGATTACAGCAATTTATTATTAGGATAATATACTATGAACAAATGTAATTTATATCAGAAATGCAGGAGTGGTTCAATATTAAGAAACCTATCAGGACAATTGGCCATATCAATAATAAAACCAACAGAAATTATATGATTATCTATTTTTTTGAGATTTTATACTGTTTTTATTCAACTGCATCCCAAACAGGTAATATTCTTTTACTTGTTCATTTCTTCCTTGAGAGATTTCATTTTTTTCTCATTTTAAAAGTCTCTTCTATGTCCTAGGTTACTATTCAAATATTTGATACATTTTTTCTTATTTTTTATCAAATTTATTTTATTTGAAGAAACAAAATAAGAGAAAAAAAAAAGAAAGGCAATACTAAACAAAATGAAATAAAACAAAAGAGAACATTGTTGTATACCCAGCAGAACATCAAGGAGGAATTAAAATATATACCAATGAGCACCAATTTAAGAAAGTATATATTTTAGTAGAAAAATTATACTCATGAGTGGCCTTTTTTTCTTTACTTCGTTATAAATTATTTTTTTTCTCTGTTGCATAGCTTTTTTTGCTTTATTCTTCCCCCCCCCCTTTTCAATGCCCTCCCCATCTCCAAGTAGATAAGAATATATTTATATATACCTATGTGTATATACACACACACATACATTTTTTCATCTCCCTATCGCCTGCAAGCTACAATTAATAAAATATGTATTTATGTATATGCATATAGACATATACACAATTGTACATATACTCATCTCAGATACACACACATGTCTTTCCTATACCTGCTGACTTTTGCATTACATTCTGCTCCATAAATTGGCTTACTGTTACTTAACTTGCTCCCACTCAGGGATCCCTTCCTTGTCTTCTTCCCTTATCCTTTGCTTCTCCATCTATCAATCCTTCCATGCTTATTTCTTTATAGATTTTGAAGGGTGCTACACCAGAAATACAAGCTCTCCTCCCCTTTCTAATGTCTGTGTCAGTTCTTCTTCTGCACCTCATTTGTATAATATGATTACTATTTTAGTCTTTATTCTGCCAACATTTCTTTTGTGCTACCCTGTTATTGATGTAAATTTTAAACATAAAATATACATTTCCCACATTAAAAAAACAGACAATTTGTCCATGTTTGAACAGTTTGTCCATGCTGAGTTCCTTAAAACTGATCTTTGATATTGGCTCTTATATGTTGAATTTTTGTTAAAATCAGGTTTAATTAATAGAAACTCCTAGAAATCTGTAAGTTAAATGAATGCCAGTTTTTTATTCAAAATTATAAGTAATTTTGATGGATATGATACTTTTGGCTGCAGGTGTAGTTCTTTTGGTTATCTGTAAATATGTTTCCAGAACCCGCAGTCTTTTATTATGGCTAGTGATAAGTCTTATACAATTCTAATTGTAGCTCCAGCTTATTTGAACTTTTTTTCTTGTTTCTTGCAAAAGTTTCTCTTTGATCTGGAGTTTTCAAAATTTGGCAATAATATTCCTGTGGGTTTTCTACAAAGGATCTTGTTTAGGTGGTGATTGGTGGCTTTTCTATTTCTATTTTCCCTTTATATTCTAGTATGCCAGGACAATTTTCTAGGATTATTTCCTGAATTATTATGTCAAGGTTCTCTTTTTGGTCACAACTTTCTGGAAGTCCAATTATTCTTATATTTTCTTTTCTTGATCTGTTCTCCAGATCTGTTGTTTTTCTTAGGTTTCATATTCTGTATATGTGTGTATATATATATAATATGTTTTCTAATTGGTTAATATTTTTAATAATCTTTTTGGGTTTTTTCTTTCCTTAGTTTTTCCTCAATATATCTCATTTGATTTTTGAATTATTTTTGAGTTCTTCTTCTTTGGGCAGGGAACCATTTCAAGTTACTCTTTGGGGTAGAAGCTTTTTTTTTTTTTTAACTAAAATATCGTTCTTTGAAATTGAATCCTGATCTTCCATGTTCTCATAATATGTTTCCATGGTAGGTTTCTTTCTTCTTTGCCAGTTCATTTTTTTTAAAATAAGAGGTATTAGTGTAAGCACCTCTAATTGTAAGCATCCTAGGGGGGATGGAGCTTCAAACTTCCCTTAGAACCCCAAACCAAGAGCTTTACTCTTATGCAAGCACCCATAGACAGCAGTATCCCTCCCCTGCTGCTTCTGCTTTCACCAAGTGCTGGTTCCTTCTTGCCCAAGGCCAGATTTCAGCAATATAGCTGGATGTGGTGTTCTCAATTAGGGGAGATTCACTTCTTCTTCTGGATTCAAACCCCCACTGGACAAACAATCCAGGAAGTAAAAGTTCTTGTTAAGAATCCAGCCAAAAGAGCCTGCCCCAGGGATCCTCACTTGAAGTTTCTCGAGGAGCTAGCCCAGAGATGTTTGCACTTCAGACAAGTTAATCCTGGCCTGGTGTCTTTTTTCAGATCTTCTGGGGTTGTATCAGTAGGACTCCCCTTTCGTCCCAGGTCTTTTAGATTTTTCAGCAGTCTATGTTTGCCCTGAAGCAAAAATTTGTTCTATTTGTGGGGAAATCAGGAGAGCTTGAATTTTACCAATATATTCTACTATCTTCCCAGAATCCCTTTGATTATCTCAGTAGATGCAGAAAACCTTTTTGATAAAATATAGCACTTATTCTTTTTTTTCTTCTTTTTTTTATTTTTAAAAAATCTGTTATTTTAAAGACATATGAACAGGTAATTTTTCAACACTGACCTTTGCATAGCTTTGAGTTTCAGATTTCCCCCTCTTTCCTCCCACTTCCGCCCCTAGATGGCAAGCAAACCAATATATATTATGCATGTTAAAGTATATGTTAAATCCAATATATGTAAACATATTTATATAATTCTCTTGCTAATCAAGAAAAATCAGATCAAAAAGGAAAGAAAAATCAGTAAGAAAACAAAATACAAGCAAACAACCACAAAAAAGTGAGAAAGTTATATTGTGATCCACATTCAGTTCCCACAATCCTCTCCCTGGGTGTAGATGGCTCTCTTTATCACAATATCATTGTAACTGGCATCAATTATCTCATTGTTGGAAAGAGTCATGTTCATCAGAATTGATCATCATATAACATTGATGTTATGTACAATGATCTCCTGGTTCTGCTCATTTTACTTAGCATCAGTTCCTGTAAGTCTCTACAGCCCTCTCTAAAATCATCCTCCTGATGATACAGAACAATAATATTCCATAACATTCACATACCATAACTTACTCAGCCATTCTCCAAGTGATGGGCATCTACTCAGTTTCCAGTTTCTTGCCACTACAAAAAGGGCTGCTACAAACATTTTTGCACATGTAGGTCCCTTTCCTTCCTTTAAAATCTCTTTGGGATAAAGCCCCAATAGAAACACTGCTGGATCAAAGGATATGCACAGTTTGATAACTTTTTGAGCATAGCTCCAAATTGCTCTCCAGAATGGTATAGCACCTATTCTTATTAAAAATACCAGAGTATAGTAATAAATGCAGCTTTCCTTAAAATGATAATATCTGTTTAAAATGTTGACATCTATTTAAAACTATCATAGCATCTATCTAAAGCCATCAGCAAGCATTATTTGTAATGTGGATAATCTGGAAGTCTTCCCATTAAAATGAAGAATGAAATAAGGATGTTCATTATACCACTATAATTGAATATTGTAAAAGAAATGTTAGCTTTGGCAATAAAAAAGAAAAAGAATTTAAATTAATTAGAAGAGAAAATGAGGGAACAAAGTATCACTCAATGCGGATGACATGATGGGATATTTAGAGAATCCTAGAAAATCAACTAAAAATCTACTTGAAATAATTAAAAACTTTAGCAAAGTTGCAGTATGTAACCAGAATAAATCAACATTTTTATATATTATCAAAAAATCTCATAAAAAAGATAAAAAAAATTCTGTTTAAAATAATTGTAGACAATATAAAATAATTTGGAGCCTACATGCTGAGAAAAATCCAGGTACTATATAAAGACAATCATTAAGCACTTTTCACGCATGCAGTCAGATCTAAACAAATGGAAAAATAATGATAATTATTCTTAATTTATGTGTTCAGTGCTATACTCATCAAATTTCTACGTGATATTTTATAGAGCTAGGAAAAAAAATAGCAAAATTTATCTTGAAGAACAAAAATTCAAGAATATCAGGATGAATGGGACTGACTGGGTAAAGTTTTCTCAAAGTTTATGAGACTAGGCCTAAGTCACATGATCCCTATTCTGAGAGGTCTGCAGAGTCCGAAGATCAGGTCTTGGCCCAGGTGGCAGGAATCACATGATCTCTAGGCATAGAGGTCTCTCAGACCCTAAGATAGATACAGGAAGTGATATGACCCACAAGAAGCAGACAACATTGGTGACTATTAGTTAATGATGGTTATTTCCTTTTAGTCTATCCAGTGAAAAAGCTTGGGTCTTTTGTTATTAAACCCTTTCCTGTTTCTGACTTGTCAAGTCAATGAGCACATGTTGGGGGCTAAGATATCTCCTAGGTATGCTTGGGCATCTCCTTACAGAGACTAAATAAATGCTTTCTCTTTGTATCTTAAAATGTCTCTGATTAGTTAATTTGGGGAAGGGGATTTAACACCCATCCCATATAGTTTATGGAGGCTTGGCCCAGGATCTGTGGCTTGTCAGAGAGATGGCTAGAATCCTGATTCAAGGCAGGTGCCAGGTTGGGTTTTTTCTGACTATCCTTGAGATCAGACTCTCAGCCTCCCTCTCTGGACACTGGACAGGGGCACTCTATGGATGGCTTTGGAAAATAGGTAACTACTTCTGAGTTTGATGGTCCAAGTTGAGAGTCGATTCTGTGTATTACAGGAGGTCAAACTGTGAGACTGGATGCTCTGATGATTCAGTGCAAGGGGTAGTCCTCCTACCTAACAGGTGACCCTGGGATCATCAAAGAGAGGGAGCAGTCCAACTCAAATCTTCGGAGCAAAAAAAAAAAAATTAAAGTGTACTTGATGGGATAATTCTGTTTTGTGGGGGGAAGGGATGGTCCTCTTCCATGTGGTTTTTGTCTGTATTTGTATCCTTGTGCAGAATGTCTTTGTCATGTCTGTTCTATAAGCTAGAATTTGTTAAAATGAAAAAGGCTTAACTTTTTTGTAGATCCAACTCTGACCAAAGTTGGAGCTACAGGAAAATCTGTTCAGAGTAATGACGGGAATTCGGCAATTGATCATTTCAAAATTCCAAAGTACTTGGCATTAAGCAAATTTTATATGTATTAACTTCTTTATTGGATTTAATTGCTTCATATTTGGTACCTTTATACAGGTTTTTAGATGTGACCAACATCCAATGCCAGTGTTGAGATAATGAATTTTATGTGTGTGTGTGTGTGTGTGTGTGTGTGTGTGTGTGTGTGTGTGTGTAAGGTAGACTGGAAGCAATTCAATTAAGTCTTCCTGGAGGAGGATAGTGCATAGAGTAAAGAGTCTCTTTCTTTTTCTTTCCCTTGCCCCATTCCCTGACAGCAGCAGGGACATGTGGGATGAGAGTGAAAGAATGAAATTTGTTATTTGAGATATGATTGTAAAAGCTGTTTTATATAAATTGTGATCCTATTGCCCTGACTTTTTTTTATCATATGAGACAATCACTATTAAAGTGTATGTGCTAGAATTGTGAATTGGTTTACTTTAAACACAAGATCTTAGAAATTTGTGTGCAAATATTGAAACATTATTACTGGAAATTTAAAGCTGCATTTGATTTGATTTTAAGTTAAAATATAGATTATTAAAACAAAGTTCTAGGGGCAGCTAGGTGGTACAGTAGATAGATCACCAGCCCTGAAGTCAGGAGGACTTGAGTTCAAATCTGACCTTGACACTTAACACTTCCTACTTGTGTGACCATGGGCAAGTCAGTTAACCCTAATTGTCTCAGCAAAAAACAAATAACAACAACAACAATAAAGTTGCAGTAGCTTACCTTAGGGGTGATCACATATTTGTATCCTCCACTAATTAGAAAGTATGTTGCTTTCTAAAATGTACATTGGGTAATTTGTAAAATTATGAGTTATGCATTAAAATTTTGTCTTAAAATTGGAAAGAAAGAGGAGAGAGAGAGAGAGACAGAGACACACACAGAGAGAGAGAGAGAGACAAAGAGAGAGAGAGAAACAGAGAGGCGGGGTTGCTCAGCATGTTGGAAAAGGGGAGAAGAATTAGGTTGGACAAAAAGGAGCAAGCTCCTAGTGGAACTTTCCATTTGCCAAGGGAAAGGAGACACATATTGAGGTTGGGGCATGCCTTTGGCTGGTGGGCTGGACCTTGGGGGGACTTGACTCCCAAAAAAGAGTTAGCTGTGAGAAGTGGGGTCAGGAAGCATGGTAGAGTTGGGAGTGCTACCACAAGGACTGGAGGAAGGGATAAAAAAAACCTTGTCAGGTGACAATCTAACTCCCTTCTCTCCCCACTAGATGTGTCTGCTTTTTAATAAATAGCAGCTCTTTGGAGTTCCTCTTCCTTCCTTCTGGTTGAAACATTTTTTAAAGGAACAACCTACATTTACATGGTGTTAATAACCAAATGTTTTATTTTTATTTTTCAAATCTATAGTTGTTTTGAGGCAAGTCATTTTTGATTCTGTATTCAAAACAAACAAACTTTTAAGAGGTTTGTTGGAACCGCAAGTTCTCTGAAAGTGATTTATTTCTACTAAGGTCTCCATATGTCTTCAATGAATTATTAAATGTTTAAGTGCATAATGGTCTCCTTGTTTAAGGAATGTGATAACAAATATGATCTATAGCTTTCTTGAAGTACCTAGAGCAGAATTTTAACCTGATTGGATAGGGTTATTTCCAAAAGATTTATAGGAACTCCTCAATTGGAAGAAGTTAAATTTTTTTAAAAAAGAAAGAAATCACTAATGTTAATTTTGATAAGGTTCTTTTATGTGAAATTAGGATGTTCTGTATGAGTTTTAATTGATTGTATTGTGTCATCTTAAAGTTGTACCTGTTATTTAAAAGAACTCTGAGAATAATAGTTTTTGTGTTTGTCCCTTCAAACATGTTTCTGTTATGGATAATATGCAATTTAGAATTTTTCTATGGATTGGGCATTTTAAAAGCAAAATTGTTGTAATGTTGAACTCAAGCATCTACTTAGATGTGAAAGATAAGCTGTGGACCTCTTAGGATGTATCTTTGTGATCCTTGAGAGCTGGATTCATCTGAAGCTTTGATTAATGAGAATTGAAGATAAAATCTCTTAGGACTGCAACTGATATTTATTTGGAGTTTTGAATTCAGGTATAGCTGTGATAGATAATCAAGATCCACCATTTGAAAGGAATGTTCCACAAACTACTCAGAAGAAATTGTTACAGGTAGAAGTTAGTATTTGGGCAAGAGTTGAGAACTGCCTTGGCCTCTGTCCAGGTAGGATCATCCTCTAGTTTCCTTCTCTCGTTTCCCAGTGGTATTCGTTTGATTAAGAACCCACATTATTATTTCCGAGTCTGGCTTAAGATGGAATTGTTAAAACTAGGACAGTTACTTGAAGTAAAACTGAATTAAGGATGTTTTATCCTGTATGTGCTCTCAGGTCAAGACCTGAAGGACCAGTTTTGATACTATGTGATGACCACATTAGCACTCTGGATACTTTAGAATCAGCCAGAGTCAGGATCAGCAAAAGTCCTTGATCTTTATTCTTTGTGAATGTAAATGGAATGGCGATATGAAGTGAGAGCAATTGGGACACGAATCTGCCAGGAGTGACTCTGGCTTTCTCACTCCACTCACCAAATACTCCACCCTATCTCCTATACAACAGATCAAGCCTGCAGGATGGTGGACAGAGCCATTCTTTCTCCAAGCATATACTAATAGAGTATTGTCCAATTGGTAATTAGCCATAAGTGCTAAAACCTCAGTGCATCAACTCAGCTTCAGCCCATTTACAATACAATTTAAATCATGTCCCTGATTTTTTTTCTTATAGCAAATCTTTGTAATCAGAGCAAGTGGTCAAAGGAAAATATGCCACAATACAAGTATACACATGATATTCTGATTTGCATCCCAGCCCTGGATGATTCTCTAGTTGCTGCTATAAAATCTCTAACTCTTTTGCCTAAAGTCTCACTTTACCTAAGTATTTGGAGCCACCTTCCACCTTCTCTTTTGCTTATTAGAAGAGGAAGCAGTCTTAACATGCACTGATCAGACCAAGGTTTTTAGGACCCTGAAAGCTAAATTAATCTCCTGCCTAGAACCTTTTATACTGTATGTTGATGAAAGGTGGGGCTAGCCGTCTCTGGAACCCTATCCTAGACCCCTTGTTTATTTCTCAAAGATCTATACTAACTTCAAATATATTTTTCATATTTTTGCATGATCATAGGGGGCTATATGGAAAGAAAAGGGATTTTTGACAGCCAAAAAATTCCCCATTAAGTATGCAGGGAAAACAATTACTGCTAGCTGTTTGTGGACTTGGAGAGATTTCTGTTGTTTCATTTCAGGTGAGGGGAAACAGGCTTACAGATCAGTTGCTTGTGTTGCTGCTTGTTTGCCTCTGACTATGGTACCTTTAATTTCCCAATTCCTGACTCCTGCATTCCTTCATATAGTTCCCAGGAAAGTAAATTCTGAAAGAAATGTTAAAAAGCCACCTTGAAGGGGCTTCAAACTGCTTTCCATTTTGTTAACACCTTACTAATAGGTTAAATCCCCTTCCTTGTATGGCTCTAGAGTTTCTGCTGGGGGAGATCATACTCATTGAAGAGCACAATGTTCCACCTACTCCTTTGAGGAAACAAAAACAAGAATTTTGGGAAAACATTCTCCGGTATTTATCCTGGGGAAAGCAATTTGGATGAGAGGCATTTAT
Organism: Antechinus flavipes; assembly: GCF_016432865.1. Taxonomy (NCBI): domain Eukaryota; kingdom Metazoa; phylum Chordata; class Mammalia; order Dasyuromorphia; family Dasyuridae; genus Antechinus; species Antechinus flavipes. The sequence continues at coordinate 390,755,575 of NC_067398.1, forward strand.
GATAGCCTCATCTCTCCCCCTGCCTTCCTCTGATGGGGTTACTGTTACTGTCTCTAGTAACCTCCATATTAACTATACTTTTGTTCATTCTTATTCTTTTGCTCATATTTAGTCCTCGTATTTTTAATATACTTGTGAGAATTGCTTCTTCCAGACTTTGAGTTGTGAAATTCCAACCACTTGATCAACCTGAAATCCCCTGATACCTGATTCTGATATTTAGCACCGGACGCTGCTGCCACCAGCTACAAGTCACTTGTGTCCCCTTTTTAGTCCAGACCCATTGGTGAGGGCCAGCTATACACCCCTGGTCAGCCTGAAGCAGCTCCAGAAGATGAGCCCTCCGTCCCTTTGTCCCAATGACTCGGGACAGCTTGAGGTGGGAGTGATGGAGGCCCCTGGGCCTCCACAGCGCTGGTGTTCTATGGCTGCCGGACACCAATCTGTTGTCTGTGATTTCAGAGTTTCCAGTGTCCATAGTGGGAGTTGTAGAAGCGAGTCTCTGATTCCTGCTCACTGCTTTAAGCAGCGTTATCCCATCACCGACTTGCTTATGCATTTATTCAGTAGAGTAGTCCAAAATTGAGCTGAGTTCCGGAGCAGCTAAAGTGGTTCGTGAAAGCTTCCGCTGATGTGCCGGGGTTGGTTCTAAATGAGAGCGGGCAGGTCACAGTTAGCGCTGCAGAGGGAGCAGCCTGAAGGCCTAGATCACAAAGATGCCCTAATGGAAGAGGCATAGATCAGGACTGGGGTGAGAAATCTTCAAATGTATGAAAAAGAGTGGGGACTGAAAGGGACTGACTGGGTGTTTTCTCAAAGTCTATGAGACTAGGCCCAAGTCACATGATCCCTATTTGCAGAAGTCTGTAGAGTTGGAAGATCAGGCCGTGGGCCCAGGTTACAGGAAGTCACAAGATCTCCAGGCCTAGAGGTCTCTAAAGGTCACACCCTAAGCCTAGCACCTGTCCCACACAAGGGAAATTAATTTAAAAAAATATTCAAAGTAGGGTGGCCTAGCTATACCCTATCAAAAATCATATTATGAAGCAGCAATCTCTAATGATCTAGGAGAATATAAATTACTCTTGGACAGAAACTGCTCCTATTTTTGAAACAGTTGTTTCCCTAACATATTTCATTAAAGTTTATTGAATTGAATTGCATGCAGGGATTCTCTCCAGTGCTATAAATGAAAACCATTAATGAATGCCCATCCTGGATATCGCTAATCTGTATCTTACTATAAACTCACTAGCAGAACATCATCCAAAGTTCTGGTGGCCTTCTTCACTTTCTCTTGATGTCCTAATGATTTCAGTGAAGCACAGAGACAATCTAGCTGCTATCCTTCCTTCTTGACACCCCATATATTTTGAAATATTGCATATTAATACAGACATATATAGCACATGAACAGGTGTTCTCAGAGGAAAGACAATCTGAGTTCCTAAGTTTAAGTACTGCTGCTGACAAGTGCTAGCTAAGAACAAATCGTTTAACCTCTTAGTGCCCCACACAAAGCTTTAAGACAACAATTTGCAAGATATTTGCTGATGTACTTTTGGTAGAAGTAGCATCCACAGGGAGAGTCCCCTACATAAATAAAATGACAAGCGCTAAATAAAACAACAACAGTAATTTTTATCATTATTAAAAATAATTCAATTCAATCTCCCCTTCCAATTATTTAATGACTTTTTTTTTTTTTTTACATTTCTTTACTTCCCTAGTTCTTTGTTTATAATGTACTGTAACCTACTGAGGTCCACATTAGTAAGTCTTATTTTCACTTGTTCAGAGATCATACAATTCCATGATGCACTGCCATACAACACCATTCTGGAAGAACACTGGTCCTGAAAACACAGGACTTTTTTTTTTTTTTCAGGAAGAAGTATGGATTAAAATCTTGCATATTCCCAAAGCACTACAAACTATCTCCTTCCTTCTTATCATTCCATAGGCCTGCTATGTGAAAGAGAATAAAGAGCTCTGATTAAAAGCAAAAACAAGAAAAGAACAAGAGTATCAAGTAGCTTTTTCTGATTTCGATGCAGGAAGGCCTTAGGAGCTCTTGCAGAAATAAGGGGATTCAATTTGATGATCTCAAAGGTTCCTTCGGTTCAATGACTTGTCACTTCTACCACATCTAAATTACAGATATACCAAACTTGCTCTTATGATCGTTGGATCCCAGAATTAAATGACCTATCTTACCACACAAAACAGGATTATCTGAGGCAGGATTTGAAGAATTTCCTGGCTTCAAATCCTGTTCTATATGAACTATTACTATGTCCATTTTAATATCTATCATTGTCCATTCGGCAACATATGGTAATTAAGAAGCTACTTCCTTCAAAACTCCCTGTTTAGAAGGGAGTTCTTGAAAAACCTAGTCTCCAATTGCTACATTTTCTTCTTACAATCCAGGAGCCTGAGGCAGACTCTTCTAAATTCTATTCCCAACCTTTCAATTTATCCCAAATTACTAACTCATCAGGGAAGAAAACTGTCAATTTTAACATGAGGAAAACAGATCTTAAAAAAAAAAAAAAAAGAGGAATGCTAATAACCTTAATTGTGCACTCTACTTACTGTTCTATTGTGGGAAGAAGATACTTTGCATAATTTTCTCCACCCCTCTTTCTTCCCCTTAGAACTACTGAAACCCTTTTCAAATCATTAGTCCTGCCAAATATTGATTATAAAAAGAAATCTTTCCCAGCTGGAATAGCTATGAGTATCAAATCACACTTCCCAAGAGAGGAAAAAAAAATCCTTTCTACTTTTTACTCTCTTCCAATTTCCTTTCTAATTTGCCTAATTTTCAGTTCCACACAATATGCATATTTGAAAGACATACAAAGCAATATAAATGCATTTTCATTATAGGACATCACAACAAAACCCTTATGTATAAGAAAGTGCTATACAAATATAAGGCATTTTTATAATTCATAATTAAAATCTTCCACCTCCAAGCAGGATGTTAACTCCTTGACTTTTTTTCCCTTTATATCTTCAGGCCCAAAACTTATATAGTGCACAGATGTCTCATAAATACTTTCTTCAAGAAAAGAGTTTTAAGGTACTAGAAATGCTAAGCACCAAATATAATTACACAAACAAAAAAATGAAATTGACTACATTTTAACTGACTAGAAACAACTTATTATTAACATGGAAATCATGAATCATGTTTCTTTGCAAAAGAACAAAATCAAGATAAGAATAGAAGAAACTATAAAACTGATAAAAAGTTGTAATGAGCAATTAAAAGTATTCCAACTTGATATAACTAAATAAGTTATTAGTGCTGAGCTAATGCGTAATTGATGAAAGAAAGGGCATCAAGATCAACGATGATTATTTTTTAGAGAAATTTAATGTCTATAATCAATAGTCATAACTGAAAAAATGAACTCAAAAGCTATTTTAATAAACACTTGATCAACTTACCAGGTAAAGAGAGATATGATAATCAAGAGCTATGGTATTTCAGGATATTAGCTTGTTTATAATATCTCATGGAAAATAGATAATATGATTATGAAGATAATTGCCTTATGAAATATCATATTACAAATCAGTGCTTATGCAGAAGAAGCAATTTTAAAGTATATCATCAGAGAAAAGAATGCCCAGGGAGAAAAAAAGATGAAAAAGTGCCATAGTGAGACAGAGAGATAGCTGGTAGTTAATTGATCATCCTTCCTTCCCTCCCTGCCTCAGCAAGTTTCATTCTGACTCTCAAGAAGAATTTAAGAAAGGATGGAGCAGAGAGTTTCACAGGAAGAGAACATATAATCTATATTTTTGGACTAAGTAGACACATTGTTAAGCTCACAACACCATCAGATAATGTTAACATCAAGCAAGTGCATAGCACTTAGGGGACATATGATATATTCTTATTGAACTAAACTATTGAATGCATTTAAAAATTCACATCCCATTAATCTCTTCATATAATTGATTGAATAATCATAATTTAAATACAATATGGGAGCCCTAGAAGGAACATTTTCAAATATATGGCAAGCTTTAGAACACACTAAAATGAGTGATATTATATGAAATTCACCCACATCAGGAATGCCATTGTTCAGAAGTTTTAAATGTGAAAAAATGTAGCATCAATTTTGCTTTGAAAATGTCCACTTTTAAAAATAGGTCACAAATCCCACACATGAAATGTCAACAAACTCTAACAAGGAAAACCCACACATGAAATGTCAACAAAATCTCTAACAAGGAAAACTGCTTTGGAACCCCCTTTCTTCTCTATGCATGTAGGGATTTTAGAAATATCCTCAAATGACTGTCTTTTCATATTCTTCCTGACATTATCATATCCTCCTTCTCTATAATACTGTAGAGTTCAGTATTGCAATGGGGCTGCTGTTATCATTTGTTGAGCCTCCCAGATTGTACAGGATATGAGATGAGGCACTTTGGAATTACATTAAAGATAAGAACAAACAGTATTTAGTGATTTTTTTAAAAATCAAGTTATTCTGCATAGCCTCATTTGCAATCTTAAAAAGGGGAATGGGTTTGGTTTTTATTTTTTTTTTTTTAATTTTACCCTATAGTACAGTTGTAAAATAAAAGCTTTCCTAGAAAATTAAAAAGAATTGTGCAAAAAGAAAACATTCAGGCAAATCAAACTCCTGATGCACTTAACATGTTTCTGACTGAGGGTGGAGCCAGCAAGAACTGTAATGAATGTTCCAAGGAGTTTAATCAATGTCCAGAGGAGAAGAGAAATCATATTTGCCTTTAGGTATTACATCAGGTCACACTTTCTTGGCTAGAAGACTGAACCTATAAATACAGCACAGTTTGAGTAAAAGGCCTCACAGCCCAAACCTTTGTTTTCCTACTGCTTTGTTTTCTCTGCAGTGAATTCAGCATAAAAGAATATTTGAAGAAGTATTAGTTTTATTTTGAGACCCAAGACTGAGAGACTCATAGTCCTTAGCATATAGGAACTAAATCTAGGGTTTCATTAGCACAGGGAACTTCTAGCTTCAGGCAAAATGAAGAAGTGGAAAGGGCTCTTTCCTTGATCTTCCAACTCACCTTTCTAGAACATTAGCAATCTACCGTACTTCCAGCAACAAATGCCCAGTGCTGACTTGGGTCTATTCTGTCCTGGAAAAAAGTAAACAGAATAATACAAACAACCAATTGTTGCCCCTACCAAAGATATTTGCATTTTGAAAGTACACATACAGAGAATATAATGCATTGCTAATAGGTACATTTCAGATTGCATGAATTTTTTGTGGAGGGGCATCTTGTGTTTGGATAGAGGAAAGAGGCTGCTCAGGGATCAAAGTTGTCTGACTATGATTGATATGAATTACAGGACTTGATATGCAATCATAGAACAATGACTGAAGGCTGCATTTCCCTCTACAAATGATTAGAACAAAGCTTCTTAACCTGTGGGTCAGGACCCATATGGGGTTATATAACTGTATGTGGGGATCTTGAAAAATTTGGCAGTCATGAAAGATATTAAATATTCCATCAAGATTTAATTATTTATGTGAAAATAAACAAGTATATCTATCTCATTAGTATGTAAATTTGCTTTTGTTTCTACCAAATGGTAAAATTATATGTATACCAAAGAATTGTTTTAAAATAAATTTATGTTTTATTATCTGTAAATATTTGATTAGTATACTTATTTTATTACATATATACTCATGTTTGGGTAACAATTTCTTGAGTAAGAAGGAATTGCAAGTGGAAAAAGTATAAATCTGAGATTAGAGCACCAATGATTTACCCAGAGCCACAAAGCCAGTAAATGTTAGTAGCAAGACCTGATGCAAGGGTTGTCTTGCATATAGCTGATGCGTAATAATAATAATAATAACATTAACTATAAAATTAAATTATTAGACTCAATGGAAAGTAGCAGATCACTGAAATCATGTAAAATAGAGAGAAGTAGGCATTACATTGATCAGTTGAGGCTGCAACTGAGAGTATATTCATTAATACAGTGAAAATAAATTCTTGTAAGTGTTCCCCAAAGCAATAGTGTTTGTACACATCCTTACCTATCTAGAAAACAAATAAAATCCAGATATCACCCAATATGACACCACAAAGTCAGGCATGGGTTTGGAACCATTTCTTTCAATCTAATATAATCTTCAAGATAATATTGGCACTGAAATTTCAATGCAAATTTCCCCAAGCCTATCACTTTTTGGATGCCATCCACAAACAATGATTTCTTGCTATACCTATCTGCGCAATGATCTGTTATCTTCTTGCCTGCTAGGAATATGATTCACAGCATTTCAGGAAATGACTTTTGCCACAAACTCCTCAGCCCTCCCATTTGGCATTTTCCTAGTCTCACAAAGCTGTTTATTGCTTCACAAATTCTTCTATACTTCCATAATCCTTAGTTAAATACAGCTCCTATCCTCTCCTATTTATAGGTTATAGAAAGGGAAAGGAAAAAGAAGTCCTTCTTGATGATTCATTGCCCATAGCCCTTTGAGGGAATGAAAGCTGCTTCTAATTCTGATTCTATTCTCTTGAGTCCTAAACTGAATAATATTTATTGAGATCTATGAACTTTAACTTCTACTTTAATTGGAAGTCACAGGTAACAAGAAGGAATGACTCTCAAGCTTCTTTTATTCTCTCTGACCACTGATTTGAAAGGAGGAACACTCAGACTAAAAATCAATGGCAGAAGTGGGAATCACTGGTCATTGCAATGATCCCAAGGTGATACATCCAGATTGTAAAGCTAGTCTTATTACTAGCTTTTCATGGTTAAAAATAGAAATAAATATTCTCTTCAAACTCTCAGTTCTTTAGTTTCAGAGGGACTTCATAGCGTGTGAGCTTTTTATTTTTCTTTTTCTAAACTTATGTTTGTTCTTCCTTCTTCTGGATTCTCTTCTTTTAAATGTATATGAAGATGTAAAAAGTATTTCTTCATGGGGGAATTCTACTAAATTATGTATGTTTCTCAACCCACTTCAATACTCTGCCATGAAAGAACATATTGAAAAGCATATTCTACCTTATCAGAAAATGAAACCATTATATCAGACAGAACCACAAAGAGAATAATAACATTTCTATAGCATTTTCAGGTTATTATAGAATTGTATTTACAAGCTCATAAAATAGATGTGAAAGTACTAATATCCTCATTTTAGAGAATGAGGAAAATGAGGTTCAAAGAATTGTCGAGTTTTACTTAATTTATTCTATTATATCACAGAATCTCAGAGTGACTTCTGAGCCTAGTGGATTTTAACCTGTGGCTAAGCAAGAATATAATTTTCATCATCACCTCAAAGAAGCAATATTGTCACTCTTTTCTTAAAGATTTTCTATGGAAGACAAATCACTGTCTCCTGTGGAAAGGATTTTAGTTGTGTATAGTGGTCAGAAACTTTTCCATACACCAAGCCAAATGGCCTTGTCTGCAACATCTACCCTGTGAAAGAAATCTCCCATATAAATCTTCTTTCATATAACTGCCCTTCAAATACTTGAAGTCTGTTATCAATTCCCTATACCTAATCTCTTCTTCTACTGGTTAAATATCCCAGTGCCTTCAAAGAACCCTAGCTCTTACGGGGTTCAACTCCTCCTATCTTTGTGTAGGTAACTCCCAAATTAAAGTATCCAGTCCTTCTCTTTCCTAATTTTGTGGTATCTCCAACTGACTACTGAGTATATCTATCCAGATATATTATGGCATCTTAAACTTAACCTGTCTAAATTAGAACTCTTAATCTTTTCCCCTAAAATCATTTCTTCTAATTTCTCTGTTTTTGTTCATGATACAACCATTCCTTCAGTCACCTAAGCTTGCAACTTGAAATTTACTTCAGGTCCTTATCAAGTCTTGTATAGACTATAGCCTCCTAATGGGTCTTGCAGCCTAACGTCTCTCCTCTTTCTAGTCCTTCCTCCCTACAACTGTCAACTGATATTCCTAAAGCAACAGAAATCTATTTTTTAAAATTTTCTTTTTTAGTTGAAAATTTTTATTTTCAAAACATATGCAAGGGTAATTTTTCAATATTGACATAAAACCTTGTGTTTCAATTTTCCCCTCTTTCACTCACCTCCTCCCCTAGATGGCAAGTAATCCAATATATGTTAAACATGGTAAAATATATGTAAATCCAATATAGGCATATGTATTTATACAATTATCTTGCTTCACAAGAAAAGTCAGATCAAAAAGGAAAAAGAAAATGAGAAAGAAAATAAAATTCAATTAAAAGAAGTGAAAATGCTTTGTTGTGATTCAGACTCAGTTCCCACAGTCCTCTCTCTGGGTGTAGATGGTCCGCATCATCATAAGATCATTTAAAATGCCCTAAATCATCTATTATTGAGAAGAGCCACATCCCCTCAGCCCCAGGCTGTAAACTTTTTCAAGGAAGAAATCTTCGGTTTATTTAGACTTTGTATCTTTCTAAATGCCTGACACAGTGCTTTGTGTACACCAGGGGCTGAGAAGCGTACCAGGATATCTAGGCTCCAATCCCAATATAGACTTCTAATTGGCTTTGTGATGAGCATAGTAGGGTATAGATGTTCTTTTTCTTTTATGTATCATGAATCCCTTTGGCAGAGTGGGAAAACCTATGGGTACTTCAAAATAGTGTCTTCAAAATTAAAAGAAAAAAAAGGAAGGAAGGAAATAAGAAAAGAAAAAAAAAGGAAAGAAGTAAAGAAGAAAAAGAAAAACCACTTGTTATCTGCTTTACTTGATTTCAACATAAGAAACCTCTTAGTTGCCCTAGAATAAGCTAATTCCTGAAATTTAATCATCATGGATCATTTTTGATGCTCAACATTTTTTAAGGACCTCCAGTTGCTTCTCCTGCTGATTGGACGGTGAGAAGATGGAGCAATACACTCCTCCAAAAATCTGCTTTTATTGAAATCTCAGAAATGTCCAGTATCAACTGCTCTATGTGGTTAGGCTCCAGGGACATCATACTTTGTTTAGGTAACCTCCAACCACCTTCCCCTAGGTCCCTTTTTAGCTTTTTTTTGGCTGCCAGTGGAAAAATCCACAACTTTCATAAGAAAACACTGTACAAAGTTCCAAACAAAGCCTTCTCACTCTGTATGCTTATTGAATCAATCAAGAAACTACACACATATATGTATCATTTTCATTAACAATTATTTGATACATCAAAAAGCATTTATTAAACAGTTATGTACATGTTTGGAACTATACTAAGAATTAGGGCTATAAATACAAACAAGTATGTTACTTCTTGTCCTCAGGGATCTTACATTTTAATGGTGGAAAATAACACATACAGGGAAACTGCAAGGGGGAAAGGAGAAATATAAATGGATGCATGACAGGGAGTAGGTCAAGAAATCCCCTGGGCTAAGAACAGTAGGGGCAAAATCTGGTTATCAATAAAGAGGAAGTAGTGGTGATGGTTTGGGTAGAAAAGATATGTCTGGAGCAAATTTTATATATATTATATATATATGTGTATATATTCTTATTATATAGTTTGACAGTGATGATGAATGTTTGATGTAGAGCTACATACTTTTAGGTCATTATCCTATGATAATATATCAAGTTCCATAATTCACTCTCCTTATAGTCAGACAATTTCATCTGATCCCTAAGCAGCCTCTCTCCTCTACTCAACTCTCACCTTTGAGAAATATCCCATCTTTTCACCTCCAGAAAATATCGCCCTCCAGAAAAATCCATGAAATATGAAATATACATATTTACAATTAATTATATTCTTCTGTACATGCATTTCAAAATGTATTCTTTCTGATTACTTTTTTTTTTCGAGATAGAATGAACTCAGGTCAACAGTGGGCATCTGTTGGTGGTGGTATGGTAGATTGCTAACATTCCAGAAAATGTTCGGGAAAGGTGAGTTGGAAGATCGAGGAAAGAGCCTTTTTCGACTTTCCTATCTTTCTCTGGCCTTAACTTAAGGCAGTCACAGATGAGCTATAAGAAGAGAATATGATAGCCATTTAAATGATTAGGAGGAAACTGGGCTGGATGGGGAGGAACAAAAATATGTAGATTTGTGGCCATTAGTAGGACAAATCATAATTAGAAGTTCTGTCCACTAGAAGGTGTTTTTTTTTTTCCTTTTAATAAAACCTGAGTAGAAAATAAATGGATCTGTTTATAGTCTTTCTCTGAAGAACGGAGTGTTCTAAAGACTATGACTCATTAATAATCATCAGTGTCCTATGAGAAAGGTAGAGAAATTTTAGTCCCATTTTATGGAAAGGAAACTCAAAGTCATTGAATAATGAAGCAATTTGTACAAAGTCAGTAAGTGGTTCTATGGCAGATTTAACAATGCTCACAACCATAAGTTTTGTAAGTAATATAGAGAAGAGGTGGTTCTATATCCCATTAAATCTCTTTACAAATTTTTTTTCTTGACAATTTTCTTTACAGTCCTCCAACTCCCAATAAAGGATAGGAGGAAAAGTGAATGGATGAATAAGGACTTTGTTATACTTTGTTGTGCTTTGCAACATGACAACATGTATCAAACAATACAATCACTAAGGTCAAAAGTCAAGGGAGGAAAAAGAAATAGAAATTGTTGGAATATGGGGGCAGATTTGGCCTCTAGCCACTGGCCATTATTGAATGGTCGACTATGGCAGCCCAAAAACTAAAGGTAGGTGAGACAAAGGAAGGGTAGAATACCAGAATCTATTGTTTAGTTCAGTACTTGACAAGCAAAGGCAGAAAATTCATTATTTTATAATTTTATAATAAATATCATATTTTGATAAAATCAATTTACAGTAAAAAGAAAAGACCAATAATCATTAAAATGATAATTATTCTTAATATTGAAGATATCTAGCCTCTAGTTTGCACTCTATCACTAACTAGTTGTGTGTTATTAATTTCCTCATTTCTAAAATAGTTTGGACTAGATGTTTTTCAGGGTTACTTTCTTGTCAATTATTTGCATTTTTCATTTTGCAGAAATGTATATAAAATCTTACTTCAGCTTCCTTGAGCCATGGTCATTTCTTCCACTTAAGTGACTATTTTATTTATGTTAATACCATATAGATTTTCCTGGGATCTTTTTTTTTTTAATTTTATTTTATTTAATAATAACTTTGTATTGACAGAATCCATGCCAGGATAATTTTTTTACAACATTATCCCTTGCACTTGCTTATGTTTCGTTTTTCCCCCTTCCTCCCTCCACCCCCCCCCAAGATGGCAAGCAGTCCTATATATGTTAAATATGTTGCAGTATATCCTAGATATAATACATATTTGCAGAACCAAACAGTTCTCCTGTTGCACAGGGAGAATTGGATTCAGAAGGTAAAAATAACTTGGGAAGAAAATCAAAAATGCAAATAGTTCACATTCGTTTCCCAGTGTTCCTTCTTTGGGTGTAGCTGTTTCTGTCCATCATTTATCCATTGAAACTCAGTTAGGTCTCTTTGTCATAGAAATCCACTTCCATCAGAATACATCCTCATACAATATCGTTATCGAAGTGTATAATGATCTCCTGGTTCTGCTCATCTCACTTAGCATCAGTCCATGTAGGTCTCTCCCAGCCTCTCTGTATTCATCCTGTTGGTCATTTCTTACAGAACAATAATATTCCATAACGTTCATATACCACAATTTACCCAGCCATTCTCCAATTGATGGGCATCCATTCATTTTCCAGTTTCTAGCCACTACAAACAGGGCTGCTACCAACATTTTGGCACATACAGGTCCCTTTCCTTTTTTTAGTATCTCTTTGGGGTATAAGCCCAATAGAAACACTGCTGGATCAAAGGGTATGCACAGTTTGATAACTTTTTGGGCATAATTCCAGATTGCTCTCCAGAATGGTTGGATTCGTTCACAACTCCATCAACAATGCATCAGTGTCCCCGTTTTCCCGCATCCCCTCCAACATTCATCATTATTTTTTCCTGTCATCTTAGCCAATCTGACAGGTGTGTAGTGATATCTCAGAGTTGTCTTAATTTGCATTTCTCTGATCAATAGTGATTTGGGACACTCTTTCATGTGAGTGGTAATAGTTTCAATTTCATCATCTGAAAATTGTCTGTTCATATCCTTTGACCATTTATCAATTGGAGAATGGCTTGATTTTTTATAAATTTGAGTCAGTTCTCTATATATTTTGGAAATGAGGCCTTTATCAGAACCTTTAATTGTAAAGATGCTTTCCCAGTTTGTTGCTTCCCTACTAATCTTGTTTGCATTCGTTCTGTTTGTACAAAGGCTTTTTAATTTGATATAATCAAAATTTTCTATTTTGTGATCAGTAATGGTCTCTAGTTCATCTTTGGTCACAAATTTCTTTCTCCTCCACAAGTCTGAGAGATAAACTATCCTATGTTCCTCTAATTTATTTATAATCTCGTTCTTTATGCCTAGATCATGGACCCATTTTGATCTTATCTTGGTATATGGTGTTAAGTGTGGGTCCTTGCCTAATTTCTGCCATACTAATTTCCAGTTATCCCAGCAGTTTTTAATCAAATAATGAAATCTTATCCCAAAAGTTAGAATCTTTGGGTTTGTCAAACACTAGATTGCTATAGTTGACTATTCTGTCTTGTGAACCTAACCTTTTCCACTGATCAACTAATCTATTTCTTAGCCAATACCAAATGGTTTTGGTGACTGCTGCTTTATAATATAATTTTAGATCCGGTACAGCTAGGCCACCTTCATTTGATTTTTTTTTTTCATTAATTCCCTTGAGATTCTCGACTTTTTATTGTTCCATATGAATTTTGTTGTTATTTTTTCTAAATCATTAAAATATTTTCTTGGAAGTCTGATTGGTATAGCACTAAATAAATAGATTAGTTTAGGGAGTATTGTCATCTTTATTATATTTGCTCGGCCTATCCAAGAGCACTTAATATTTTTCCAATTATTTAAGTCTGACTTTATTTGTGTGGAAACTTTTTTGTAATTTTGCTCATATAATTCCTGACTTTCCTTTGGTAGATAGATTCCCAAATATTTTATGCTATCAACAGTTATATTGAATGGAATTTCTCTTTGTATCTCTCGCTCTTGGATTTTGTTGGTGGTGTATAAAAATGCTGAGGATTTAAGGGGATTTATTTTATATACTGCTACTTTGCTAAAATTATGAATTATTTCTAATAGCTTTTTAGTAGAATCTCTGGGGTTCTCTAGGTATACCATCATATCATCTGCAAAGAGTGATAGTTTGGTTTCCTCATTGCCTACTCTAATTCCTTTAATCTCTTTCTCGACTCTTATTGCAGAGGCTAGTGTTTCTAATACAATATTGAATAATAATGGTGATAGTGGGCACTTCACTCCAGATCTTACTGGGAAAGGTTCCAGTTTTTCCCCATTGCATATGATGCTTACTGAAGGTTTTAAATATATGCTCCTGACTATTTTAAGGAAAAGTCCATTTATTCCTATGCTCTCAAGTGTTTTTATTAGGAATGGATGTTGGATTTTATCAAATGCTTTTTCTGCATCTATTGAGATGATCATATGGTTTTTGTTTGGTTGGTTATTGATATAGTCAATTATGTTAATAGTTTTCCTAATATTGAACCAGCCCTGCATTCCTGGTATAAATCCTACTTGGTCATAGTGTATTATCCTGGGGATGATTTTCTGTAATCTTTTTGCTAATATTTTATTTAAGATTTTAGCATCAATATTCATTAGGGAGATTGGTCTATAATTTTCTTTCTCTGTTTTCAGCCTACCTGGTTTAGGTATCAGTACCATGTCTGTGTCATAAAAGGAGTTTGGTAGGACTCCTTCAATCCCTACTTTTTCAAATAGTTTATTTAGCATTGGAGTTAATTGATCTTTAAATGTTTGATAGAATTCAGATGTAAATCCATCTGGTCCTGGGGATTTTTTCTTAGGGAGTTGATTGATAGTTTGTTCTATTTCTTTTTCTGAGATGGGACTGTTTAGGATATTTACTTCTTCCTCTGTTAGTTTAGGCAAGCTATATTTTTGGAGGTATTCTTCTATTTCATTTAAGTTGTCGAATTTATTGGCGTAAAGTTGGGCAAAGTAACTCCTAATTATTGCTCTAATTTCCTCTTCGTTAGTGGTGAGTTCTCCCTTTTCATTTTTAAGACTAACAATTTGATTTTCCTCTTTCCTTTTTTAATCAGATTTACTAAGGGTTTGTCTATTTTGTTGGTTTTTTCATAGAACCAACTCTTAGTTTTATTAATTAATTCAATAGTTTTTTTACTTTCAATTTTATTGATCTCTCCTTTTATTTTTAGAATTTCAAGTTTAGTGTTTGACTGGGGGTTTTTAATTTGTTCCTTTTCTAGCATTTTTAGTTGCAAGCCCAATTCATTGACCTTCTCTTTCTCTATTTTATACAAATAGGCCTCTAGAGATATGAGATTTCCCCTTATTACTGCTTTGGCTGCATCCCATACATTTTGGTATGATGTCTCATTATTATCGTTTTCTTGGATGAAGTTATTAATTATGTCTATAATTTGGTGTTTCACCCAATCATTCTTTAGTATGAGATTATTTAGTTTCCAATTATTTTTTGGTCTACTTTCCCGTGGCTTTTTATTGAATGTAATTTTCAATGCATCGTGGTCTGAAAAGGATGCATTTACTATTTCTGCCTTACTGCATTTGAGTTTTAGGTTTTTATGTCCTAATATATGGTCAATTTTTGTATAAATTCCATGAACTGCTGAAAAGAAGGTGTACTCCTTTCTGTCCCCATTACATTTTCTCCAGAGATCTATCATATCTAATTTTTCTAGTATTCTATTTATCTCTTTGACTTCTTTCTTATTTATTTTGTGGTTTGATTTATATAATTCTGAGAGTGCAAGGTTGAGATCTCCCACTATTATAGTTTTACTGTCTATTTCTTCTTGCAGCTCTCTTAATTTCTCTTTTAAGAATTTAGATGCTACACCACTTGGTGCATATATGTTTAATATAGATACTGCTTCATTATTCATTCTACCCTTTAGCAAGATATAGTGCCCTTCCTTATCTCTTTTGATTAGATCAATTTTTGCTTTAGCTTGATCTGAGATCAGGATGGCTACCCCTGTTTTTTTGGCTTCACCTGAAGCATAGTAGATTTTGCTCCAACCTTTTACCTTTAACCTGCATGTATCACCCCGCTTCAGGTGTGTTTCCTGTATACAACATATTGTAGGATTCTGGCTTTTAATCCATTCTGCTAACTGCTTCCTCTTTATGGAGGAGTTTACCCCGTTCACATTTATGGTTAAAATGACCATTTCTGTATTACTTGCCATCTTGTTAACCCCGGTTTATGCTTTCCTCCCTTCTTACCCCCTTACCCCCCTTCCCAGTATTAAGCTTGTGAGCACCACTTGCTTCTCACAGCCCTCCCTTTTTTAATATCCCTCCCCCCCTTAGAGTTCCTCCCCCTATCTTAGCCCTTTCCCTCCCAGTTACCGTATTCCCTTCCACTTAGCTTATTCCTTCCCTTTTCACTTTTCCCTTCTCACTTTTCAATGAGGTGGGAGAAGTTTCACCATAGATTGAATATGTCTAAAATTTTTCTCTTAAAGCCAATTCTGAAAGCAGTAAAATACTCACTATATTCATCCCTCTCCATTCTTTCTCTCAGATATAATAGATTTACTTTGCCTCTTCATGAAATGTAGTATCCCCACTTTCCCCTTTTTCTGGTACAATGTCCTTCTAGAACAAGGTATATCTGTATTCTTTATACATCTTTATAGCCGAAATATAGTTCTCAAGATTAATCTTTACCTTTTTAGATTTCTCTTGAGTTCTGTACTTGTAGATCAAATTTTTTGTTAAGTTCTGGCTTTTTCATCAAAAATAGGTGAAATTCACTTACTTCGTTGAATGTCCATCTTCTTCCCTGGAAAAAGATACTCAATCTCCCTGGGTAAGTTATTTTTGGTTGCATCCCAAGTTCCTTAGCCTTTTGGAATATCATCTTCCAGGCCCTTCGATCTTTTAATGTGGATGCTGCCAGATCCTGGGTGATCCTTATTGTGGCTCCTTGATACTTGAATTGGGTTTTTCTAGCTGCTTGCAGTATTTTTTCCTTCGTCTGAGGTTCTGGTATTTGGCCACTATGTTTCTTGGTGTTTTGATTTTAGGATCCCTTTCAGTGGGTGATCAATGAATCCTTTCAATGTCTATTTTACCCTCTGTTTCTAAGACTTCTGGGCAGTTCTCTTTGATAATTTCCTGGAAAATAGTGTCCAGGCTCTTTTTTTCATCATACTTTTCTGGGAGTCCGATGATTCTCAAGTTGTCTCTCCTGGATCTGTTTTCCAGGTCTGTTGTCTTCCCCAGAAGGTATTTCACATTCTTTTCCATTGTTTGATTTTTTTGGATTTGCTTGACTGATTCTTCTTGTCTCCTTGAGTCATTCAATTCCAATTGTTCGACCCTGATTTTCAGTGAGGTATTTTCTTCACTCACTTTTTAAAGATCTTTTTCTAATTGTCCAATTGAGTTCTTTTGTTCTGTGGAATTTTTTTCCATTTCACCAATTTTGTTTTCCAGTTCACCAATCCTATTTTTCAAGGATTTGGTTTCTTTATCCACTCTCTCTTTAACTGACTTCTCCAGGCTCTTTTGCCAAGCCTCCCTCTCCTTTTGCCTAGCCTCCCCCTCCTTTTGCCAAGCCTCCCTCTCCTTTTCCCATTTTTCTTCTAGCTCCCTTGTGAGAGCCTTTTTAATTTCCTCCATGAGATTCATCTGTGCTGAGGAACAGATGATCTCCTCCTTTGGATATTCACCTGGAGACAGTCTGTTTTTAGTCTCCTCATGATTTGGAGTCTGCTCTTTATCTGTATAGAAGCTGTCAAGGGTTAAAGTCTTTTTCAGTTTCTTGCTCATTCTGTCTAATAATCAAAGACAAACTATCAAAGAAATAGAAGAAAAAAACCCTTGAATGGAGCTGCTTTCTTTGGGGGAGGGGCAGGGTAGCTGTGAGGCACGGGTCCTACTGTGCTGCGTCGCCTGCGCTCTGAGATCCGAGAGCGTGCTGAGACGCTGTGGGGGAGGGATGGCCAGGTCCCGAGAGACTCCAGCTGTTTGGGGTTGTATTCTTCAGCCCCGGTGTTTTTAGCTTCTCTACTGGGCTGCTGATTTGCTGCCGGAGCAAAGTATCTAATCCTGTAGCAAAGCTCTCCCTGCAGAGACGGCTGCGATCACGCCCCACCCCCTCTCCGCTCTGCTCGGCTCTGAGCCGCCTTTTGTGCTCTCGCTGCCCCTGTTGCCTGCAGCCTGCTTCCGATCTAATAACCGTCCCCGCCCTCGGGCAAAAACAGACCTTTCTTGATGAGTTTCAATGATGGTTTCTCTTGGTAACTAATTGTATGGTTTTTTCAGTCGAGCATTAATTCAGAGGCATGAAATGAAATGGATAGTGAGAGAAAAACGTGGAGGTTACACAGCTGTGTGCCTCCTCTCCACCATCTTGGCTGGAAGTCCCGATTTTTCTGGGATCTTGTGTATGTGTGTGTGTGTGTGTGTGTGTGTGTGTGTGTGTGTATGTGTGTGATCTTAACCTATGGTTTAAGGAAATCCCTATGACAATTTGTTGCCTGGGGGCACTGGAAAGTTCAGGGCATTACACTTGATACCATATCTAGTATGTGTCAAGCAGAAATGGAACTCACATTTTGTTAACATCTTACCATGAAATACCATTTGGAGCTTGGAGCTTCAAGGTAAAAAAAAAAAAAAAAAAAAAAAGATTTGAAATTCTCACTTTTTACTAATTTTCTCCTTTGTTCTCAGTAAAGATATAAAGTAGACATGAAAGCTTAAGGGGAAAATAATGAACTGTGTTTAGGCTGATACACTGAAATCATAAAGAAGCCATTCATCCTCAGAGTGAAGAAAATGCCCCATTTCAGTCTTCCTGAATCTGATCTGCACAAAGTGATAATTTGAAATTTCATGAATCCTTAGAACATTAGATTATTCTAATTTTAATATACAAGTGCAGAATGTGGCCTCCTGGGGAAATTAAAAGTGAACTGGTGACTGTTTGCTATTTGGGATTATTTGTGGCCCTGCATCTCTCCATTAGTGACGTTAATTGAGAGATATTTAGAGGAATGAAGCAACGTCATGGAAGCATTTATGTAGCCTAGGCAAAGAATGACAATTTTACCCACCCACACCCAAATGTGTGTCACCCTCCATAGACAGTGTGCCTTCCCTGAAACTAAAACTGATTGAATTTATCACAGAATAAATACCTGTGTGCCAGAGAGGGTGGTATTTTTCTGCTACGAAAATAAGCTCATTTAAAACATGACATATTAAAAGTTATCTCCTATCCTGCCTTTCCTATAAGTTTTTCCCTCTAGAGTGCCATATGTCTTGCCTAGCTCTAGTCCCAGTTCTGCTTAAATGAAGCATGCCAGGATTGCTCACTTAAGCTTATGTCTTAAAATAGTCATAGTGGACCATATTGCTACAAAGTAAATTAATTTGATTTTTGAGAATATATTTCATTTTCCTTCTTTTCTTCTCAGCTTATTATTTTAATATTTTGTTTTATTTTATGATATTAATTCTATTATTTTATCTTTCATAGGAGGAGATGGTTAATTTGTTTTGCATTTGGAAGTAGCACAGATGGTCTCATACACAATTTACCAGTGGTTCTGCAAACCCTTGATGCGACCATTTGACATTTCTAGTCCTGGCCAAACACATGAAATACCACTATTTAATTTCATATATAAGGTGCAATGCTAGCTGTCCATGTTACCAGCTGGAGATTATTGACTCTGCCATGCTGAAAAATAGATAGCCAATCTAAAGTATAGGAGCATAACCTGATTTGGAATCGCTTCCCAAGAAACTCTGATTCCCAGGTGTTAATTCTAGTGCAAAGAGCATTTCAAAAATTTCTGTGATTAAACAGGATTTCAATTTTGCAGGCCCCAGACAGCAGACACCTGCAGATTACTGCAGCTGAAATGCCTCACAATCTCTCAAGACCCCTATATCATTGAACCAACATGAACAATATATCTTCAAAATTTTTCTACTGCCCTTCACTTTCAGAAGTGTTTCACGGTGTGTGAAAGGGCATTTTTTCCCCTTCTAATTGCTACAAATGATTTAACAAATTTGCCTGATTTCTCTCGATAACACATGACAGGTAGAAGAAACTTTGTTGTTAGCTTCCTAGAAGTGAGCAGAATCAAGATAATGGGTTGTATAATTCTTTGGAGAGAATTAAGGAAAGGAAGCAATCAAGGGATAGGCCAGTCCTCTAGTTACCCAGCCTCAACCCTGTACCAGACACCTTACCTACAGAAGAAAATCAGAAAAGCAACAAGGACTCAGCCCTTCAGGGGGAGCTAGAATTGCCATTTAGTAAAGATGCTATTTGTGGCCAGAAGCTTTTCTCTTTATAACCCATTTCCAGTGAATTGGATTCATAAGTTGCTTAGGAAAACAATAGCAATAATAACAACTTCCTTTCTCGGCTGCCACCTTTTATTCTGTCATCCCATTCACACCATTCCTGTTGGATTTTTAATGCTCTCAGCTCTTTACTTCAACTATGATCTCTAGAATGTCCCTTTCTCTTTAACAGAAATCTCTTTGTTTCAGACTTCCTCTTCATCACATTCTTTCCATCTTTCTTAGAATCATGGAAACCTGACTTTCCCAGAAATCACCACATCCTATTCTTTATTTCTAATATTGAAAGAACCTTCTTTCATGTCTCTCAAATAGTGCCCCAAAAAGAGGTACTTCTGCTTTCAGATATTATCTCTATCAGGATCACTCAACAACCTCTTCTTTTCTGATATTCTCTCAAGCTGCCTATAACAAGTTCTGGTTGATGTGGTTTAATAGTTCCCAGATCAACAATACCTCTCCCAAAGATTCTAGCTTTTTGTGTCAACAAAAGTCACAGCTTTTACTCTCTCCTCTCTTCTTATACCTAGGGAATGCGATATCTTTGTTCACCTCCCTTCAAATGTCTTGTCTTCTTCATTAGCCTCTTCCACTTGCCATGATCTGTAACATTTTCTGCCTCAGTCACACACTGGGATAATTATACGCTTTCTTTCAGGATAATCTCATTTATAGTCATGGGTTCATTTGTCATAATATAAAACAATCAAATTTACAACATCTGAGTTTCATCTTTTTTTTGAGTTTCAGTCCATCAAAATTGCTGCTTGCCTAGGGTATCTAATCAGAAGTTCCAAAGGCATCTTTAAAAACTTAACAAGTTCAAAACAGAACTTATCTGTCCCTCTAAACCTATGCTTCCTTCAAATATTCAAAGTATTTTGAGGATTCAAAATTATCCAAGTAGCTCTGGTTCATAATCTCCATTTTCTGTCTCCCTCAAACCCCATATGCAATCTATTGCCAAGTTTTATTTTTCCATTCTACCTTTATAACTTTTCTCATGTATATTCTCTTCTTCTTACACAATCATTACTTCAGGACTCCCATTACCTTTCATTTAAACTATTAATATATTTTCTTATGTCCTTTTCTCTGCATGTATCTCCTCTCTTATGTATCCTCTATGCAGCTACCAAAATACCATTTCTAAATCCTTGATCTGACTTTATCTCACTCCTTTGCTCAAAAACCTACAGGGCCTTCCTATTGCTTCTCTGATAAAAACACTTAAAAATAAAACCTTTCATAATCTTGCTTCAGATTATTTTTCAAGATTCATTTTCATTTACTTATTAAAAAATGTGGTGTTAAACATGTATGTCTTTCTGAAAGAAGAAAAAAAAACATATTTTCTCCATCATTTTCTTAAGACTAGACAACTGACAAAAAATAAGTAAGTCCTAGACTTGCTCATTCTCAAATGTAAATAAATACTTGGATTGAAAATTCTTCAACTAGTGGTGATAAGATCTGTTTCTTACACACTCTTGTTATGGCAAACTGCTGATCTCTCTATATAACATTCTACAGGTAGATACCTATGACTGGAATTTTTCCCTTTTTGCTTTAATTATAAAATTAATGTAATTTCTTTTCAGGATGATTCTCTTTTACTTCCCTTTAACTAACACTTTTATAGTTTTTTTTTTCCCCTTGTTGTAGTAGTGAGATAATAGAATTTCCCTTTTCATGGAGAAAGAATCAATTTTTGGTGCAAGCAATGCTGATTCTGCTCTCATTTTTTGAAGTGGCCTTGGATACAATTTTAATAACCTGATTCAGCAGTCCTACGGGAAATTGGAGGAAAGAGAGAGAATTAGAAAGCCTGAATGTTTTCCTTTGATTTTTATGGTCCAGTAGAGGTAAGAGTAACAGATGCAAATGAGAGATGTACCAATGGAAACTTGGGGAAAGAGAAATCATACAATACAGTACTGACTCACCACAGCCTTACATTGAGTTACACAGAGAGATTAATTTGAAAAGCTTCTATAATCCTGTGTCAGAATTGTGCCTCTAGCACCAACATTATATTATATATTGATTGTTAAAACATCCAGTCAGTTTGAGTGAGGAAAAAAATAAAACAAAAACCAAACCAATACCCAGAACTTTTCTACACAGCCCTTCCATCTATGCCATATATTTATACGCACACACACACATATATACATATCTATCTCCCTCTTTTTTTTTCTTTCTTTGTTGAGAGATAATTAAATAGATAGATACATATTCTCTGTCAGTTTGCCAGCTTCTATATTCTTTCACCACTTCATTGCAGGCTGTTTTATATTTTTGAAATGGATCATTGGTTCTCACACAAAATATTTCAGCATAACATAAATTATAAACAAGCTCCTTGAAGATAAGTACATTATTTTCTATTTCCAGTACTGTGTTCTGTACAAATTATGTGGAAGAAAATGCTAGGCACTGTGCTGAGTAGTTTACAACTATTACTTCATTTGATTCTTACAGCAATTCTGCAAAAAAGATATTTGTCATCATTATTAATATTTATTTATTTAGTTAATGAACTTGAGGTAAATAGAGGTCAAGTAATTTGCCCAGGATTATACATTTAGAAATTATCTAAGGCCATATTTGAACTCAGTCTTTTTGAGTCCAGTCCTAGTACCCTATCTACTGTATTAGCAGCCTAGCTCTAATAGTTCAAGAAATATTCACTGAAAAATAATCTAGTATTATATTTATATTTTTTCTTATAGTCCACCTCTTCTATTTTTCAAATGTTTTTACAATAGTCATGGAGAAAAGGACTAACAGTAATTTTATCATTGCTTAATAGAGTACCTTCTATTCAAAAGGTTTCTGCAGCTATTAACTCATTTGTTTCCACAAATCTAAGTGGAAGGAAAATGAAGTATTTGTGTCATCCTGTCTGTAACTATGAAACAGTTAAAAGGCAAGTAGTCTTCTCAGATGACATGATAAATTACTGATGGATATCACTCTTGCTTAGATTCCTAGATCATATCTATGCTATGATTTTAAACTTCTTAAACTTGGGTTGCGATCTCAAATGGAGTCATATAACTGAATGTGGGGGTTGTAAAATTATGATTTCTTATAAATTAATGTTTGATTTAGATATATATTTTATACACCTATATGGCCAGGAAGCATGAAAATCTCTCAGGCAAGAAGGAGTAGAAAAAGTTGAAGAAGCCCTGTTTTATATCACTAAAATGGAAATGTATTTAATGAGAAAAAATGCATAAAAAAACATTTTGGGATCATGTCAGATGGAAAACATACTAATTTGTTTCAAATACTGTTATCATTGGGTTCAAGTAGTTCATAAGGATCACAAGAGTTCATGTATGTGAATGAATTTAAAAAATGTTAAAGTATCAATCAGATGTATGACTTTATTTTTTTGTATATTATGCATCATGGGGTATATAAACAGGTGATTTAAAGAGATATTTTTTAAAAAAAATTTTGCAGTTATAGATTTAGTTTTATTTACCATTAATGAATGAAAGGTTTCACATTTTTAAAAGGATAGTTGTCATTTTGTTTGAAATTTTTTTGATTATAGAGTTATTTTAGTGTACAACTAGTTGAAATCTTTATTTAGTGGAAGAGCACACAATTTTTCATAAGAAGGTCCAACTCTGAGTTCCATATAAGTCATTTACTAGACGATCTTTGGCAAGCCATAAGAACTCAATGGGCCGCAGATTCTCAGTGTATAAAATGAGGTCAGCACCTACTTCATAGTACTGTCTGGACCAAGTGACAAGGAGAAAAGTTCAGCAGAGTATTTTCAACACAGCACAATGCTGGCACATGGTAGGCATTAAATAAATGTTTATTGATTGATTGACATTTTATGAATTAGTTGAGGCCCTCTTCATGCTCTGGGAACCATGGAATAACTTGCCTGCTCTATAAAACATTGAGTATTTCAGCATCAAGTAGTTTTCATTATTGCTTAGATCAGCATAGCCAAAGAAGCATCAATAACCATGGGCATTCACTAACAAAATGAAGCAACTAATCACTTTACAAGATCTTATATTGTTTCCTCTTTCTCTCCACACCCAGTGATTCTGCCCTCTTCCTCTTTTTCCCATGATCATATATGATGATCATTTATACATGCCTTCTTCCTTTCACGTTATAGCCTTTGGCAAGTGAATAGTAAAAATTCAAGAGAGTATTCAGGAATTTCATACCTATTCACTCCTTTGTAAAACAATTTATTTTATTCTACCTTTTTCTTTCTTAACTTTTCTTCATCTGTGGAAATCAAATTGTTCCAATTACATTACCTAATGTAATTCTCCAATATTATTGGTATTTGTCTTTTCTATTCTATTCTCATTTCCTTCCTTGACTTTCTTTGTACTTCTTTATATTTGTTTTTACCCTTTGGGAAATTTTCTATATGGCTGAAAATCAAGCTTCTTTAATTCTACACCTACTCAAATTCTTCTTTGCCAAGACATGAGATCATTCCAATTTAACATAAGATTCTATGACCTTAAAGCTGGATGAAACCCGGAGGATCAAGAAGCTAAACTCTGAGCATTTAATAATGGTTCTCAAAAATATATGGTAAAGTATAGCACAATCACTGGGTCAAGTGTAGGGTGCTAGGGCTTAGGAATATTGTTTACACTGTCAAATAGAGTTACTGCATTCACTGGCTTTGCACATTTGAGCAAATTTCATTGTTTTCATTGTTAAAAAGGAGAGTTCAGACAAGCTGAGGGGGCAAATCCTAAAAACATTTATTTAAATATTAAAGGCATAAATAAAATTCATTTTTAATTAATAAAATGAATGGAATTATCAAGAAGAAATGAATTACATTCTGCAAATTCAAAGGGTAAACATACCATTTTCTCCATCTTTTTGATCCCTAAATCCACTGATTAGGTAGTTATATCCCTAAACTATGGTGCATTTAATCTGCATATATCTACACATGTATACATGTCTACTCCCAAGAAAATGCCTGCTTCTCACAATTGGGTGTTTGAATAAACTGGGAAAACATTTTTACAATCAAAGATTCTGATAAAGGCCTCATTTCCAAAATATATAGAGAACTGACCCTAATCTATAAGAAATCAAACCATTCTCCAATTGATAAATGGTCAAAGGATATGAACAGACAATTCTCAGATGAAGAAATTGAAACTATTTATAGACATATGAAAATATGCTCCAAATCACTATTAATCAGAGAAATGCAAATTAAGACAACTCTGAGATACCACTACACACCTGTCAGATTGGCTAGAATGACAGGGAAAGATAATGGGGAATGTTGGAGGGGATGTGGGAAAACAGGGACACTGATACATTGTTGGTGGAATTGTGAACACATCCAGCCATTCTGGAGAGCAATTTGGAACTATGCTCAAAAAGTTATCAAGCTGTGCATACCCTTTGATCTAGCAGTGTTTCTACTGGGCTTATACCCCAAAGAGATACTAAAGAAAGGAAAGGGACCTGTATGTGCCAAAATGTTTGTGGCAGCCCTGTTTGTAGTGGCTAGAAGCTGGAAAATGAAAGGATGTCCATCAATTGGAGAATGGTTGAGTAAATTGTGGTATATGAACGTTATGGAATATTATTGTTCTGTAAGAAACGACCAGCAGGATGAATACAAAGAGGACTGGCGAGACTTATATGAACTGATGCTGAGTGAAATGAGCAGAACCAGGAGATCATTATATACCTCAACAATGATACTGTTTGAGGATGTATTCTGATGGAAGTGGACCTCTTTGATAAAGAGAGCCTTAATTGATCAAAGATGGACAGAAGCAGCTACACCCAGAGAAAGAACACTGGAAATGAATATAAACTGCTTGCATTTATGTTTTTCCTCCCGGGTTATTTATACCTTCTGAATTCAATTCTCCCTGTGCAACAAGAAAACTGTTTGGTTCTGCACACATATATTGTATCTAGGATATACTGCAACCCATTCAACATGTAAAGGACTCTTGCCGTCTGGGGGAAGGGGTGGAGGGAGGGAGGGGAAAAATCGGAACAGAAATGAATGCAAGGGATAATGCTGTAAAAAATTACCCTGGCATGCATTCTATCAATAAAAAAATTATTAAAAAAAAACAATTGGGTGTTTGTATCCCAAAATCTAGTATGGTTCCTGACATAGACTAATCACTTAAAAATGCATACTTATAGATTAATTGCTCTTTAATTCCATCCTAACCCAAAGTCCTTCACTCTATTTTTAAAGTCATATTCTCTTATTTCTATTTTGTTTTTTCTTGACTTACTACTCAAATGACTTCCAGGGACTATAACTCTGAAGTAGACATGCTTTACCAGGAAAAAGACATAGTTTTTATCAGACATTTTGGGTGACTATGAAACAATTAGTCTAAATTCAGGGTCTAAGAAGAAAAGTTCAAGGTGCCTGTGGAGCCTGTATCCATTCTCTAGGTTGTTTGCTAAATTGAAGTCTTCCTTAAGAAAAAGGACAAAATAAAACTTTAATATTGAAAACAAAGACAGGATCTGAAAAGGTAGGAGGAAATGCTCATTAATGTCAAGAGGTGTCAGTTTAGAAGAATATGACAAAGAGAAGAAGTGGGAGAAAAACAAAAGACCACTTAAAGCTAAATGACAGAGTCTTTGCCTCAGGACAAGAAGTTAGACACTCAGAGGGAAAAGCAACTATGTCTTTCAAGGGATGATGATATGGATCCATAAATGTCTTGAATGAATGATTATCTCAAAGAGTTAGAGAAGAAGAGGTCAGTGGTCCATGACTTTCTAATGAGGAACACTAAGGTAGCTTTTTGTTGATCTGAAGATAATAGAAAGATCTTCTATATATTTCCATGAATAAATTCAGGAAATAAGAATGAATCTTCTATGTCATCAGCCCATAACCAATAATTCATTTTGTTTGTGTAGAAATGATATTGCCAGAAGAAATATTGTTAGGTGTTGAATTTGAAATTGAAGACCTTAGTTTCATGTTGTCCTTATTGTGGGTGATCAAAGGCATGACTTCAAAAAAGAAAGAAAGATCTGGGGAGTGAGAAGTAGATTAGGTCGATAGTATCTGAATTTAAAGCATAGCCTAAAATAGAGGACTGATGACTACTAGACAACAATGGAATACATTTTGCACAGTTGATAAACCATGTTCTTAAGAACCAAACCCTTTGATTTCTTGAATTCCATACTGAGCCCACCACTATTTTGAATGATGGTTCCTATAGTTACCCACTGGTTCCTTCCAGTCATGTTTCATTTTGCCCTCCAGTCACATCCTCAACAACAACCTTGATGTAGTTCACACTTTCTCCCTCTTTTGCTCCATCCTCTCAAGTTCTGAAAAAAGGAAATAATTGCTGTTATAGTTCCTGAAAAATTCATCAGTTTACTTTCCCATGTGTTTGCTCACCATCCCTGTAAATTGTCAGAGTACAATCTACTCCCTGTATGACATTCCCATGTATGAATTGTCTTCCCCTAGTAGAATGTAAGCTACTTAAGGATACTATCTTTGTTTATTTATCTAAATCCCCAGAATTTTACACTATGCTTGGCACATAATAAGCTTCATTCATCCATTCACTCATGTAATTTCAATGGTTCCTTATTACCTCATGGCCTCTTCTGATAATGCCTTTGCACTGCTTTTCCATACTTCCACTTCTGGAAGTCCCATCCCTACCCCTCACTTCCACTTCCAGACTTTCCTTCTTATCTTTTTATTCTGCAATTCTTGATTTCTTTCAAGATTCACTTCAAATACTATCTTCTTCATGAGACTTTTTTTAGGCAGCTAGTATTTTCCCAATACAGGTTGCATGTATTGTATTTCCTGTCTTATACACACACACACATACACACACACATATGTGTGTGTGTGTATGTATGTGTGTGTGTGTGTATATATATATATATGCATACATATAGACATATATACATATGTCTATATTTATGTACTCACCTCTATTAGGATGTAAGCTTCTTGAGGAATGAGACAACTTCCCATTTAGACTTTATGTTCCTTGGACCTAATAAATATTCTAAAGCATATTGCAAATTCTTATTAAACATTTATTGATGAAGTAGTTAACAAGAAAATCAGCCCAATAAGGATAGGAATTTCCTAAGTACAAAATTTTAAAGACACAATGAAAAATAAATTAGACAAAGAGAAAAATAGAGTTATTTAAAAGAGATTGATGTGGATAAATATGAAACTAATTAAAGAACTTGGATTTTTAAAGAAATAGACAGAAGAAGGAAGCAAAGACAAGTTGGATGGATATAAATGTATTGGTACTGTTCAGTTAGAACAATGTCAGAAGTGCTAAAATTCAGCATCAGCTAAGGCTGGTTAGAGAAGCTAAGAATAGCAAAAAGACTTTGTTTTACTATGCAAGTAAAAAGAGAAGGATCAAAGAAGGGATTGGATTGCTGCTCAGGGAAGATGGACTGGTGATTACCAACTGTGGGGCGTAGGCCTAACTATCTAATAGTTGCTTATTTTACTTCTCTTGCTTGTCAAAAAGAATGCTCTTTGGACTGGAAACAACAGAACAAAAAATGGTTTATAAGAATGGACAGGCTGAGATAAATACTAAGGAAATATCCATCTACTTGTTTGATTAATATGGGAACATGATGTCAAAAGACTAAAGAAGGGAAAATACTCTGAGTATTATATACATACTCATATACCATACAGAGAGAGAGGGGGGCGGGGAATTCACAAATTATATGCATTGACCTTGATTGTGGGGCTTGATTTCCATTTCTGAAAAAATTCTAATGTATTTTTAGAAAGATATTTATTGAACAACTGGGGAATTAAGTGTCGATCTCAAAAAGCCAATGTAGTTTCATCAAGAACAATTCATACAGGCTAACCCAATTTTCCTTTTTAATAAGATTAATAAATTGTTAACTTATAGAGGTACTATAGATTACTCCAAGCTTAGGAACTCATTTGAAAAAATATATTATTCTACTATAGAAAACATTATCTGTGAAATTAAGGGTACATCTCAGACTTTCTAAACCTATGTTCCAGAATATCTTCATAGCCTCCTATACTTGCCTGCTGTTTCATTTTATAACTGCATGATATATTGATATATTAAAAACTGAACAAAAGCCTTGAATGAATGTTAATCTTCCTGATACATAAATAAAGCATGTTTTAACATTTAGAGGCTGGCCCAAGAGAGGTAAATCAGTTTCAAACCATTAAACAATTTCTCTGTCTGTCTTTTTCTCTCTTTCCACACCCAACATTTATTTTGCTAATTTTTTCATTGAATCAAACATATGAGACTTTTTATTTAAAATTTCATTGAGCTATAGTTCTATAAAAGATCATCTATGTTAAAAGGTGGTCTCTTTCCTCAAGAAATCAACAATTAAGAAAGTTTCACAATCACAGCTGAGGCCTGAAAAATGACCTAATATTTTTATAAAGTTACCTAGAAGCAAACCGGACTCTCCCATGATCCCTCTTTTCTTTTTTCCCTTTTGGACCTTCAACTAATTATAATGCTCAAAGACCTCAAGTATTTAAAGCAAAGGCATCGATAATTTCATCAGAACTGCTGGGAAGCAAAAGAAACTGGTAAAACAATGCTGGTACATGTCAAAAATCTGGCACCATATGTACATAAAGAAAATGTTGTGAAGCCATCTTTTTTCCACAGATTGATATGAAGAAGCTTGTGATAAATCACATACATAGTTGGCTTGAGTCCTGAGCTACAGTCCCAAATCAAGATGTTAGTTGTGCTTAGAAGAATCATAATACCTTGTATTTTTGCCCCTCATAGAACTTAACTTAAAAACAACAGTTACTAAAAACTAAAAACAGTAACTAAAAAAAACAACAGCTTTTAAAATAAACAAACTTTTAAAAATTAAAGCAATCTTGCTGGAAAATGTAGAGGACCACAGATAATGGGGGAACTCTGGGTAAGGTATAAGACCCTTCAGCCCAGAGGGAACCTGCTGACAATGTCTGATTCCGCTACCCATCTCCCCTAAGGGCTCTCGACCTTCCTGAGAAGTCAGGGAGTGGTGACAACCTGTGTTGTGATTGAAAGAGTGTTGCGGGGTGGTAAACTATGTACAATAGCAAGTTGTTTATGTGGTCCCACATAAACAGCATATACTTAGCGCATGCGTATTAGGGTTTTTAAAGGGGGAAGATTTTGTAATAAATGCACTCCATATTTTAACCATCCTCAGGAGTCTTGCCTCATCACTCCTTCACTTAGATGGTATATTTTTTCATCCTGGTTTAGGAGCTCTAGAAAGCACAATACATTTTGTTAGCCCAACGTGGGGGCTCTAGAAAGCAGGACACAATAAGGAAAAATAATTTTTGTGCATGGACTGCCCTGTTTGAAGTTATTACCCTACTATCCTTTAAAAAAGATTTTCTACAAAAAGGATGGACTCGGGTTAAGGTGATAGACTGCAACATCTTAATATCCTTTTATAGTCTTAAAAATTATTATAGATCTCTTACTCTTTATTTATGTTGGTTATATCTATTCATAATTTAAAATTAGAAATTATACACATTTGCATTATTATTAAAAGTAATTTTGACCTTATGGACCCCTTGAAAAGGTATTAAGGACCCTCTGATCACACTTTGAAAGCGACTGGGATAGACAAGCTGATTACTTTTTTTTTAATTAAAAATTTTTTATTTTCAAAATATATGTATAGATAATTTTTGACATTTACCCTTACATGATTTTGTGTTCTCAATTGTTCCCTCTCTTAACCCCACTTCCTCCCCTAGATGGCAAGTAATTCAATACATGTTAAACATGTGAAATTCTTCTATACATATTTCCACACATATCATGCTGAAGAAAAAAAATCAGATGATAAAGGGGGAAAATGGGAAAAAAAAAACAAAATGCAAGCAAATAACAACAAAAAAGAATGAACATACTATATTGTGATCCACACTCAGTCCCTACAATCTTCTCTGGGTACAGATGATTCTCTTCATCATAAGACTATTGAAATTGGCCTGAATCATCTCATTGTTGAAGAGAGCCACATCCATCAAAATTGATTATCATATGATCTTGTTGTTGCTGTGTATAATGATCTTGTTCTGCTCATTTCATTTAGCATTAATTCATGTAAGTCTCTCCAGACCTTTCTGAAATCATCCTGCTGGTTGTTTCTTACAGAACAATAATATTCTATAACATTCATATACCATAACTTATTCAGTTACTCTCCATCTGATGTGCATCCACTGAGTTCTCAGTTTCTTGCCACTACAAAAAAGAGCTGCTATAAACATTTTTGCACATGTGGGTCTCTTTCTCTTTTTTATGATCTCTTTGGAATACAAGGGCAGTAGAAACACTGCTGGATCGAAGGGTGCACAGTCTGATAGCCCTTTAGGCACAGTTCCAAATTGCTTTTCAAAATGGTTAAATCAGTTCACAACTCCACCAACATTGTCTCAGTTTTCCCACATTCCCTTCAATATTTGTCATTATCTTTTCCTGTCATCTTAGCCAGTCTGAGAGGTATACCTCAGAATTGTCTTAATTTGCATTTCTCTGATCAATAGTGATTTAGAGCACCTTTTCATATGAGTAGAAATGGTTTTAATTTCTTCACCTGAAAACTGTCTGTTCATATCCTTTGACTATTTATCAGTTGGAGAATGGCTTGAATTCTTATAAATTTGAAACAATCATATGTGTATATATATGTTAGAAATAAGGCCTTTATCAGAATCCTTGAATATAAAACTCCTCCCCAGTTTATTGCTTCCCTTCTAATCTTGTCTGCATTGGTTTTGTTTATACAAAAACTTTTTAACTTAATATAATCAAATTTATCCATTTTGTATTCAATAATGTAATTCAATGTAATTTTGTAATTCAATAATTTGGCCATGAATTCCTTCCTTCTTTATAGATCTGAGAGCTAAACTATCCTTTGTTCTTCTAATTTGCTTGTAATAACACTCTTTATGTCTAAACCATGAACCCATTTTGATCTTATCTTGCTATATGGTGTTAGGTGTGGATCAATGCCTAGTTGCTGATCACTTTTTCACTGCCTAATACTAAACCCCCAGGCTACAAGTTATTTTGAAATTCAATGGCCCCTTTCATTTGATTCTAATATAATTTTATAGTCTTTTTTTACATTTCTTCTTTTTTATGCATGGTGATTGAAGTACTATCTGTTCACAGAATTTTGAATCCCATGTCCTATTATGGTGCATTCTCAGAAGCCATGTTCTCATGTACATTGTCCTCATTTTTGTTTTTGCAGATCCTTCTCTCCCTTCAAGGCTTTATTCCTATTCCTCTTCTTCTTCTGAGAAAACTCCCATGATATCTACACTTGCAAGTATACTTGATCTCCCTATGTTGCATTATGGTTATTTCCTTACAAGATTTGATTGCTTAATTTTTATCTTTGCATCCCTCATATCTATATTAGCATAATATGTATATAGTAGATGTTTTACATATGTTTGTGGAATGTTTTTATATGTATATATTTATATCTATACACAAGTATAAATTTGTTAAACTGAATAATATGACTTCCGGTTAAGATGGCGGAGAGGAGGCTCACAGTTGTATAAGCTCCACGCTTTCTCTCACTATCCACTTCATTACAAGCCTCTGAATCAATGCTTGACTGAAAAAAACCCACAAATAGTTACCAAGAGAAGCCATCCTTGAGATCCGCCAAGAAAGGTCTGTCTTTACTGGAGGGCTGGGGTGGTTTTAGATCGGGCGCAGGCGGCGGGCAGCGGCAGTGAGAGCACGGGAGCAGACTGGAGAGGGGGTGGGGAGAGATCGCAGCTGTCTCTGCGGGGAGAGCTTCGCTACAGGTTTGGAACCTGCAGCAAGTCAACAGCCCAGCAGAGAAGCTAAAAACACCGGGGCTGAAGAACACAACCGCAAACAGCTGGAGTCTCTCAGGACCTGGCCGCCCCCCCCTTCCCCCCCCTCAGTGACTCAGCACGCTTTGGGATCTCAGAGCGCAGGCGCAGCACAGTCCTGCTAGTGCCTCACTGCTGCCACCTGCAGTCTGTAGAGGAAGCTCGATAACACACCCAGCCCCCCCCCAAAGAAAGACTCCAGTTTTTTCTGTTTTTCTTTGGTAGTTTGTCTCTGATTAATAGACAGAA
Organism: Antechinus flavipes; assembly: GCF_016432865.1. Lineage (NCBI taxonomy): Eukaryota > Metazoa > Chordata > Mammalia > Dasyuromorphia > Dasyuridae > Antechinus > Antechinus flavipes. The sequence continues at coordinate 390,788,280 of NC_067398.1, forward strand.
TGAGCAAGAAGCTGAAGAGGACTTTAACCCTAGACAGCTTCTACACAGATAGAGAGCAGACTCTAAATCCTGAGGAGACTAAAAACAGGCAGTCCCCAGGTGATTCCCCAAAGGAGGAGATCGTCTGTTCCTCAGCACAGATGAACCTCATAGAAGTGATTAAAAAGGCTCTCACAAGGGAGCTAGAAGAAAAATGGGGAAAGCAGAGTGAGGCTTGGCAAAAGGAGAAGGAAGCTTGGGAAAAGGAGAGGGAGGCTTGGCAAAAGAGCCTGGAGAAGTCAGTTAAAGAGAGAGTGGATAAAGAAGTAAAATCCTTGAAAAATAGGATTAGTGAACTGGAAAACAAAATTGGCGAAATGGAAAAAAATTCCACAGAACAAAAGAACTCAATTGGACAATTAGAGAAAGATTTTAAAAAAGTGAGTGAAGAGAATACTTCACTGAAAATCAGAATTGAACAAGTGGAATTGAATGACTCGAGGAGACAAGAAGAATCAGTCAAGCAAATCCAAAAAAATCAAACAATGGAGAAAAATGTGAAATACCTTCTGGGAAAGACAACAGACCTGGAAAACAGATCCAGGAGAGACAATCTGAGAATCATTGGACTCCCAGAAAAACATGATGAAAAAAAGAGCCTGGACACTGTCTTCCAGGAAATTATCAAAGAGAACTGCCCAGAAGTCATAGGAACAGAGGAAAAAATAAACATTGAAAGGATTCATCGATCACCCACTGAAAGGGATCCTAAAATCAAAACACCAAGGAATATAGTGGCCAAATGCCAGAACCCTCAGATGAAAGAAAAAATATTGCAAGCGGCTAGAAAAACCCAATTCAAGTATCAAGGAGCCACAATAAGGATCACCCAGGATCTGGCAGCATCCACATTAAAAGATCGAAGGGCCTGGAATATGATATTCCGAAAGGCTAAGGAACTTGGTATGCAACCAAAAATAACTTACCCAGCGAGAATGAGCATCTTTTTCCAGGGAAGAAGATGGACATTCAACGAAGTAAGCGAATTTCATCTATTTCTGATGAAAAAACCAGAACTTAACAAAAAGTTTGATCTACAAATATAGAACTCAAGAGAAATCTAAAAAGGTAAAGATTAATCTTGGGAACTATATTTTGACTATATAGATGCATAAAGAATACATGTATACCTTGTTCTAGAAATTGATGTGGAAAGGACATTGTACCAGAAAAAGGGTAAAGTGGGGGTAGTACATCTCATGAAGAGGCATAGGAAACCTATTATATCTGAGAGAAAGAATGGAGGGGGATGAATATAGTGGGTATCTTACTGCCTTCAGAATTGGCTTTAAGTGAAAAATCTTAAGACATATTCAATCTATGGTGAAACTTCTCCCATCTCATTGAAAAGTGAGAAGGGAAAAGTGGAAAGGGAAGGAATAAGCTAAGCGGAAGGGAATACGGGAACTGGGAGGGAAAGGGGTAAGATAGGGGGAGGAACTCTAAGGCGGGGGGAGGGACACTAAAAAGGGAGGGCTGTGAGAAACAAGGGTGCTCACAAGCTTAATACTTGGAAGGGGGGGAAAGGGGAAAGAAGGGAGGAAAGCATAAACCGGGGTTAACAAGATGGCAAGTAATACAGAATTGGTCATTCTAACCATAAATGTGAACGGGGTAAACTCCCCCATAAAGAGGAAGCGGTTAGCAGAATGGATTAAAAGCCAGAATCCTACAATATGTTGTTTACAGGAAACACACCTGAAGCGGGGAGATACATGCAGGTTAAAGGTAAAAGGTTGGAGCAAAATCTACTATGCTTCAGGTGAAGTCAAAAAAGCAGGGGTAGCCATCCTGATCTCAGATCAAGCTAAAGCAAAAATTGACCTAATTAAAAGAGATAAGGAAGGACACTATATCTTGCTAAAGGGTAGCATGGATAATGAAGCACTATCTATATTAAACATATATGCACCAAGTGGGGTAGCATCTAAATTCTTAAAAGAGAAACTAAGAGAGCTGCAAGAAGAAATAGACAGTAAAACTATAATAGTGGGAGATCTTAACCTTGCACTCTCAGAATTAGATAAATCAAACCAGAAAATAAATAAGAAAGAAGTCAAAGAGGTAAACAGAATACTAGAAAAGCTAGATATGATAGATCTCTGGAGAAAATGTAATGGAGACAGAAAGGAATACACTTTCTTTTCAGCAGTTCATGGAACCTATACAAAAATTGACCATATATTAGGACATAAAAACCTCAAACTCAAATGTAGTAAGGCAGAAATAGTAAATGCATCCTTTTCAGACCACGATGCAATGAAAATTACATTCAACAAAAAAGCAGGGGGAAGTAGACCAAAAAATAATTGGAAACTAAATAATCTCATACTAAAGAATGATTGGGTGAAACAGCAAATCATAGACATAATTAATAACTTCACCCAAGAAAACGATAATAATGAGACATCATACCAAAATGTATGGGATGCAGCCAAAGCGGTAATAAGGGGAAATTTCATATCTCTAGAGGCCTATTTGTATAAAATAGAGAAAGAGAAGGTCAATGAATTGGGTTTGCAATTAAAAATGCTAGAAAAGGAACAAATTAAAAACCCCCAGTCAAACACTAAACTTGAAATTCTAAAAGTAAAAGGTGAGATCAATAAAATTGAAAGTAAAAAAACTATTGAATTGATTAATAAAACTAAGAGTTGGTTCTATGAAAAAACCAACAAAATAGACAAACCCTTAGTAAATCTGATTAAAAAAAGGAAAGAGGAAAATCAAATTGTTAGTCTTAAAAATGAAAAGGGAGAACTCACCACTAACGAAGAGGAAATTAGAGCAATAATTAGGAGTTACTTTGCCCAACTTTATGCCAATAAATTCGACAACTTAAATGAAATAGAAAAATACCTCCAAAAATACAGCTTGCCCAAACTAACAGAGGAAGAAGTAAATATCCTAAACAGTCCCATCTCAGAAAAAGAAATAGAACAAACTATCAATCAACTCCCTAAGAAAAAATCCCCAGGACCAGATGGATTTACATGTGAATTCTACCAAACATTTAAAGAACAATTAACTCCAATGTTATATAAACTATTTGAAAAAATAGGGATTGAAGGAGTCCTACCAAACTCCTTTTATGACACAGATATGGTACTGATACCTAAACCAGGTAGGCTGAAAACAGAGAAAGAAAATTATAGACCAATCTCCCTAATGAATATTGATGCTAAAATCTTAAATAAAATATTAGCAAAAAGATTACAGAACATTGTCACCAGGATAATACACTATGACCAAGTAGGATTTATACCAGGAATGCAGGGCTGGTTCAATATTAGGAAAACTATTAGCATAATTGACTATATCAATAACCAAACAAACAAAAACCACATGATCATCTCAATAGATGCAGAAAAAGCATTTGATAAAATCCAACATCCATTCCTAATAAAAACACTTGAGAGCATAGGAATAAATGGACTTTTCCTTAAAATAGTCAGGAGCATATATTTAAAACCATCAGTAAGCATCATATGCAATGGGGAAAAACTGGAACCTTTCCCAGTAAGATCTGGAGTGAAGCAAGGTTGCCCACTATCACCATTATTATTTAATATCGTATTAGAAACACTAGCCTCGGCAATAAGAGTCGAGAAAGATATAAAAGGAATTAGAGTAGGCAATGAGGAAACCAAACTATCACTCTTTGCAGATGATATGATGGTATACCTAGAGAACCCCAGAGATTCTACCAAAAAGCTATTGGAAATAATTCATAATTTTAGCAAAGTAGCTGGCTACAAAATAAATCCCCATAAATCCTCAGCATTTTTATACATCACCAACAAAACCCAACAGCAAGAGATACAAAGAGAAATTCCATTCAGAATAACTGTTGATACCATAAAATATTTGGGAATCTATCTACCAAAGGAAAGTCAGGAATTATATGAGCAAAATTATAAAAAAGTCTCCACACAAATAAAGTCAGACTTAAATAATTGGAAAAATATTAAGTGCTCTTGGATCGGCCGAGCGAACATAATAAAGATGACAATACTCCCTAAACTAATCTATTTATTTAGTGCTATACCAATCAGACTTCCAAGAAAATTTTTTATTGATCTAGAAAAAATAACAACAAAATTCATATGGAACAATAAAAAGTCGAGAATCTCAAGGGAATTAATGAAAAAAAAATCAAATGAAGGTGGCCTAGCTGTACCTGATCTAAAATTATATTATAAAGCAGCAGTCACCAAAACCATTTGGTATTGGCTAAGAAATAGATTAGTGGATCAGTGGAAAAGGCTAGGCTCACAAGACAGAATAGTCAATTATAGCAATCTAGTGTTTGACAAACCCAAAGCCCCTAACTTCTGGGAAAAGAATTCAATATTTGATAAAAACTGCTGGGATAATTGGAAATTAGTATGGCAGAAATTAGGCATGGACCCACACTTAACACCATATACCAAGATAAGATCAAAATGGGTCTATGACCTAGGCATAAAGAACGAGACTATAAATAAATTAGAGGAACATAGAATAGTTTATCTCTCAGACTTGTGGAGGAGAAAGAAATTTGTGACCAAAGATGAACTAGAGACCATTACTGATCACAGAATAGAAAATTTCGATTACATCAAATTAAAAAGCCTTTGTACAAATAAAACTAATGCAAACAAGATTAGAAGGGAAGCAACAAACTGGGAAAACATTTTCACAGTTAAAGGTTCTGATAAAGGCCTCATTTCCAAAATATATAGAGAACTGACTCAAATTTATAAGAAATCAAGCCATTCTCCAATTGATAAATGGTCAAAGGATATGAACAGACAATTTTCAGAGGATGAGATTGAAACTATTACCACTCATATGAAAAGTGTTCCAAATCATTATTGATCAGAGAAATGCAAATTAAGACAACTCTGAGATACCACTACACACCTGTCAGATTGGCTAAGATGACAGGAAAAAATAATGATGAATGTTGGAGGGGATGCGGGAAAACTGGGACACTAATGCATTGTTGGTGGAGTTGTGAACGAATCCAACCATTCTGGAGAGCAATCTGGAATTATGCCCAAAAAATTATCAAAATGTGCATATCCTTTGATCCAGCAGTGTTTCTATTGGGCTTATATCCCAAAGAAATACTAAAGAAGGGAAAGGGACCTGTATGTGCCAAAATGTTTGTAGCAGCCCTGTTTGTAGTGGCTAGAAACTGGAAAATGAATGGATGCCCATCAATTGGAGAATGGCTGGGTAAATTGTGGTATATGAATGTTATGGAATATTATTGTTCTGTAAGAAATGACCAGCAGGATGAATACAGAGAGGCTTGGAGAGACCTTCATGAACTGATGCTAAGTGAAATGAGCAGAACCAGGAGATCATTATACACTTCGACAACGATATTGTATGAGGACATATTTTGATGGAAGTGGATTTCTTTGACAAAGAGACCTGAGTTTTAATTGATAAATGACGGACAAAAGCAGCTACACCCAAAGAAAGAACACTGGGAAACGAATGTGAACTATCTGCATTTTTGTTTTTCTTCCCGGATTATTTATACCTTCTGAATCCAATTCTCCCTACGCAACAAGAGAACTGTTCGGTTCTGCAAACATATATTGTATCTAGGATATACTGCAACATATCCAACATATAAAGGACTGCTTGCCATCTAGGGGAGGGGGTGGAGGGAGGGAGGGGAAAAAAATCGGAACAGAAATGAGTGTCAATATAATGTAATTATTAAATAAAAAATTTAAAAAAAAAATAAACAACTTAAAAAAAATAAACTGAATAATATTAAAATTGTTTAATCTATTCTTATTTGCACTTTGTACAGGAGGGAACTGAAACACAAAGCAGTCAATAAAGGAACTGGTTTAGAGTTAGGCCTATAGAAGAGAGCAAAGAACAGAGACAATCAACAAAGATGAAGCAGTAAAAAGAAAAAAAGGATTTGGACAGAAAAATCAGAGAGATAATCTTCAGAATGATAAAGGGCAGGAGGGAGAGTGGAAGGCAAAAGGAAAATACAAAACAATAAAGAGGGCTTTAATGAAGCATCTGAATGATTCTAACTACCCAGATCTGACCAGCATACATTTCAGTTAGTCTGTGAGACTGCATATTTCACAAGTTGATAAACAAAAGATATCTCTGTGTATGAGTGGGGAAGGGAGGTATATAAACATACATATATGTATATATTTGTTAATTTATGTTTAAATATATACATATACATATACTCAGAACTGGGTTAATCATTTTGAACTTAGAAGTCTATTTCACAACCCTCTGATTCTCTGATTTAAATACATCATGAAAATAGAGGAAATTAATTAGCTTACGCTTACATTTACTTGCCTGTGCCATTTTTATTTTGCTCTTGGCTATTGCCTTGGCACCCTTGCCTCTGAGACAAAGAAAGAAACATCCCTTACTGAATATTGCCTCAGAGAGTCTGAATGTAGAGATTATTAATCATCATGAGCTCCCTTAGAAAGAATAACATGTCTCTTTTCTCCAAATTCTCTCCCTTTGGGAGGTCATCCTTCAGGATCATTGCTTTTTCTTTTAGTAATATCTGATGAAAATACATATTTACAATTTGACACCTTTTCCCTTATATATTTCCTCTTCTGTCCTTTCTTTGGACCTAGCATAAGAAAAAAAAAAAGGTAATTATTTTCTCATTATTGCTAGAGTTGGAATGTCTTGATGGAAATCTATTCAAAGGATTTAAATGTTTTATTTTTGGTGGTTTTTCTCTATATGCAACACAATTCTTTTCTGATAGAAATCATGTAAAACATTATTGTTTATCTGCCACTAATTTCTTTTAGTAACCCATCCATAATGTTCATTTTGTTATACTCTCAGTGCTGCTGCCTCATTTGTAGGAGGGACTAGGGGGTGGAGTAAGACTAGGCTTAGTCACACTCTTTGCCCTGGACAAGGAAGAAGGTGGTTGTGGAGATTCTGCTTCCATCCTGTTCAATCCTGCATCTAAAGACTGAGAATAAAGATTAAGGACTTTTGCTTATCCTGACTCCAGCTGATTCTGGGGTGTCCTGGGTGCTAGCGCGGTCAGTACATCATCCCAGTACAGAAACATGGATATGTATAATGGAAAGAGAAGAGGACCTGGAGTCTGAGTTTGAATCCTACCCCAGATACTTCTAGCCATGTAATGATAATACTTAACTTCTCAGCACTTTGATTTCCTCACCTATAAAATGAAGATGATAGTGGTGATGATGATGATGATGATGTGTTGATTTCACAAGGATGTTGTAGGAACCATGCTTTGTATACCTTAATTTTTTTATAACTACTTTCTATTTCTGATTATTCTTATTGCATTTATTCAGTATTTAATTACAATGACTTTATATACAATTTATACAATTGTATATATATAATATATACAATATTTTATGTACAATTATGTATAAATTATTTCATTCTTTATATTTGTATCCCCAGCACAGACCTGGTAGATAATATAATAACAATAATAAACATTTATCTGTGCTTAATGTGTCATTAAATACATGTTGAGGAAAAGAAAATAGTACCTGTTAACAATATGAAAAGTAAAAGCAAAATTTTGTGATAGTCCAGGGAAAGGAAAAAACATCATTGATGGTCATATGCATTCATTTATTGTAAATGATGAATAGAGATTTAAAAAAAACAGTATTAAAATTGATGCAATGCTTTGAGACACAAAGCCCTTTCACTTACTGCATGGACTGAAGTACTGAATGAGATAATGTGCATGAGTCATCTATAAAGGTAAGTCAGTGGCTCATAGAAGGCATCAACAATCATTTACTCTAAAGGATAAACTATGACTGCAATACCACATGATAGAACATAGTCCGGAAGAAACTAGATGAACAAAATCACGGGGAAAAGTCTTGGCTTCAGCCCAGCCCTAACAATACCTGCCCCTTCTGCTGATTTTTCAGAGCAGCAACCTTTCTGAGCTTTCTATGAGTTTTTCATTCACTTGCTAAAGGCTATAATACAAAAGGAAGAAAGCTATCATCTCCCATTCATCTGTGAAGGAAAGAATATCTGAGTAGACTTAGTAGTTAAGTGATCTCCCTAGGGCAGAGCCAGAAAATTATCTAAAGATCATAATAGATAGGCTTTTAGGAAATGAAAAATATAATCTTTTTGTTTAAGGTCAGGAAGGAAGGAAATTTCAAAGGCTGTGATGCTCTCAACATCTTCAGGGAACATAGAATTAGGGAAATAATAGGATGGCACCAATTTGAAGGTACTCTTAGATCTTCCATCATCATTGTCCCCAGTCTGAGTTTTCTCAAACATGGTATAGACAACTCCAAACACTGAAATAAGTAAAGATTATTTTTCTGTTTCTCCATGGCTATTAATTTTGTGTTCTTGCCCTGTTACACTTCTGACTTCAAGAATTTAGTGATATTCTTTTTCTCTCTCCATATCCTCTACTATCAATACTTACAATATGAATGTGTCATATCAATTTGGGTATCATCTATTTCTATATTATCTGTATTAGGAAACTTATTGGCTTCCATGATTCCAATTATTCCCTTTATATAAGTTATATATGTTATATAAGTTCAAGGTATCCCAAATGTCTTATGTCTTAGTTTAGTTTATAACTCCTTAAAAGCTTAAAACTTCAGGAATACTTTTTTTGGGAAACCCTGTATAATTGTATTTATATTATCAATCTACCTCCCTCCCTATCTATCTGTATATAAACAGAAAGAAATAGAAACAAAGCCCCTATTTTTTCTAATAAGCTGTGATCTTTAGTTCTGAATGTCTACAGGACATTTATCTCCATCTAGAACTCTCATTGCTACTTCAAACTCAATAGATTAAAAATTCAACTCATTATTTCCTAATATTATGCCCTTTTCTGAATTTTTTATTTCTCTTGCGAATTCTACTAACCCCTCAGTTACCAAAGGTTGAAACCTCATAGTGATAAGGTCTACATTTAGGAAACCAAAATGATATTAGGGTTTCTGGTTGTCAGGGAGTTAAATGATAAGATCTAGTGGCAAGTTTGGGGTTCAGGGAACCAAATGGAGAGGTTCCCCTGCACCCCCTTGGGATGCACAAGGGTAGGGAGTTTGGGGAACTCCCTTCTGGTGGTGCAGGGATTCTCTGTAAAGGAATTTACAGACCTGAAAACCTAGATTGATAAAAGAGGCTTATTATACAGACCTGAAAACCTAGATTGATAAAAGAGGCTTATTATAGGGATTGGGAAGTAAGGTTAGAAATCCCAACAGAGAGGCGTAAAGTCTCATTAGGGAAATAGGTAAGAGTAAAGAAAGGGTGATACTGGAAAAGAATATTCCAGGGGACAGAGGCCCTTGGCATAGCAAGCATGGCATGGCTAGCATGTTTAGAACCTCTGTAAAGAGAGGATTTTAGTTTGATTCTTTTATAACTACAAGCTGAAGGGAATTCATGGGTGGAGATTCAAGCTGGGTTCCAGCTTGAGCTGAATTTTAATTCAATGAGTTTAGTTCTACATAGCAGAATGGAACTGTTTATCCCTTGGGCAGGGTCCCTCACTGAGGCAGAGTTGAAGGAGATTTTCTCCTTTAAGGATTTTTAGAGTTTCAGGGCCCCCTCTTCAACAGTAACCTTTGAGACTTATTTTGCCCCCATATTCAATCAGTTGCAACTTCTATTATTTATACTTCCTTAATATCTCTTACATTTCTACTCATCTAAGCTCTAACATAGTAAAGAACCTCAGAATTTCTTTTCCAGACTATTATAACCTCCAAATTGGTCTTTCATTGGTCTGTCTCCACTTCAATTCTTTTTAAGAGCAATCAAAATAATATTCTCAATGCATAGATTGGCTCATTTAACTTCCAGGCTTAAAAACATTTCCTGGTTCCTTATCACTTATAGAATAGAATAGAATAATAGAATAAAATCTCTTTGGTTTAGTATTCCTTCCAAGAATGAGGCCTTCCAACTTCTGAATGGGAGATATCAGGTCCATATTCTCTTAGAAGAAAAAGAGAAGGAAAAAAAAAAAAAAAGAAAGATCATTGACTGTTTTGTAATCACAATAGGTTTTGTTTTTTGTTTTTTTTTTTTTTTTTTTAACCAACGTGGGATTTGCCACAATTTGCGTTTTGCATGATTCACTTAGACTGCCATGGATTCAGAGTCCAGATTTGCTATCTCATAACTGTAGCTTCTCTTCTATTTCCATGTCAATGCCTCTCCAGATTTTACTCTGTTCTCTCAATTTACTGTCTTTTTACAAGACCTGTGATGACCGCGTATTTAAAATCAGCCGGAGTCAGGAATTCAGGTTAAGGGAAAAATCTTCAATCTTTATTCTTTTTGAAGTGAAGGGGGATTGCGATAGCAATATGGGCAGCTGTGACAGGAAGCCAGTGATAGCAATGCGTGCAGCTGCGACAAGATGCCAGCCAGCAGTCTCTCTTTCCGCTTCCCTTTTCACCCCCCTGCCTCAACCCACCAAAAACGTCATTTCCTATACAACATACCAGGACTTGCACAAAGAGTGGGCAGGGGCCATTCTTTCTCCAAGCATATATATTAATAGAGTATGGTCCAATTACTATTTAGCCTCACATGCTTGGGACCTCAGTGCATCAACTCAAGCCTCAGCCCATTACAAAGACCAAAATGAGGAAGGGCTTTTTCATAAGTTATATTAGCCCTCTCTGACAGTCCCAACATCAGAGTAAAATTTTCTAGGGATCAGAGACTGCTGTGATATTTCTGCCCCCAAACAGTAGGTGCAACAATTCTACCAGACTGATCTCCTTAGAGATACTTACAAGGGTACAGTCAAGGCTGTGCTTACCTGTCTCCTCCTTTATCCCTTTAGACTATAAGGCATAACACTTCCTAAAGGATTCTTTGCTCCTCTATAGTATTCTCATATGACAATCTCTAGTCCTTTAACCATCCTAATTAGCTATCTATTCATACTCTCTATCATGTTAAGACCCTTCCTAAAATGCATTTCTCTAAATAGAAAACATTATTCTAGATATTGTCAGGCAAAGGTAGCATATAATAGGGCTATAATCCCCAAAGGCCTGCACACTATATTTATGTAATGTACAGTTCAGGATGCTATTAGTTTTTTCTTTTCCTTTTTTTTTTTTTTTTTTTTAAAGCTTCCTTGTTGTACTATGGACCTAGATGGAGCTTGAAATCCAATAAAACTCCCAGACTTTTTACACTTGAAATATTTTCTAGCAACAACTCTCTCATCTAATATTTGTGACTTATTGAACCCAGAATTATGACCTTATTTTTATCCCTGAAATTTAATAAATTTCATTTTATGAATCTGACCCTTCAATCTAATCTATCAAAATCCTTTTGTATGCTGTTATTAACTATCCCTCCCAATTTTATAGGAATAGGAAATAGACCATTGATTTTTTGGTATAGGGAACTTCAGTTGAGTAAATACCCTCTACCAATGCAGATGGGCATCTTGTCTATAATTTATCATTGCTCTTCACAATAAAAGTTCATGTCTTGTCTAGATCAAAACAACTATTTGCGGAAGGAGGTTTTACTGAAACTTGTTTCTTGCTGACTCTGCCACTGATTGTTAAATCACCTACAAATTTGATAATTATGCCATCTATGATGTAATCTAAGCTACTGATAAAAATATTAGACAACATAGGGCCAATTATACATTCCTGTAATACTTCACCAGAGATCTCTCTCCCAGTTAACATCAAACCAATAATGACTACTTATTTTTCTTTATTTTAAATTTTTTTTTTAATTTTTATTTTTAAATAACTTTTTATTGACAGAACCCATGCCAGGGTAATTTTTTACATTATCCCTTGCACTCACTTCTGTTCCGATTTTTCCCCTCCCTCCCTCCACCCCCAGATGGCAAGCAGTCCTATACATGTTAAATAGGTTACAGTATATCCTAGATACAATATATTGTGCAGAACCGAACAGTTCTCTTGTTGCACAGGGAGAATTGGATTCAGAAGATACAAATAACCTGGTAAGAAAAACAAAAATGCAAACAGTTTATATTCATTTCCCAGTGTTCTTTCTTTGGTGTAGCTGCTTCTGCCCATCTTTGATCAATTGAAATTGAATTAGATTTCTTTATCAAAGAGATCCACTTCCATCAGAATATATCCTCATACAGTATCGTTGTTGAAGTATATAATGATCTCCTGGTTCTGCTCATTTCACTTAGTATCAGTTCATGTAAGTCTCACCAGTCCGCTCTGTATTCATCCTGCTGGTCATTTCTTACAGAACAATAATATTCCATAATGTTCATATAATTTACTCAACCATTCTCCAATTGATGGGCATCCATTCATTTTCCAGCTTCTAGCCACTACAAACAGGGCTGTCACAAACATTTTGGCACATACAGGTCTCTTTCCCTTCTTTAGTATCTCTTTGGAGTATAAACCCAGTAGTAACAGGGCTGGATCAAAGGGTATGCACAGTTTGATAACTTTTTGAGCATAGTTCCAAATTGCTCTCCAGAATGGCTGGATGTGTTCACAATTCCACCAACAATGTATCAGTGTCCCTGTTTTCCCACATCCCCTCTAACATTCTGCATTATTTTTCCCTGTCACTCTAGTCAATCTAACAGGTGTGTAGTGGTATCTCAGAGTTGTCTTAATTTGAATTTCTCTGATTAATAATAATTTGAAGCATATTTTCATATGGCTATAAATAGTTTTAATTTCTTCATCTGAGAATTGTCTGTTCATATCCTTTGACCATTTATCATTTGGAGAATGGCTTGATTTCTTATAAATTAGAGTCAATTATCTATATATTTTGGAAATGAGGCCTTTATCAGAACCTTTGACTGTAAAAATGTTTTCCCAATTTATTATTTCCCTTCTAATCTGGTCTGCATTAATCTTGTTTGTACAAAAACTTTTCAATTTGATATAATCAATTTTTTTTATTTTGTGGTCAATAGTGATCTCTAAACTACTTATTTTTTAATCTGCTTATCTGAGTAGACCCAATTTCACCTGATTGTACCACCATTCAGTCCATGTTTCTCCACTTTATCTCTTAGACATTGACACTTTGCTGAAATTTAGACATACTAGTAGATCCATGGCATTGTTCTTATCTATAAATCTATTTTCTTTGTCAAAAAAGGAAACAAGAGTAGTCTGACATGACTTTTTCTTTTTTTAAAAAATGTTTTTATTTATTGAATTAAATGCAAAATAAGAAAAAATAGAATAGAACAAAAGAAAGAGAGAAAAGGAAAATAAAGAAGAAAACAAATCATTGTCATGTACCCAGCAAAATGTCAGGGAGGATTCAAAAAATATATAACAATAAATTTCCATTTCAAGAGAGCAAATATAATAATAGAAGAATTATATTCATGAAGCTTCATCTTTTTTATTTCCTAATAGATTTTTTTTATTTGCTGAGCATTATTTACTTTATTCTTTTTTACCCTTTTATTCCCCTAACTCTCCCAAGCAGACTATAGTTAAGCACATTCATACCCATACACATATACGTAAGTCTATATACACACATAAATAAACCTACATACAAACATATTCACATATATTTAGGCACACACACACACGCACATACATACACACTATATATATACACACACACACATATACATGCACATACATACATTTGCATTTACCCATATATAAACATACATCTAAAAGAATAATAATATGGCTGACATAATGTAGATTTCCTCTTAATTGACTTTTTGTTTGACTTTGTCTAAAATCAATCATTACTAGTTCTACTTTTATTTTCTAGTAAATTCTACTGCTGATCCATGTTGTAGTATTTTTGTATGTTTCTTATTTCCTATGCTTGATAACTCTTTCACTTTAATTCTTTTCCTTTACTTGGCTTGCTGTTACTTAACTTCCCACCCCACCTCCCTTCATGGATCTCTCTCTTATTTTCTCTCCCTACCCTTTCCTTGTGTACCCTCCTCAAAGAAGCCATTGTGCTTTATGAGCAAAACAAAATTCAATTAGCTCAGAAGAAATACAAGATGCACAAAGTTAAAGAAACCACCCCAAATGTTCATAGGGACTATTTGTGATGGACATGTAGCAGAGTATTCTGAGATCATATTGCTCTGATCACAGTCAGACACACTGTAACTTGATTCTACCATAGTGCTGTGATTTTGATCCTTTGCAAAAATGGACAACAACCACCATCTCATTTCCATTAATCTGCACAGCCTATCCCATTATGATTAATCTAAACACCCTTATGTATACCCACATTATCTTATTTTACCCAAACTCAATTTATTCCTTTCCAATTAATTTATATATCGTCTCATTGTCATAAATCTATACATCCTTCTATAGCCCATTTTATTCTATTTCCTTCTTCTATCCCTCTGTCCTTATTTCTTTATAGATTTTAGAGAGTGCTATACCCTTCCTGGTATATATTTGGTGTTACCTTTTCAACTCATCCCCTATGTGAGTAGTTTTTTGGAACTATGAGTCTCCCTCTTCCCTCTAATATTTCTGTATCTATTCTTCCTCTCTATCTCATTTGTATCTCATAATTACTATTTTTATCTTTTCCTAGACAGTTTTTCTTTATAGAGTCAGATCATACTCAATTCTCTCCCAATTTTTCTTTTGAGCTACACAATTACTGATGTCAATCTTAAAATATGATATACATTTCCATGTTAAAAAAATAATATGTCCATGTTAAGTTTCTTGAAATTAATCTTTGATGTTGACTATTTTATATTAAATTTTCTATTAAGTTTGGGTTTGGTTGAAAGTCCTGAAAATCTGCAAGTTCATTTGATGTCCATTTTTTCATTTAATATTATGAATAATTTTTCTGGATATATTTTTAGCCATAGGCCAAGCTCTTTTAATTATTAGTAAATATGATTCAAGAACCTTTTATTGCAGCTGCTGATAAATTTCGTACAATTCTAATTGAAGCTGAGGCATATTTGAATTTTTTTCTTGTTTATTACAAAATTTTCTCTTTGATCTGGGTGTTTTGAAATTTGACAATAATATTCTTATGTGATTTCCACAACTGATACCTTACAGATGGTAATTGGTGGATTTTTCCATTTCTCTTCTCCCCTCATGTTCTTTCATTCCAGAACCTTTTTATTGAATTATTTCTTACATTATTGTATCAAGGTTCCTTTTTTGGTCAAAACTTTCAGGCAGTCCAATTATTCTAATATTACCTCTTCTTGTTCTGTTCTCTAGATTTGTTGTTGTTCTTATAAGATGTTTCACATTCTGTTCTATTTTTTTTATTCTTTATATTTTATTTTGTCATTTCTTGGTCTCTTATAATTTCATTGTATGTCCCTTGTCCAATTCTAATTTTCAAAGAATTATTTTCATCTTCAAGTTTCTGTATATCTTTTTCTAGTTGATTAACTCTCCCTGCTATAATTTTCTCATTTTTTTTGGGGGGGGATGGTTTTTTAACTATTTATTTACTTGTTTTTTTCCTCAATGTCTCTCATTTGATTTAAAAAAAAAATTTTTTTTTAGTTCTTCTATAAATTCTCCCTGGGAAAGTATCCATTTAACATAGTCTTTGGGATAGAAGTAAGGTTGTTGTTGTTGTTTTAACTCAGTGTCCTCCTCTGAAGATGAACCCTGGTCTTCCCTATTCCTGAAGTTAAGTATCTATGGTTGGGATCTTTTTTCTTTGCTCTTCATTTTTTTTTTTAAATGAGAGTTATTAGTGTATCTCTAATCTTGGAGTGGAGTGATACTGCCTCTAGCTTCACTTCAACTCTCCCTTTTGACCTAGAACACCAAACCAAGTGCTCCAACCTCCTGCAAGTACCCACAACTGGCAGTATCTTTGGCCCATTGCTTCTACACTCATGCATGTGCTGGCTCCTTCTCACCCAGGGTTGTTGTCTCTGCAGTGCAGCTGGGCCTGGTGTTCCTAATCATCTATCTTCTCCAAATGAGACCCCCAACTCTTCATATTGCCTTAGAGGTAAAAGTCTCTGTGGTTCCTGTTGAGGGCCCAGCCACATCCACTTAGCTTCAGCGGTCCCCACCTGGTGGTTGTTTCTGTGAAGGTAGCCTGGAGATATTTGCACTTTACACTGGTTACTCTCCAATCTGAGGTCTTTCTTTGCATCTTCTTGGGTTGTATCAGGAGGACTCTTGTCCTGCCCACTCCTTGTCTTCTTGTTTTTTCATTGGTCTCTGTTCTCCCTTTAACTCAAATTTGTCCCATTTGTTCCATTACTTGAAATTTACTGATCTACTCCACCATCTTCTCAGAATCTTCGGATGATTTTTTTCTTAATGGAGCTATGTAGACAGTTAACACTTAATAGTTGATACTTTTTCTTTTCAAAATTCTGACAAGACATATCTCTTAAAATGCATTCTGGAATTATTCCAGGGAATCAAAATCTAGACCTTTTTGTTAGAGTTGAAGGCCATTTTAAACTTGCATTCTCATTCTGGCTTACGTGTTTGCTGTGTCTAGCTGCATCTCTCTCTCTTTTTTTCATCTATGTCTTAAATTTCTGTCTCTGTTCCTTTTTCTCTCTTTTTTTTCTTTCTCTGGTTCTCTCTGTCTCTGTCTCTCTGTTTTTCTATTTGCCTCTGTTTTTGTCTCTCAGTCTCTGTGTTTTCACCAGAACGTTGTTCCTTCTTTAGCTCAGTAGCACTTAGCCCATTCTCTGCCATCTTTCAGAGATCACTAACAGCTTCTTAGTGATCTTTGAGAATCCACAGGATCTTTAATACCCTGGGATAAAATTCATCTGGGCTATATGATTAGTACTCATTGACTGCATCTCTTATTTTTAATAATTTCTTCCCTGTTCTGAAGTTTTTTTTTTTTTTTTTTTGGCAGAGAACATAGAAGCAAAATCAGAATTGATTAGTTCTACCTTTTCTATTTTCCTTTAGTGCAATCCTACCCATCTTAATGTATTATTAGTGTACCATACTGCATCCCATCTTTGACCTTCTTGCTGCCCCTAATATAGCTTTAAAAGGCATTTTTGTCATCGTTCACTTTCATTACCAGCCACAATTCATTGTGACAATTCAAGAGCATTCAGTGTCTTGACATTGCAAAATAATGCCATTCTTTTGTGTTCATCCTAAATTTCTTTCTGCCTTCTATATACGTTATTTTTAATTGCTGTTGACAACTGAATTCCCCTTTTGTGCATAATGGGGTTTTTAGAAAGGTCCCTTGTTTTCTTCTTACTCAAATTGTCTATATTAGGAGGGCATCCATTATGGCAGAAAATATTGCAATATGCATCAGAGCCCAAGTGAAGGCCCCAGAAGAGTGCAAATTAAGAGAATTGCATTTGATCATTAGATCAAATAGATATTCCTGTAATTCTGGAGACCTGATTTGCTTCTCTTGCTTTTTCTTCCACTTGTTTATGCTTGAGAAAGTGTACTCCAGGTTTATGGAGGCAATAGATGATATGTTGCTGATTTTCATAAAATGCTTTTTATTTAGAAAATCTTGAGCAGAGAAACAAACTATTCAAAGAATTTCATGACCATTTTATTGCAAATCTCCCCTTCATTAATATACTTAACCCTTGACTTTCAAGATATAACTTATCTTGGTATATATATCAAGATATAACTTTGGTAGTAAGGCTGAGGAGAAAAGCAATCACTATGTTGAAGTGCCTTTATTCAATTTGAGATTGTATTGATAAGAAAGTTTTAATGCTGTGTTTTTATTTGTTTCTTATACAATAGGCACTTTTCATTGGAAATAAGATAATCAATAAACAATGAACACACATATATAATCACAAATGCAAAAACATGCATTCCTGCAACTAGTTCTCCCCAATCTAATCCTCCATCCCCAATGATCCTCAGCAGATTATCTCCACATATATAGTCTACATTGTCTGTCTGCAATTAAAATACTTCATTTTCAAATTTATTATCAACCCAACTTTCAGAATGATAGCATCATTAATAAGTGATCTTTGAATAGACATTCAATCACTTTTGAATCCATTTTATGCTATTATCATCTGTTCTATATCTCTCCATCTTCTGAACGACATAATAAAATCTAGGTAAGCTCTATCAGCAAAATTCCCCTCATCTATTAATTTAATAATCCTATCAAAAAAGAAAATGATATTATTTTGGCATTATTTTTTTTAAAGAAGCTACATCAACTTTTAGTAATCATTGCTTCCTTTTCTAGATATTGCCTAACCATTCTTAAATGATCTATTTTAGAACTGAGCCAAAAATAAAACTCAAGGTCAATGACCTATAATTAATATACTTTGTCTTTTCCCTTTTTTGAAAATGGAGACATTCACATTGCATTGGATTGCTTTAAAATCTAGCAGAGCTAATTTTGGGCTATATGGTTTGCACATGAGTTTTCCTAAGAATCATTTAAATGTCCTCAGATTTAATCAGTTCCTAGAAATGTTATTGCAAACTTTCTGTTGCTTACTTCTCCAAATATATGATGTCAAATTTAAGATACAGGTATAATAGTCTAGAAACTACATAACAACATTCCTGGAAAATTTCCATATCATTCTTTAATAGGAAACCAGGCTATAGTTTCTCAAATAAACATAAAATCACCTTTTCTTGGCTTCCTGCCCTCTACAATCAGGGATAGCATATTCAAAAAACAAAACAAAAGTCTTAGAACTGCTACCTGCTCTTAGAATACAATTTTTAGAGCATTCAAAAATGTTTGTCCAAAAATTTTCTCCCAGTACTCTACTAGGCACGCCAAAATTTGGATCATTACAATTCCATTGAGATAAAGCATTTCCTTAGAAGATATATATCATTATATTTGGTATCTACTACAAGCACATTGGGATGTTTTATTTTATAAGATTATTATGCTACAGAGCAAAACCTTAGGAGAACAGAATACAAGGAAAGTATTTCAAGTTTTCTACTTTGGAGGAGAGAGGGCATGCAGGAAACTAGCTAAATCTTTGAATGTTTTCTCGGCAGCACAGGCTATGAAGGCTGTGATGGGCTTTTATGTAGTCAAGAAAAAGCAAGTGTAAATCTGAGAACCAGATTAAAAAAAAAAGCAAGTACCGAAAAAACAAAGGAATTAGTGAAAAATGCCCATTAGATTGAGTCACAAAAAAGTACATAAGGAGAATGTCTCTTATTCTTGTCTATATAGCTTGCTTGATGACCAGGGACTGATCTTGAACCCCTGAAAATCCTTGGGAATTTGACCTCTGACAATTAGCTATTTTAACTTCTTTTTATATGTTTAGGACTAACTTTAAAGTTAAAATTCATCAACTTAACAATTTTCCAGAAGGGTAGCTGCCTTTGTCTATGTTTTATCTTCCACTGGATTCTCATTAATTAGGGAATAGTTGAATTAGTTATGGTATATGAATGTAATGAAATATTATTGTACCATAAGAAATAATGGGCAGGGTGATTTTAGAAAGGCATACTTCTTATAGTATTGATGCTAAGTGAAGTGAGTATAATCAAGAGAACATTGTATACTATAACAATCAGATTATGTGATGATCAACTGGCCCTTTTCAATTGGGAAATTATTCAAGGCAATTCTAATAGGAGGGCTGGAAAGATCGCAGAGGGCTGGAACTCTGAAAAGATGTACTTGAATCTAACACAGCAGCGTATTTAAGGCTAAGTACCTACTCAGTGTGAGATAATGGTTCTATAAACATATATTTAGATGATACAGTTATGTGATGGCTCTCCACATGATTGGTACTTGTTGAATATGTTGTGGTGAGGTAATCATAGAGAAGGATTGGAGGGCTGAGGAAGAGAGTCAGAGTTTCTCTTTTGCAGCTCACTCAGCAGGGAAGACTAGGCTCTAGACTCCAGAGTCCAGGATCTATCTTTGAAAAGCCATATGGCAGCTTGCCTACCTCCTTCATTCCTCTCCTAAAGACCAAGGACTTTGATTGATCCTGACTCTGACTGATCCTGAGGCCCTCCAGAGAGCTAGCCCAGACATTACAACAAAATGCCCTCCACATCTTGAGAGAGAACTATGGTGACAATGTGGATCAAAGCGTAGTATTTTCATCTTTGTTGTTGTTTATTTGCTTGTTTTTTCTTTCTCACTTTTACCCTTTTGATCTGGTTTTTCTTGTGCAGCATGATGAATATAAAATATATATTTAGAAGAGAGGGGAGATAGAAAAAATTATAACACTAGGTTTTGCAAAGATGAATGCTGAAAACTATTTTTGCATGGATTTGAAGAAATAAAATACTATTTTAAAATATTGTATCTTTCATTTAACCAGTCAGGGCCAGGCAATATGATTTCTGTTTTGTTGCCAATGTCACCCTCAAAAGTTGTCATAATGGAAAACCAAACATTTTACCTCCATACTTAGATCAGGTTACTATTAAAGAGAAATAATGCTTTCATTGCATTCCATAGCTTGGTATAAGTCAATTGCACAGAACAGAATCTGTTCTCACTTCAAAGTTATGATTTTTATATAATTCCTTAATTTTTGATTTCTTATGATTTATTTTCATAAGATCAAAAATTTTAGATTGAGGGGGGACCTTGGTAACTATTTTGTCAATCAAGTAATCAATTAATCAGTATCAAGTACCAAGCTTAGGACTAGTGTTGACCTACTCAAATTCTGTCTGCTTTCTGTCATGTTTTAGCATATTAGTCTATTTTTTTATCTAATCTATTGTTTCTAACATTTAAAAAATCCCCTTTCTGATGTCATTAATATCTGAATTGTATGATATGACTAGTTTGCATAAAGCTTGCCTCTCTAAGGGCAGATAATTATTAAGCTGATACTGTTAGAGAAGCTGAAGGACTCAGCAGTAACATCTCCCTCCAAGTAGCTACACATCCCTTTCTTTCCCATAACAGTTGCCTATGAAAGTTTAAAGTCTAACTAAACTATACTAAGATAATTCTGAAACACTCTGGGTCTGAAAAAACAAACAAAAACATTTACTTCAAGTTGCTTGAACAAAGAGATTTGCAATAATTGAGGTAGTATTTACTTGAGTCAGTAGTGTGGTTTGACTCTACAATCTTAACACCAATAATTTTAGGGCATGTACTGTGAGAAGGTTATTATATATGTATGCTACCTATAGTAAGTTAAATCTGAGCACAAACCCCTAAGTCACCACTGGGCTGCTTGCCCAGTTCTGTATGAGTAGAAGAAAATAATATTGGCTCCATTTACTTTATGTCTTTCCAAGTCCTTCTTATTGTGGTTTAATTAAGGAAAGAAATGTGTTATTGTATCTGCTTTTTAAATGAATTTTCCTCAATTTAATCAGACCTCTTTAATAATCTCACAGAGAATAGGCCATTTTTAGTTAAACTATTAGATAATGTAAAAGAGGAACCTACTTTAATTGTAGGTCATGTCATACAATTCAGACATTGATCAATTCAGTTTGTGAGCAAGTTAGGCTAGTCATTAAGTGAAAAACCAGCCTCTTTAAAGTCTGAAGGTAGGAACTAAAAATTTAAAGGTGCTGTTAGAAACTAAAGGTATTGCAAGATACTCTTACTATTGTTATTGGAACTTGAGTTTTTGAAGATGAAGAAAAGGAAATAATTAACTTAAATCCTTAAAAGGAAATTTGAACTGCAGACTATAATATGGGTAGTTTGATGAAATAGAAGCTTAAGTGATGATAGGAGCCAGGAGAATAATCACTGAGGATAGAAGGTGAAGGAGAAAAAAGACAAAAAGAAATATAAGTGGTATTAGGAAATGATGCCCATTTGTCATCTTTCCTATATTAAATTACATTTTGAAATAAATCATCTGGGTTTTGAACATCATTCAAGTGTGTTGGGGGTAACCAAAATGAAATGTTTAGGGGTGTCATGAACTCTTTTTATTTCAAAATAGAAAAACAAAACAAAACAGAAATAGAAAAAAAAAGCATTGTCATGTACACTGAAGAATATAAGAGGAGATTCAAAATATGAGACAATTTTTTTTTCCATTTTAAGAAAGCCTATGTAAAAATACTATTTATTGTACTCAGAGCTGTCCTTTTTTATATTTCTTCCTTGTAGGTTTTCTTCTTTCTCTTCCGACTCCTAACTCTAACCCCCACCCCCACCAAGAAAGTTACAATTAAGTGCAGTATTATTTATATATTTGTATACATATATATCTACATACACATAGTTATCTATAATTATACATATATATACATAGGTGCATTCATATACATCTATGTAAGGACATACTATGCTTGTTTAGACTTCAGTTTCTCTTTCATACTTCATAAATTAAAATCTTTTCATTTTTTAAAAAAAATCCACCAACTTATAATTTCTCATACCACAGCAATTACAATCTAATTATTTTAAATAGTCTAAAACAATACTGATTACTATGACTGACATAGAGTATAGTTTCATTATTTTAATTTTTTATTAGATTTATTTTAGCTTTAAATTTGAGATAAATTATTATGAGCCCTGTTTTTTTTTCCCTAATAAGTTTTACTTCTGATCATCCTTATTATGTTTGTGTGTCTTTATTATTTCCTACCCCTACCTTCTACCCAGTACCTTACTTTGCTGTTACCTGACCTATCCTGTCTCTAAGGATCCTTTTTTTTATTCTCTACCCCCTCTTTTTCTTTCCTCTTAATCTCATTTTCATTGATGTAAACACTTTATTTCATTCCCATTAAGCCACACACCCTTCTATGCTCTCCCCTTATCCTATTCTCTCCTCCTCTTATTTATTTATAAATTTAGAAGACATTACACTCTTTTTATATATACATTGCTCCCTCTTTAACCCATTTCTGATGAGTAGGCTTCTAGAACTCCTCCCTGATTTGATTTCTTTGTGTCAGTTGTTTCTCTTGCTCTTCATTCTTATAACATAATTACTCTTTTTTTTACTTTTTCTTACACAGTTTTGTTTTTTAATCCCATGTATTCAATTCTATCCCAGTCTTTCTTTTGAAGTACCCAATTACTAATGACAATTTTAGATATGTTTTACATTTCCACATATAAGACATAGTTTGTTCTTATTGAGTCCTTTGAAATTAATCTTTGATGTTTGCCTACTATTTCTCTTAGATCTTATATGTCTAATTTTCTATTAAGTTAGGTTTTTATTTTGTTTTGTTCGGATTTTTTTAATAACACAATCCTGAAAGTCTGGCAATTCATTGAGTATTCATTTTTTAAATTCAGGATGATGCTTAACTTTGTTATTAGTTGCTTATTTTGAGTCAGTCTGTTTTCTTTTCTGGTTGTTTCATCAGTTTTTTTGAAGATCTGTTCTAGTTATTTAAAAGGATTTGATAAAGGAGCTTCTAAGAAAAATGGATGTCAAATTTTGTCATTGCCCAGGGCACTGAAAAGTAACAAAAAGTCAGTCATGTTCCAATAAGTAGAGTTTGAATCATACAAATTATTTACCAAAGGTCTGCTTTGAAGGGCTGGCCTGATGATTTCTTTTAATTTGTTACTTTAAAAATATTCTAAATGATCTTCTTTCTAAAAGATAGAGAAGGAGTATAGAAGTAAAAACAATAACAAAAATTGATTTTTAATCCTTTTCATTTAATTCATTTAATGTGCCTATAGCTTTATTTTTACTTTCCTAGTAGGGCTTGTTTTTCCAGCTACCTTTGAGTTCTAATGGTACCTAATATCCTTGGATGTACAGGCAAGGTTAAATTCTCTGGCCGAAGAACTTTTTTTTTCATTTCATACATCATTTACATTGTGCTGCAGTGATTATACAATGTCAGCATATAACCTCAGGATGAAGAAAAGATGAAAGGAAAATATGAGCATCTGTAGGCTATGGTGGTAAAGAAGGAGGTACTGTCATTAAGGCTGAAAAACATAGTGGATCACATACTCAGTTTTTCTATTAATAGAGAGAAATAATTTTAGATTTGGAATTTCCTTTCTTTTGTCTTATAGATCCACTTTTCAAGGAGTTAGCAATGAGAACATGAAAGATTTTGTTTGTTTTTGTTCTCAGCCAAGTTATTTCCTTTCATTCCAAGTGATTTGGCAGAATCTAATCCTAGAGGAGAACCTGTGTTTAAGGAAAGGTTTTTAACAAAACCAAATGAAGGCAGGTTGTAAGTTGAGCAATGAACAATTACAGCCAATAGTTGTGTTTACTGAATCTAAATATTTGGACATTTTGAATTTGTGTCAGGTTAAATGTCTACTCTTTTCTGTACCACTTTTACATCTACATGTGTTGCTGGAAAAGTTTAAAATAATATCTCTCAAATACATTAGATTAAGATGAGTCAAATAAAGCTCTAAATCCTTTTTTAAATGTACATTTTGACCTACAAATTAAAAGTCACTTTTTTTAGGTAACATAAAAACAATTCAATTAAGAGGATAATCCTGAAATGAAAAAAACTATATGGTTTCTAGGAACTAGTGAATGATATTTTCATATCGGAGAATACAAATTCTCTGCTAGGATTAGATTCTGCCAAATCAGTTGGAATGAAGGAAAATAGCTTGCCTGAGAACAAAAACAAACAAAATCTTTCATGTTCTCATTGTTAGCTGCCTGAAAAGTGGGTCCATAAGATAAAAGAGAGGAAATTCCAAATGTAAGATTATTTCCCTCTATTAATAGACAAACTGAATATGTGACCCAATATGGTATTTTTTCAGCATCACAGTTAAAGAATAAAGAAGGATTATAGAAGTGATGATAATGCTTTAACACTTTTATAATACATGGTCCACAGCACCACCTCTGAGATGAATTAGGTTCAATTTTTGCACTTACTGGTGGGGTTGCATATAGGAAGTCAAACAAAGTATCTGAAACTTAATCCCTGAGAGACTTCCTGAGAATTATAGGGGAAAGTAGTCCCAGAGGTGTGTATGGGAAAGAAAAACTATAACAATCTCTATTTTGCTGGAAAGAAAACAACCACATTCAGTTAGAAAGGGCTTGAAGGATTTGACTATCTTTGATTGCTTTTCTACTATCCCCTTCTGTCATATACAGAGCAATGTTCTGTACACAGTAGGATATCAATATATTTACGCTTTTCTCAAAGGATTCAATTCAATTCAATGTATCTTAAGTATCTGCCATGTGCTAAGATAACAGGCAAAACATTCTAGCCATTGTGACATTTATCTAATTTATGTACTAACCTTGTATTAAACCAAACACTCTCCTTTTGTTCTTTTAACTTGACTGTTAAAATTATTGTAATAACAAAGGTGAAATCACATATATGTTGACTAAAAGGGGAAGTTAGAATCGATTATATAATTGAAGGTTGAATTTCTAGTACTAGCCAGCCAACTCACTAACTGGCTAATTGAAAAAAACCTCATTTGCCTTGATTATAAGAACAAGGTATTTGGACTGTTATTTGCTGGAGGGTGGCAGCCTATAGAGTATGGATTAGCTCCCTGGAGGTCCTCGGGGTCAGCCAGAGTCAGGATAAATTAAAGTCCTTGGTCTTTAGGGGAAGAAGTGAAGGAGGCAGGCAAACTGCCACGAGGCTTGCCAAAGAGGTATCCTGGATTCTGGAGTCCAGAGTCACCAGTCTCTCTCCTCCTCATGCTGTCACCAAGTGACTCTGGTCTCTCTCCTTCTGCCCTCCAATCCTTGCTTCTCATTATCTTAACACCAAACATTCAGCAAGCACCAATGGTGAGAAGAGCCATTTATCCAAATATATGCTAATAGTCATTGTCTCACACAAATAGATAAGTGCTTGTTATCTGATTCAAGCATACCTTTTTGGAGTTTCAGCCCTCTACAGCAGTCATCAAATAGGAACTAGGTTTCAAGGTTTTAGAAATATAAACATTCTAATTATATCACATGGGCTTAGATGGAGCAAATCTGAGTTTGTTTCTAAGTACATTTACACCTTTGAGAAGTCATGTGTGAAATAACTTGCAACTAGGTGAACTAGAAAGTAAGTAAAGCAGAAGACAGAAAACTAAGTGAGACTGTTTTTACTTAAAATTCTCCCTTCTTTACAAATCTGAGATTGAGTTAGTCTTACCTCAGAGATAGAGGATGTTAGATACTTGAAAAAATTTGCTTTAGACAAATCTGTGGAAGCCTAGCATGCCATTGACTATACCATTTAGAAGAAATTCTCAAAAAATAATTTGGGCATAGCATTACCACTCTAAGTAATAGGAATTCATAAAGAAAATAATCATCTGCTACACAGTCTAGTCTGTTTTGATGAAATCCAGCTGTTTAAAGTATGTCTTATTGGGGATGTTTTCAAGGAAATGAAGGTTGAAAAAAGAAGATGGGTGTATACCAGGGAAAAGATGAAGGATAAAAGAGAGTTCCAGTGCTGACTAGCTAAATATGAGATCAGAAGGAGTTGAGAAGAAGCCCAAAACAATGGACATCTCCTTGCTACAAATTATAAGAGGTCCTGGACAAAAGTTATGCAGGATGGAAGGATATGAATGGGATTGGAAGATTGGAATTTCTTCCTGGTATTAATATTTAAATTCACTAAAGATCAATTTGAGTTAATATTTAAATATATGTATGTATGACTATATAAACACAAATATGCATAAAATTTATAATAGATATTTATATATAAATATGCTTATATCTTTTATAACATTATTATTCTTTCTCTAGTCATTCCCATGGGTTTAATTATAGTTTGTATGATACTATTCTTGAATTTCTGTCTTAAGCCCTTGAATTCCATCTAATTCTTTCTTTTTTATATAGTCCACACACTCATCTGTACTGATTTCTGCTTGTGGCATTATTCCCTGATCCCCTTCATCAAACTTGCCCCTCTTCCTAGGTTTCCTCTTTTTATTATCCATGACATTATTTTCCAGGCTTAAAACCTCCCCCAACACACACACACTTCATTTCTTACATTCAATTGGTTGTCAAATTTAGATGGCTTAGCAGATAGAATACTGGGTCTGGAGTCAGAAAGATCTTAGTTTAAATCTAGCTTCAGAAACTTAATAATTTTGTGTTATCAGGCAAATTTCTTAATCTCTATCTGTGGGTTTTTTTTTTTTTTTTTTTTTTTAGTATAAAATTCGGATGACAGTAGCATTTACTTCACTAGGTAAAGTGTTCAGTACCTGGCACTGAGTAGGTGCTATTTTCATTCTTTACTGATGTAGTGTGTGAGAGATGAAATGATTGAGAATGTACATCTCCAAAAGTGGTTTTCCTAATACAGATGGCTAATTAAATTATTTCCTGAGTAAAAACAACTACTCCTGGGTCCTTCTGCTAAGGATAAAACATAATATATTTAGCCTAATATTTAAGATCTTCTATAACCTAGTTGAACTATGTTTCTAGTCTTAAAAAAAACCTTCACTTTATAGACTACTTCAGCCACGATGGACATCATTCCTTCCTTACTCTTGTCCAATTTCATTTCTCTTTGGTATAGTCATGCATGCCATTATCTTACTCTATAATTTCTCCATTTCCACTTACTGAAGTCTATCCTTCCCTGAGGGTTGAACTTGGCTGTCATCTCCCAGAAGTCTTTTTTATCTCCTCAGGAATCAGTGCTCTCTTCCTCCAAGAATCATGTATCTATTAATACATTTAATAAACATTTAATAAGTACCTATTATATGTCCACTACTATGCTTAGACTTTTAACTTGTTATTCAGTATTCACTTATATATGTCTTACTCCTAGGGTTCAGTAAACTAAAAGTGCTTTTGAAGACAGGAACTCTGGTATCTTTTTACTCTTCCTCTTTGTATTTCCTTTAGCATTTAGTTCATTTATGACTTGTTTATGCAAAAAGTTTTAATAATTATTCACTTAATTTTATTGCATGCTGAAAAGAAGCTTACAATGGCCACATAGAGGATGAGAGAAGTGAGGATGGTATATGACATTAAAAAAAAAACCTAACAATTTCTTGGTCTTGAATTATATTTTGAGCATATATTTAATCTATACCATGTATATATCTATAATTTAAGATGAATAATCAAAGCAGTAAAGAATCCATTGCTATGATAAAGAAAGGGAATAGTTTTTTTTTTTTTTTGTTTTTGTTTTTTCTGGAAGCAAATCAAAAATATTACAGTAAGAACAAACCTATCAGCATTTTGTCCAGGGAAATCAAATGCAAAATGATCAATGATATGACCATGTCTTTACATTACATTGACCTAGTTTTGCTACTCAATATATAAAACCTTCACATTGACCCAAATTCTTTCATTAATATGTAAAAATAAGTTCTCTAACTTGAGGTGAAAGTGGTGCATTATTTTAATCATATAAAATTTCTAACTTTGTCTGATTCAATCATCATTGTTATGCTTATATATAAGAATTAGAAGCACCTGTTGGATAGACTAAAAGAATTGATTCATCACCTTTTAAAGGAAGATATACGTGTGTGTGTGTGTGTGTGTGTGTGTATGTTAAAGTCATATAAATAGTTATCTAGGTAATACATATTGATCAAAAATAAAGAGAAAAGAGAGTCTATATAAATCATTTACTAAATCTCAAACTAGTAAATAAATACAATTTATTATCAAAGAAAATGTAGCAAAGTGGATTGCCTAAGATATTAAACTTAGAGTCAGAAAATATGGGTTCAAATACCTTCTTCAATTTTTTTATTAAAGATTTTTAATTACAAAGCATATGCATGGGTAATTTTTCTAACATTGACCCTTGCAAAATATTTTGTTTCAAATTTTCCCTCCTTCCTCCCCTCTCCTAGTTGGCAGGTAGTCAAATACATGCTAAATATGTTGAAATCATACATATTTATACAGTTATCATGCTACACAAGAAAAATCAGATCAAGAAGGAAGAAAAAGAAAAACTGAAAAAGAAAACAAAATGCAAGCAAATAACAACAGAGAGAGTGAGAATGCTGTGTTGTGTTCCACACTCTGTTCCTGTGGTTCACTCTCTGGTTGTAGATGGCTCTCTTCATCACTGCACAAGTGGAACTGGTTTGAATCATCTCACTATTGAAGAGAGCCATCTCTATCAGAATTGATTGTCTAGTCTTGTTGTTGCTGTGTATAGTGATCTCCTGGTTCTGCACATTTTACTTAGTATCTCTTCATGTAGGTCTCTCATGTAGATTCTCTGAAATCATCCTGCTGATTGTTTCTTACAGAATAATAGCATTCATAGCATTTATATACCATAATTTATTCAGCCATTCTCTAACTTATGGGCATCCACTCAATTTCCAATTTCTTGCTACTACAAAGAAGGCTACCTCAAACATTTTTGCACATGTGGTTCACTTTCCCTCCTTTATGATTTCTTTTCGTTATAAGTCCAGTAGAAGCGCTGCTGGATCAAAGGGTATGCACAGTTTGATAACTTTTTGAGCATATTTACAAACTGCTCTCCAGAATGGTTGGATACGTTCACAGATCCAGTTTATCAGTGGCCCAGTTTTCCCACATCACCTCCAACATTCATCTTTATCTTTTCCTGTCACTCTAGCCAATCTCACAGGTAAGTAGTGGTATCTCAGGGTTGTCTTAATTTGCATTTCTCTGATAAATCTCTGATCAATAGTAATTTGGAGCACCTTTTCATGTGGCTACAAATAATTTCAATTTCTTCATCTGAAAATTGTCTGTTCATATCCTTTGACCATTTATCAATTGAAGAATAGCTTGACCTATTGTAAATTTGAATCAATTCTCTATATACTTTAGAAATGAGGCCTTTATCACATCCTTTGGATATAAAAATGTTTTTCCCAGTTTATTGCTTCCCTTCTAATCTTATTTGCATTAGTTTTGTTTATACAAAAACTTTTTAACTTGATATAATCAAAATTATCTATTGTTTGATCAGTAATGAGCTCTAGTTATTCACAGATTCCTCCTCCACAAATCTGAGAGGTAAACTATCCTATGTTCTTCTAATTTGTTTATAATATCATTTTTTATGTCTAGATCATGAACCCATTTAGACCTTATCTAGGTATATGGTGTTAGGTATGGATCTATGCCTACTTTCTGCCATACTAGTTTCTAATTTCCCCAGCAGTTTTTGTCAAATAGTGAATTCTTATCCCAAAAGTTGGGGCCTTTGGGTTTGTCAAATACTAGATTGTAATAGTCATTGACTATTTTGTTCTGTGAACCTAACCTATTCCACTGATCAACTTCTTTATTTCTTAGCCAGTACCAAATGTGTTTGATGACCACTGTTTTATAATATAGTTTTAGATCTGGTACAGCTAGGCCACTTTCATTTTCTTTTTTCTTCATTAATTCCCTTGAAACGATTTTATTTTTTATTTTTATATATATGCTATATTATAAAATATATATTCTCTTCATTAATTCATTTGAAATTCTTCACCTTTTATTCTTCCGTGAATTTTGTTGTTATTTTTTCTAAGTCAGTAAAGTAGTTTCTTGGGAGTTTGACTGGTATAGTACTAAATAAATAGATTACTTTAGGGAGTATTGTCATCTTTATTATATTTGCTTGACCTATCTGTGAGCACTTGATATTTTTCCCAATTGCTTAGATCTGATTTTATTTGTGTGAAAAGTGTTTTGTAGTTCTCCTGATATAGTACCCGACTTTCCCTTGGCAGATAGATTCCCAAATAATTTATACTATCAACAGTTATTTTAAATGGAAGTTTTCTTTGTATCTCTTGCTGTTGGGTTTTGTTAGTGATAGACAAGAATGCTGATGATTTATGTGGATTTATTTTGTATCCTGCAACTTTGCTAAAATTATGGATTACTTCTAATATTTTTTAATTGATTCTCTAGGGTTTGCTTATGCAGATCATCATATGACCTGCAAAGAGTTATAATTTGGTCTCCTTATTACCAACTCTAATTCCTTTAATCTCTTTTTCTTCTCTTATTGCCAAAGTTAGCATTTCTAGTACAACATTAAATAGTAATAGTGCTAGTGGGCAACCTTGTTTCACCCCTGATCTTATTAGCAATGCTTCTAGTTAATACCCATTACACATGATGTTTGCTGATGATTTTAAATAGATGCCACTGACTATTTTAAGGAAAAGTCCATTTATTCCTATACTTTCTAATGTTTTTAATAGGAATGGGAGTTGGATTTTATCAAATGCTTTTTCTGCATATATTGAAATAACCATATCTTTTTTTGTTAATTTGTTTACTGATATAGTCAATTATGCTAATAATTTTCCTAATACTGAATCTATATTCCTACTATAAATCCTATTTGGTCATGGTGTATTATCCTTCATGATTATCTGTAATCTCTTTGCTTATATATTATTTAAGATTTTTGCATCAATATTCATTAGAGAGATTGGTCTATAATTTTCTTTCTCTGTTTTTGTCCTACTTTTTTAGATATCAGTACAATGTCTGTGTCATAAAAGGAATTTGGTAGGAGTTCTTCACTTTCTATTTTTTCAAATACTTTATATAGTATTAGAGTTAATTGTTTAAATGATAGAATTCACATGTAAATCCATCTGGTCTGGGGATTTTTTCTTAAGTAGGGAGTTCATTAATAGCTTGTTCTATTTCTTTTTCTAAAATGGAACTATTTAAGTAACTTATTTCCTCTTTTGTCAATCTGGGCAATCTATAATTTTGTAGGTATTCCTCCATTTCACTTAGGTTGTCAAATTTATTGGCATAAAGTTGGGCAAAGTAACTCCTAATTATTGCTCTAATTTCCTCTTCATAGGTGGCAAGTTCTCACTTTTCATTTTTGAGATTAACAATTTGATTTTCCTCTTTCTTTTTTCTAATCAAATTAACCAAATGTTTATCTATTTTTTTCATAAAACCAGCTCCTAGTTTTATTTATTAATTCAATACTTTCTTTTAGTTACACTTTTATTGATCTCTCCTTTTGTTTTTAGAATTTCAAGTTTGGTCCTTCATTTCCTATTTTTTCAAATAGTTTATATAATATTGGAGTTAATTGTTCTTTAAATGTTTGGTAGAATTCACATGTAAATCCTCTGGTCTTGGGGATTTTTTCTTAGGCTGTTGATTAATAGCTTGTAGTATTTCTTTTTCTAAAATGGGACTACTTAAGTAATTTATTTCCTCATCTGTTAATCTGATTAAACTCCTGATAATTGCTCTAGTTTCCTCTTCATTGGTGAATAGTTCTCCCTTTTCATTTTGGAGACTAACAGTTTGATTTTCCTCTTTCCTTTTTCTAATCAAATTAACTAAAGGTTTATCTATTTTGTTGGTTTTTTTCATAAAACCAACTCAGTTTTATTTATTAATGCAATAGTTTTTCTAGTTTCAATTTTATTGATCTCTCCTTTTGTTTCAAATTTGGTATTTGATTGTTTTTTTAAAAAAAATATGCTTTTTCTAACTTTTTTAGTTGCAAACCCAATTTATTGATCTTCTTGTTCTCTATTTTATGCAAGTAAGCATCTAGAGATATAAAATTTCCCCTTATTATCTACCACTTTGGTTGCATCCCACAGATTTTGGTAAGTTGTATCATTATTGTCATTCTCTTGGATGAAATTATTAGTAGTGTTTGTGATTAATTGTTTCACCTATTCATTCTTTTTTATTATAGCTTTTTATTTACAAACATATGTAGGGGTAATTTTTCAACACTGACCCTTGCAAAACCTTCTGTTCCAACTTTTTCTCTTCTTCCCCTACCCCCTCCCCTAGATGGCAGATAGTCCAATACATGTTAAATATATTAAAGTATATGTTAAATACAATATATGTATACATATTTATACTGTTGTCTTGCTGCACAAGAAAAATAAGATTTAGAAAGAAGTTGAAAATAACCTGAGAAGGAAAACAAAAATGCAAGCAGACGATAACAGAAGGACTAGAAATGCTATGTTATGGTCCACACTCATTTCCCATAGTTCTTTCACTGAGTGTTGCTGGTTCTCTTCATTACTGAACAATTGGAAAAGATTTGGATTATCTCACTGTTGAAGAGAGCCACATCCATCAGAATTGATCATCATATAGTATTGTTGTTGAATTGTATAATGATATCCTGGTTCTGCTCATTTCATTTAGCATCAGTTCAGGTAAGTCTCTCCAGGCCTCTCTGAAATCATCCTGATAGTCATTTCTTACAGAGCAATAATATTCCAAATAGCATTCATATACCACAATTTATTCAGCCATTCTCCAATTGATGGACATCCATTCAATTTCCAGTTTCTAGCTACTACACAAAGGGCTGCCACAACCATTTTTGCACATATGGGTTCCTTTCACTTCTTTAAGATCTCTTTGGTTTATAAGCCCAATAGAAACACTGCTGAATCAAAGGGTATGCACAGTTTGATAACTTTTTAAGCATATTTCCAAATTGCTTTGCAGAATGGTTGGATTCTTTCACAACTCCACCAACAATGTATCAGTGTCCGAGTTTTCCCACATCCCCTCCAATATTGATCTTATCTTTTCCTGTCATTTTAGCCAATCTGAGAGGTGTGTAGTGGTATCTTAGAGTTGTCTTAATTTGCATTTCTCTGATCAATAATGATTTGGAGCACCTTTTCATATGACTAGAAATAGTTTCAATTTCTTCATCTGCAAATTGTCTGTTCATATCCTTTGACCATTTATCAATCAAGTTTTACTTCTGACTACACCTCCCTTAATTTATCTCCCTTCTATCAGCAATCCCACTTCAATCCTTTTATGTCCCTGTAAATGTACAGACACTTAGTTGGGCATAAGAATTTATTTTACCCTTTATGGTAAAATAAATTCTTATACCCAATTAAGTGGTTGTCATTTCCTCTTTGAGACAATTCCAATGAGAGTAAAGTTAAAGTTTCAGCTACCATCTGCCCCCTCTTTTTTGTGTGTGTCTTTCATGTGAGATAATTTATACCACTTTTCCCTTCCCTTCCCATTTCTCCCAATGCATTTCTCTTTCTCATCCCTTAAGTTTTGGGTTTTTAAATATATCATACCATCACAATCAACATATACCCATGTCCTATCTATGTGAACTCCTTCTAAATGCTTTAATAATTATATAGTTCTGAGGAGTTGTAAGTCTCACCTTCTCATGTAAGGTTATAAATAGTTTAACCTTATTGAATCTCTTTTATCTTTCTTGTTTATCTTTTATACTTCTCTTGAATCTTTCATAAAAAAATCAATTTTTCTATTCAACTTTGATCTTTCCTTTTCAAAGTTCTCTATTTCATTGAACATTTACTTTTTTTTCCAAAGGATTATACTTAGTTTTGCTGGATAGGTGCTTTATAGTTGCAATCCTACTTCTTTTGCCATCTGGAATATCATATTTCAAACTGTATGATAATGTAAAATAGAAGATGCTAAATCTTGTATAATTCTGATTGTGTCTCTTCAGCCTGCTTATAATATACTTCTCCTTGTCCCAAAAATCCTATAATTTGGCCAAAATTATTTTGCACATGGAACAATATTGGAGAAAGGAAAAAAATGTGGAACTCAAAAATTTTTTTAAATGTAAAAAATGTTTTACATGTAACTGGGGAAGATAAAAATATTTATTAGAATTTGACCACAATATTTCTTGCAGTTTTCATTTGGGCATCTTTTTCAGGAATCATCAGTGTGTTCTTTGTGATTCTATTTGACCTTCTGGTTCTAGGATATTAGGACAGTTCTCCTTGATGATTTCTTAAAATATGTTATCTAGACTTTCTCTAGTCCAATAATTCTTTAAAATATTTCTTCTTGATCTGCTGCTTTTCCAATGAAATATTTCATTTTTTTTCTATTTTAAAATTTTTAATCTTTAGGGAATTACTTTCTTCATTGAGTTTTTGTACCTCCTTTTCTATTTGACCAATTAAACTTTTTTAAAAAAGTTATTTTAAAAAGGGGTGGAGCTAAGACAACAAAAAAAGCAAGAAAGTCATCTTGAGTTCTCCCAGTTTCTCTCAAAACAATGTTAAATTAGGCCTCTAAACAGATTCTGGTTGAAGTAATTTTTGAGCTTAAAAATAACTCAGGAGTTCAGAAAAGTTCTGTCTCACTCGTGCTAAAAAAAAAAAAAAGAAAGAAAGAAAGAGCACAGCCAATCACAGATAATTCTTCAGCAAGCCATAGCACAGAACAATCACCAAGGTCCCTGGTTATAGCTCAGTAGTCCAAGGCATAGAAGGTAGCTATGAGGACTTTAGACTCAGCAGAAAAAGCAAGCTGCCAGCCCTGGAATTCCCAGCATAATAGGAGTAACAAGGCAGGGCTACAGTAGGCCTAGAAGCCCTGCTGCAAAATGTCAGTGACAAGGCCTCTCAACCCCCAGCACAAGAAGCTTGAGAAAGTACCCCCACTGTGCCCCAGAGACAGAGCTTAACTTTAAAAGTAATGAAATAGCCTAAAATGAGAAAAAAAGTCAGAAATGAGCCTACTATGAAAGCTCCATGGTGACAGGAAAGATCAAAACACAAACTTAGAAGAAGACAACAATGTTAAAATGTCTATAATTCAAAAATACCCTAAAGGGAATATGAATTGTTCTCAGATCTAAAATGTCTTCTTGGAAGAAATATTTTTTAAAATAAAATAAAAGAGACAGAAGAAAAATGGGAAAAGAAATGAGGGTTATGCAAGAGAATTTCAAGAGTTTGGTAAAGGAAACAAAAAATTTGATCATAAAAAATAATTCTTTTAAAAAATAAGATTTGCCAAATTGGGAGGGGGGATCCATGCAAGAAAACAACTCCTTAAAAAATTGAATTGGCCAAATAAAAAAAAAGTACAAAAGCAAAGTGAAGAGAATCATTCTATAAAAATTAGAATTGAGTAAATCATAGTTAAAGATTCCATGAAACACTAAGAATCAGTTAAACAAAATCAAAGAATGAAAAAATAAAGCAAAATATAAAATACTTTATTGGAAAAACAACTGATTTGGAAAACAGAAACAGGAAGGATAATTCAAGTATTATTGGACTACCTGAAAGTCATGACCCCCCAAAAAAGAACTTGGATGGCATCTTCCAAGAAATTATCAAGGAAGACTGTCTGATATGCTAGAACCAACAAATTAAAAAATCATTGAAAGAACCCAACAATCATCTCTTAAAAAAGATTCCTTAGTGAAAACTCCAAGGAGTAGTATACCTAAATTTCAGAAATATCAGGTCAAGGAGAAAACATTGCAAGCAACCAAAAGGAAACAATTCCAACATCAAGGAACTACAATCAACAATGCACAGGACACAGACAGAA
The DNA here is from genome assembly GCF_016432865.1 of Antechinus flavipes. Classification (NCBI taxonomy): domain Eukaryota; kingdom Metazoa; phylum Chordata; class Mammalia; order Dasyuromorphia; family Dasyuridae; genus Antechinus; species Antechinus flavipes. The sequence continues at coordinate 390,824,572 of NC_067398.1, forward strand.
TAATGGTAAAAGACTGGAGGAAAATGTATTATGCCTTAGAAGAAGAAGAAAAAAGGCAGGGGTGACACTTTTGATCTCAGATAAAGCAAAAGCAAAAATAGATCTAATTAAAAGAGATAAGGAAGGAAACTACATCTTGCTAAAAGGTACCATAAACAATGAAGTAATATTGATGATAAACATATATTTATACCGGGTGGTATAGTGGAGAAGTTTAGTTACAGAAAGAAATGGATGGAAACATTATACTCAGCTTCTTCATGTAAGAGAAAGAAATACAACCACAAAACAAGTAAGAAAGAAGTTAAAAGATGTGAATAGAATTTTATAAAATTTACATATGAGAGACCTCTGGAGAAAACTGAATGGGAATAGAAAGGAAGATACCTTATCCTCATTTGTAAAAAGAAGCAACATAAAGATTAATCATGCCATAGGGCAAAAAATCTCACAATTAAAAGCAGAAGTATTTCTGCAGAAAGGCAGAAATATTAAATGTATCCTTGTTAGATTATGGCAAATTAAAAAGAATTATGTGTAATAAAAAGTCACAAAAATATATAATAAAATTAATTAGAAAATAAAAAATCTAAAGAATGAGTAGGTCAAACAGCAAATCATAGAACCAATAATTTCATCAAAGGGAATGACAAGAATGAGAAAATTAAATACCTTCTTGTTATTTTATAAGCACAAAAGCATTTTCATTTTTATTTATTTATATTTTCAACAGATGGTTTGTTTTTGTTGTTAAGTCTACTGAGCTTAAATATGGAATCTTTATATGCTCAGCTTGAATTGTATTTCTTAAGGGGATGCATCTCATGTCTTTGAATCTGTCTTTCATTCCTAATTCACTGACTCAAGTAGGTTTATCTCTCTTTGGGAACATTTCCTTCACTTTACAATCTGAATTCTTAAATGGGTCAGGTCTTTTTTTTTCCTTTTAAATATATTTAAATTATCAAGCAAAAATATTACTACCAAGTTTGTGTCCCAAAAAAATCAAAGAAAAAAGTGATTCCAAAAAATTTGTAACTTTTTGTGGTGGCAAAAAATCAGAAATTAAGGAGATGCCTATCAATTTGGCAAAGGCTGACTAAGTTGTGGTAGATGTTTGTGATAGAATATTATTGTGCTGTAAGAAATGGCAAACAAGATGCTTTTAAAAAAACCTGGAAATACATGTTAATGTATATAAAATGAATTGATAATGGTCAAATATAAATGATTTCACTATCCTTACCAACAGAATCATCCAGGATAATTCAAAAGTAGTTATAATAAAAATTGCTATTCCCCTCTCAGGGGAGATTGATGATTTCTGAGTACAGATTGAAACATGATACATATTGGCAACATGGATAATATGGAATATTACATTTTTTGGATATCGTCTTTCTTGCCTTCTTAGTGAGGAGGGTAGAGGAGAGAGGAAAAAAATTCAGAACTCTTTTTTTTAAGAATACAAAAAAATGATTAAAAATAGTTGTCAAGAATAATACATACTGGACTTGGTGATTGAGCTTGGGCTAAGGTGAGTTCAGCAGTCGTAGCAAGAGGAGCAGCATCAACCTCCTTCCTGCTGTGACCCCTAGAGTATCCTTGCCTCCTGTCATCATGCCATTCTCCAATTGCTACAACATGCTGAAGTCCCACTACCCTGCTGAGGAGGAATACTCTGTTCTCTTCTTGCACAACAACCATATGACTAAGATGCTGACACCAGAGCACTAAGAAATGCTCTGGGATAAACCTCCATCTAGTGGCTTTACCCTAGATGATGTCATTCAGACTGGTGTGGACAATTCAGGACACGCATTCATCATGACTATGGACTGCGTGGCTGAAGATGAAGAGAGCTATGTTGCATTCAAGGACCTGTTTGATTCCATCATTGAGGGTCACCATGGAGGTTACAAGCCTTCAGATGAGCATAAGGCTGATATTAATCCTGATAATCTATAGGTGGTGATGAACCAGATCATTACTATGTGCTGGATTTTTCTGGACTAGCATCTAGAGTCTGGGGATCTTGCTTGCACCCACATTGTAACTGTGGTGAACACCATGCCATAGAGAAGCTCTTTGTGGAAGCTCTGGTCAGTCTGGAAGCTGACCTGAACAGGAAGTACTAGCTTTGAAGAACATGACTGAGCAGGAACAGTAGTAGCTGATTGATGACCACTTCCTTTTGAACAAGTCTGTCTCCCCAATTCTCAGTATCTGGCATGACCTGAGACTGGCCTGATGGCAGGGGCTTTTGGCACAATCATAGTAGGACTTTTCTAGTATGGATCAATGAGGAATATCACCCAAAAGTTACCTACAGAAGGGAGGATAACATGAAGAAGGTATTCACAAAATTCTGCAAGAGGCTCACCCAGATTGAAACCCTTTTTGGGACCAAGAACTGTGAGTTCATGTGGAATCTCCACTGGGCTACATCCTGACCTGCCCCTCTAATCTGGAAATAAGGCTATGTATAGGTGTCCACATCAAACTTCTCCACCTGGGCAAGCATGAGAAGTTTGGCCAGTTGCTGAAGAAGCTAAGGCTGCAGAAAAAGGGGGGAAGGGATATGGGCATAGCAGCTGTAGGTTCTGGTTTTGACATCTCCAATGCTGATCTACTGAACTTCTCAAAGGTAGAGCTGGTGCAGATTGTGGTAGACGATGTAAAGTTGCTCATTGAAATAGAGATGCATTTGAAGCAGGACCAATCCATTAAAGACCTTATTATGCCAGTCTAGACATGAGCAGTTAGCCCTCTGAATTCTATGCTTTCTAATTTAATGGATGAATGAATAATCACCATCTTTTTTGTCTGTGGCGCCTCGGGGGGCTCTGGATGCAGCCCACCTATTCATGCTATAGAGAAGTCTTCCTTTCATCCTTTGGTGTTAGAGTTTTATTTTTTGATGGCTGAGATGTCGCTGAGTGCTGAAATAATAAACTATTGTTTTGGCCTGGAGGAAAAAAATAATAATACATAACAACTAAGGCTATATTGAATTTTTTTTAGAAGCAGAAAGCATATATTCTTTGAAGAATCTCATACTTCATTTCACAATATCTTTCCTAAATCTTCCCTTCTCTTTCTATATAGTTGCCACCCTAGTTTTGGTCTTTATCACCCTTTATTAGACCATTGAAATAACTTTTTAATTAATTTTCTCCCACTTCCAAAATATCTCTCCACTCCAATCCATCTTCCACTGAACTGTCAAAGTGATTTTTCTAAACTTTATATCTCACCATATCATGCACTTTTTCAATGAGTTCCTTATCACCTTCAGGATCAAATTTAATTTTTACATAATTTGGTTCCTTCCTGCCTTTCCAATTTACTTATACTTTATTCCTCTCCAATTCTTATAATTCCACTACATTGACAAAGTTGTTCTTCCTCAACATAACATTCTGTCTTCTATCATCATAGTTTTTCATAAATTATCTTTTCCCAGCAGTTAATTCACCATTTCAGATTAACTTTGATTTACTCCTCCTCCTACTACACATGTGGTATATGCATATGTACATATGTGCATATTGTACATATATCATATACTTATATGTTATGTGCACACCAGTATGTATAGACAATGATATAAATATCTTCTTGATTAGAACATAAGCTCCCTTAAATAAAATCTTAGCAAAAAGATTACAGAAAATCGTCACCAGGATTATACACTATGACCAAGTAGGATTTATACCAGGAATGCAGGGCTGGTTCAATATTAGGAAAACTATTAGCATAATTGACTATTTCAATAACCAACCAAACAAAAACCATATGATCATCTCAATAGATGCAGAAAAAGCATTTGATAAAATCCAACATCCATTCCTAATAAAAACACTTGAGAGCATAGGAATAAATGGAATTTTCCTTAAAATAGTCAGGAGCATATATTTAAAACCATCAGTAAGCATCATATGCAATGGGGAAAAACTGGAACCTTTCCCAGTAAGATCTGGAGTGAAGCAAGGTTGCCCACTATCACCATTATTATTTAATATCGTATTAGAAACACTAGCCTCTGCAATAAGAGTCGAGAAAGAGATTAAAGGAATTAGAGTAGGCAATGAGGAAACCAAACTATCACTCTTTGCAGATGATATGATGTTATACCTAGAGAACCCCAGAGATTCTACTAAAAAGCTATTAGAAATAATTCATAATTTTAGCAAAGTAGCTAGCTACAAAATAAATCCCCATAAATCCTCAGCATTTTTATACATCACCAACAAAACCCAACAGCAAGAGATACAAAGAGAAATTCCATTCAGAATAACTGTTGATACCATAAAATATTTGGGAATCTATCTACCAAAGGAAAGTCAGGAATTATATGATCAAAATTATAAAAAAGTCTCCACACAAATAAAGTCAGACTTAAATAATTGGAAAAATATTAAGTGCTCTTGGATCGGCCGAGCGAAGATAATAAAGATGACAATACTCCCTAAAGTAATCTATTTATTTAGTACTATACCAATCAGACTTCCAAGAAAATATTTTAATGACCTAGAAAAAATAACAACAAAATTCATATGGAACAATAAAAAGTCGAGAATCTCAAGGGAATTAATGAAAAAAAAATCAAATGAAGGTGGCCTAGCTGTACCGGATCTAAAATTATATTATAAAGCAGCAGTCACCAAAACCATTTGGTATTGGCTAAGAAATAGATTAGTGGATCAGTGGAAAAGGTTAGGTTCACAAGACAGAATAGACAACTATAGAAATCTAATGTTTGACAAACCCAAAGCCCCTAACTTCTGGGAAAAGAATTCATTATTTGATAAAAACTGCTGGGATAATTGGAAATTAGTATGGCAGAAATTAGGCATGGACCCACACTTAACACCATATACCAAGATAAGATCAAAATGGGTCCATGACCTAGGCTTAAAGAACAAGATTATAAATAAATTAGAGGAACATAGAATAGTTTATCTCTCAGACTTGTGGAGGAGAAAGAAATTTGTGACCAAAGATGAACTAGAGACCATTACTGATCACAAAATAGAAAATTTTGATTACATCAAATTAAAAAGCCTTTGTACAAAGAAAACTAATGCAAACAAGATTAGAAGGGAAGCAACAAACTGGGAAAACATCTTCACAGTTAAAGGTTCTGATAAAGGCCTCATTTCCAAAATATATAGAGAACTGACTGAAATTTATAAGAAATCAAGCCATTCTCCAATTGATAAATGGTCAAAGGATATGAACAGACAATTTTCAGAGGATGAAATTGAAACTATTACCACTCATATGAAAGAGTGTTCCAAATCATTATTGATCAGAGAAATGCAAATTAAGACAACTCTGAGATACCACTACACACCTGTCAGATTGGCTAAGATGACAGGAAAAAATAATGATGAATGTTGGAGGGGATGCGGGAAAACTGGGACACTAATGCATTGTTGGTGGAGTTGTGAACGAATCCAACCATTCTGGAGAGCAATCTGGAATTATGCCCAAAAAATTATCAAATTGTGCATACCCTTTGATCCAGCAGTGTTTCTATTGGGCTTATATCCCAAAGAAATACTAAAGAAGGGAAAGGGACCTGTATGTGCCAAAATGTTTGTAGCAGCCCTATTTGTAGTGGCTAGAAACTGAAAAATGAATGGATGCCCATCAATTGGAGAATGGCTGGGTAAATTGTGGTATATGAATGTTATGGAATATTATTGTTCTGAAAGAAATGACCAGCAGGATGAATACAGAGAGGACTGGCGAGACTTACATGAACTGATGCTAAGTGAAATGAGCAGAACCAGGAGATCATTATACACTTCGACAATGATATTGTATGAGGACATATTTTGATGGAAGTGGATTTCTTTGACAAAGAGACCTAACTGAGTTTCAATTGATAAATGACGGACAAAAGCAGCTACACCCAAAGAAAGAACACTGGGAAACGAATGTGAACTATCTGCATTTTTGTTTTTCTTCCCGGGTTATTTATACCTTCTGAATCCAATTCTCCCTATGCAACAAGAGAACTGTTCGGTTCTGCAAACATATATTGTATCTAGGATATACTGCAACATATCAAACATATAAAGGACTGCTTGCCATCTAGGGGAAGGGGTGGAGGGAGGGAGGGGAAAAAAAATTGGAACAGAAACGAGTGCAAAGGATAATGTTGTAAAAAAAAAATTACCCTGGCATGGATTCTGTCAATATAAAGTAATTATTAAATAAAAATTAAAAAAAAAAACAAAACAAAAAACAAAAAAAAAAAACAAAAAAAGAACATAAGCTCCTTGAGAATAAAGACTTTTTTTCCCCAACATTTATTTTTGTTTGTTTGTTTCCTCAGTGCTTTACCCCGTGCTATAAATTGTGTTATTTACTGTCTGATGTGTTTATTTTGTTTTATTCTACTTAAAAGGGAAGAGGTACTTTTGGGAGAAATGAAATAAGTTTTTAGGAACAGACAGTGATATTATTAAGAAAAAAGCTATCAATAAAATATTATCCAAAAAAAAGAATTCTTGATACTCATTACTCTTTACTTAGTCTAATGTTTTCTACCTGGAGTCCTCCCTCTAATCCCTTTATAGTTACATTCTTCTATCATATCTGTTAAGAGCAGGTGCTTTCTTAATCTTAATGTAATTCAATCTAAATTTTTAAGGTATAATCCAATCTTCAGCATAGGGGTCCTCAAATTATGGCCCGCGGGCCAGATGTGGCAACTGAGAACGTTTATCCCCCTCACCCAGGGCTATGAAGTTTATTTAAAGGCCCACAAAACAAAGTCCTATACTATAGTCTGGCCCTCTAACAGTCTGAGGGACAGTGAACTGGCCCCCCATTTAAAAAGTTTGAGGACCCCTATACCCTCTAACTGGATAGCATTGCTATAATGCTGTCAAATTTTAGAAATGAAGAATAAATTATCAGAGTTTAGAAGTTTGGTGAAATCTTTTGAAGTTGGTCTTGCAGTCTTCTGGGAAAATGAAGTGGGTAGAATGATTCACTTAGAGGAGTTAGAGTAACAAACAAGGTCCCGTAATGTATTCTTTCAGATTGCCTGCTACTCTCTTATTTCCTTCCTTCCTTTTTTTTTTTTTTTTTTTTTTTTAAGATACTGTTGGCCTATTACCCCACAGAATGATTAGTGTTATAGGGTGCTAGAGAGACTGATGAGAGTACTGCCCCATGGTATAATGCATACTAATCTGTAACTTCAATTTCTGTTTTCCATTTCTCATAATGAAGCTATCTTCTTTTAATTTCTGACATCTTAAACATTTTGTCACTTCTTCCTTTTGTTAAGGATCATGCCTATGTGCAAAACCCAGAAAGTCTGTAAAAGGTTAAAGGGGACTGTACTATTAAGAGGAGGGTGGTTCTCCAAAAGCCCCCACAGCTGTGAATCCTAACACACTTGAATGAATTGCAAATCAATTTTTACTGAGTAGATGTTGCTTATGAATTGGTAATGAAGTAAATCAGAGGAAAGAGAGAAGAGGAGAAAGGTCAGAAAATGGAACTGTCTTTCAGTCTCCTTGTATTGTTATCATCCTCTTACATGAAGGGAACTTCATTCTGCTGGTCAGAATTAGATCCTCAGCAGCCACTAGCAGGATACACCTGTAACAAATGGCGCCCAATATGGGACTCAAGAAATATAAGAAGCAAAGAAGCAGCAACACTTGAGAGCTATTCTTGAGTAGGATTCTCCCAGGAGATTTCCTTTAGTAACCTGAGGGGAAGGAAGGGGAGAAGAGACCCAGTAAGACTTTTTTCAGTTAGGGTAATTAAAATGGGTCAACACAAAGATCTGAGCCAAGAAACTGATGAGGGACTTGTGAAAAATGCCTACTCTGATTACAATCCTACTCCTCTGTTCATCAGAAAGTTTGTCTCCATGACATTTCACAAGATTCAACACCTGCTATAGAGTCTTACCCTGCAACCAAAGGAATAGGAGAGAAAAGACTTTGATAGTGCTGTTTCTATTCCTCAACATATGGACTCAGATAACAGCCACTTCACAATACTGGACAAACTTACTGACTCTGCTATTGGAGGGAAATAATTGTATTCTCATAAAACAAAACGAAAACAAAAAACAAAAAAATGGGGGTTGGTTAAGGACTATGCCTAAATGTGAAGGGGTGGGTCAGTTCTTTGGAAAGTCCCCACAGCTATGAATTATAACACATTTGAAGTAATTGCAAAGCAGCTTTTACTGATGCAGATGTTGTTTGTAAATTGGAAATGAAATACATTGAAGGCAGAGAAAAGGAGAGAGGTCAGAGAATGCAACTGCTTCTTAGTCTCCTTTATTGTTATCATCCTCTCTTGGCAAGAGATCTATTATGCTGATCAGAATTAGATCCCCAGCAGCCACTAGTAAGTGGCTTCCATAACACCTAGCAGCCACTATCATGTTGTGCCAGTAACATCCTTTCATGACAAATGAGTTAAGTTGAGGGGAAATTGATTCTGCATCTGCAAATGTTATAATGAGTTAACAGCTTTTTCATCTTCAAGTGAACTTTTTTCCTCTCATTTCCTATCCTCTTCCATTGCTTAATCTTCTTTGACAGTCATAATTTTATTCCTTCTTATAAAATAGAAATTTGGTTGTCACTAATCATGGTTTGTGTGGTGGGGGCTAGATTTGGGGGTAGAGATTTTGATGCTTTGTGGAGATGAAAAAGCTCTTAGTACTATTTTAGTTTAGGTGAAAAAAATGGATACTGATTCTGTTTGAAAGTCTCACAAACAAGAAAGGCATGCCAATATCAGAACCCTAAGCCTAACACAAAGAAATCCTTAAGGCAAAAAATTCTGGAAAGCAATAATTTCCCAAAAAGTGATAGGACTCCAGGGAATGATTCTATTATTGATAACTTCTGGATTCCCTTCCATCTCATATGGCATTCTTTCCTCCATCAGATTATTACCATTACCTACAGATGAGTAGCATTCCATACTACTTCTAACACGTGAAGAAACCTGTGCAAAGGTACAAATCTTGTTAGGCTGATCTTGTTGAGTCAATAATTTTGTTCAAGAAATCAAGTTATATTCAATGAGGGGAAGAATATAAAAAAAGTGAAAATTTCTAGCCCAATACAAATATGTTAATTTGTCAAGATGATACAGAAATTGAAACAATTCTCAATGAAAACTTTAAAGATGTGATTCATATATATTTCTTTAGATAGGATGCAACTCATTGGCCTTTCTTAGATTTAGTTGTGCACATCAGACTAAGGGGAAGACTTAGTTCAAAAGCATAAAGAAGAGGAAAAGGCAACTTATGAATCTCTTTACCCACTTTAAATATGATTGCTGCCATCTGCTTATACACACACCAGAAAGAGTATTATGCTGAACAATGAAGAAGAGGAGAGAGAAACAAATGAGGCTCCTTGATAGGCTTGGGCATATTTTAGCCATTCCAAAAATTCATTAATTCAATAAATATGTAAGAAATGAAAAGTGCCTACCATGTGCCATGTGTTGTGCTAAGTAGGAGGTACAAAAAAAAGAGTTCCGGCCCGCCCAAAGCTCACATTCTATTATACAGAAGATATATAAATACATTTAAAATATATGTATCTAAGGAAGTTGTTATACATTTTTGTGAGGGCATACTATTGTGCTATAAGAAATTATGAGCAGTAATGTTTTAGGAAAACCTAAAAAGATATAGTCTGATAAAGAATGAGATAAACAAAACTAGGAAAACATTGTAAAAAGTAACAACAATTTTGTCTGATAATCCACAGGCTATTCTGATTAATGCAATGACCTGACAAAATGCTAAAGAACTTACAATGAAAAATTCTATTTAGCTTCAGAAAGAAAATAGATGAAGCCTGAGTGCAGACTGAAACATGATTTTTTTTTTTTCATTTTATTTTTTCTTTTTGCAACCTGGCTAATGTGGAAATGTTTTTCATGATTTCACATGTATAATTGATATAACATTATTTGCCTTTTCAATGGGTAGGGGAGGGGAAAGAGGAGGGAGAAAAATTGAAACTCAAAAAATTTAAAAAGAATACCAAAAATAAACAAATTTATTTAAATACATATATTCACTGAGGGTGGAGACGGAGTTGGGGATGTACACCAACTAGGGCAATAGCTCTTTAGCACTAAACAATCAAGGCCAGTCACTTGTATCTCACCAAGGTTCATATATGTATTTTTCCTCTGAATTTTCATGACACTCCACTCTCTCCTGTTTCTTCTACCTTTTGCAATTTCCTTTGCTATCTCGTATCCCCCTTATATAGTTGTTTCCTGCAGGCTTTACTCTGAATCTTTTGTGGTTCTAGTCTAGGCTTTTCTCTTCTCTGGCTATACTCTTTAGTAACCTTTTTAACTTTCATAGATTTAACTATCATCTCTAAACTATTGTCTATATGTGATCAATATATCCAATCCTAGTCTTTCTCCTGATCTCTGGGACACATGTGTCCATTAGACTTAATAAATTAAATATCCCATATTTGGCATGTCTAAAATTGAACTCATTTTCTTTCTGTCCAATTCTCTTCTATTCTAAAATTGCATATTTCTTATGGATAATCATATCAGAGTCTCATGTTTATAATTGCAGCATTTTCCTGAATTGCTCATCTTCCTCTTCTCATATCCAATCAACTGCCAGATTATGCCATTTCTATCTTAACAATCTCTCTTGGATCTACCCCCTTCTCTTCATTTATAGATTACCTCCTTGTTTCAGACCTTCATCATTTCTCACCTAGATTATTTTACCATTCCCTAACTGGTGTCTCTGACTTTCTTTACTTTGCAGCATCTTATAAACAGGTGCCAAAGGAATTTTCCTTAGGTGTTTATCTGATTATTAGCAAACATGATTTGTTGTGAAGATCAAATGAGATAATTGTGAAACACTTAGCATGATTCCAGGCAATAAATGCTCATTTCTTCCTTTCCTTACTCCCTTTATTCATCCCTTCTTTCTTTTCTCCTTCCCTCCCTTCTTTCCTTATTCCTTCCTTCCTTGCAACTTGCCTTCTCAACCAATACCAGTAATTTCTGATTGCTTGTGTGATAAAATGTTAATTCCTAGGTATTGTTTTTAAAGCCCAAACCAATATTCGTTTTTGTTTCTCCCACACAATTTATCTCGTCTTCAATCCTTTCCATTGACCATCCCTCATATTTGATATGCACTCCTTTTTTATCTCTGACTTAGACTCTTTCTTTTTATTTTCTTTTATTTTTTATCATAGCTTTTTATTGACAAAATATATGAGTGGTAATTTTTCAACACTGACCCTTGCAAAAACTTCTGTTCCAACTTTTCCCCTCCTTCCCTCCATCCACTCCGCTAGATGGCAGGTAGTACCATACATGTTAAATATATTAAAGTATATGTTAAATACAATATATGTATACAAATTTATATAGAAGTCTTGTTTCTGTATTTAGAAAGAAAAATTGGATTTAGAAAGAAGAGAAAATAACCTATGTAGAAAAACAAAAATGTAAGCAAACAACAGATAGTGTAAATGCTATGCTGTGGTCCACACTCATTTCCCAGTGTTCTTTTGCTAGGTGTAGCTGGTTCTGTTCATTACTGATCAATTAGAACTGATTTGGGTTATTTCATTGTTGAAGAGATCCACGTCCATCAGAATTAATCATCATATAGTATTGTTGTTGAGGTGTATAATGATCTCCTGGTTTTGTTCATTTTACTTAGCATCAGTTCATGTAAGTCTCTCCAGGCTTCTCTAAAATCATCCTGCTGGTCATTTCTTACAAAAATAATATTCTATAACATCCATATACCACAATTTATTCAGCCATTCTACAATTGATGGGTATCCATTCAATTTCCAGGTTCTATCCACTACAAAAAGGGCTGCCACAAACATTTTTGCACATGTGGGTCACTTTCCCTCCTTTAATATCTCTTTGGGATATAAGCCCAGTAGTAACACTGCTGGAACAAAGGGTATGCACAGTTTGACAACTTTTTGATCATAATTCCAAATTGCTCTCCAGAATGGATGGATCCATTCACAACTCTACCAAGAATGCATTAGTATCCAAGTTTCCCTACATCCCCTCCAACATTCTTCACTATTTTTTCTTGTCATCTTAGCCAATCTGAGAAGTATATACTGGCATCTCAGAGTTGTTTTAATTTGCATTTCTCTGATCAATAATGATTTGGAACACCTTTTTCATATGGGTAGAAATAGTATCAATTTTATTTTATCATCGAAAATTGTCTGTTCATATCCTTTGACCATTTATCAATTGGAGAATGGTTTGATTTCTTACACATTTGAGTCAATTGTCTATATATTTTGGAAATGAGGCTTTATCAGAACCTTTAAATGTAAAGATGTTTTTCCAGTTTATTGCTTCTCTTCTAATCTTGTCTGCCTTAATTTTGTTTTTACAAAAGCTTTTTAATTTGATATAATCAAAATTTTCTATTTTGTCATCAATAATTATCTCTAGCTCTTTTTTGGTCACAAATTCCTTCCTCCTTCACAGGTCTGATAGGTAAACTATGCTATGTTCTTCTAATTTATTTATAATCTCATTCTTTATGCCCAGATCATGAACTCATTTTTATCTTATCCTAGTGTATGGTGTTAATGTGAGTCAATGCCTAGTTTCTGCCATACTAATTTCCAATTTTCCCAGCAGTTTTTTTCAAATAGTGCATTCTCATCCCAAAAGTTGGAGTCTTTGGGTTTGTCAAACACTAGATTGCTATAGCTATTGACTATTTTGTCCTGTGAACATGACCTATTCCACTGATCAACTAATCTTTTTCTTAGCCAATACAAAATAATTTTGATGACCTCTTCTTTATAATATAGTTTTAGATCAGATACAGGACCTTTTATTCCTTCAGATGAATTTTGTTGTTATTTTTTTCAAGGTCATTAAAATAGTTTCTTGGGAGTCTGATTAGTATAGCATTAAATAAATAGATTAGTTTAGAGAGTATTGACATTTTTAATTTATTCACTTGACCTATCTAAGAACACTTAATTTTTTCCAATTGTTTATATCTGACTTTATTTGTGTGGAAAGTGTTTTCTTCATATAGTTCCTGACTTTATCTTGACAGATAGATTTCCAAATATTTTATTCTATTGACAGTTATTTTAATGGAATTTCTTTTTGTATTTCTTGCTGTTGGATTTTGGTAGTGATGTATAGAAATGCTGATGATTTATATGGATTTATTTTGTATCCTGAAACTTTGCTAAACTTGTGGATAATTTCTAATAGCTTTTTTGTAGAATCTCTGGAGTTTTCTAAGTATACCATCATATCATCTGCAAAGAGTGATAATTGGGTTCCTTCATTACCTATTCTAATTCCTTTAATCTCTTTTTTCATCTCTTATTGCCAAAGCTAGCATTTCTAACACAATAGTGAATAGTAATGGTGATAGTAGGCAAATATGTTTCACTCCTGATTTTATTGGGAATGGTTCCAGTGTATCACTATTACATATGATGCTTACTGATGGTTTTAAATAGATGCTACTGACTAATTTAAGGATAAGTCCATTTATTCCTATATTCTCAAGTGTTTTAAATAGGAATGTGTGGTGGATTTTATCAAATACTTTTTTTGCATCTATTGAGATGATCATATGGTTTTTGTTAATTTGGTTATTAATATAGTCAATTATGTTAATAGTTTTCCTAATACTGAACCATCCCTGAATTCCTGGTATAAATCCTACTTGGTCATGGTGTATTATCCTGTGGATGATTTTCTGCAATTTTTTTGCTAATATTTTATTTAAGATTTTTGCATCAATGTTCTTTAGGGAAATTGATCTATAATTTTCTTTTTTCTGTTTTTGTCCTGCCTGGTTTAATTATCAGTACCATGTCTGTGTCATAAAAGGAATTTGGTAGGTCTCCTTCATTCCCCTCTTTAAAAAAATAGTTTATATAGCATTGGAGTTAATTGTTCTTTAAACGTTTGGCAGAATTCACATGTAAATCCATCTGGTCCTGGCATTTTTTTCTTAAGGATTTCATTAATTGTGTGTTCTATTCTTTTTCTAAAATGGGACTATTTAACCAATTTACTTCTTCCTCTTAATTTTGAAGCTATTCCTCCATTTTATTTAAGTTATCTAATTTATTGGCATAAAGTTGGGCAAAGTAATTCCTAATTATTGTTCTAATTTCCTCTTCATTAGTGGAAAGTTCTCCCTTTTCATTTTTAAGACTAACAATTTAATTTTCATCTTTCCTTTTTCTATCAAACTTACCAAGGGTTTATCTATTTTGTTAATTTTTTCATAGAAGCAACTTTTGGTTTTATTTAATTATTCAATAGTTTTTTTTTTTACTTACAATTTTATTAATCTCTTCTTTTATTTTTAGAATTTCAAGTTTATTTTTTGATTGGGGGGTTTTAATTTGCTCTTTTTCTAGCTTTTTTAGTTGCAAGCCTAATTCATTGATTTTCTCCTTTTCTATTTTATGCAAGTAAGTCTCTGGAGATATAACATTTCCCCTTATTACTGCTTTGTCCCACACATTATGATATGCGTCACTCATTATTATCATTCTTTTGGGTGAAATTACTAATTGTGTCTATGATTTGCTGTTTTACCCATTCATTCTTTAGGATGAGATTATTTAGTTTCCAATTACTTTTTAGTGTATTTTCCCCTGGGATTTTATTGAAAGTAATTCTTATTGCATCATGAGCTGAAAATGACGCATTTACTATTTCTGCCTTTCTGCATTTGAATATGAGGTCTTTATGTCCTAATATATGGTCAATTTTTGTAAAAGTTCCATGAATTGTCAAGAAGGAAGTGTACTCCTTGTTGTCTCCATTTAGTTTTATCCAAAGATTTATCATACCAAACTTTTCTAGTATTCTATTTACCTCTTTAACTTCTTTCTTATTTATTTTGTAGTTTGATTTATCTAGTTCTGAGAGTGCAAGGTTGAGATCTCCCACTATAATAGTTTTGCTGTATTTAAGAATTTAGACGCTATTCTACCTGGTGCATATATGTTTAGTATTGATATTGCTTCATTATTTATTCTTCCCTTTAGCAAGATATAGTACCTTTCCTTATCTCTTTTAATTAGATAAATTTTTGCTTTTGCCTGATCTGATATCAGGCTACCCCTGCTTTTTTGACTTCATCTGACGCATAGTAGTTTCTGCTCCAACCTTTTACTTTTACTCTGTATACATTGCCCTACTTCAAGTGTGTTTCCTGTAAACAACATATTGTAAGATTCTGACTTTTAATTCAGTCTGCTATCCATCTCTTCTTAATGGGGGTAAACTCCCATTCACATTTATGGTTAAGATGACTAATTTTGTATTTCCTGCCTGTGGTGTTTTTCTTCTTTAAAATATAAGTTCTCTCTGAGAGCAAGTTTCTTGGGGAGGTTTTCTGGAGACAGACTTAGTATCAGTTCAGATCAATAATCACCCCAAATGTAGCCAGGTGTTAAAATTTCAGATCTTTTATTGCTTTCTCCAAAATAACCCGGTTAGTTTTCTTGGTGGCCTATCTCTCTGCATGGTTCCAAGAGCTCCCTCCGAATGTCTCCAAATCCAAAGGTTTATCCTTCAGCCTCCAGCTAGTACAAAGGTGGAAAATGGAATGAATCTGTCTTGCCTCTGAGAGAGAGCTTCTGACTCTCAATCTCCCAGAGTGCCTCTGTGTCTGTCCCAGAGTGCCCCTCTCCGACTTTTGTCAATGTTCTGAATTAATTAACCTGAAGCTAAGAGCTTTTTTATATATGATCTCCCAAAGGTTGACTCCTCTGAGGGAGGGATTAAGGGAAGTGTGAAATCAAAAAGTTACAAACTTAACTTTGTGAATCTCCCATACTTGTGAACTCCAATGAGCACTAAAATACATTAGTGAGTTAAAGAATTTGCTAAGTACCATGTTAAATTAGGCAACTGACTTATCACTTTGCAAGGATTTGCTCTAAGATGTGGACCAATAAGCATTGTATCAATTCCATTGAATTAACACTAGGATTCTAACATCTGCCAATCTGTTAACTCCAGATTATGCTTTTTGCTTTCCTTTTCCCCTTACCCCACTCCCCAGTATTAAACTTGTGAGCACCACTTGCCTCACGTAGCTCTCCCTCTTTAGGATCCCTCCTCCCCCCTTAGAGTCCCTCCCCTTTTCTTAAACCTTTCTCTTACAATTTCTGTAATACCTTCTATTTATTCTACTCCTTCACGTTTCACTTTTCCCCTCCCATTTTTCAATGAGGTGAAAGAAGTTTCTCTGTAAACCGAATATGTCTACTATTTTCTCTTTGAGCCAATTCTGATGAGAGTAAGATTCATACTATGATCATCCCCCTCCCTTCTTTCCCTCAGATATAATAGGTTTCCTTTGCCTCTTCATGAGATGTAGTTTCCCTCTTTTTACCTCAACTTTTCGTTTTTTCTGGTGCAATTTTCTTTCCACTTCTAGATCCTTTTTTAATATTTTAACAGTAAACCAAATTATACATGTACTCTTTATGTATACCCCTAACAGAAATACAGTTCTCAAAAGTTCTTTTGACCTTTTTATGCTTCTCTTGAATACCATATTGGAGGTCAAACTTTTTTTTTTTTAGCTCTGTTTTTTTGATCAGAAATATATGGAATTCACCTATTTTATTGACTGTCCATCTTCTTCCTTGGAAGAAAATGCTCAGTTTAACAAGGTAGTTTATTTTTAGCTATATACCAAGTTCCTTTGCTTTTTGGATATCAGATTCCAGGCCCTTTGATCCTTTAATGTGGGAGTTGCTAGATCCTGAGTGATCCTTATTGTGGCTCCTTGGTATTTGAATTGTTTCCTTCTGGCTGCTTGTAGTATTTTTTCCTTGTCTGATAGTTTTGGAATTTAGCCACAATATTTCTTGGAGTTTTAATTTTGGGATCTCTTTCTGTAGGTGACAAATGAATTCTTTCAATGTCTATTTTACCTTTTGTTTCTATGACATCTGGGCAGTTCTCTTTGATGATTTCCTGAAAAATAGGGTCTAGGATCTTTTTTTTCATCATGTATTTCAAGAAGTCCAATAATTCTTAGATTGTCTCTCCTAGATCTATTTTCCAAGTCAGTTGTTTTCCCTATTAAATATTTTAATTTTTTTTCCTATTTTTTCCCTATTTTTTTGGTTTTCTGACTGATTCTTGTTGCCTTATCGAGTCATTCATTTCCATTTCTTCAATTCTGTACCTCAGACTTCTGGCGGTATGTTTTTGTCTTTCCAAACAGCAGTGGAGGAGGGGCGACCTCCAGCAGTTGAAGCAGCAGCAGGATCCTAGGTTCTACAAAGTAAGAATTGGAGAGAAGTTTATCCCACAGTCCCTTCCTTTGGATAAGGTCTTGCATATACTTTACATACAAGTTGGGAAATTCATCAGAAAAGGTTCTTCATCTCCTGGAATAAAAAAAATAGCTTGGACATCTGAAGACAAAGACAGTATTACATGCGTATATGAACAATAAGTGCCAAAAATTTAAATCAGAAAGGAAAGCTAAAATCTAGTTTCAGTCAGTCCTGTATGCATTAGACAAAGTAGATTTCTAATTTTCCAGTGAAACCATGGCAATGAAAGAGTGAGACATTATGAAAGTTCTTCCTTATCAGTTATTACTAATGTTCAAGAAGAAAGCCAATAAAAAAATTAGGAGAGGAAAAATAGAATTTCAAAATAAAATCCTTTTTTTTTTTTTGAGTTTTATAAAGACCTGTCTACCCCAAGACATCTTTAGACTCTAATTGCCTAAGGTATATCTTAACTCCTGATATCATTGAGTCTGTATTTAAGACATACCCATCAGTAAAATGAAAATCTGCTGAAAATATACCGCATAACATGACAGAAAAGGAGTTTTGGAGATGATTTTTTTCACTCCTATTATTTTCACGGAGATCAGCTTAGCACAGAGTCAAAAAAACTTCTTTGTAGAATGTGCCAAAATGGATGAAAAGGGTGTACAAACAATGATATCACTAGGAGTGAAAAAAAAACACTACTAAATTTGACAACACTGAAGTATAAATTATTAGTTGAAGACTATGGGGTTTCCTCTGTGCCATTTATTCCCAACTCTTCAAAATTCATAAAGGAGAATAGCAGTACTGTGATCATCAAGAAGATATAGCCATCATAGTACCATGTTCCTGGCAGCAAGTCTTAGGAAACAAGAAGTGCAAAATGATCACAACAGCAAGAACAACAGCACAAATGGGAACTCTCAGGATTCAGACTTCTTCTAGCTGCCAGTCAAAAGGGTAAAGTTACAGGAATACATTGAATGTGAGGGCTTAGGGAAGCAGGTGGGTGAGAAGTAATGGGGATAGCATGCACACAAAAAAATCACCTAAGCCTGAATAAATCATCATGACCCAACTCCAATTGAGTGCTCCAAAATGTAACAAGTCAGGATATTATGACTTTTTTTTTTTCAGAGTGTTAAACAAGAGGTGGAAACTTATACACCCAAACCAAATCAGATACTTTCAAATGTTGATAAAAATACTACCATCACAGCCTTATTCAACAGAGAAGCATTTATGTAGGGAGGAGCACAGTAAGCCAAAAAACAGATAGTGCCAAATGATATTAAGTTGAATTTAAATACTTATATGTACCTGTGGAGGGAGATTCTTTTTTTTTTTAATTTTATTTAATAATTACTTTATATTGCCAGGGTAATTTTTTTTACAACATTATCTCTTGCACTCGTTTCTGTTCTGATTTTTCCCCTCCCTTCCTCCACCCCTTTCCCTAGATGGCAAGCAGTCCTTTACATGTTGAATGGGTTGCAGTATATCCTAGATACAATATATGTTTGCAGAACCAAACAGTTCTCTTGTTGCACAGGGAGAATTGGATTCAGAAGGTATAAATAACCCGGGAAGAAAAACAAAAATGCAGATAGTTCACATTCGTTTCCCAGTGTTCTTTCTTTGGGTGTAGCTGCTTCTGTCCGTCATTTATCAATTGAAACTCAGTTAAGTCTCTTTGTCAAAGAAGTCCACTTCTATCAAAATATGTCCTCATACAATATCGTTGTCAAAGTGTATAATGATCTCCTGGTTCTGCTCATTTCACTTGGCATCAGTTCGTGTAAGTCTCGCCAGTCCTCTCTGTATTCATCCTGCTGGTCATTTCTTACAGAACAATAATATTCCATAACATTTATATACCACAATTTACCCAGCCATTCTCCAATTGATGGGCATCCATTCTTTTTCCAGTTTCTAGCCACCAAACAGGGCTGCTACAAACATTTTGGCACATACAGGTCCCTTTCCCTTCTTTAGCATTTCTTTGGGATATAAGCCCAATAGAAACACTGCTGGATCAAAGGGTATGCACAATTTGATAACTTTTTGGGCATAATTCCAGATTGCTCTCCAGAATGGTTGGATTCGTTCACAACTCCACCAACAATGCATTAGTGTCCCAGTTTTCCCGCATCCCCTCCAACATTCATCATTATTTTTTCCTGTCATCTTAGCCAATCTGACAGGTGTGTAGTGGTATCTCAGAGTTGTCTTAATTTGCATTTCTCTGATCAATAATGATTTGGAACACTCTTGCTGATAGGTTATTTCTACAAGAAAAGGTAGTGAGGATGAAGAATAACTTGGAACAATTCCAGGCTACTAAAAAATCTCTCTCAATTCCAAGAAATAAATTTGAAGACATTATTTAAATACAAATTTGGTAAATCACATAGAAGAGATGTTGCAGATGACTAATAATAAATAACATCTATTGCAACCCCTTTGTCTACTTAAGAAGCTAGGAAGAAAGGGGAAAGTGAGGGGACTTGCCCAAGCTCTCCCACAAACTCCCCCAAATACCTTTAAATAATGACTAAATAAATTCTAGAGCAGCAGAAACCACATAAAGAAAATGTAGTGAAATAATTTTCCATCCCATGACATCTTGGAAGATCAGCAGGAAAAGTCTGTTGCACCTATGTGAGAGTAAAACAGTCTGGTCTAGGTCATATCAGCACAGAACAGGTCCCATCAAATTGCAAGCCTGAGAGTGACTGAATCAGTGGCAACAGTGGTGATTTCCAAACCTCTTAACACAAAGACATGAAATATTTCTTAGAAGGCAAGCATGAAAGGTTTGTGGTACCTGGGTGAGAATGGAGCACAGTTCAGCACAGAATGTGCCAGCAGGTCCAATCCTTGGGAACTATAGAATCAGGACTGGCACTTGCAGCTTCTGGAGATCCCAACATACAGATAGTGAGTGATTAAAAAAAAAAATTAGTCCATAGGCCATTACAAGGATTCCTTTGCTTTCACAGCAGGAATCTGTTGCTTTTCCCATACTTGAAGCTGGCATTTTCAGGGCAAGAATGAGCACTTATCATCTCTAAGTTTGCAGCCACAGTGAATCTAGGATCCTCCTTACAATTCCAGGGCAAAAAAATATGCTTGTGATTTCTTATAGACCAAAGCACAATCTAGGAGAGAGAAGCTTGCACATCACTCAGAAAATGCTGCATGGACATCTGCAGCCACGGGACTTAGGAATTGATCCTATTGAACTTGCACACACTATCATAAAAAGAGTTATGGTTAAATTTGAAAACTGGAAGGCAAATTAATGCAGAATGAAAGAGCTAAATTAGAAATATGCACACATAAAAGACACTATTTACTGAAGTCACTCAGAAACTGTTTTTGATCTTCATTAAGAGCTACTTTCAGAAACAATAAGCAACTTTAAAAGTTGAATTAATAAATCTGAATGGTGTGTGTGTGTGTGTGTGTGTGTGTGTGTGTGTGTGTGTCTAACCTTTGCTTTGAAGCATATGGCAGAGGAGAAATAAAATGTCTTATTTTTTTCTCCACTGGATTCTCTTTGTTTTACTGGATTTTCTTTGTTCTTTACTGAAATAGGTTTTTAAAAGATAGCATTTAAATAAAACAGAGAGAAGCTGTCTCTCAAACTTTTGGGAGACAGTTGTGATAAAAAGCATCTTCTGCCCTATGTTTCCTATGGAAATAAGATACAATAAAATTTCACTGAGCTCTTATTTGTGATTGAGATCCTGCTATGACACAAAGGAACAGTTTTGCAGAGCATCTTGAAATTTTTAATGCAATTTCTCCCCCCAAGAACCAATGAAGCTGCATGTTTTGCTTGAATGCACATATGTATACTAAGATTTTTTAAAGATGGAATATATTTTGAGAAAACAGAAACAAAGTGGCTTCAAAGTTTAAAGATCATGCAAGTAAAGATAATCATAAAAATCCTTTACTTGTTTTCATCTTGTTAAGAGAAATAAAACTGTTTCTTGGGTTTGTTTTTCCTCAAATCTCTATCTGTTAAACTATTTTTGGTGAGTTGATAATCATTGCTTTGAATGTGGAAAGAAAAGTTAAATATGATATTGGATCTAGAATATGTGCCTTACTTTGTTTATTTAAGACCTAGTTGTGTTGTATTAAAAATTATACAAAAAATACAAAAAAAGGAATCTCATTTTATACATATGGCTTAACCCTCACGTAGCTGCCCCTACATTCTAGTATCTCCTCTTTCTTTCTGGTTTCTTAAAGAGACTGGATTCAGGCCTTGGAACATCCTTGGGTCTTGACAGCACAGCCATATCTCTTTAGTAGCAAAAGTATGCCAGCAAAAGTATAAAACTGTAAATCCTGAAGCACCAATGCTTCAGAACCAGTAACTGTTCATTGCCAGTATTAAAGAAAACAGTGTCTGAAGTGTAAGTGCCAGAGAACTAAGGAACAAAGAAAATGGGACTAGTAACATTCTGTTTGAGGATTTGGTGTTATCAAACCAGGAAGAACCAGTATGAGAAGAAGCAAAGACACTTTGAGATCCAGCCCCCATGGAAATCACAATGGGAGGGGAGGGCGTCACAAGTGAGAAATAAAAAAAAAAAAACAGGGGAGGTAGGGGAGGAATACTGAAAGAATCAAAGATTATAGGAAGAAGAAATCTCAGAGACTTTCAATATGGAAAGATAATCAAATGGCCTTCAAATACAGCAAATGAATTCAAGTATATATGAATAAATATTGTATAACAAAGGAAAATTATGCAATATTTGATGAGACAGAGGACCCTATGAAATTTGAGAACAACACACTATTATAGAGTAGTTTAAAATATAAATGAGACTTCTGAGAGCAGAATTTATTGCCTATACATCAAACATATTAAACAGAATAGAAAAAAATTAAATCTGCAATGACAAACTACACCAAAAAATGAGAGAACAAGAGATGGGAAATGCAACTACACAAACACAAAAAGAACAATAAAAATATGCTCATTATACCACCAAAATATATAGCTCTTACAGATAGGCCATAACGAGGACCTCAAGATTATAGATTCCCCAGAACATTTTAAGACAAAAACCATTAATACTACAATGAAAGAAATAATAGAAAAGAGTCACCTAGAACTTCTGAACATAGAAAATGAAATTCCAATGAAAAGAACTCACATATCACCTCCAGAAAAAAAAGAAAATAAAAAGGAAGGAAGAAAAACTAAGGCTGCAAACTCCAAGAAATATAGTGGTTATATCTGACAATTCAGTTCAGGAATAACATGCTCTGAAATTATAAAGAAAAAAAAAACTTTCAGATACAAAGGAAAGGATATTTGTGTAATGCAAGATTATTCTGAACCCCTAGGAAAAGGAGGAGAAAATGATATAATGCTTTCCAAATAGCACTAGATCTCTGGAAGCTGGCCTCAGTGACTTCTCATGAAAATCTGAGTCTAAGAATATAGGACAAAAGATGAATGTTTAATAACAAAATGAAGCATTTGCATCATTTTAAAGAAGAGAGCTAGAACTAAAAAAATTATTAGCATCTTGATTACCCCAAACAATAGAAATGCAGGAGAATGACTAAATACAAACAGAAAAAGCAATGACAAAATAAAAATCAGTGAGACTTCTTTCTAAATGTATACTAGAAGACAAGGATAAATGAGGCAATACGGGAGAGGTATAAGTGAAGAGGCAGACAAGGGGAATTTATGGACAGAACTTGGAGACAACCTGTTTACAAATGAATGCTTCTTTTCTGCTACCACATTATAATATGGGGGTGGCGGCAAATGAAAGAAAAGGAAAAGAGAGGGGGAGTGAATGAAGCATTGATATCAAATTAAGAGCTAGCAATGAGAGGAAGATGATCTCTGTGCTTTCAGAAAGAGAAGAGCCAATAAGGGAATAAATGAGCAGGAATGGGAAAAGATTGAAAAAAAAAGGAAAAGAAGGAGGTTTTACTTTTGAAGTGGGAGAAACTCCCACTGATATGAATACTCTGTAGAGTCAAAGGTTGGTGAGGACTTTGTTCTGCATAAGTTCTGTTAGATTTGGTACCTGAAAAGTCTACTTGTCCTGGGGTAAGGAGAATTGGACTTCCAGGAGGCATCTGGCAATAGGAGGAGTGGGATAGCATGGATCCAGAAAGGAAATTTCCAGGAAAATATTTTTAAAATTCTAAAAAAAGTCAACAAAAGAGGGCATAGTTGGGAACAGGGGATTAAAGAGGGAGGCAAGTTCTCTACTAAGGCAAAGTAGCCTCCCTAATATTTGCAATAACTGGCACTATTTTAAGAATGAAACAGTTGAAAAGGGGAATCCATGGGATAAAACTTATAAGATAGTAGCAGAAAATACCTAAAGAGCAGAGTCTAGAATGAATACCTTGGTAGATTTGATTATATGAGGCATACTGAGAAATATCTACTCTCCCCTCTATTGTTTGATATAGTTCTGGAAATTCTAGCAAAAGCAAAAGAAAGAAAATAAAGAAATTAAAAGAATAGAGATAAGCAAAAAAGAAATATGCTGATGATACAATGATTTATTTCAAAAACTCAAGAGAATTAGCAAACACTAAACTACACAATATCCAGCAAAGTTACAGGCTACAAAATAAATCTTCAAAAAAAATCAAAATCTCTCTAATAATATTAAAAAATTACAGGGGTGAACCCTGAAACTGTCCTCCCTGACTTCTGGGAGGAAGCCATAGGAGTGAGCTCTGAAACTCTCCTCTGACAGAGACTCACCCATCAGGGTAATTAAGTGGTTTCATTAAGATTAGCCCAGGAGCACTCCCAGTAGCTTGAATTTAAGTGGTCTCATTCAACTAGAAATCTAGGTCTTGGGGCAGTGACATTATTGAAGGGGAATCTCATTCAATGGAAGCTCTATTCCCAGACTGCCAATAAATGACCATTTTGAACTCCAAATCTTTGCAGAAGTCCAAAGTAGGAATTATGCTTTGCTAACAAAGCTCTCTTCTTGGCAAAGCTTCCTGCTAGAACTCCTGCCTACTATGAAGAGACCCTATTCTCAGTGATAACCTTTTGTTATTTTTCTTCCAGGACCTCTTAATACTGAGGAGTCTGTTTTCCTAACAAAGCTGGCTTTTCAGTGCCAATAAACTTCCTTTTTGCCATTCAGACTTTTCAGGTTTGTGAATTCTTTTCACAATGGACTTTGCATATTGGACCAGAGAGGATTCCCACAACTCTTTGCATTGCCACTAATCACATCCTAAACACAAGAAGCAATCATTAAAAGGAAAATGATATTCTAAAAAACTACAAAATCTATAAAATAGCTGGGGATCAAAATCCCAAATTACGCAAAAGACTTGTATAGCTTCAGTTACAAAAAATTCCTTAAAGAATGAAAGAACAACTCTAAATGTTGAGAAATAGTCACTGCTCATTACTAGGCCTTGCCAATATAATAAAAATGCCAATATTACCAAAATTAATTTATAGTTTTAATGCTATATTAATCAATTTGCCAAGAAAATGCTTCACTAAGCTTAATAAAATTTTAAAAAATCATTAAAAAAGATTCAGAATATTAAAATAAATTAATAAAAGAAATTAGGATGAAGGGTAAATAACACTTCTAGTTCTTAAACTATCTTTAAAAAAATAGTGATCAAACCCATCTGGTATTGGTTAAAAACAATAGAGAAATAAATCTCTGGAAAAATCTAGACAAGGGAGACTAAGAAAAATTAAAATTTAATACTATAGTGTTTGATAAAGTAGAAAACATAACTTACGGGATGGGGGAGGTGTGTGTGACAAAAAAACAAAAATAGTCTGATAGAAATCAGACTCAGACCAATATTTTATACCACAATCTATATAATGTATTCTTGATGATAAGTGAACTTAATGTTCAAAACATAGTATGAAAATTAGAAAAGAAACATTAAATATTTCTCATAACTAAGGGAAAAATATGTATTCTCAACCAACAGACAATTACAAAAGATAAAATACATACTTTTGATTACATGAAACTAAAAAGTTTCTAGAAGTATAACATTAATGCATTTAAAATAAGAAAGGGAATGGTTAAATGGGGAGAAAACATTTTATCAAATTTTTCTGACCATTTTTTGTAACTGTTTTCTAATATATAAATGGTCAAAGGACATAAATAAATAGTTTTCAAAAGAATAATTACAAATTAGTCACAAAGACTCTGTCACTAATAATAAGAGAAATGCAAAATAAATTAATTCTGAGCTTTTACCTCATACACTTCAAAGTAGCAAAAATTATTTAAAATGTCAATTATCAGTGGTGGAGGACTTGTGGAAAGAGAGGCACATTAATACTTTATTGGTGGAATTGTAAAATGGTACAAACATATTTGAAATTATGCAAATACCTTAACTAAAGTATCCACATCCATTGAACCAGAGAAAACATTGTTGGGATTATATCCTAAAGAAGTCACCAAGAAGAAAAATGTTCCCAATATACTCCAAAATATTCATAGCAGCATTTTTGTGATAATTAAGAATTGGAAACAAAATATTGTCCATCAATTTTAAAATGTATAAACAAACATGCAGATAAAGAAATACTACTATATGGTAAGAAATGATACATATGATATATACAAAGAAGCATGCAAAGGTCTATATAAACTGATACAAAGAGAATTAATCAGAGCCTAGAAAACAATATAGTAACTACAACAATGGAAATGGAAAAAAAAAACACACCAAAAAAAATTAAAATAAATGTAACACAATTGCAAAAATCCTTTGGGATTCAAATGAAGAGATATGAAAAGACAGTCTTAACCTTACCCTTTCATGGAGATGAGAGACCCACAGGTGTTACCCACTGCTCATGTTTTTGAACTTTGTCAATGTATCTCATCAGTTGTATTGATAGATTCTCTTCTCTAAAGAGTATCTATGTGTAGATGTGGTATACAAAAATATTATTTGTTATATGGAATGGCACTTGGGGAAAGGGAAGAGGAAGAGACATTAGATACTTTAGGAATGGAGGAAAAATAGAAGATAATAGTTTGAATGTATGCTAGTTTCTAAATAATTTTAAGGATGGTTTTAGGGTTCAGGATTGTTGGACACCAAAAATATACTGGGTTTTGGGGCTGGGGTCTCAAAGTTTTTCAAAAGAATTCGTAGGTTTAGAACATTTCCAAAATAATATTTCATTACATTGCTGATAGTGGACTATTTTCCAGATGTGATTTTTAGCAATTAACAAGGGGAAAAACACCAAAACGGGGGAAGATAACAGTAAGGGGGAAGATGCCATAAGGTGTGCCAAGTTAAAGATGCCATAAGGCAGAAAAAGCTCCTAGAGAGCTTGTTGCCATAAGGCAGGCAATTCCTCGTGAACTGGAAAAGAAATGGGGTGTACATAGATTTTTTAATGGGGAAAAAGTAACCTTGGGAGTTGACATCATACCTTGACCTTCTGATTGGATATAGTAACTCTGGGTGATGATGATTTTGCCAATGTGAAGAATTCAGGAGGAATTCAACCAGGGGCCAATTGCAATGACAATTCACTTAAAGAAAAAAAGGTCTAATTAAGATCAAAAGTCCTGCTCTAGCACTGAAGGTCCTGTCAGTGCTCTACCCTGCTTGCCTCAGGCAGTAACTTGGATTGTAATCCAGGCCCTCTCTTGTCAATTTCACCTCCTTCTAGCCCACCTAGACATCAAAGACTTGGAGTATTTTTGTTGAGGTCTTATTCACCCCATAAATGGAAGAGAATTGAGGATGTTTATAGAAGCAGGAAGGGGACAGCAATTAAGATTAGAGGGGGAAAATGTTTGTAAGAACAAACTGTTGGAGGAAATGGGAGGACTTGGATCTAAAGTACAAAGAGGGGAGAAGAGTACTCTTTTAATCAGAGACTAGGGTAAAGAAAGAAATGATGGATAACGAAATCAAGAGATATTGAGAGCTAGAATAGAGGAGATATGATAAGCACAGGAAATAACCTTGATTTGTTCAGTAAACTATGAGATGGAGTACTCTTCTGAGAAATAGGGAAGGGTGAGAGATAGTGTAGGAGGCTCAAGAAGTGAAGCTTTGAAGCCATGATCATTGTGAGTGGGATAGGGTTATCTCATCATTAAGATCTATTTGTTACCACTGGACCTAGATGGCTCTGGAGGGGAAAGTGAAGCAGGTGAACTTGCATATCCCTCTCTGTGTAAGTGTACAGCTACACTTACATCCAGTTCACTTGCATATTGTGGTGTCATCTCCCTGATATCATGGTCCTCTTCCAGAACAAAGGACAAACAACAAGAAAAATAGCAATAAGTGAAATAAGTAGGGAAGGTGTAAGAATTGGCTTATAGCAATGATGGATTAGGCCAGATCAAATAAATATGTGTTAAGCTTTACAGTATGATAGTGTGATTTCACTAGAATTATTTAGCAGTTTGTGCATGGAAGTAATGGAAGTACATGGTAAAGGTAATCCAGAGTTGGGGTCTGGCAAGGCATGAATGGTAATAAGACAGAGAGAGATTTGAGAAATAGTTAACTCTAAGTAAGAGAGTAAAGTCAGATTCTATCATGTGCTGATCTTCAGGTACCATGTGGATGGAAGGGTGATAACATAAAACCTATTTTATTTGAAGCTGATTAGAGTAGTATTTCTTTTGACTAGACACTTGCCAGTTTTGCATTAAAGAGGGCTGGCTCAGTTAACGAAAGAAAGGTTTCTCCTCAATCTAATTTCATGACTAATTAAGGCCTAATTAAGGCCTATTTTTCTGAGATCTGTTGTGTGAACTAGAGCCTGTATGGGAAGGGGAAATTATTATTCCCTCTAATTCCAGTTAGGAGTAACTTAGTCTCAACAGCTAATTTTGATATCGCCAAGAGTGGATTTCTAACAAATCAGTTTTCTACCAGCAAAGGAGACCAAAACTTTCAAACAGGAATGAGTCTAGGAACATTTATGAAATACAGGAATCTTTTGGCTAAAGTAAATGCTTTGTTCAAGGGGAATATTCCCTACAATAACAAATAGATTTTATGATTGCACCCTTACTGGTTGGGCTAAATATATAATGGAGCCTAAAGTTTCATTTCTGGGCCATACAAATAACAAGTACAATTCTAGGGCTCCTGTGATGCTATCAGTTTTCATAATTCTATGACTCTGGAAAGCATTTTTCTTCTTTTCATGACATACTTTCTCAATTACTATATTAAATCCAATTCACTTCCTTTGAAGTGGGTGGAGAACAAAGCAGAGCCTCCCACAACTCTCAATACTAAAAGAAATGTATGTATCCAATTAGCAAAATTACTAGAAACTGAGGGGTTTTGCCTATGAAAATGAATGAGGGTAATTTTGAAAAGGATAATAGTAAGACAAAATGACAACATACTTATGAAATACCAATATCTAATGCACCCATGACAGCAAGAAACACATATCATATTTTCCTTTGTAAAATAAAATTAAAATTATCTTAGGTTGGGACTCTTAATGTTTGCCCTATTTGTAAAAGATAATAAACTATAGCCTCTGATGTACAAATTAAATATTTTAGAGATTAAATGGGGAAAGACTGGTTAAGTCTTTATTATCCTAAATGATTGATTTTAACATATTAAATTAAAGTTTTAAATTATAGAATTTTTGAAGGAAATACTAATTTTAATACTTTCACATGTGTTGGGATCTAAAGTTATTATCTATTACTTCATCATATAATGGAGGTGACCCTGGTTGTTGAACATTGTGCCAGGAACATAAGGTCTGGCAGATTCTAGCCAGTTGGATAAGATTCAAGACCATGTTTGTTGTCTAAAGACCGAGCTGTCTCAATAAAGAGCATTTTATCATAGGTTTGGCTGAAAGGTGATGCACTTTTGTCTATAGCAATTCTCCAAGACAATCTACCAAGTCCTAAGAGTTCTGGGATTTGAGTTGGCAGGGAAAATGTCCACATTTAAGAAAATTGCAGATTCTTGAAGCACTGAAGAAGTCTAGATAAGTAGAATTTACCTAGAAAGTAGCCCTAGAAAGTATTACATAGGAAAGAGGAAGCTAGAAACTTGATTTAATGAATAGAATTAAATTGATTTGTAATTAACACACAAATCATTTAAAGACAGATTCACCTAAAGTGCTTGAGAACATTCATTTTAGAATTGTTTAGTTATGACTCTTGAAGTGTTACTTGTAGTGAATTTGATTGTAAAATCACTTGCAGTAATACATTGGTAGGCAGCTCAGTTCTTTAAAAAATTATGACAAATTATTAAATAATATAGGGTTCTTTATCTCTTTTGTATCATGAATTCCTTTGGAAGACTGGAGAAACCTACTGGCCTCTTTTCAGATAATATTTTTAAATGCTTCAAAATAACATGCATAGGATTACGAAGGAAACTGATTATATTGCATACAATTATCAAAGCATTTTTTTTAAAATCAAGTTCGCTGGGGCAGCTAGATGGCACTTTGTATATAGCATTGGTTTTGGGATTAGGAGAACATGAATTCAAATCCAACCTTAGGACTTGACACTTACTAGCTACATTACCCTGGACAAGTAACAACCCCAATTTCCTTGATCTCCCCCAAAGAATTCATAGACCATAGATTAAGAACCTCTGAACTAACATGCTCTGAATTATTGAAGTCTTATTATAAGTGTAGAGAAAACATTTGGATAGTAACACAAAAATGAAATTTACATTATGTGAATGAAGTTATCATTTTGTATTTCTCCTATGTTAAGCAGAAAAATAACATCCAAGTGATGTGTTATAGCCTTTAGGAAGGATGTAGCAATAACCCTAAGTCCATCTGGTCTTGGGAGTAATGTAGTTGCAAATGATGTATTTTTTTCCTCAGGCTACCCTGCCCTAGTTTACTCTATTGACCAGAATGCTGCACCCACAAATATTGCTGGCTGTCAGATAAGCTGCCTGTTGGTCAGTGATAACAAGGTTTCTGAGAGTAATGAGCAACAGTAATGAGGTACTTAGTTGATTGAGGCACAGAACAAAGTTGAATGTCTGCCACTTGACCAAGTATTGCTTCAGGCCTAAAAACATACCTTTAGAAGTGACTTATCCCCCATAATTTTGCTCAGAGAATTATGGGTACTGCACCTATGCACAAAATCAGAACTAGACCATTCTTCTGCTCCACCTCTAAGCCATAAAATTAGCATATCAATGACATGAAGTCCCTCTCATTTTTCCCTATAAATTTATCTTCCTACTTATTTAGTGTTACAATCATAATAAACTTTGTCTCAACTTGGAGATTGGTCTAAGCCCGTAAATTCTTTTAAGACACCTCCTGACATTGGTATGGAACCTCAAAATATTTGAGGTCCCCCTTGAAACTCCAAAACAAGAAACAGATTCTCTCAACTAGATCAGAATAAGGAATGTTTTGTGGTGTTAATATAAGCTGTTTTTTTTTTTTTTTTAATAGACAAAGAAGTAGATACAGCCAAAGGGACAGTTACCCACACACATATTCAGTGCTGGCTTTTATATTTACAAATTACCTCCTACAATATACCATTACCTTACCTTCTAATTCCTGTCAAAATGTTTCTCTTTAATAAATGGTAATCAATAAATGGTAATTCAGTCTCTTATTATTCCTTATAGAAAAAAAGTATTTGCTAATCTTTTAAAACTGGGGTATATCGTTCCATATATTGCCAAATTGTCAAAGAAGCAAGGTTAGCATGACATTGTTTCACTTGAAGGCATTTAGTATCTGAGACAAGATAAGTGCTATGTCATGATAGGAGAGTTGCTAAGGAAATGTGTTGCATAGGGAGTCCTCCTAATAGCATAAATTTGCAGTGAATAACTAAAGCTTAAGTAATTTACACATCTATTATTAATGTTATAGAAATCTTTGAAAGATAATAAATTTGTGGAAAAAGAGATGGTCACCATTTCTGCTAACTTTATAGACTGGCTAATTCACTATGTATCCATTTTTTTTTTTTATATCACTGTCATTGAGAAACTTCACATTACAAGTGGACTGCATTGTCCAAAATAGATTGTTCCTCAGAAGTTGTATGGAAATAAAACATAATTCCTTTCCTGTGCACTAGAAGAAAAGGTTGATGCTTAAAGGGGATTTGCGTTAACTCTTTTAGCAGTAAAATTGATAAAAAAAATTTTAATTTATCTGAGGAATAAATTTTAAGGTAACAGGTTTTTTCTTTTTTAAAATGGGTTTTGATGTTTATGTTCCTTGTTATGGTTTGGGGCTATAGGCAAACACTAAGGAAGCTGGTTCATTTTTCTTAGAAGCGGCTTTCACTTCAGGTGGCAGCTATCAAATGAATGATATTGCCCAGGTATGGATAATTAGGCCCAGCAGTCAGGTTATTTTTTTTAATGGATAGCAGAGAAGCAGGCAGAAGCCTGCATATGGTCTACAGATTAATGCATTGGTGGCAAAATAGAAATTTTAATGAAATGAGTGACATTTTAAATATGAACTCCAAATCCTATTTTGAAACCAACTTAGTGTACAAATTAAAGTAATTAGTAGTGATGATGATGATGTAAAAGATGCACACTTTTGTTTATTTAAACATTGGTTTTGCTCCTGTAGGCCTGCCCTTGGATTTTTTCACAGCTTCTTACAAAGAACAGAAGATGTGTTGTAATAAGACCTCCAGTCAGTAGAGAAAGAGACAGAGAAAGACCAAATGTTCTGAAAGAGACTATTTTTCTAATTCTCTCTCCCTATCTTCTTCCTGCCCCTCAAAAGGAAGGAGAACATAAAAACTACAAGTTGCTACTATTATAATCATAATAAATAACTTCCTGGGCCCCAAGCTTCACTCATTTCACACTTGCAGTATCTATTTGGCACACACAAAATAACAAAACTACATGCAAGCTAGTAGAAAACAATCACCCAGAATGGAGGCAGATTTATGTGAAACAAATAGAAAAGATTTCTGATTTTACATATCTCATTATTTATGCATCTTATGCATTTTGTGCGAATAGATATGGAAAGGGGGAAAAATCAACTAACAATTTTTTTTTTTTGTGTACCAACTGATACTACCATATAATTTTTGAGTTACACCTGTTATGTATCCCATACTCCATATGTAATGCTAGACATTTTCCACTAATGACTGAATTTCATGTTTATACTTGTCAACTGAAGAATGAAAATTCTCTCCACCATCTCACCTATTTAAACAGGTGTCTCTCCAAAGATTTTGGAAGTCTCCCAAAGTACATTCCTCCTTCAATATAAATGCTTTCTATGGATACAATCCAATTCTATTTAATTTGGATCCTTGATATCAAGAGGATACTATCTACTGTCTTTCTATATATGAATGCCTGATAGCCACAATTACAAAACAGAGGTTTGAAGCGAAATAATATGTAACATAATGCTTTCCTGAAACCACTTAAATCTCTGTGAAAAATCTTGTTCAGTTTTTTGTAAACTTTTCTATGTAATATTTTGCTCTCAAGAAGATACTTTCTCTTTAATAAAATCCTTCTTGAAGTGAGGCGATGCATGGAATGGATATAACCCAGGACTTGGAATAAGATCTAACTTCATTAATTCATTAATGACTCTGCCATTAGCTTGGTGTGTGAATTTCAGTAAGTTACTGATTTTTTCTAGGATTCAAGTTCCTCATTTGCAAAACAAATTTGGACTACATAGTCTATAGGGTCCTTTTCATTTCTAGAATTCCATTATTCTGTTTTTAAGGTTAGGTTAAGATATATAACCTAACTTTTATATATGACTTTTATAAATGACTCTTGGGGTCCATATCCCAACTTTAACTTGAACTGAATTGGCTTCTCTAAAACAAGACATGTCTCACCCTCAAGATTGTAGGGGTATCCCTTAGGACTTGGCAATATCTTTCTAATTCCATTGGTTCAAGACATCAATTGCATGTGCTTTCCTCAATATCAGTCACCAGTGATTAAAACCTCAGTATTATCTAACCAATCAACAAGAAGGGTTTTTTTTAATGGATATTTAGTGCTATGTTCAGGCTAGCAACTCTTAGTTCCAATTGATGTGTTTGGGGTTTAGCACCAAATGTTGAGATTGATGTGGGCACCAAATTTGGGGGTTTGGTTAAGCGAAGAATTTACAATGTTAATTCTCTTTGGCAAAAGGCAGGTTTATTTAGGAGAAGAAGTTACAGACAAAATGAAGTGCAAAAGACACTAGGAGTGGTAAATATTAAATAGAGTTAGAAGAGCCTATATATTTAACAAGGAAAGAAGTTTTAACAATTAACAATGGAAAAGAAAAATCCTTAGTGAAACTCACAATGAACTAGGAAAAAAGAAATATTTCATGAAGTGGGAGTACACCATTGACTGCCTGGCTAAATCCTTAAAAAGATTTAGCACCCTGAAAAAGTTATAAGAAGGAGAAAGTTACCATGAGGCATGGTGGAGGTGTGTGAGAGGAAAGCATGAAGGAGGGGTATGAAAAAAGACACCATAAGTCAAAAGTCATGGCAGGCTTAGTCCAAAAGGGGTTCAGCAAAGATTGCATGAGCCATAGACAAATTAAAAGGGGAAATTTAACCTCAGGGGTTTGATTTAACTAGGATTTCTGACTGGACACAGTAAGGTGGGGCTACTCACAGCTTTTAGCAAGAGTGGGACTAAAAGGTTAAAGTAATCCTCAATAGTGCTCTCCCTTGCTTGAC